>NC_136068.1:26266234-26866234 GCF_964261635.1 Lissotriton helveticus | reverse complement strand
GTGTTTCCCCATATGGGACCCCAAGATAAATTTAGAACTCTCACTATGTGTTCCCCTTGGCATGGTTCCACCAGCTGAAGACTGCACAACAAAATATGTGGTGAAGAAGGTCCACTCAGGAAGGTGTATTTCAAGGGGGAGCTGGTCTTTAGTCCAGGATGAGTCACAGCCCTAAAGTTTTAGGAGCATAGCTACCAGTACAGATGCGGCGTTCGATGCGGCGGTTCCAGTATCTTGGGCCCAGATTTACTAAGGGCTTGCACTGTCTTTGATTGATGCAAGTTTGTGGTGAAGAAGGTCCACTCAGGAAGGCGTATTTCAAGATGTTTTATTCAAGTAGTTAACAGGTAGCAAAGTCCATAGCATCAAGTAGGAATGTTGTAGATCAGAGCCCCACCAGGAGCAGCCTGTCTGCTGCTCAGGCCATGCCTAACTGTCACCTCAGCTCTCAGTGTCCCAACATTCCAAGGCACCAACATTCTATTGGGCACCGAGCACAGGCAGTGGCTGAGCAGGAGGAGAAACATACATAACATTACCCAATGCAGGATACTACAAAGTTGTCACAAGGAAACGCAAGTCCTTATCTGGGAATAACTAGGCAACACAAAGCTCCTTTGCGTTGCTTTGCATGGACTAGTAAAGATGAAGTAATGCAGCTCGTAGCAGTGCTATGCAGTGCTTTGCATCGGGGAAGCATTCCAAGGGTGGAGTATGGGCGTTTTGACACTAATTATAATTTGTATCTATTTCCATCTATAAATCAATGCAGCCCACATATTTTATACAAGAATCACTCTGGTTCAGTAAATCTTGAAAACACGCCTCTGTGTATTCTTTGTATATTTCTCTGAGCAAAAGACAGCACAAGTGACTGAGCGAAAGTTTGAAATCTGTCACCACCGTTCCTGAGTGAACGGAGTTGTCATGTTCACTGGTAGCCAGGACTGTTCACTCCCTATTTAGGTTTTGGTGGGCTAACTGTAGCACTCCAAGCTAGCTTTCCAAGGGAGAACATATCCTGCGGGGTGCATGGAATCAATCTGGCTCCTTCCTAAGTTTATGTCATCCACAAACGCACGGTTCCTACTGACTGGTGAAAAGTACACTACACGGCAAAGTCAATCCAACCGGCTATGCACCTAGGGCAGGTAGGTGAACAGGTTGGTCTGTGTAGTGTCTTATGAGTTAGAACTGATGGAACTCTTTTGGGTCCTGATGGACTCTGTAGAACTGTGAAGTAAGTGTTAGAGCAGAATGCAATAAAGGCTGATTTAGAATGTTGGTTTCCCACCTACACGCAGATTAATAAAGATGTGTAATACTAAGCTCCATGTGTGGCGCAGACTTTTATGGATACTCAGGCTTTGGAGGATGCTTCAACTGTTGTGGACTTAGGAGATAAGTAACCTGAAGTTTGACAGTGCTAGCCCAAAGAGTTTGCCTTGGTTCAAGCAAAATGCTTATGCATGCCACGCGTGTTGTATGCAAAGTTTGGAACTGGCGCTTAATGCATGTGGAGTCAAAGTAGAACTCCAGCTGCTGTAAAAAAGTTGGAAACAACAAACGCATTGCACAAAAATCTACATTTGGTGACCAAGAACCTGCTGGTCAGACCGTGCATAAAAGTACAGCGCTGCTACATAATATAAAGTTGAACGTAATCCGGAGCGTTAACTCTTAAAGGTAGAAACAACCAGGTTTTCAAAGAGCAGCTATTGCTAATCACAAAATGCAAGTAACTTTGCAATTAAAAAGTGATGAAGACAAAGTGCACGCAAAGAGACGCCAGAGAATAAAACATTTATTTACTCACCGGACTCTGAGTAAAGTGAGCCTTTGTAGTGTGTCGATTTAGATTCTGTATGAATTTCCCGATTCATGTCCTTATATAGCTATATTTCACATTGCCCTTATATAGGCAGAGAAATTCAATCCTTATTTAGGCATTGCTCATGCTAACCAAATACAGGCATGGTCAACTACATCCGATCGTCTTCGTCACAATGAGTTCTTGGAAAACCAGAGTCTTAAGCTTTAGGGACTTCCCCTTGCCTGGATATTGATTTCTCCAAGAACTCATTTATTATGCATGAACATCTATTTCTTAGTGGTTCATTCATGATGTTCTTATGCCTGACTTTTTCGTCAATACAGGCATTCCTAAACACCTTCAAGGTATAAATATACCTTCACTTGCTATGGCAAGGCATGGTTCGGAGCAGTTCGACTACCAACTTGCACGACGCAGCTTGCCACAGCAAGTCCCGAAGGAAGCCAAGTTCCCAACTGACACACTGACCAGACGCTGTCATCCTCCTTGCTGAGAATCCAGTTCCAGTGTTTCTGATTCCTCTTGCGGATTGTTAGATATCAAGTCCCGGGAAAGAGATACCAACCTCTCTCATTCTAAGGTATGGAGATGATTAGAACCTAGAGAAACCTTTGGCAATTCTTGGCACAACTAAACTAGACTATAGCTAAAACAGCACCTACTTATTCCCTCGTACTAGACTTGGTTAGGTACACTGGGGTTGGATTATTTTAGAAGCACCAGTTGAGTATTTTAGCCTGTGTTATTATGTATGTATTTTTATATATGTCATAGCTACAGACCATGCTATTACAGTACTATTTTATATTACTGCTAACGCTGTACATATTCTATTTCGCATTCTGTCTTACGGTTGTAGCAGTTCATATCTCTTGAATGAGAAATAAGAAACCCTTTTATTGAAACGCCCGTCTCACTATTTCTGTGCAACTCTGTAGAAACAAAGCATGCACGATTGACTGAGTGAAATAGTTATCTATTGTTTCCATGACTCTGAAGATATTATTCCGGTTTTGGGGAAACAAAGTTGTCATGTTTATGCAGTTGTCAGAGAGTAATCCCTTCTTGTTTATTCGAGAAGTTTCTAATGACCTCTGAGTTAGCTGGCACACACAATTAAGTTTAATATACTCGATAGAGACATACTAACCTTAGTTCTATGTCAAATCTATAGTGTATGTTAATCCAATGCACAGAGCCTATCAGGAATATAGGAACTACACTAAACCTGTACAACCTCAGTGCCAGGCACTGCAAACCAGAATAAGCACAGGGGTTGTTTTCAACAAGTGCGTGACAATCATCAAAAATCTCTAATATCTTTGGAACAGTGAAACGCTGCTTGTTCCAGTGAAGTAAAAGATTAGGAGGCCAGCATGTCCCAAAGGCCTCAGACATGGCTCATATGAACAGGTTCATGATGAGCAGCTGACAGAGCCGGAGAGAGCTCTACCCTCAATCAACCACTCACAGACATGGCTACAATGCTGCCGCTTTCCTAAAAGAACCACCACCATTCGAACTCCCAAAAAGCAAAATACTGGTAATAGATGGACTGCTAGTTTAGAGACATTTGATGATTTTATTGATGCACTTAAAGAGACGGACAACACAAAGATTACCAAGTATCTCAAATATCTTGCTGGGGATGGTGTAAAAGAAGTCATAAAGAAAATGTCTTGACCTGATCAAGAAGTCACATATTAGAACCGTTTTATGACGGTTTGGAAAGGAAATGAAAATGTATGTGCGTCATGACGCGAAGATAAAATGGCCACCAGAATGTCTAGAAGCAACGTTTGACGCTCACCCACAGGGCCAAGCAGCGACATCATTTGAGACAAATTGACACTGAATGGAGTTGAACGCCATACAAATTATTGTCAAATAGTTCTTCTGTATCCCCATCAAGTGAAAGTGATGAAACAATTGTGCCATGTCGGTGTTTGCCTAAGAAAAGTGTGCGCATGCTGGTTTGGCCACTTATGGAGAAAAATGTCAGTTAAAGACAAATCAACATGCCAAAGTACCAAAGTCATTCGAACATTGTCCGAAGATTACACTGAAAATAATTGGCTGTTCCATACCTTTCATTATTGACAGTGGTACATTGATAAATCAATCCATCAATCAATCAGGATTTTTATAGCACAGCACTGTCACCCCTAGGGGTATCTGGGTACTGTGGATGCAACATCAAGATTAAGGTCAGATATGAGCAGAAAGAGGCAAAATAAAGGTCAGAAACAAGCAGAAAGAGGCAGGATAATAGGCAGAACGAGCAAAGAGAGGCAAAATAGAGGACAAGAGCAACTAAAGAAGAGGTAGAAAAATGAGTAGAAAATGAGCAGAGGAGGCATAGAACTGAAGGCAACAGAGAGTAGCGGACTGCAGGCAAGCTGTACAGGAGGACCAATGCAGGGGGAGCTGGCACAACCACCTCCTCAATGGGGTGACGCTGCAGCTTTCATTAAGTAGGTTCTGGGGGCGCACTGGGTGGCGGGAGGAGGGGAAACAGCGGAAAGATAGAGGAAACGGGCAGAAAAATGCAAAATGAAGGTCAGAAAAGAGCAGAAAGTGGAAAAATAAAGGTCAGAAATAGGTAGAATAAATATCAGAATAAAGGTCAGAAACGAGTAGAAAGAGGGAAAATAAGGGTAAAAAAAAGTCAGAAAGTAGCAGATTAAAGGTCAGAAACGAGCAGGAAGATGTGGAATAAAGGTAAAAAACAAGCAGAAAGAGGCATAACAAAGGTCAGACGTGAAAGAGAAAATAATGGGCAGAACAAGCAGAAAGAGGCAAAATAGAGGGCAGGAGCGAGCATAGAAGAGGCAGATAAATGAGCAAAGGAGGAAAAAACGGAAGGCAGAAGAGGATAGCAGACTACAGGCAAGTTGGACAGAAGGACCAATTCAGGGGCTGGTGGCACGAGGACCTGCTCAATGGGTCTGAACTGAGGTGGCGAAGTGAACTAAAGAATGATGATGGATTCAACCCAGATCTGTGACTGGGGATGAGTGTCTGAAAAGTTTCAGCACTCCGTCCATCATCTCCTTGGGTTTGCTTTGTTCGCCCTACGTTGGCGGGGTATGCCCATACGTGGGTCCCTTGATCACTTTGCCACTGGATTCAAGCTAGCCTGGCTGATGAAGGGTGTTACCCAGAAACCGGTCCTAGGATGCTTGTTTCCAGTCCAGGGAGGACCTGGCCTGCCAGTTCGGGATGGACTGTTCCCATTTGGTGCAGGGTCAATACTGATTTGCCATTGGCTGAGTCCAAACTGGAATGGCATGGTGAGCAAAAAAAACAATGGATTTAGGCCTAGATCTTTGTACTGGGGTGAATGTATGACATTCTTCTGCATTCTGTACATCAATTGTACTTTTTGCTGGTGGGCTTGCAGCACCGATTGTGCCACCCACTGGAGCAGCTCATAAAGTTTGACTCTGGTCTGACACTGCAGAGTGCCGTTGTTGGATTGGCCCTTTTGGCAGGTTCACCCATAAACTTTCTGCCTTTTTCCTGTGACCTCTGCACCCTTTAGCACTGTGGCCCAGTGTAAAGTGCGTCCGCGCTCTGAGTGTGTGTGGTGAGATTGGCTTGCCTTCTCATAGGAATGCATGGGGGATTTGTGTGTCCATGGTAATTCCTGGTATGAGAGGAGTGCAGGGGCGAGTTTAGTATGTATTGACTCTCTAGAATATATGCTGCGCAATGGTGTGCGTAGATTTATAGTGACTGGTGGAGAAATGCCACTTTTAGGAGTTGGCATTTCTGTGTGCTTTGTGTCTGCCTGCCTGATGTGGATTGCATGTCTGGCTTATGAGTGACAGGAGCTGGATTGCGTGGGTGGCTCAAAGAGGTACAGGTTGAGTCAGCGCTCATCTGAATTGGACACCTGGGTTTGGGGGGTAGAGGGAGGAGTACTCCCCTGTCCCTGAATAGGAGTGTGCCTGCCTTAGTGTATGCTGGCTCTGCCCCCCTGTGGTGTGTCTGATGACGAGCCCCAACCTAACAATGGTAAAGAGGAGCATGGTAAACAGAGTGCTCCAGAATCAGTTGCAAATGGTTCCCCCAAGCCCTGTGCTTTCCACGCAAAGGAAATGTTGGTATAAATATAGGGGCTGTGACCCCATGTCCGTTGTTGTGCTTGAGTTCTTGGGGGACACTCTGCCCTTGAGAGAGGCCAGTTGGCCTGGGGCCAGTTTCCGTGCGATGCACCCCCGATTGGGGCACACTGCTTTTATGCCCTTTGTTTCCTAAGGTGTTTATGCTTGTGAGGCCTAGTGCCTCATATGATTCTTGCATAATGTGTGATGTTAATGTAGTTTTATGCCTAATGAGATTCGTGCCTGATATGATTTAGGTGTACCACCTTGTAGGTTGCAGGATAATGCTGAGTACAGTGGTGGCCCATAATTACTGGTTGTGATCTACCTGTATTGCAAGTTCTACTTTTACTATTTCTACTAAGTGATGATTCTGAGAGTGGTCCATGTGGCCCTGTCATGTGTATATAATCCCCTGTAAATATTGCCAGTGCCAGCTGGCACAGTGTATATTGTGTGATTACCATCTAATGTGATAATATAAAGGCTATTTTTGATATAACCTTGTGTGGAGTTCCTTTTGTGGTGTGCCTAGTATGTTGCTGCTGTGTGTGTGTGTTGTGCAAACGCTTAACACATTGCCTCCGGGATAAGCCTGACTGCTCGTGCCAAGCTACCAAGGGGGTGAGCAGGGGTTTTCTTTGGCGTGTAACTCCCTTGCCCTGACTAGAGTGGTGGTCTCTGCCTGGCTTTGGCACAAGACTTAGCCAACTAAAGATCCCATTTCTAACATTGGTGGTCAGCGGTGGGATAGGAATTGCGTTTGCGCAGTACCACAGCGACAACTGGTTGCACTAAAATCTCTGCATTTAGATAATCACGTGTTTGGGGATTACTGTATCTGAATTCTATTTAATTCTACTCCTAAAAGTGTAATTTGTAGATTGTGTACTCTTGCTTCAGCTCAGACACATAGATCTCCTGTGTTGCACGTGTCCCTGACAGTCCTGCCAAAATGGGGTCTGCTTTTAATTTTTGTGGTCTGTTTATATACACTATGTGGGAGTTGGTGAGGTTCTGTGAGTAGAGAGACATAGCAGTGAGTGGATCAGACACCCAGTCAAAACTGCGGGAAAACCTGATCCAATGGCAAAAGGATGAATGGGAACATGAGCACGATGAGGAGAAGAGAGCCCGGGCCGCACGACAACAGGGTGGTGGGTCAGAGGGGAGCCCTGAGGAATCTGAAGAGGAGGGAGAAAATGACAGGACAGGGACGCAAGTAGATAGTGAGGACCCCATAGACAGGGAGTCCCTTGCTGGGTCCAGGGGCAGCACCCATCCCTTTCCCTGTCCCCAGAGGAGTGGGTAGATAGGAGGGAAGAAAGGGAGCATCAGCTGGCTTTGGAGAAGCTCAGGTTAGAGCATGCCAAGGAGATAGCGCAGCTCAGTATGGAGGAGAAGAAGTTTTAGACCAAGAGGGTCTTAGCACAGAAGAGGATGGCTGAGACTGAGAGGTCCTTCGCCAGGGAGAAATTAGCTCCAGAGGGTAGATTATCCCCTGAGTGCAGTTGCAGTTTTCTGGATTCAGCAGTGAGGGTGGGGTCAAGTGGTGGCAGCAATATGGAGTCCAGTGCAGGAAGGCCCATTCCCAGTTCCCAAAGTATGGTACCTTGTTCCCGAGAAGAGGAGTACAGGTTGAAGTTCAGGTGCAGTAAGAAACGATCTCACCAGTCTTGGGAGTTTACGGAGGAATGTCATGATGCACTGGATGATTGGGTCGAGGTTAACACAGAACATCATTTTCAAGGACTGATCGATCTGGTTATCAGAGAGCACATGCTCAGTCGTTGTTTGCCGGGGTTGCGCCAACACCTGTTGGAGTGTGGGTTTTCTGACCTATGGGAATTTGTACAGAAAGCAGACCTCTGGGAAAGTGCCAGAGGTTCTGATGAGGCATTGGGGAGTGAATCCAACAAGAGTGGCTCAGGTATCTTCCAGTCCTGTGTGGAGGGAAAGGTTCAAAGTAGCCGAGCTAGGTCTCAGTGTAGTGGGAGGGATGTAGGGGCTTACGTCCTGTCTCAGTGGAGTAGGAGTGAGTGTGGGACTGTGTGTCCCCAGGTGCCCAAAACCCAGTCTCAGGACCTGGATAGTTCCTGAGGGAAACACCAGGTTTGGAGCCTAGGCTGTACTGAAAGACCATTTGAGGAGGAGCACCTAGTGTCTGGAGAACTTGGAGCGTCAGTAATTAGAGCTCCAGTGGTTCTGGTGTCTGGCGGTGCCACTTCAGTTGGTAGGGTACAGAAGTCCGGATTAAGGGTTGAGGGGGGGATGTGTTCCCCAATGGAAGAACTAGTGGGTCAGGGACCAGCCAGAAGGGCTGAGTCCCCTTGCAGTGACCATGTTGACACCACTTCTGTTCTGGGGGATCTCTACACATTGCCAGGTGGACAGGGGACGGGAGATCTGGGCCAGGCAGACTGTCACACGACACATGAGTCATGTGTTACCCTTGGGGGGATACTGTGTGAGTCCCCAGAAGTCCTGGCGTGCCAGGCAAGTACTCCACCAAAGGGTTCAGACCCAAGGATGGGAGGCCAGGTTCAGGATCTGCCTGACCTAGAGGGAAGGACATCTGTAACCAGTGTCCTGACGGTTCATCTTCCAGGGGTACCGCTCCAGTTGGGAGGGTGCAGAACTCTGGAAGGGGGTGCGGTCCTAGGATGCTTGATTCCGGTCTAGGGAAGACATGGCTTGGTAGTTCGGTCTGGACTGTTCCCATGAGGCACAGGGTCAAGACTGATTTGCATATGGCCATGTCTGAACTGGGGTGGCTTGGTGAGCAAAATAACGATGGATTAAGCCCAGATCTGTGACTGGGGGTGAATGCTTTGCCATTGTGCAACATTCCATCCATCATCTTGTGTGTTTTGCTGATCACCCTATGTGGGAAGGGTATGCCCAGACGTGGGTCCGGTGCTCACTAGGCCACTAGAGTCAAGCTATACTGGCTGAAGACGTCTGGTAGCTAGAAACCAGTCCTAGGATGCTTGATTCCAGTCCAGGGAAGACATGGCTTGGCAGTTCGGGCTGGACTGTTCCCATGAGGCACAGGTTGAAGACTGGTTTGCATATGGCCATGTCTGAACTGGGGTGGATTGGTGAGCAAAATAATGATGGATTAAAACCTGATCTTTGACTGGGGGTGAATGTTTTGCCGTTGTGCAACATTCCGTCCATCATCTTGTGTGTTTTGCTGTGTTCCTGAGGTGACACTCTGCCAGGAGGAACCACCGCGGGTCCCAGCTGCTGTCTCCTGGGGGTCCCTGTGTGCTGGCCTGCCTAGGAGCGCTTTTATGCAGACTTGACTACGAGGAGAGCCGTGGACTCTGCAGCGCGGAGCTGCAACATACCTCAAGGGAATCCTGATGTGGGGATTCCCCCTCCTGAGTGCCTTAGCGGGAGCCCACCCCACCTCAGGTGACAAGCGGCAGCCTACCCCGCTTTATGGTAACTTAAACATTACGGGTGCCCACCCCGCGGTTTGGGAGAGAGAGAGCGGTTGCCCACCCCGCAGTTTTGTGCCTTGGACCGGGAGCCTACTCCTTATTGCAGCGCTGAAGTAAACACTGAGGGTCGCTGCGCTGCCCGCAGCAACCCGTGGCAACCCAGAAGTGAGGGAAAGCTCGCCCAGTTGCAGGTGTGGCCAGAAGAGAAGCGCCGGCTGAAAAGACCTAGGCGGGAGCCTACCCTGCGCTGGGATATGTGCAGGAAAACAGTGAAGTTCCGAGGGAACCTAGAGGCAGGGCTCCTGCAGCCGTGATGTGAGCCCTGTTTGGTCCTGCTCCTGCCTACCGGGTGAAGAGGGAGACGCGCATAGAAGCCGCCGAAGCCCTGCTGCTGTGGTTGGCGGGGCTCCTGCAAGCTGAGGAGAGCCCCGGAAGTGCAGCAGCCAGTGGAGAAGTGAGGCGGAGTGGGCCTGAGGCACATTGCCGGTGCCTGCCCCTCCACATTAGAGTTCCCGCATTGCCACCGGAGGAAGGAGACCAGAGGACGCACCCCCGTGAGGGTCTCCAAGCAGCCCTGGTGAGTGGGGGGGCGCTGTTGAGAGACTGCGGGTGCCGGGAGTGGCCCCGGAAGTGCCCTTGCTGGTCTCTCTCCACAGCGGCGCTGCAGATGTGAGCCGCTGCACCTATTGGGCAATTGTTTTTATTCCAGAGTCCCTGAGTGTGACTCCAACGTGCACCTGGTTGGTGCTGGCTTCTTTCCCAGCTGCCCCGTCCGACAGTGGGCAGCTGCAACGTTTTGCCCCATTGATCCAGGAGTCCCCATGGGACTCTTTTAGCACGTGTAGTGCCAGTGCCTGTTCTGTAGTTTTCCCAGCTGCCCTGCGAGATCGCAGGCAGCTGCAACATTTGGTCACATTCATTTTCATTTAGAGTCCCAGACAGGGGCTCAGGGGGCACACTGGTGCCCGTGCTAATTTTCACAGCTGCTCAACAGTTAGTGGGCAGCTGCTATGTTTAGGCAAGTTTATTGTTCACTTTTGCTGCCTTGGCAGCTTACGCTCTGACTCTGCAGGACATAGGGCATTTGAGCCCCTGAGAGAGGCCAGTTGGCCAGGGGCCAGTTTCAGTGTGCCGCCCCCAGATTGGGGCACAATGGTTTTATGCCCATTGTTTCCTAAGGTGTTTATGCTTGTGAGGCCTAGTGCATCATATTATTATTGCATAATGTGTGATGCTAATGTAGTTTTATGCCTAATGAGATTCATGCCTGATATGATTTAGGTGTACCACCTTGTAGGTTGCAGGATAATGCTGAGTACAGTGGTGGCCCGTAATTACTGGTTGTGATCTACCTGTATTGCAAGTTCTACTTTTACTATTTCTACTAAGTGAGGATTCTGGCAGTGGTCCATGTGGCCCTGTCATGTGTATATAATCCCCTGTAAATATTGCCCAGTGCCAGCTGCCACAGTGGATATTGTGTGATTACCATCTAATGTGTTTTATGATAATACAAAGGCTATTTTTGAAATTACCTTGTGTGAAGTTCCTTTTGTGGTGTGCTTAGTGTGTTGCTGCTGTGTGTTGTGTGAATGCGTTACACATTACCTCTGAGATAAGCCTGTCTGCTCGTACCAAGCTACCTTGGGGCGGAGCAGGGCTTATTAAGGAGTGCAATCCCCATATCCTGACTTAGAAGTAAGGGTCCCTATTTGGACAAATGTGAATACCATTGCCAACTAGAGATCCCCAGATCTAACTGTAACCCTGGGCTTAGTGTGTGTAGTAGCACTAAGCGGAGCACCACGGAGTTGAGAACAAACTCAGTGAAACTCTGCGTAGCTCCACTATGCCACACGCCCTATTAATAATTGTTACAACTTTTTAAAAACGAGTTTAAAGTAAATAAAAGCACCTTACCTTAACTGTGGTGTGCCCGGGCTGCCCTCCTCCTCTTCATCGCTTTCGTGGTGAGAACTGCACATGCATGGCTGCCCGCGCATGTGCATTTCTGGGTGAAAACTGCACATGCGCGGGCGCCCACGCATGCACAGTTTTCACAGAGAACGCGATGAGGAAGAGGAGGGCTGCTCCGGGATGCCGCAGCTAAGATAAGGTGTTTTTATTTACTTTAAACTCGTTTTTTAAAAGTTGTAACAATTATTAATAAGGCGGGTGGGAGGTGGGGGCTGGCCAACTCCGCTCCCCCACAGAGTGTGCAGAGATTTGCCTACTCTGCGTTCTCCGCGGAACGCAGAGTAAGAAAATCTCCACACCATCCGCGGGCGCAGAGGAGCGGAGTTCTCTGCCCACGGTTACTTATATGTGTGTGCACTTTGTGGGCTTTGGAGATTTTATGCTATGTTAATTTAATGTGTATCACGCACAGATACTTGAAAGTGTCCCGGTGCGGCGTAGTCATGGGCAACCATCAGAGATCAGCCCTAGGACTCGTCTGATTCCGCTTAGGGACTTTTTTTCTGTTCAACTGCCTCTATTTAACTGTCTTGATAGAAAACGACCAGTAGAGGTCGGTAAATATCAGAATTGCGTTCTGCTTTTTCAACTGCCTCTATTTAACTTTATTTATAGAAAACGACCAGCAAAAGTCAGTAAAATACCAAAATCACTTTAGCATTCTCTAAAGTCCAGTCCATAGTGTCACTATTCACTCCCTGTGCTCTCGTTCCCACCACCAGGGGGCTGAATTGTGGGGCTTTCCACTTCTAATATGCCTCCAGACACTCCCCTGTATGCATATCCTGACTTCCAGGAATGTGGACATCATTTAGGAATTGACATCCATTCCCAATCCATGCCAGGTTTTTTTTGAAGCCAGTCTGCTCATGCTGGAAACTCTATTACCTAGAATTCCCTGCTCTCTGCTTTGTCTCCACCCCTACAGGCCAAGGATGGGTGGAGGAATTCAGCTCATCTGTGTCTGGCTGCTGCTAGCCGGCTCACGCCTGATGCATATGATTAATGTGAGCTCTTTTAAGCCCCAGCTCCCTTCAGGCCAAGGTTGGTAATTGTAGATGTTTTCCGGTGAGACCGATCCTTGTTTCCAGTGTTTCCTGAGCTTTTGATATCCTTGTTTCCAGTGATTCCTGAGTTCATGAGCTATAGCTATTCCTTGTACCTGAATTAGCACTGCCCACAGTGCTACCTTGTTTCCGGAGTTCCTGAGCTATCGTTTTTCTTTGTTCCTGTTCCTGGGCTTCAGCTATTTTTTTTTTCCTGATTTGCATTGCTTGCACTGCTCTTGAGTCCTTGTTTCCTGAGCTGTAGCTATGTCATGTTTCCTTGAACCAGTACTGCCTGCAGTGCTACCTTGACTCCTGAGCTATAGCAATTCCCTGTTTCCTGAACAAGCACTGCCTGCAGTGCTACCTTGACTCCTGAGCTATAGTAATTCCCTGTTTCCTGAACAAGCACTGCCTGCAGTGCTGCCTTGACTCCTGACCCTTAGCTCAATTCTTGTTCCTGCCCCAGCACTGCCTTCTATGCTACTTTGTTTTCTTGATTCCTTAACCTGCACTATTCTAGAATACCCTTGTATCCTCCCCTTCTGTATATCCTTTCAAAGTCACTGCCTTGCTTCCCATTTACTTGGTTCCAGTTCTAGTTTGCTGCCTTTCTATTCTGCTGTCTTACATCTGTTACCTTGTATGTTTGTTACCTGCTTTCTGCCAAGTGTGCCCTGTCATTTCCTTCCTTTCCTGTAAAGCACTCCTCCTTGCTAGCTCCTTGCCTATTGTGCTTGTGTTTAGTTCTACCCCTTTGCTGTTACTGCCTTGCATGTTCCTGTTTGATCGCCAGGATCCGTGGGCACAGCTGACTACCTAGGTGGTGTTTCTTATTCACTGTGAGTATTGTCTTTGAGTTACATTTATAACATCACCTTAGGTATAAGCTCCACAGACCCTGCCTTTGCATGTATATCGCATATGTGGGTATTTGCAGTCAGTATCTGTAACAGCAATAGTGGATGAGAAACTTACTGAGCTTCAGTCTTACGGTGTGGAGCTCCTGAGTGCTTTCCCCCACATTCCCCTTTATTGGTAATTTTGTTTCATATATATGTCTTGCACATTCGTCCTGGGTGTAGTTATTCTGAATGCTAAATTGCCTCATGAGTGCCCTTCCTTTCTGAGTCTTACCCATCTTGTTCACTTGTACAGGCTTCCCCTTTGGATCCCTTTTTCTCCTCTGACTCCCTGTATGATCCTGGGCAGCGCTGTACTCCTCTTTCTGTGTACGTTTTCTACCCCGTTCCCAGTCCTTGCCCAAGTCCCTGACTGTCTTCCCCACATAGTCCCAGACAGTTCCTGACACATAGAAATTGTCTTCCATGAGCACCCATAGACAATAATATTTTTTCCAAATCTTGTATTTTCAGTGCTATGACCACCGATGCCCTGGTTTTATATTAAAAATAGAGTTTTGGACTATACCATTTTCCGCTGAAAGGCAATATTTCTCTCCATGGGTTCCCATACCTGGCGTGTCACTCAGTTTGGTGCTCACTTTCCCTCCTGGTTAAAGAACAGTAGATGTTTCAGCGCCCAGGCTAATGTGCTGCTTAGCTAAACACATATAAGGTCCCAAAGGCGAGACCGATTGCATTGTAAAAGCTGGTTTTTATCTTGAAGTCTGAATGTTTGTACACATTTCATGGCAGCATAGCTCATACTGTGTAATAGAATTTTAAATTCAGGAGTTACATATTTACATTATTTTCTCTTGCAGCTTGCGCCTGTTTCCAACTGGTCCAACCACTAATCATTTCTGTGACTCTTCAGTCAGGCACAAAGAAATCTGCAGGCTTTGCATGATCCACCTTAGATTTCATGACATACAAGGAGCTAATTCCCACAGATTAGTTTAAGTTAAACTTCTTTTTCATTGAAGGGGTGTTTGTTTTGTATATGCAGTTACCTGCCTTTTAGCCTCTCTTTGACCCCTCTGTCATACTCACTGACCCCGCCCTGCCTGCACTCAGGGTGCCTTCAACCTTTGGGCGTGAAGTCCCCCCATGGGTGATAGCCCATGATCCTGTTGAGGAGAGAGGCCCAGTGGAGGAAAAGCAGGGAAATTACTGACAGAAGCTGTGCCCTAATGGATTGTTTACAGGCAGCGATCATCTGCTCCAATACATGGAATATCCTTGTAAATAAGGCCACTTGGCCACTCCAGTGTCCATCTGGAATCTGAAAGCATTCTGTGGTAATCTGACAAGAGGCGGCAGCAGAGAGACACAGGAGTCCTGGCAGTCTGGCCCCAATGTCCTGGGTTTTAAAACTGTCCCCGTGAGCAGGGTCCGCCGCACCCGTGCCCTCCGTGGGTTCACCTTTAGTGCAGGCGGGCTTTGGGGTCACGGGGGTTCAGTGCTGATAAACAGGGGGTTCACCCATCAGTAATGTCCTCATCTCTTCTTTTCTCCCTCTCTTCCAGCCTGGCTCGGGGTCTGGATCCAGCTGACGTCAGGGCAGGAGTCCGGGGCTGAGGTGGTCACTGCTGCGGTGGGACAGACGGCCACCCTCACTGCCCCGTTCACTAGGAATAAATTCATCATTTACTGGTACAGAGGGACAGCAACAAATAATGATGCACTGATTTTCACTTACGTCATATCGAGTGGCCTTCAGACCCCAGCGGACCAGTACACCGGCCGGGAGTCGGGGTCTCAGGACGGATCTTTACGCATCACCGACCTCCGAACAAGTGACAGCGGCAGCTACACAGCGGCCATACCAGTGTGGTTTGTACCACGCTTACCAGGAGCCCCCCGGCAGCTGAGGGTCTTAGGTAAGTGGCAGAGCCTCGTCTCTATGGTTCTTAAATCTCGTCTCCTTCTCCTCTGTAATAGCTGAGGGACTTCATCGCTCATAACTGACATCGACTGAAAACTCCAGGTCACTGACTTGAATACAGACAAACGCAGATTCACTTTTCATCTTCCCAACACTGACAAAATGAGTGCAATGAAGATGGATAATTGTTACATTGTAGCAGAAATGCAATAAAAAGAACCATTGGCAAAGCCAATACTGCAGGCCAAACTAAAGACTTGGGTAGAAGAGAAGTCAATTGTCCCGGTAGAACAGGGGGGATTTAAAGCAGGGCACTCCACGGTGGATCACTGTTATGCCCTCTGGGCTCTTGCACGGAAGTCGACGGAACAAACGGGGAACATGTTCTGTTGTTTCGTCGACTTCCGGGCAGCCTTTGATTTGGTGGACCGCGGGAAGCTATGGGAATGCCTGACTAAATATGAAATCCCAGCGGGCCTAATAGCAATCCTAAAAGAATTGCACAGAGAGAACTGGGCGCAAGTAATTAAAGATACTTAAAGGGCACTGACAAGGAAGATTGACATAGCAAACGGGTTAAGACAGGGCTGTGTCCTGGCCCTACTCCTCTTCTCGATTTTTCTAGCAGATCTGCTAGCAACACTGAAAGTAGAAAGAAGTGCCAGCCCGAGAATGAGTGGCAGGAAGGTGTCAAGCCTGCTATACGCGGATGACCTAGTAATAATCAACCAAACAGAGCTACGGCTACAGAGAAAACTAAATGTTTTTAATGACTACTGTAAGGCCAAACTTTTAGTAGTAAATATGGATAAAACGAAGATTCTGTGTTTTGATAAAAGGTCTAAAAGTTTTAGCTGGTACCTAGGCAAAACTAAATTGGAAACGGTAAAGGAATATAAATACCTAGGCTTATGGTTCGAAAGCTCGTTAAATTGGGATAGACATATTGAAGCCCAAATGGCAAAAGCATCTTCCTCTATTTGTGGGTTGAAAAGATTCAATAGAGATTACGGGGACCGGTCGCATAAACCCATGCTAAAGGCTTATGAAGCAATGATCCCTCCCCAAGTATTGTATGGGATGGAAGTTCTCTACTTCTGCGACAAAGTGGGTTGGGATCGGGAGGAAGGTAAGGTGTTGAAAATGCTTCTGTCCTTGCCAAAGTCAGCGATGATACAGGCAATTAGATTAGAGACTGGAACAATAGCATGGAGCATTCAGGCTAAAATAGCTGTGGCAAGGTTCTGGAAACGACAATTACAAGAGGAAACCCAGAAGGTGTCCCTTTGGTGCAGTAATGAAATCCGGCATAGCAACCTAAAATGGGCAGCGGAGGCAAAAAGGAAAATAAAGGAGGTAACTGGTAGCTTAAAGGTGAGGGTTAATCAGAACCCTGTAGAAATTTCTTTCACCAAGGGCGTACTAAGAGCACAAGGAAGGGAGCTATCAAGACATCAGGACATAGAATACTTGAGAAAGAAAAAGTCGGTTCAATGTATGTTAGAAGTATGGGAAATGATGCATGGTATCCATACTTAGAAACCCTGCCGAACTACGGATTGAGGTGGGAGATTTTGAAAATCCGAATTGGAACTAACCCTTGGCTATTGGAGGGGAGATTAAAAGCAGAAATGCTATATCCTGATGGTCTATGTAAGTGTGGACTGGAGACGAAGTGTGATATCTTGCACATATTGTTGGATTGCCTAACTGGTTTAGAAGTGAGAAAACAGTTCCTACGACCGTTATTTATAAAATATGGCATAAATTTAAGAGGGCAAGCTGCTACACTACTAATAAAAATGGAAACATTGGATACTGCAATTGCACTAGGGAACTATCTGAGAGGTATAAACCGTTTGGCCAGGGAAAAGCTCAAGAAAGTATTGTGACTCATTTCACTACCTACCCTTGCAGGAGACATTATTAAAGTCTGATGCACGTCTAGTTCAAATGGTCTTAACTTTTGTAAAATAGTAGTGATGTTGTACAGGGTTTTTTTTAATGATTGTAAATACTTATTTGATCAAGTTTAGATGTTTTTAACATTTTAACTGATTTTTAAATTTGGGAATACTGAAATATATGGGCCTTTAGTAGGTTTTACTAGAAATGTATAAGTAGAGCAACTTAGAAATGCAACTGTGTGATTTTAGAGATCATTACGTGTCATTGTTACCATTTGGATTGTAATGTTTTAATTTTATATGAATTCGAAGTTTAAAGACCACGGTCTAAATAAACAGATTTCTCTCTCAATACTGCAGGCATTTTATAAGAGAAAGTGCTTTCTCACTGGCAAGTTAATGTCATTGTGTGGCTGTGTGAGTGTGCAAATATGTAAATGACTAAATGGGCTGCTGAATGAATAGTTGCTTCGTTTGATGAATGAATGGGTCATCATAGCGGTGTCGTTGAAGTAGAGATGCGGGTGCTTTACTGCTTGCATGCATTCCGGATTGGAAAGACCCTGCAAAAGTTTGATGAATATATACATATTTGTGATTTTGAGGGTGATCACTATTTCTTTCCCAAGGAACAACCACAAATCCACCTCTAGGAGCAAAGTACGTGACATGGAAACTGTACCATAAAAGCAAACTTCTGTGTCAGCAAAGCCAATTAACAGGGGCTACATCACCGAGACCCTTCGGATAGTCCTCCTCATCCTAGCAATTACTTAAGAGACAGAAACGCTACCAAGCTTTCTTTTATTTATTTGAAAATTATATAAAGTGCTAACAAGACCCTTCCGGGTATCAGAGCACTGTACAGGTTTTGCGAAAGCATGAGTAACCAAAATACAATAGCTTAGAGGGGGAAACATCCTTTACAACGCAACTTTTACCACTCAGTGCCTTTACGACGCAACTTTTACAACACAAACCATTACAACGCATTGCGCTGGGGGCGCTCTAGGATAGGGAATAAGTTTAATTTACTGTCCAACACATTCCCTAGTGTCCACGGGGACTGGAGTTGGAATAGTAAATTAAAATATTCACTATCCAGCACCCCAAAGCGCTATGCATTGTAAAGGTTTGCGTTGTAATACTTGCGATGTAAAAGCATGCGTGGTAAAAGCATGCGTTGTAATGTCATACATCCACCAAGAGGGTGTAGCTAAGTCAAACATTGTAAAACAAAGCAGGGAAACAAACCTCGTCTGGGGTTGAGGTATTGGTTCGACCAGAACTGTATCAGAAGTGCCCTAGAGCACAATACCAATTTAACAGACATACATACAATACATCGCACCAACGAAGTACAATAAGAATCACATTTCTAGACAAAGCATGAGAACGAGTTGATGCTGTTAATGTTCATTCAAGAATAGTGGTTAGACAAGTTCCTTGAAAGAAGCAGTGGAAGGATTGGAACTGATCTCGGGAGGCAGGGCATTCCAGATTCTTGGAGCAAGACCGGTGAAAGCACGATTGTAAGATGTTTCCTTTTTGAATTTGAGAGGTTACAAATGTAGGATGGACGTACTTCTTAGCTTCCGTCCTGTGTCCGAAAGTTCAAGCTTATTTGCCAAGTAGACCGGGTGATGTAATTTTTGACTTTATGCGTCAAGCAGGCTATCTTGAAACGCATCCTAGCTTCGAGAGATAGCCAATTTAGTTGCAAAAGGATGGGGGAGATATGGCCATGCTTTCTAGAGCCTGTGATGAGTCTGGCCGATGCGTTTAGAGTAGCTCTGAACAGGGCCAAGCTAGCTTTCGGAAGCCCAGCAAGGGTCACCAATCCATATTCCAGTCTAGAGATGGCCAGGGATTGAAAAGCCGGCCTGAAGTCTTCGCAGCGGAGGAAAGGCATGATTTTCTTAAAGGTGTTAAGTTGTAATTTGGCTCCCCTAATGGCTGCACTGATATGCGCTTGCATATTGAGGTGTTTGGCCAAGGTGATTGAAGAAAAGTAGGATGCAGCAGGAAAGTATGAATAACTTTATTGTCCAGTAAAGAACAAAACACCTTTGCAATTAAGTATAATTGTAGTCATGAGGTAGATCCAAGTAGAGATTTATTAAGTAGTTACAGGATCATTGATGTTGGTTACAGGATCAATTCAAGAAGGTACAAAGTTAATCCAAGCTAGTACATGGTCCCACCAGGAGCTGATCTTCATAGCTCACCCACTCATTCCAACTGTCTCTCCTCCAGTCCCAGGCATACCAACATTCCACGCTGTCATCATGCACTCCCAGGTTCCATACACACAGACACATGCAAACTAGCTAAGCTGCTTTAAATGTAGTCACAACAACCTTCCGCTTGTTACTCTAGAGCGCACGTCTCTGACTCACCAGCGCAGAACCGTAACATTCTAAAGAAGCCTCCACCTGAGGAGTCTAAGGTGGAACCAAGTGTAACAGGAAAGGAGGGGAGGACAGGAGGAGACCAAGGGGACAGGATGTAACAGTGATGCCTAAAGATTTAGCGGAGTCTAACACATGAGGGGTGCAGTGAGTTGTTTAAGCCAGTCCCGGGTAGGTGCAGATTGATCTCTAGCTCTATGAAAAGCTTCTCCACCCACCTGTAGAATTACCCCCTCTCTTCCTGTTGGTAACAAAGCCACTACCTATAAATGAAGAGGACTATCAAAGGGTAATCAAGATTACCGGTAAGTAATTTATTCATTACTCCAATGTCCGAACTCTATGTCCTAGCAATTACTTCTAGCAATTACTCTTTACCCTGATGTCTGTCCTCCTTGTCCGGGCAATTAATCATGAGGAGGTACCAAAGCAATAAATACACTGACACAATCAGATGATGCAGAAAATATATTTCAGCACTTTATCTCATTTCTGTTCTCAAGCCTAAAAAACAAAAATTATCAGTACCACTTAAAAAAATAAATCCAATTTGTAGCAGGAGAGAAAGGTGAGATATGAAGCTCATGTGGCTGCTCTACAAATACAATAGGGAACGTCCTGCTGCTTCTGCCCGTGAGGCCAGTTCAAACCGGTGCTGGGGCCTTCCAGCCCCAGTCCTGGAGCAAAACTGGACAAAGTAAAGGGGGTGTAACCACTCCCCTTCCTGGTCCCACCCAGAGGAGGGACCTAGTAGGTGATCCGGCCCCCCAGATTGGAATAAGAGTGGGAGCTGTGTCCTGAGACTTCAGATCATCCTGAATCAACTTGAAACTAAGAAGACGACTGAACTTCGACATTCTGCTGCACAGAAGACTGAAGAGCATCTCCCTTGTGGCCTAGGAGTGGCCACCCTGTGAACACAGGCACCATCCAGCAACTTGACATCTGCTTTGCCGCCGCCTCCCGCCGGAGCCCAAGCCCAGAGCCTGACAAGACCCAGACTCCCAGACATCTCACAGCCCGATCCACAGTCCCTGCAAAGAAGGGACCCGTGGAGGCACCGAGAGACGTGGGACCGGACCTCTTGAAAGACCCTTGAGAAGCTGACTGCACAGCACCCGAGGCACCCTCGATGCTGTGCTTTGGGGTTTAAAAAGCCCCAACCTCTAGCAGCTTTTGCACCGAAGAGCAGCCCCCCAGCATCTCCACGATCTGCGTGTGGCCCTTTTGCGCTGTGCCACTCGATGCGCCATCCCGACCACTTGCCACGTGGCTAGCGGCCATCTTGGCGACGAAACCTATGATTTACACCACTGGTCTGGTTGCTCCAGACTGGCCCTTGCTCCCCTGAAAAGGAGCACCCTCTCTGACCTTGCTGGTCCGAGTGAGAAGCTTGAATCACATCCTGTGTGGCTTGCTTTAGCCAAGGCCTGTTTGCTCCAATCAAGTTGCCGATATCGCCATCAGCGAGAGCCTACGTGGGACAGCTCATGATCAATGCCTGGACGTCCGTGACCTCTTTGTGTCCACGTGGCTGCAGAGACAATCTTCACCTCATCTTCTGTTTGCACCCGACATTGCCTGGTTCCTTCCTGGTTCCACGGTAGTCACTGGATAGTGACTTTGAACATTGTCCCCTCTGCTTTCAGGTCTTTACCTCTTCAGATCCACCCTTGGATCCACCGGAACTCTTCACATCGAGCCGCCTGCAGCATCTTCAGCTCCAAGCACCATCGACCTGCGTGACGAAACCCGACACTACTTCGACCCTGTGCACCCGCTTCCTGTGGGTGAGGTAACTCAGCAACGCCGGTGTTCCCACGCTGGTACACACCTCTATTGTCTGTGTCTAAAGTTTCATCCTTCTAGGTCACTCGGAAGGTTCCTTAATAACTAACTTTGTAACTTTTATGCACCATTGACATTGCATTGGTACATGCGTGCACTTTCAGCACTGCACCCGAGTCCCGCGGGCCTTTCCCGACTTTATCACTGCTAGTCTCGAATAGCTCCAGCGATTCCCCAGGCCCTAGGCCTCTTCACTTTCCCCATAGTGGTTCTTATACCACTATTTTAGTATATGGTTTAGGTGGCCCCTAGGGCTCATCCATAATTGCGCAACTTTTGTATATTTAAACTGTGTTTTGTTTTAACGCATTTGCTTCTGTGCTCATAAAGAGTATAGGGGATATTTGTAGAAATAAATCTATATATATTTTCAATATATATCTGTGTGGTGTCCTTTCATTTGGTATTCAAGGGATTGTGTATGGTAAAACAGCTTGCTTCACATGCCTTTACAGAGTTTAGCCTAAGACTGCTTAGTCCATGCTACCCCTAGGATAGCTTGTCTATAAGGTTGACTTTACAACCTGCACCATAAGGGTTGCTTGGCATGGTACAAGGTGATCACTAGAACTAGTGAGCATCATATACCAGGCCAACTTCTCACATTGGTGAGCAGCGGATTGGGATTTGAGCTTGCTGTTGTTTTACCATTACAATCTTTGAGAGTATCATTTGAAAGATCATACAGGTACCTGATAGGTACGCTAAAAGAAGACTAATATACTTAAGTTCTACTGAACTTAGTTGTTGTAGAGGATAGGGAGTAGCACACCCTGACTACAACTACTAGATAGGTTTTGTAGGAAAACACAAGTGTAGGTAGATTGCAACACATCCACCACACTAGAGCAATATCTGGAGCAGAGGGGTCCACTGGAACTATCTCTGTTGAGAGTGACCCTCCAAGGGCACCATTCAAATTTGCTATCTTTCCTTTTAAGGAATTGAGGCAGCTGTATTCCATGAGAGGAATCAAAACGGGTCCTACCCCTACAGCTGAACACCTCAGAGAGCTTTTAGACCAGGCTGAAGCTCTAAAGAACTCCAAACCAGGCCCCTCAGGGACTGGTGATGGAGGCTCTCCTTCTGAAGAAGAAAACACTAATGCCCCTGCCCCTGTTATCCACATAGATGAGGAAGACCAGGTCACTGGAGATACTCAGCCAGAGGATGAGGAAGAAGAGGAGGAGGAGGAGGAGGAAAGTGGGTCTGATGATGAGAGAAATAGCCAGGTGTTAATCAGCAGGCTTAACCAGGCTAACTTAAGCCTATTTGGGACTGAACATGGGTCCAATCCATTCAGACCCCCAAATGCACTTAACCAGGAGCCCAGGAGAAGGAGGAATCACTCAGGTGAATCCAATAACTCCCATGCTTCTAGAGGTACTCATGGTCACTCCAGAAGGGAGTTGACTAGCCCTCAGAGAAGGGAACATGAGGCCAAAATGAGAGAGGCTGAACTTAGGATCCAGAAGCAAGAATTAGAAGTTGCCCTGGCCAAAGAGAAACTTGCTAGAGCAAGGCAGCCTAGAGAGAGTGGGTTAGGATCCACTGGTGGCAGCAATATCCCTAAGGATAAAGACAGGTCCTATGACAATAGAAACCTGAGTAAGATTGTGCCCCCCTACAAAGTTGGGGATGATATCCACAAGTGGATGACTGCACTTGAGAGAGCTTGCAAAGTACAGCAGGTCCCTCAGGATCAGTGGGCAGCAATCTTGTGGCTCTCCTTTGAAGGTAGAGGCCGAGACAGACTCCTCACAGTTAGTGATGGGGATTCTAGAAACTACCTGGTCCTGAAGAGTGCTCTGATTGATGGGTTGGGCTTAACCACTGAACAGTACAGGTTAATGTTCAGAGATACCCAGAAGACACAGACTCAGGACTAGTCTGAATTTGTTGAATGTGCCACTAAGGCTCTGGAGGGCTGGTTGCTGGGAAGTAAGGTTACAGACTATACAGGATTGTATAATTTAATTATGAGAGAGCAAATCTTAAGTAATTGTCAAAATCAGCTTCTACATCAGCGCCTGGTGGACTCTGATCTGACCTCTCCACAAGAATTGGGTAAGAGGGCAGACAAATGGGTCAGAACCAGGATCAGGCCTAAGAACCAGGGTGGTGACCAAAAGAAAGAGACTACCAAGCCTCAAGAGAAAGGTGGGGATAAATCAAAAGAGAAGACTTCGCCAGGGCCCCATAACTCCAAGGATGGGGCTGGGTCCCAAAACAACTCCTCTACCCAGAAGAAACCTTACTGCCATGACTGTAAACAGCCTGGCCACTGGAAAACAGACAGCTGTTGTCCAAGGAATAGCAATAAGGAAAATATACCTCCAGGTAAAGCTCCAACACCTCCTGTCACTGTTAGCAGTGGTCCCCCAGGTGGTGGGAGCACCCCCAAGAATTTGGGTGGATTTACTTTTGGAACACAGGTGGATTCTAGCCTAACCAAGTCCCCTACCTCAGATACTCTTGTCTATGAAAATGGCATGGGGTTTGCCAACTTCACTGCTTGCCCAAACACTTTGAGCAAGTACAGACAGGAGCCCCTCATCAATGGCTTGAAAGTTGAGGCCTTTAGATACACAGGGGCTAGCATCACCATGCCATCACCGCCCCTTGTTGTAAATAATTTTGTCCACCCTAAGCGTGGAAGGGTATACTCAGATGTGAGTCCCTTGCTCATTGCACCATCAGGATTCAAGCAAGCCGGGCCGAAGACGCCTGAAATGGCAGAAACCGGTCCCCGGAAGCTTGTTTCCTTCCCAGTGTAAGAATTGGCTTTTGTAGTCTGGTCTGCCCTGTTCCCATGATGCACTGGGCCAGGGACAGACTAATTTGCATACAGCCAGGTTCTGAAACTGGGATGGTGCAATGAGCTAAAAAACGGTGTTGGATCTAGCCCTGATCTCTTGACTGGGTGAGAGTACTCTGCTTAATTCAGAGACTCTGTCCATCACCACCCCTTGTTGTAAATAATTTTGTCCACCCTAAGCGTGGAAGGGTATACTCAGATGTGAGTCCCTTGCTCATTGCACCATCAGGATTCAAGCAAGCTGGGCCGAAGACGCCTGAAATGGCAGAAACCGGTCCCCGGAAGCTTGTTTCCTTCCCAGTGTAAGAATTGGCTTTTGTAGTCTGGTCTGCCCTGTTCCCATGATGCACTGGGCCAGGGACAGACTAATTTGCATACAGCCAGGTTCTGAAACTGGGATGGTGCAATGAGCTAAAAAACGGTGTTGGATCTAGCCCTGATCTCTTGACTGGGTGAGAGTACTCTGCTTAATTCAGAGACTCTGTCCATCACCACCCCTTGTTGTAAATAATTTTGTCCACCCTAAGCGTGGAAGGGTATACTCAGATGTGAGTCCCTTGCTCATTGCACCATCAGGATTCAAGCAAGCCGGGCCAATGACGCCTGAAATGGCAGAAACCGGTCCCCGGAAGCTTGTTTCCTTCCCAGTGTAAGAATTGGCTTTTGTAGTCTGGTCTGCCCTGTTCCCATGATGCACTGGGCCAGGGACAGACTAATTTGCATACAGCCAGGTTCTGAAACTGGGATGGTGCAATGAGCTAAAAAACGGTGTTGGATCTAGCCCTGATCTCTTGACTGGGTGAGAGTACTCTGCTTAATTCAGAGACTCTGTCCATCACCACCCCTTGTTGTAAATAATTTTGTCCACCCTAAGCGTGGAAGGGTATACTCAGATGTGAGTCCCTTGCTCATTGCACCATCAGGATTCAAGCAAGCCGGGCCGAAGACGCCTGAAATGGCAGAAACCGGTCCCCGGAAGCTTGTTTCCTTCCCAGTGTAAGAATTGGCTTTTATAGTCTGGTCTGCCCTGTTCCCATGATGCACTGGGCCAGGGACAGACTAATTTGCATACAGCCAGGTTCTGAAACTGGGATGGTGCAATGAGCTAAAAAACGGTGTTGGATCTAGCCCTGATCTCTTGACTGGGTGAGAGTACTCTGCTTAATTCAGAGACTCTGTCCATCACCACCCCTTGTTGTAAATAATTTTGTCCACCCTAAGCGTGGAAGGGTATACTCAGATGTGAGTCCCTTGCTCATTGCACCATCAGGATTCAAGCAAGCCGGGCCGAAGACGCCTGAAATGGCAGAAACCGGTCCCCGGAAGCTTGTTTCCTTCCCAGTGTAAGAATTGGCTTTTGTAGTCTGGTCTGCCCTGTTCCCATGATGCACTGGGCCAGGGACAGACTAATTTGCATACAGCCAGGTTCTGAAACTGGGATGGTGCAATGAGCTAAAAAACGGTGTTGGATCTAGCCCTGATCTCTTGACTGGGTGAGAGTACTCTGCTTAATTCAGAGACTCTGTCCATCACCACCCCTTGTTGTAAATAATTTTGTCCACCCTAAGCGTGGAAGGGTATACTCAGATGTGAGTCCCTTGCTCATTGCACCATCAGGATTCAAGCAAGCCGGGCCGAAGACGCCTGAAATGGCAGAAACCGGTCCCCGGAAGCTTGTTTCCTTCCCAGTGTAAGAATTGGCTTTTGTAGTCTGGTCTGCCCTGTTCCCATGATGCACTGGGCCAGGGACAGACTAATTTGCATACAGCCAGGTTCTGAAACTGGGATGGTGCAATGAGCTAAAAAACGGTGTTGGATCTAGCCCTGATCTCTTGACTGGGTGAGAGTACTCTGCTTAATTCAGAGACTCTGTCCATCACCACCCCTTGTTGTAAATAATTTTGTCCACCCTAAGCGTGGAAGGGTATACTCAGATGTGAGTCCCTTGCTCATTGCACCATCAGGATTCAAGCAAGCCGGGCCGAAGACGCCTGAAATGGCAGAAACCGGTCCCCGGAAGCTTGTTTCCTTCCCAGTGTAAGAATTGGCTTTTGTAGTCTGGTCTGCCCTGTTCCCATGATGCACTGGGCCAGGGACAGACTAATTTGCATACAGCCAGGTTCTGAAACTGGGATGGTGCAATGAGCTAAAAAACGGTGTTGGATCTAGCCCTGATCTCTTGACTGGGTGAGAGTACTCTGCTTAATTCAGAGACTCTGTCCATCACCACCCCTTGTTGTAAATAATTTTGTCCACCCTAAGCGTGGAAGGGTATACTCAGATGTGAGTCCCTTGCTCATTGCACCATCAGGATTCAAGCAAGCCGGGCCGAAGACGCCTGAAATGGCAGAAACCGGTCCCCGGAAGCTTGTTTCCTTCCCAGTGTAAGAATTGGCTTTTGTAGTCTGGTCTGCCCTGTTCCCATGATGCACTGGGCCAGGGACAGACTAATTTGCATACAGCCAGGTTCTGAAACTGGGATGGTGCAATGAGCTAAAAAACGGTGTTGGATCTAGCCCTGATCTCTTGACTGGGTGAGAGTACTCTGCTTAATTCAGAGACTCTGTCCATCACCACCCCTTGTTGTAAATAATTTTGTCCACCCTAAGCGTGGAAGGGTATACTCAGATGTGAGTCCCTTGCTCATTGCACCATCAGGATTCAAGCAAGCCGGGCCGAAGACGCCTGAAATGGCAGAAACCGGTCCCCGGAAGCTTGTTTCCTTCCCAGTGTAAGAATTGGCTTTTGTAGTCTGGTCTGCCCTGTTCCCATGATGCACTGGGCCAGGGACAGACTAATTTGCATACAGCCAGGTTCTGAAACTGGGATGGTGCAATGAGCTAAAAAACGGTGTTGGATCTAGCCCTGATCTCTTGACTGGGTGAGAGTACTCTGCTTAATTCAGAGACTCTGTCCATCACCACCCCTTGTTGTAAATAATTTTGTCCACCCTAAGCGTGGAAGGGTATACTCAGATGTGAGTCCCTTGCTCATTGCACCATCAGGATTCAAGCAAGCCGGGCCGAAGACGCCTGAAATGGCAGAAACCGGTCCCCGGAAGCTTGTTTCCTTCCCAGTGTAAGAATTGGCTTTTGTAGTCTGGTCTGCCCTGTTCCCATGATGCACTGGGCCAGGGACAGACTAATTTGCATACTGCCAGGTTCTGAAACTGGGATGGTGCAATGAGCTAAAAAACGGTGTTGGATCTAGCCCTGATCTCTTGACTGGGTGAGAGTACTCTGCTTAATTCAGAGACTCTGTCCATCACCACCCCTTGTTGTAAATAGCATCACCATGGTGGCTGAACGTCTAGTCCCCTCAAGGCAACTTTTACCTGATGCCAGATATCAGGTGACAAACATTGATGGAATAGAAACCAAACATCCCATGGCTGTAGTCAATCTTAGCTGGGGAGGTGTCACTGGCCAAAAGAGAGTGGCAGTGTCAGCAAACTTGCCTGTAGATTGCCTACTTGGTAATGATTTGGAAATCTCAGCCTGGGCTGAGGTTGAACAACAAACCCATTCTAGAATGGTAAATCTCCATGGAAAGGTTAGTGGGGCTGTGATGGCTACAGCCCCAATCCAAGATGTCCTTCCTGAAAAGGTTGGTAGGGCTGAGCAAACCTCAGCCCCATCTTTAGCTAACTTCCCTCCTGAAAAGATTAGCAGGGCTGTGATGGTAACAGCCCATACCCAAACTGAGTCTCCTCCTGAAAAGGTTGGTGGGGCTGTGATGGCCACAGCCCAAACTCAAACAGATACATGTGTTGTGAAGCCTGAAAAGATGGATCACTCCACACAAACAGAGAGCATTGAGGAGTAAAGTAAAGTAAAGTCCACATTTGTAAAGCGCACAATCACCCGTAAGGGTCTCTAGGCGCTGGGGGCCGTCGGGAAGATTAAGCGAGCTATTGCCCAGAGTCACATGGTGCTGGGCTAACCTGCCGCCGGAGCCGGGGATCGAACCGTGGTTCCCAGATTCCAGCGTCAGTCGCCCTGGCCGCGGCGCCACACCTCAAAGAGAAATCTCCCTCCCACCAGACTTTAGGAAAGGATCAGGCTCCTCAGGGAACTGATCTTACCCCTGATAAAGGAACTGCTCCAGAGGTGGTCAGGCCTAGCCTGACAGAGCCTCTGATGTCAGTGGACCCTTCTCAGGTGGGACCCAGTCTGGAGCAGGTATCCTGCCCCTCTCTACCTTGCCTTAGTCAGCCCAGGGCTGCAGAGGACAAGAAGGACAGTGAGCCCCAAAGGGCCCCCTGTCAAATAAAGCACCCACATCAACAGATTAGGGGCACCAAAGCTAGCAGCCCTAGGCAGGTGAAAACTTTAAAAACTCCTGAGGGATCCCCCTTAAAATTAGTTAGGGACCTCCCACAGATGGATTCTGTTGGGCACAGTCAAACCTGGGACCCAAAGGGCCCAAACCTGACCTGTCCCTCCAGCAAGCCAACAGAAGTGACCCAGCCTCCAGCTTTAGGTAGCCAGAGGTTGACCCTGAGAGCACAGTGCAACTCAGTCAAAGAAAGAAAGGCTTACATGGTAGAAAGTGATTGGAGGAAGCTGAGTCCTACAGAGGAATCTCACTTCAGTACTCCATCTCAACATCAGCCTTTAACTTTGCCAAGACACACCACAGGTAGAGATTCCCTATGGTGGAGACCCTCAGATACCCTTAGGGTGAGGGATTGCATAGTGGACCATGAGACAGGGGGTAACCAAGCCTAAGCTGGTACTTCCTTATATGGCCACTTAGGCAATATAGGCTTACCTGGTCAAGGATAGCCTTATCTCCTTTCGTTTGGGGGAGGGGGTTGTGTAGGAAGGTGGATATCTGACTATGGTTACCCCCAAACTTTTTGCCTAGTGTTTAGCTGGTTTTTGACTTAGTTGCCCTGGGATCCTGCTATTCAGGGCCCCAGGCTAATTGCTCTCTCCTTAAAAAGGACTCCATGTACCTTAGGTACATACCCAATTGGAACTGGTTCACCTTATTGGCCCCTGTAACAGTGTACCCAGGTACCCAGGGCATAGGTGCTTCCAAGGCCTACCAGGGGCTGCAGCACGTATTGTGCCACCCCTGGCCTGGCCTCCATATTTGACACAACTGGCTGATCACTCAGCTGGGGTAAGTCGGTGTAACCACCTCTTACTTAGGTGTAGTATGCCTATACTTAACCTAAAATGGACACATATATTCCTATCAGCCACTCCTATGGAAGGCCTCATCAATCCTGGAGGCAGAGTGCTTGGAAATATGTGATATGGTGCTCTGGCATGAGCTGAGCCTGTCTGAAGCTTTCGGAACCATGTCTTTTAGCTGTTTCATGATACTGCCATACCATATACTCTTAAGTGCATTATAATCCTCGCGGTTAAATGCTATATTGGGTTTGGCTTTATCAAAACATGTCGAGTAAGGTGTCATACGAATTGGAATACTACCCCCTCGCCAGTTCTGGCGACGGGGTAGCATTCCACCCTTCTAGAGGGACACGACATGTACCTAACCTGAACCCCGGTTAAAGTTAAACAGAGCCTCAGCATCACAAAATGGATGCTGCCACCACAGACACAAGTCTGACCTCCTGTTGCTGGGAGTCCTTCCAGCGAGGGCAGCTTGGACAAAGGGTTTCCTGCCTTGGGAGGTGCTAGCACCACCCCAGACAGGATTTTGTGTATTGGGTAGGACAGGGCTGAATAGAATCAGACATGCCTGGGGCACACAAGATGTCCCTGTGCATAGGCCAGTTCAAACCGGTGCTGGCGCCTTCCAGCCCCAGTCCTGGCGCGAAACTGGACAAAGGAAAGGGGGTGTAACCACTCCCCTTCCTGGTCCCACCCAGAGGAGAGACCTAGTAGGTGATCCGGCCCCCCAGATTGGAATAAGAGTAAGAGCTGTGTCCTGAGACTTCAGATCATCCTGAATCAACTTGAAACTAAGAAGATGACTGGACTTCGACATTCTGCTACACAGAAGACTGAAGAGCATCTCCCTTGTGGCCTAGGAGTGGCCACCCTGTGAACACAGGCACCATCCAGCAACTCGACGTCTGCTTTGCCGCCGCCTCCCGCCGGAGCCCGAGCCCAGAGCCTGACAAGACCCAGACTCCCAGACATCTCACAGCCCGATCCACAGTCCCTGCAAAGAAGGCACCTGTGGAGGCACCGAGAGACGTGGGACCGGACCTCTTGAAAGACCCCCGAGAAGCTGACTGCGCAGCACCCGAGGCACCCTCGATGCTATGCTTTGGGGTTTGAGAAGCCCCAACCTCGAGCAGCCCTTGCACCGAAGATCAGCCCCCAGCATCTCCACGATCTGCGTGGGGCCCTTTTGCACTGTGTCACTCGATGCGCCATCCCGGCCATTTGCTACGTGGCTAGCGGCCATCTTGGCAACGAAACCTACGATTTACACCGCTGGTCTGGTTGCTCCAGACTGGCCCTTGCTCCCCTGAAAAGGAGCACCCGCTCTGACCTTGCTGGTCTGAGTGAGAAGCTTGAATCACTTCCTGCGTGGCTTGCTTTAGCCAAGGCCTGTTTGCTCCAATCAAGTTGCCGACACCGCCATCAGCGAGAGCCTACGTGGGACAGCTCGTGACCAACGCCTGGACATCCGTGACCTCTTCGTGTCCACGTGGCTGCAGAGACAATCTTCACCTCATCGCCTGTTTGCACCCGACATTGCCTGGTTCCTTCCTGGTTCCACGGTAGTCACGGGCTAGTGATTTTGAACATTGTCCCCTCTGATTTCAGGTCTTCACCTCTTCAGATCCACCCTTGGATCCACCGGAACTCTTCACATCGAGCCGCCTGCAGCATCTTCAGCTCCAAGCACCATCGACCTGCGTGACGAAACCCGACACTACTTCAACCCTGTGCACCCGCTTCCTGTGGGTGAGGTAACTCAGCAACGCCGGTGTTCCAACACTGGTACACACCTCTAGTGTCTGTGTATAAAGTGTCATCCTTCTAGGTCACTCGGAAGGTTCCTTAATAACTAACTTTGTAGCTTTTACGCACCATTGACATTGCATTGGTACATGCGTGCACTTTCAGCACTGCACTCGAGTCCCGCGGGCCTTTCCCGACTTCATCACTGCTAGTCTCGAATAGCTCCAGCGATTCCCCAGGCCCTAGGCCTCTTCACTTTCCCCATTGTGGTTCTTATACCACTATTTTAGTATATGGTTTAGGTGGCCCCTAGGGCTCATCCATAATTGTGCAACTTTTGTATATTTAAACTGTGTTTTGTTTTAACGCATTTGCTTCTGTGCTCATAAAGAGTATAGGGGATATTTGTAGAAATAAATCTATATATATTTTCAACATATATCTGTGTGGTGTCCTTTCATTTGGTATTCAAGGGATTGTGTATGGTAAAACAGCTTGCTTCACATGCCTTTACAGAGTTTAGCCTAAGACTGCTTAGTCCATGCTACCCCTAGGATAGCTTGTCTATAAGGTTGACTTTACAACCTGCACCATAAGGGTTGCTTGGCATGGTACAAGGTGATCACTAGATCTAGTGAGCATCATATACCAGGCCAACTTCTCACACCCATCTGCTCATGGTGGTAGCAAAGGCTTTTTCCCTTCAGAAGCTAACCGATAGAAAACAAACAATGATGGTGACTCAAAGCATGTGTCCAGCATGCAATTGAAGAATGGATTACAGGGGCGCAGCCGTATCATTGGTTTCACAGTGATAATCCCGTTGCAGAGGTAAAGGTGCCTTTGTCATGATTTGCATAGAAATACCATTACTAGAACGTGGGCATTTTTCTACTCTAACATTCTGTTGTGCGCATTGGTGCTTGGCTCAAGTGCATACTGGTGGTTGGGGGAGAGCATCTGGGCATTCCCCAGAGACAGCTATAAAACACTGGGCCTGCAACTGGTACAAACCTCGGCCAATTGAGGGCCATCTGGAAACATTGGAGCAGGAGGTTTCGACACTTGGCCTCTGGGAGCCAAATCATGGCCCCACTAAAGATTAAGATCTACATTCCACGTCCCCGTGGCAGACTTGACTGAAATTTAAGGGACACACCTGTGGTTCAAACGGATACCCTTTAAACCACCCCCGGCTTCAAAGGCACACTGTAGTATAACGACTGGTGCCGCATTTCAGCAAGGCGTGAGATACGTTTGTGGGGATGTAGGACCTGAGAACCTGGACTACGTGGTGCACATTGCCAAAAGACTCAGTTGTGCACACGTAGGATTACTGCCATGAAAGGGACCGCATGCTCTTCCTGAATAGTGGCTGGCCTGGGTTGACTACATACTGCAGTGTGGCATCCTGAAGTCTGCTCTCTTTGTGCAGCCAGACACTGTGTAAATCTTTTTTCTTCCAGTTTTCAAAGCCATTTTCTAGAGAGATTCAAAGGAGATTCTTGCTTTTGTTCCTTTTTAGGTCAAGCCTAGCAGGGCGCATGCGCTGCTCTGGGCGGCATGGGGTATTTACACTGGTGCCGTAGACCAGGCCCATCACTTTCCATTTATTGCATCGTACGCCAGTCAAAATTGCTTTCTTTTCTTTGGCGAAACGCTGCTTGTTGTCCCGCCTTTGGGTGTGTTGTGACTTTGGTGGCGACTGCCCCGGTCACAGTCGTCTTACTTGTTGCTTAATATAGTGTGTGTTTGGCGCACTCCTCTTTTACGTTGAATGGTCCCGCGCTGTGCCTTGTTGTTTGCCTGCCTCTGCCTGTTTCTGCGCCGTGTCCTCTTTCTTCATGCCCGCTGGCCGTTATTCATAACTATCATTTATGTACATTTCATATCGGCAATGGGGGTGAGTACGCACCTTTAACAAGCCTATTATTATTATTGTTTTTTAGAAACGCTATTTTCCCAGTTGGGCTGATTTTCATTCTGGTTTGGTAGGTACGATAAACCGCGATCTATTACAGATGCACTTCAAAGCTACCTTCCTCTCAGTCAGCCGCCACAAAGAAAATTACATATATTACTAAAGTTCCAACTCGGCACAGTAAAATAGCATAGGTTCACTGTAAATGTGAATAAAAATGCTTTTTTTAATATAAGAAATCGCCTGGCTATGATGACCACCGCTCACAATCAATTTCTTCTAAAAACAACCAGGGTAAGAGAGTCGACTTTTTTTGTATATTATAGGGTCAAATTTAAAGGTGATTTGGGGAGGCCCGGAGTATTCACAATTCTTAAATGTTCTGAGGGCATGGGTGCCCCTTGCTGCATTTAAGTGGGTGTTTCTCTACTCATGCACCCCACTCCCCTCCAACATGTCCATGGGTGTTTGCTCCCTTCCCCTCCTCCAAGAAGAGCTTGGTGGGAAAACATGTCCCTCATGGGTAAAACACACATATACACGCATGAGCACACACATGTACACGTGCACAGAGACATATGTGCACCCACATACATAAACAGACACACAGACACACACAGACTCAGACACATACACACAAACAGACACACAGACAGCCAAACAGACACACAGACAAGCAGGCAAACACACAGACAGTCAAACACACAGACAGACACACATGGACAGACACACACACACATACACAGGCACACAAACACCAAAACACACAAACACGCATACACACACAGACACACACAGACTCACAAACAGACACACTCCAACAGACACACACAACAGACACACAAACGCAACGATGCACAAATGCACATACATAGACACACGCACCCACACAGACAGACACAGACAAACACACACAGACAGACAGACAGACACACACACAGACAGACACACACAGACACACACAGACACAGACAGACAGACACACACACCCACAGACACACACACACACACATACACAGACACACACAGACACACAATCAGAGAAAAAGACTCAGTCAGACACACAGAAAGACACATTGACACACAGACAGACACACACACCACACAAAGACACACACAGACACACACACACACACAGACACACATTGAGAAACACAGGTATAGACCCAGAGACACACACATAGACACACAGACACACACACAGGCACATGCAGACATACACACACAAACAAACACACAAAGACACAATCACACACAGATATAAGCACCAACACACACACACAGAAACACACAAACATGCACAGACACAGAAACGCACACTGACACAGAAACACACACACAGAATCACAAACACATGCCTGAAGGCCCCGGATAACTTCACATACATGGCTTCTTACCAGTAGAGATATTTATAAAGGGGCCTTGTGATCTGCTTCATACAGGCCCTAGGCGCTTTACACCAACAGGACATCATATGGGGACCCTCCAAACAGTGGGGCTTCCGAGTTCTTCACGAGATAACTGTGTCATGTTTTGCATTCAAAGATTTGTATAAAAGACACTGCGCGCATGAGCACAAATCTGCATTATGCCCAGACGTGTCGTTGCATCCTCATCACACACAACAGCCCCCCAAAAGGCTATCTCTGGCAACAGGCAGCCCCCGTGCGATGCCGGACAAACATCCGAAGACGCAACACCTTGCAGAGTTCAACAGACTCATTTAAAAACAGTACTACCGCGCAAATGTAACACATTGGCATACCAAATCACGCAGCAAAACTAAACATCCGCAACTAAAGGCAATCTGTACAAAGCATTACAATGCCGAAAAGCCTAATGCTCGAGACTGTGACAGTGCACACACGGATCACTGACAGAATATCGAGGAGAAAAATTTCGACCTGCCAGAATATCGTGGACAATATATAGAATGCCAGAATATAGAATTCCTATCTACAAACACGTAAGTACAAAAATATTGAATCCAAAATATCGTTGTAAATAATATAGTTTGTTAAAATATTGCTTTTTTTAAATGTCTTCAAAGTAATGTAAAATTAATTAAATAATACATAAAATTAACTAAAGCATACTTAAATAACCTTAAAATTAATAAGTAATTAATGTAAGTTATAAAAAAATAAACATGCATTTTTATTTTATAATACATATATATATATTAACTTAATATTAATTAACAATATTCAATATTTTTAGCATAGGATAGCGGGAGGGCAACATGTACTATTCCCACTCCAGTGAGTGCAACAGTAGGAAAAGCGTTGGATAGCGGGAGGGTGAAAATTACTATTCCCACTCCAGAGAGTGCAACAGTAGGGAAAGCGTTGGTTAGTGTAGAGGTAAAAATTACTATTCCAACTCCAGAGGGGGGCAACAGTAGGGAAAGCGTTGGATAGGGGGATGGTAAAAATTACCGTTCCCACTCCAGAGAGTGCAACAGTAGGGAAAGCGTTGGATAGCGGGAGGGTAAAAAATACTATTCCCACTCCAGAGAGTGCAACAGTAGGGAAAGCGTTGGATAGCGTAGGGGTAAAAATTACTATTCCCACTCCAGTGAGTGCAACAGTGGGGAAAACATTGGATAGCGTAGGGGTAAAAATTACTATTCCCACTCCAGAGAGTGCAACAGTAGGGAAAGTAATGATTTAATATTTAAATAAAAATAAGTTAATTATCAATACCAATAAAAAGATTATTAAAATATATTAAAAATTACAGAATATGTAATAATTAATGCATTATGAATACCAATAAATATCATTTATTAAAAACATAATTACCTATTAATAATTAACAACCAATTAATTTTCAATACCAAAAATGTAATAAGTAATAAAACAATTACCACTTAATAATTAATTAACAATAAATTAATTATCAATACACAAAAATAATTTCAATAATTACCTAATTACAATTAAATTACTTCCCACCCTACTCCTGTATAAACTCACAACACTCTCCGGATAAAAATAATACAATTAACTTAATTATCAATTAATAAAATGAACTACCAATTAATAAAAAATAATTACCAATAAACAATGAATTAACAATAAAGTGTTTAGCAATACAAATAAATTAAAATAAATATTAACTTAATTAAAATTAAATTACTTCCCACCCTATTCACCTATTCACCTATAAACCCACAACCCAATACAGAACTAAAATTCTAAATTAAATAAAAAAGTAAATAATAATTCCTAAAAATGTATATTTAATTTATTTTTTTTTTGATAACTTTGTTTCGGTCTGAGACCATAAAAGTGCAATAAAATATATACAAGCACGATGATAAAACATAGATACATTAGAATTAAAAAGTTATCAAACTTTGGTTAGCAAAGGTATAGTAGAGGATAAAAAACAGCAGTCCGTTATTTCTTGTGAATAAAAACAGTTCTTCTCCGCCACATGCCTAGTAAAAACCGGGAGACTGCAAAAACAATGAGAGGGGCAGTGTCATAAGTTAGCACTCTACAAGCGTGTGCACAGTGTCGGAAACCAAGATTTTTGCATAATGGGATGATCCAGCATTTTCGAATTTCACTATATGCTGGACAAAAGAAAAGGATATGTACAATGTCTTCTCTGGCATAATTACAGGCAGGGCAGTTAGCCTTCGTCGTTTCTGCCCATCTGGATGTCAGTGCCCCAACCGGTAAAGAGCCGTGCCTCAATTGGATGTATAGTTTTCTTGCTAGTGGAGGCTGAACCAGGTCCAGAAACACCTCCGTCCTGTATTCAACTTTTATTGTAAGGAACTCAGTTGACAGTCTGCCCAGGGAGGTAGAACAATGTAGCAATTTGAGGTTGTACGATTTTACAGCTGCCACCAGTACAGTCCTTTGCATCCTCATGCAGCTGTCCTCCGGTGTGTCCCAAAGTTGGGGAAGGCCAATTTGATAAAGGAGAGTCTTGACATGTACCAGCCAAGGTATATTCTTGTTCTTTAGCTGCCCCTAAATAGTGTTGAATTCTGCTCTAAAGGGTTCAAGCTCCGGCACAGACCAGAGCCTTCTCCAATAGAGCAGGGGTCGTGCAGCCACCAAGTCAGTAATAGGTTCCAGACCCAGGTCCAAACGTAATGGTAGGAGGGGTGTGCTTTGTGGGAGACCAAACAGATGTCGCATGAAGGACTGCTCTACTTTCATTAAGTTAAATGCATTAGTGTGTCACCAGAGTTCGGCAGCATACAAAGCAGCAGACCTGACCTGTGTTTTGTATATCTCTAGGGCAGGGGTAGCCGGTTTAAAGGTTGAGGCATTATGGAGTCTACCTACACCACCCATGATCTGTGCAAGTCTCAGAGAGGATTTAGAGACTTGATGGTCCCATGTAAAATGCTCGGTCAAAGTCACCCCCAGGTATATAAAGGTCTTGACTCGCTCAAGTGGGGTTCCATTCAGTGTGGGGTTTGGACGGCTGTGCCTCGGGGGGTTGAAGATCATGAACGTGGTTTTCTCCAAGTTGATCTCCAATCCCCGCGAGGCACAAAAGGAGACAAAGCCGTCCATAACCCGCTGGATGCCCGATGATGTCCGTGACAACAACAGGGTGTCGTCCGCGAACATCAGAGCGGGCACCCTACCAGTAGTCAGGCGTGGAGCATCGTTGTCCCTGACACAATTAAGTCTATCTATCAGGCCATTAACGTACAAACTGAATAGAGTAGGGGCCAGTACGCAACCCTGCCGTATGCCCCGGGTAACAGGGAAGCGGTCAGATAATTCCCCGTTTTTCCCACACCTCACCTGGGCGTAATTCCCGGTATGAAGTCGGGTTAGGGCATCTAATAAGTAAGGAGGGAGACCAAGTTCCTCCAACACCGTCCAGAGCCTCTCCCTAGGAACCAGAAGGAATGCGGCCTGCAGGTCCACAAAAACAAGGTAGAGGCTGCCACCCTCTACTCTTGCAGTTTTCCAGTATAGGACCTGCAGGCGAAAGATCTGGTCCCGAGTCGAGACCCCTGATCTAAATCCAGCTTGGAGGGTGGTCAAAGTTTTATTTTCCTCCATCCATCCCAGTAATCTCTCCAGTAGAATTCGGCCCATCAACTTCTGGGTCGTATTGAGTAAACTAATTGGTCTATAATTTGATGGAGCGAGCGGGCAGCCCTTTTTAAAGATTGGAACAATCTCGGCTCCCAGCCAGGTCTCAGGTACTGGGGAACCCTGTAAGACAGCATTAAACAGGACCATCAAGTATGGGGCCCAGATTTTTTGCTGGGAACGAAAAAGATCTCTAGGGAGCTTGTCCAGACCCGGAGCCTTATTCGGGAGCAATTTCTCAATTGCCAATTCAACTTCCCTGAGTGTAATATGGACTAAGCTATTAGTGGAAGTCCTGTTATGGGCATCCTGACTCACTATAGAGAATCCAGGGCCCGAGGCCTCCAGCAGTCTACACTCGTGCGGGGGGTCTGGGGCCGAAGGAATCTCGGGAGCTTGGTTGGAGCTGTGATTTTGACAGGGGGAAGTCCCTGAGCCCGGGGCCCCCAGCAGTCGACACTCGTGCGGGAGGTCCCGGGCCGTGCAGGTGCGTGGAACCGAGAACCCAGGTCCCAAAGGCCCCCGGCAGTCGGCTCTCGTGCAGGGGGTCTGGGGCCATGGGAATCTCGGGGCCCTGGTTGGAACTGTAATTTTGGCAGGGGGAAATCCCAGAGCCCGGGGCCCCCAGCAGTCGACACTCGTGCGGGAGGTCCCGGCCGTACAGGTACATGAAATCGAGCTCCCGGGCCCCGGGGCCCCCGGTAGTCGGCTCTCGTGCCGGAGGTCCTGAGGCGCACAGGCTCGAAGATCCAAAACCAGTTGTGGCAACCTATCCTGGCCCTGGCACCCAGTTTCCTCCATCTCAGGACTTGTATAAAGTGACTTGAAGTGTGCCTCCCACACTATAGGAGCAATATTCGAGACCCCAGCATCTCTCTCACCTGCCGCTAAGGAGGTAACAATTAACCAGAAGGTCTTGGAATCTTTTAGGAGTAGTGCCTGTCTCAATTCATCCCACCTAGATTCCTCCCACTCACTCTTTGCCCTAGTAAGCACCTTCTTATACAGCAATCTGGATGCTCGAATTTTAAGGATATCCCTAGATTTAAGTGCCTTAAGAAGGGCTTTCTTTAAGTTTTTACATGCGTGGTTGTGCCAGGGGTGTGTTTTGTTCCGACGCAACTTAGTCACACTGACCGGATAAAATACATCCCCTAGACTAATTAATTTACTATAAATAAATTACTTCCCACCCTATTCCCCTATAAACACACAACCCACTACGGAATTAAATTACGCAAAAATTAAATAACATAAAATTCATTACTTTAAAAAAATTAAACATACATTACAAAAATAATGTACATTTTTAACACATATACTAACATACAAAAAACTTTTAAAAATCGATAATATTAAAAATTCGATTTATTTTAATGCCTATATTATGTACTTCGATATTTTGACAGTCGATATTACTTACCTGCATTTCGATATTATTAACCACTATATTATGTCTATGCGATATTATGTCCATTCTATATTTTGAATTCGATATTCTGTCCATTCTATATATTGTTTTTGATATTTTGTCTAGTTACCCAGTAAAATACAGCAGTATGCAGTGACCTTTCATTAACAGAGCATCCAAAAATGCATGGAAAAATAAGAACAGAAGCACAGCAAATGCTGTGATAATACCCGGGAAGGAGTAAGGCTGAAGACTGACACAATTAAGGAGTAGCTTCCCATTCATTCCTATGGGCCTGCAGACCCATAGGAATGAATAGGAAATTGAATGCGCAATTTGCAAGAGCCCAATAGACACTCGCAACTTGTGCATGCTATTTCAAGGGTGCCAAAAGGACACCCTGTTGCACCCCTGAAATTGATATGTGCACCCATGTTGCGCACACACATGCACCAAGGGCATGTCTGTGTGTAATCTGGAACTTGAAAAATGCAAGCTCAGTACAATTGGCATGTACAAAAAGAAGCGCAGCACAGAGCTAAAGTCAGCCCATTTTCTTGAAGCACTCTGATCGAATGCTAATCTACCCTCACAAGGTGCTAATTGATCAGTGGCCCGTAGGTATCCATTGGAGCTGGCAGGAGGTTTGAGAGAGGCCTGACTCACACTGTGTTTACTGACGCAGGGTCCACTCTGGCTCTGTGGAGTCAATAGCACAGTAGTTGTGTGGGCAGGGCCTGCTAGCAGGCATATCTCTTGACTGTCGGGAATTTGAAGAGATGGCTTCCTGATGGCATAGCAGAGTATGGCAATACGTTTGGAGCCAGAGTGAGGCGGAAGGTGGTGACAGTGACGCTGTAGCACAGCTGATGGGAATCAAGGTTTAGTAATGTGGGCAGCAGCTAATGTAAGCGCTTCTAAAACACACCTACTAGATGTCCTGGGTGTGTGCACAAAGGTCCCTGTGTGTGTTCCTGCATGAGTCAGTGTTGTCTGCAGTGTCCAGCACGGCAGATATATAGTTGCAAGATCCACAAGCCCTGCATTACCACACTCTGCCCAAAAAGCACATGTGAAAGGGTGTGCGCAAGTGCTAAGCCACTCTCTCTTTTCAGTACAGATCTGCTTTCTCTGCAGTATTTCAACACGATTGTATTTTGTTTTTGGAGCCCTTTTTCTCTTGGGTTATTGAGGGGCCTCCGGGAAGAGTATAAGTGGGTGAACCAACACATTAACCGCATGCGTGCTGCGGTCATTTTTGCGGTGTGCGGCTTTTTTCTAAAAGCCGCGTTACATGACGAGTTCATGAGCATGCGAGCCGCGCAACTCATGACGAGCTCAGCTCATCATGAGCATGGAAGGGGTTAATAAGGAGAGCCCTGTCAGAGCCTTAAAAGCCTGTGCATAAGTCGAGCCTTAAAAACATTACTTTTGAAATAAAAGTGTATTTTCATCATGTGGAAGCATTTCACCTTGGTGCATAAGCTTATATCACAGCATTGAGAGGAGTTTATGCTCCCACTGTGACAACAATGCCCCTGGTGATTTAGAAAGTAAGTCACTTTTCATTTGTATATTATATATGGTCTATTTTGTTTTCATGAATGAAGCAACATTATAGTGTATTATATCTAACACAAGATGTAATTGTACAGAACACATACAGGACTCGTGCCTTTTAATATACTTTCATGTGTGCTAATGAACAAAAAGGATGTAGGTAGGTTAAAATATTTGTCTATGATCACACAATTTGGTCATGTGGGTAAGCTAGGATGGATCCCAGAACTTCTACTTTTACATTGTGCAATTCAGCCTCTAGATGGCTGTATCTTTCTTTCGCTCCTGTATTACAAGAAAGGTCACTATTTTGTCTTTATTCTTTGCACATGAGATTAGCGTTTGGTTGGCAGGCAGATGCCACATCAAAGTTAAGTTCATTTTTGGCTTGAGGGTGCAAGAGGACCTGGAACTGAGCCAGAGGCAGGCATCCTGGCCCAAGCTTTCAACAGCTTGTCCTCCCCCAGAAAGAGGGAATCAGACTTTACAGCAGGTAAGGGGCCCTGAAACAAGGCTGTGCCTTCTAGGAGGAGCAGGTGATGTCTGCTAAGTGGCAATAAAACAAGAGGGTTAACCATAGTTAGATGTTTCCAAAAAAATTAAATAAAATATCTTGTGCAATTCATATGTGATTTAGGTGTTGCACCATGAGAAGCCCACTTTAACAATAAATGTATCCTTTTGTACATAGAAGGGTAAAGTAATACTCAAAATATACCAGAAATGCTTTAGTATAATTATACACATCTGCACACCAATTAACTCTCAATCAAATTAAATGTGTGCCCCTGGCCGGCTCTCTTAGAAGTCCCCGTAGCCCCCTCCCCCAAACCTTACCCCCTGGTCCACATCTCAATTTGATGAGTACCTGCACTTATTTTTTCCCGTTTAACGCACTGCCCTCAGGGGTTAGCACAGCTCTTAAGGTGGACGAGGGAGGTGATGTCCCAATTCACAGATCCCCCTCTCTCCCCGTTCCCCACTTCCACCAAAGCTGAAAACCTGAGACCTATGGTTGGCCGTTTATATATTCCTCCCATGTCCCCTTTGAGTACATACACCTCGGAGAAGCCTTTAACAAGACGTTGGAAAGTGTCCCCTCCGCATATTTGTACAGTGAATTCGCAATTAATTACGCTTCTTCGTGCATCCTGCCCGGGAGAAGTTTGTGAGACTGTTGTGTGACTAACTAACACACACGAAGATCACACGACACATCAGTCACAAACAGAGGTAATCGCACATCTCGAAAGAGTTGAAAGCAGCAGTGACGCACACCCATGCACAGAACAAACTTGTCTATGTCATGTGGATGTGGGGTGTTTTTATTAAACTTGGGACTAAAACCAACAAAAGGAAGGGTATCATCTAACCCAAACCTGGTGGAGAGGACAAATATTACTAAGTTGGATCCTACGCTCAGACTTTGCTGAGAAGCAGCTGGTGTGTGATCTTGTGCATTCGCACGGGCTCTGGGTCCTACGAGGGCTGCATGCACGAGCACATGGCAATGTGCGCCATGCCAGCCGGTGGGCATGGGACTTGCCGTGCTGCTCAGGAAGTGAGCAAGAAAAGTAAATCACATATTGGGCATTCGTCAGACAGATCTTACATTTTGCGATCACCGATGTGTCCGGCATTCCTATGGTGACAAACATAGAAACCCACAGAGTCGTGTGTGCCTTACCTGATGGCAGGTGTAGGTGTTGTGCACTGGCACTCTGAGAAACATGCATCGCCTTCCTTCACTCTCAACGCCAGAGCCCCAAGAATCGTGGTAGCGAAACCACTGGTGCTTGAACAACCTAACCAATCCTGGAGCTGTTTCCATGCAGTGTTCAGCATGAGAGAAGCACCAGGATTGGTTGGAGCAGGCTACCCCACAGGCCCAGTTCTAGGAATTTTTCATGTGGATGGGCCAAGGGTTCATTTACTTGGGCAAATGCGAGCTCAATTTTTATTTATTTATTTATTTATGAGATTTTTATTGCGCAAACAAATACCCGAAGGTGTCTCGGTGCAGGTGTGAGCTAACAGGACCTCACCTGCAGGATTCACTGGTTAAACAGCCATGTCTTTAAGAGCCTCCGGAAACTCATCAGGTTAGGGGCGTTTTTAATACCTAATGGCAGAAGGTTCCAGAGTTTTGGTGCGGCAACCAGAAAACGTCTGTCTCCCCAAGTTACCGTCCTTGTGCGCGGTACTGGTAGGAGGCAAGTGTTGGCGGATCTCAGTGACCTTATGGGAATGTAGAGCTGAAAAGCCTCGGTCAGAAACTTGGGTCCAACGCCATGTACAGCTTTATAGGCAATGCAGAGGGCCTTAAATTGAATTCGACTCTCCACTCTGAGCCAATGAAGCTGGCGAATGGCGAGAGTGGTAGACTGGCGGCGAGGAATGTGTAAGAGAATTCTGGCAGCCGCATTCTGTACTGACTGTAGCTTAGACAGCACAAGTTTCTGAGAATTGAGAAAAAGGGCATTTCCATAATCCGTCTTGGAGAATACCAAAGTGGCAACTAGGGTCTTCCCAGCTGAAATAGGAAGGTAAGGCAGCAATTTCTTAATTTTCTTTAAAATAAAGAAAGCAGAGGAGACAACATTGTTGACATGAAGGTTGAATGTCAGCTTGCTGTCAAAGATGACTCCAAGATTCCTCGCCTTTTCCACTGGGACAGGTGGAAAGCCCAGCTGGTTAGGCCACCATGTGGAAGACCATTCTGGGGAGAGATTACCAAAGGTCATAACCTCGGTTTTATCCGAGTTAAGCCTCAGGCAATTAGAAGACATCCACGAACTAACATCAAGCATAGCCTCCTGGAAGTTAGCTGCCACCGCTGTGCCATTCTTATGGATCGCAAGCACCAGTTGGGTGTCGTCTGCGTATGATGTTAATCTCACCCCATGGGCCTTTATTACCCTCGCTAAGTCCGCTACGTAGATGTTAAATAACGTGGGACTTAGCGAGGAGCCCTGTGGTACTCCACAAGGTATTGCAGAGACAGGAGAATAGAAATTACCCAACTTGACTGTCTGGGTGCGGTCGGCCAGGAAAGATGAAATAAGGTCTCTGGCCGGACCGTTTATCCCCAGAGCTGTGACACGGTCGACCAAAGTTGCATGGTCGACCGTGTCAAATGCTGCGGACAGATCCAGTAAAATCAGAATGGCCGCACCGCCCTGGTCCTTATCAACTCGCGATAGCCTACAACACCAAGATTTTCATTGTATCTCCTTCCAAACAGGCAAACAGTGCATCTAGGGAGTTATTTCAGAGTAAGAGCTGATGCCTACACTCAGCAGCCAACCCCATATAATTTCCAGCAGGACAGGCTTCAGCATAAGCACCTGGATTCCAAGCAGATTGTAACAGTAGTTCAATGTTAAGGTGGTCCCTGTTACCACAGCTAAGCCTTGATTTTTCTCACTAGGAAGACTGGCACTTAAAGCTTGATCCGGGTTCGAGCCTGAAGTCGGGCTCTGGCTCAGCCGGAGGTCCTGTTGGAACTTTAAGCCCATAATGAATCGAGCTTTCGTGTACCTTCTGCCAGCCACCCTCAATCTACCCAGGACTGGTGTTATGGCGAGAGCGTCCAACTTTGGAACTGAATAAGCTAGGTTAGAGTCTCGGCGTTGGATCAATCAATCAATCAATCAATCAATCAATCAATCAAGAGTATTTGTAAAGCGCGCTACTCACCCACTAGGGTCTCAATGCGCAGGGGGGCTGCTACTGCTCGAAAAGCCAGGTCTTGAGTTGATTCCTGAAGGACAGATGGTCCTGGGTGAGTCGTAGGTGGGTAGGGAGGGTGTTCCAGGTCTTGGCCGCCAGGTAGGTGTAGGATCTTCCTCCGGTGGTGGTTCTGCAGATCCGTGGGACGGTGGCGAGGGCGAGGCTGGCGGAGCGGAGCTGGCGGGTTGGCGTGTAGAACGTGAGGCGGTTGTTGAGGTATTCGGGGCCTAAGTCGTGGAGAGCCTTGGTTGCATGGGTGAGGAGTCTGAACGTGATCCTTTTGCTGACGGGGAGCCAGTGCAGGTCCCTCAGGTGGGCGGAGATGTGGCTGCGTCGGGGGATGTCCAAGACGAGTCGTGCTGAGGCGTTCTGGATGCGCTGGAGTCTTTTCTGTAGTTTGGCGGTGGTCCCAGCATAGAGGGCGTTCCCGTAGTCCAGACGGCTGGTGACGAGGGCCTGGGAGACCGTTTTCCTGGTTCCAGTGGGGATCCAGCGGAAGATCTTACGGAGCATGCGGAGTGTGTTGAAGCAGGAGGAGGTAAGGGCGTTAACTTGCCTGGGTTTCGTGTGGGAGGAGTCAAGGATGAAGCCCAGGTTGCGTGCGTGGTCCGTGGGCTTGGGTGGGGGGCCCAGAGCAGGGGGCCACCAGGAGTCGTCCCAGGCGGAGATGGATGGGCCGAGGATGAGGACTTCCGTCTTGTCTGAGTTGAGTTTCAGGCGGCTGAGCTTCATCCAGTCTGCGATGTCTTTCATTCCATCCTGGAAGCTGGCTCTGGCGTAGGTGGGGTCGTTAGTGAGGGAGAGGATCAGTTGGGTATCGTCGGCGTAGGAGATGATGTTGAGGTTGTGCTTGCGTGCGATGGCTGCGAAGGGGCTCCTGTAGACGTTGAAGAGGGTGGAGCTGAGCGAGGAGCCTTGAGGTACGCCGCAGATGATCTTGGTGACTTCTGCGAGGAAGGGCGGGAGACGGACTCTTTGGGTTCTGTCGGAGAGGAAGGAGGTGATCCATTCCAGGGCCTTTCCTTGGATCCCGGCGTGTCGGAGGCGGGTTGTCAGTGTGCGGTGGCAGACCGCGTCGAACGCAGCTTAAAGGTCGAGCAGGATGAGGGCGGCGGTTTCTCCGTTGTCCAGCAGGGTCCGGATGTCGTCGGTGGCCGCGATGAGGGCGGTCTCGGTGCCTTGGTTCGCAGGGAATCAGGACTGCGATGGGTTGAGGGAGCCGTTCGTCTCCAGGAAGGCTGTCAGCTGTTTGTTGACGGTTTTCTCGATGACTTTTGCAGGGATGGGGAGGAGCGAGATGGGGCGGAAGTTCTTGTGTTCTGAGGGGTCTGCGGTGGGTTTCTTCAGGAGGGCGCTGATCTCTGCGTGCTTCCAGCTCTCCGGGAAGGTGGCGGATATGAAGGAGTTGTTGATGATGTCCCAAAGCATGGGTGCGATGATGGAGTCGTCTTTGTTGTAGATGTGGTGTGGGCAGGGATCGGCTGGGGAGCCCGAGTGGATGGTGTTCATCGTGTGGGTGGTATCTTCCGTTCTGACCTGAGTCCAGGCACACATGGTGGTGGTGGGGGGGTGTAGGTTCGGTGGTGGGGTACGTGTTCTGAGCGCCGAAGCTGTCGTGTATGTCGATGATCTTACAGTGAAAAAAGGTGGCCAGAGAGTTGCAGAGGTCTTGAGAAGGCGTGATGTCGTTGTCGCTGGCGTTGGGGTTGGAGAGCGCTTTCACGATGTTGAAGAGTTCCTTGCTGTTGTGGGTGTTGTTGTCCAGTTGTTCTCTGAAGGATGACCTTTTGGTGGTGCGGATCAGCTGGTGGTGTTTGCGGGTGGCGTTCTTGAGGGCTGTCATGTTATCCGTTGACTGGTTGTGGCGCCAGGCTTTCTCGAGGTCACGGCAGGATTTCTTGGAGTCTTTGAGATCGTTGGTGAACCACGCAGCTTTCTTGCTGTTGAGGTTGCTGGGAGGGTTTCTCAGTGGAGCAAGGGTGTCGGCGCAGTCAGTGATCCACTGTGTGAGGTTGCAGGCTCCTTCGTTGGGGTTTGTGGTGTTGGTGGGAGTATTTAGGCGCAAGGAGGAGGTCAGTTGGTCGGTGGTGATCTTGCTCCAGCATCTTTGGGGGGTTTGTTGAGGGCGGTGGTGGGTTGTTGTTTTCCTGAAGTTGAAGTGTACACAGCTGTGGTCGGTCCAGTGGAGCTCGGTGGTGTGGTTGAAGGAGATGTGGTTGCTGGAGGAGAAGACAGGGTCGAGCGTGTGGCCGGCATAATGGGTGGGTGTGTTGACCAGTTGCTTGAATCCGAGGTTGGCGAGGTTGTCTAGTAGGGTGGTGGTGTTGTTGTCCTGGTCGTTCTCCAGGTGGAAGTTGAGGTCTCCTAGGAGGATGTAGTCGGGGGAGGCGAGGGCGAGCGGGCTGATGAAGTCTGCGATGGCCTCGCTGAAGTGTGAGCGTGGTCCCGGGGGTCTGTAGATGAGGGTTCCTCTGAGGGTGGTCTTGGGGTCGGTGTGAATTTGGAAGTACAGGTGCTCTGCGGTGGCGAGGGTGGCGTCGGTGTTGGTCGTGATGCGGATAGTGTTTCTGTGGGCGATGGCGATGCCTCCTCCGGTCTGGTTGACGCGGTCCCTCCGGGTGATCTTGTAGCCGTCCGGGATGGCAATGGTGATGTCGGGGGCTGAGGAGGCGTTCATCCAGGTTTCCGTGAAGAAGGCGACGTCTGGTGCCGTTTTGTCCAGGAGGTCCCATAGTTCGACGGCGTGCCTGTGGATGGGGCGGGTGTTGAGCAGGATGCACTTGAGGTGGTTGTTCTTGGCGGCTGTTTTGGCTGGCGCGGTGCAGGACCGAGTGCAGGTGAAGTAGCAGGTGTGGCAGGTGAAGGCTCCGTGGGTGCGTTTCGGGGTGGCTTGGTAGCAGGCTGGATGTCGGCCAGTGTTGAGTGCGTGGAGGGTGGCGGTGTTGTAGCTCAGTCGGGTAGGCTGGCTCTGGCGGGGTCCAGGGGTTCTGGCGCTGGGCGCGGTCCAGGCGTGGACGGGCGTAGACGGGCTTGCCTTTGGCGCGCCCGCTGCACGTGGCCGCTGCGCGTACGCGCGGTCCCCGCCATTTATGGCGAAGTGGGAAGGAGGAGCAGCTGGGAGGCGGGAGCGGGGCGGCGAATTGGGAGCGGGAGACAGGAGAGGGTGGCGGGGCTGCAGGATATCAGCGGTGGGGAGCAGAGGGGGGGAAAGAGCGGGAAAGTGGAGCGGGGTAGAGCGGGGGCAAGCCTGGAGATCGGGGAAAGCCTGGGCAAGCCTGGAGAGCGAGGGCAAGCCTGGAGAGCAGGGGCCTTAAGGAGAGGCGGCAGCAAGAGGGCCAAGCAGGCAGCGGCAGCAGAATCCGGGCACACGGGGGCCGTGCGGTAGTGGAGTGACCGGGTCAAGGGTCACAGCTCACTGCCGCGCGGTCCCCGCCATTTATGGCCAAGTGGGAGGGAGGAGCAGCTGGGAGGCGGTAGCGGGGCGGCGAATGGGGAGTGGGAGACAGGAGAGGGGGCAGGCCGCAGGAGAGCAGCGGCGGGGAGCAGAGGGGGGGAAAGAGCGGGAAAGCGGAGCGGGGGAGAGCGGGGGCAAGCCTGGGCAAGCCTGTAGATCGGGGCAAGCCTGGGCAAGCCTGGAGAGCGAGGGCAAGCCTGGAGAGCAGGGGCCCTAAGAAGAGGCGGCAGCAAGAGGGCCAAGCAGGCAGCGGCAGCACAATCCGGGCACACGGGGGCCGTGCGGTAGTGGAGTGGCCGGGTCAAGGGTCAACATTCTGTGATTCTAGGCAAAATCTCCAGTGCCTAGAAGAAATGAATGTGACCTTGTGTAATGTAACTGCTGTTCTTGTAATGCGCTTCAATACTTCTAGGTCAGGTTTGCACTATATAAAAACTGAAGAAGACTGCACAAAGGGGAAAAAACAAAGCATTAACATAAAAAGGAGAGACAGATAGCCATTTAGTAGGTGATTTGTACAAAGTAAAAAAAAAACATGGATAAAATGAGGCCTCCCCACAACTATATAAAAATCTATTTTGTTTGATTTCATAAACTGATGTTGCTCTATAATAACCTGGGCCACATACACGGTTCACGTGACAACTGTCCTCTCTGTAGGTTCACTAATGGCGCTGTCACCAGTGTGAGGAAGGGGCAGGACTGACTCTAAGCTCATGTTTAAAAACTATCACTTTTAATATGTACTTCTCAGTGCAGCATTATATTGTGAGATTATTGTCAAAGATTCCATGTGTTAAAGAAAGAAAACATTTTTTTTTTTTAAGATACTGTATCATATTTGCCATAATAGAAAACATATTTCACACAGCAAACATTTTCTGGGCTCAGCTTGTGCATGGGATCTAAGGGCCAAGATAGAGCCTTAACTCGGCTCTCCCTGTTAATTTGTTTTCTCGCCCACCTCTACCCCCAAAAATACCTCTCAATTTCAGACTTAAAGAAAGTGGGAAAATAATTAGACGTTCCGATGTCACTTAAGAGGTACCTGCTTCGTGGCCTCTTCTGCTGTGATGGGTGGGCCAAAGGTCATGCTTGAGTGGGCCTGCCAACCCCCCCCCCTGCTAGAACCAGGCCTGCTACCCCAGCGCTCCGTTTCAGACTAGAGGCCTTTGTCTAGAATCCTCTGAACTATTTAAAACGGCTGGGAATGGTCAGTCTGAAGTGTGCATGTCGGACTGGCTGTCACAACACAGCCTGCCAATCCAACATGCCCACACCATATTTTAGTCACCCCCAGTGTCAATCATTAGGACTTATCCTGGCCCCACTCTGGCTCACACTCCAGCTGGAACAGTGCTCAGCGCAGTACTTAATAATAACATGAGATTCATTATTTTATGAATTTACATTTGCTGCCGCACTCGCAGCAGGTGGTGGGGCGATGCTCGTCCACCCTAAAGAAGGAACCGCTACTGAGTGGGAGTCCCTGGCACCGAACTACCTCACTCCAAGCTCTGATGGTGCATACTGCTGTGTTCATATTCAATGTGTAATGTAGAGTAGTGGTTCCAGTCACCAACCTCAGCCTCGTTGTTGATGTAGAGTCCTTATCCACTGCCAGACATGGGGTGGATGGGGCCAGATGAAACCAGCGCACAGTGTGCCTGGGCTCAGAGATAATATAATTCCAGGTCTGGGGTTTCAACTTCTCCGCAGTGGAAAGGTTGTGTGAGTGTGTCCCACTTGATTCGAGGTTGTCTACCTGCCCATCTTAATCTGATAAATTGAGCACATAGCTGTCAGAAAAGAAGTCTAGGCTAGGTTTAGACACAAAGACGTTCCTACAAAGACAGTCAGACCTGGCATTATGTCAAAAACTAACAGCTCCATGAAGCAGATGTAAAAGTGGAGATATGTGCTTACTGCTAAAAACAAATGCATTGCATGTGCGCAACAGTACAAAGCACACATCAAATGCATAGAATGCTTCTGAGTGTGTCTAACCATAGGCATTTTCATATGCGGGGTATGCTTCCAGTACAAATTCTGTGCTATACAGTGTTTAATCATGTTGCGGGGATTCTGCTCTTACACAGGCCTATGAACAGGAAAAACAGGACCTCAGTGAATAGGGGTGTACTTCCTACCACATTTGTACCCAAAATCCCAACCGACAAGCAATAGTGTCTCATTCAGTCTCCTATAAATAGCAAGGAGCTACAAATGATTAGACAACCCAGAACAGAAGCACTCCAGACTCATCTCAGAATCGCGGGAGCAATCACACTCTTTTGCTCACTCTTACTAGTCTACAATTGGAATATCGGAGTCAATAAATAAGTTCAAAATGTTTATTTTGACTACAATGATTCATAAAACAATATGTTAACCACGACCAGCAGCATAATTCAAAAAAGCTAATATCATAAGCATTGTCACAATACAATTGAATACAAAAGGAGTCGTCATTTTCTAAAGACTGTGAAAAAGGCTGAATAACTAGGCCTAATTTCCCTCCCCTTGGTAGCAAGAAGTTATTTTATATAACAGAAGATCTCCAGGCGATGTTAGCAGACCCTCTACCTGAAAGCCTAAACTCAAAGGTTTACAACATAGGAACAGCAGAGCTCAGCTCCATGGAACGGCTTTCTTCAAGTGTGTTTTAAAACATGGAACAACGCTATATCAAAGCACAAGTCTTCCGTATTGCAGCTGTTCGTGACATGTTATGTCTAGGTAATAGGGACTGAGCAGAACAGAATAACAAGAGACATTGCTGATCGACCCTGCATATGATCTCCAGACAGCACTTGAGGGAAACGCTGAGAACGTACAAAACAGTCTGTTATCATGTAAAGGGCAGAGGCAAAGTGTCGCAAAAACAAAAGCAAGCAGTGTCATGCGCAAAAGCAGCAGCATGGGGCAAGCAAACTCATGCTAACTTAGCAATGTCGACAATGGCTCTTAAGGGCTACCTAACCCCATATAACACTCACCTCTTCACCACAGTGCAAGTTTGTGTGTTGCTCAAGACAAACTTGTTTGAACTATATAGCATTATTGGGAAGGGAAACATAAAGTACAAATAATGTGTCAGGGTAAATCCTCGTTAATACTGCAAATACCAGGCACAATTGATGCACTAGGAACCCACTGTTTTCATGAAACTGACACCAGGAGAATCATGGATGGGTGATACAAAATTAAAAGTATTCCACAAAAAGCCTCTTTTGCTTTTTAGGGAAGAACCTTGATGTGGGGTTACCCATGCCTTCTTCTCCAGTATTGGAGGCCTTGGTGTGATGCTGCTAGTCTTGAAGATTATGTGGGCTTAGTGGAGGGGCCTGTGTAGATTCTTCCGATTTAGAGTCATATAGTCAAGCCTTCTTAGATCATGAGATGATATATGCTGCAGCTGAGCTCGTCATGAGCGTCGAAAAGGTTAAGAAATTGTTTTGTTTGGCCTCCAAGTTCATCTTGAGTCATATTTTCTATCGACAATCTGGAGGAATTCAGTCAATCAGGATAACTTTGAAGCCAGGTGCTGGACATCCAGTTGTAAATGGATTTTGTGAAGAATATTAATGTGTAGGTAGAGTTTGGAATATTCATAGATCTAAATGTAGGACGAGGCTTTGGCAGTGGTGATAAGGAACATGAGTGCATAATGGAATTCATTTTAGTAAAATACCACTGTCTGGGGCTTTGGTCCTTCAATAATTTTCTAGTTTTAGTATATTTTTACTCAAAATTAACAAATTAACACATTTCTAACACTGTTTATTTTCATTTATGGAAGTTGTGAGATGTCCTCTGAGATGTATGTTCTAAAGAAGAGAGTTTAGTATGCGAATGAGGGTAAATGATGAGTGCGAAGAGAATTAGCTGCTGTTTGAAAAAGAGATACTCTGGAGTTGGAAAAAGATTAGTGGAAAATTGTGGCAGGACAGAGACTCCTGTATGGAGACATGCATCTGAGAAATTGAAAATTTCACAGTTTTTTTCTCTACAGAGAATGTTTCTATCCCTGTTATTCAAGCAGTGACTCAGGACCCAGTAGAGAATGGATCACTGGTTCTGGTCTGCAATGCATCGGGCACAGACGTCTCCTATCAGTGGTACCAGGATGACAAATTGATTACATCTGGAGGAAGAATTAACATCACTAAGAACACTATGAAGAGCCAGACTCTCACTCTTTCACCCTGCACCAGGAATGACACAGCAACCAGCTTCACCTGCGGGGCGTCCAACGCTGTCAGTAATTCCACCAGCAGCCAATACACTCTCACCGTTAGCTGTAAGTATGACCAAGAAACACCCACCTGCTTTTTTTTGTCAAGTAGAAATTTTGTAGCAACTGCAAATCTAGATTTTTTCTGATTGAGCTTTAGATGATAACAAAAGATCTAAAGATAAACGTTATACAATTATTTCAACCTTTTGTGCACAACTACTTTAACAAATCGGGCCAATTAAAAGTGGTCTGGTAGCAGCAGCATGGTAAGACCTAGGCCCTCATTACAAATGGCCTCTTAATTCTGATGGAGCCGGTAACTGCAGTTACTGGCTGTATCGGAATAATGAGATCTGCAGAAACACCACACATCTCATAACTCATCAAGAGAGTTCGGAAGTTAAAGACCTAAAAACCAGACTGGGAATGACTAGTTCTCCTGGTAATTCCTCATTTTTAGGTCGAGCATCAGCGCATGCGGTGTCTGCAACACCTGCAGTAATCACTCGTACTGAGTGTAATCCCACCTCCTGTTGCAATTGGTTTACTCCTCTGTCACTTTAATTTCCTGACTTTTTATTTGTTAACGCTCCAAAACATCATTTCCGGTTTTCTTCAAGGAGCACCGGTGAATTACAGCTTCCCTAGACTCATAATTGTTGTGTGGTCTACTTGTTTTATTTCATGCTAATGCGTAGAACAGGGCGCTTTCACTTTAATTATGGTTGCTGCGCTTGCTTTTGTTTGCGTGCAGCGTACTTTCACTTTAAGCATGGTAGCTCTTTCACTGCCTCTTGCTTTTGTATTCATGGGGTGCACTTTGAAGTATGGTTTCACTAGTCATGGGCATAGGAAGTGTGGGGGATGCGGGGGATATATCCCCCCCAGATTGTGGAGTGGGGGGACACATGGGACAAGGGTGGGGGGATACAAGGGGACAAAAGAATTTCCCCTCTCCCTTCTGTTATTCGCAGTTGACCTGTGACCTGCCTCCAGTCACAGAGGCCACCGCCCTCTGCCCTTTGGTATTCTGCAGTAAGGCTTGGCTGTTCTGGGATGGACAGAGAAGGATAAAATTGTCTCTTTTCCTTCCTGCCCAGAGAAGGCAAGGACGGTGTCCACTTCTCCTGCTCTCCCTCTGCCAGCTACCCTCCTCCCCTCTCTCTCTCTTTATTCTTCCCTTTCTTTCTGTCTCTGTCTCGCTCCTCCTCACTTCCTCATTTCAAGAGACAGCTCTTACGCACCCTCAATTGCCTCTCCTTGTCTTTATTTGTTCCCCTGTGAAATGAATCCGAAAAAGACTAAACACTTTGGCTGGAAATGTCCTCATTTTATGACCTTTTTCTATTTTAAAGTGCAAATTCGGGACTAAGAGAAAAAAAAAAGAAAAATAATTAAATAACCAAATAAAGCAATACAGAGTGTTCACAGACAGACCAGAGTGGTGTTATTTACACCCACACACATTAGCGCCACTTTACAGAGTTTGCCAGTGAAGCGCTACTTTCTTCTTATCTTCTTTCTTTAAACAACTTTGTTTTCCCAGGGTGTGGAAGTGCACCATTCCTAGAGGGACTGCAATACCTGGTTGATTGGTGGAGTGGAAAACGTTTAATGTGATTGCTTTCAACTGTTTTAATTATTTCAGTTTATAAAATGTGTACCCAGCGGCTCTGTGTTCAGGGATGTGGTCTTTTTTAAACCAAACTGCTCACGTTTTGTAAGGATATAAGCAATGGACATTGAAATGGGTCCCTTCCGGGTCCTTTAGTCATGTCCTGAATTTTTCTGGCAAAATCACTCACTGATTTCTGAATAATTCGTTTAAAACCATTAAGGTAACCGTGTTGTTCCTGCTTGCATTTCACATGCTTTACTAATCCTTGCATTCCCTATGAGTGTTTGCTTTTTCCAGGATGTTAATACTTTTTTTCAGGCAGCATATTACTCTTGTTTATTGCACAATTTGAATTGAGTCGCAGCACAACTGGGTTGTAGCTGATGTGAGTGCGAGTTTCTCTCAGTGGAGCAGTATGGTGTTCAGTGTGGGAGGGGAGGCATCACTTTGGCCAGAGCAGCCGAATTTGGAACAGCCTTCATGACCAGTCCACCAGACCCCTCTCCTGACAGAGCATATACTGATGCTACACCTTAGAAGGCCCCGCTAGACCTTAGAAACCCTGGTATCTTAGAACTAGCAGGTGGACCCTAACGGTGGCAAGTGTGAGTTAACCTTGACGGCCTGTCCACCACAATCCATACTGAAGTTGTGGGCAGGCATACGAAGCAGCACACCCTAGAGCAACAGTGACTCTGTCACTGAGGTCACAAGACCCTTGAGGCCAGTCCACCTCACTCATTGGTACCCCTACTGGCCTTTTTCAGCAGTAGTAGTGCCACTTACCAGGGGCTGGCAATGAAGGATTTGCATGCACACCAAACTTAGTGGGTGATTATGATGGCAGTGGGACCGCCACCGTCACCCTATTGGAGGTGATCCCACCGCCATCGATTACTGCATAACCGTTCTCTATATTACAATGGCGGGCGGTTCCCTTGTGGTCAGAAAGACCAACTAACACCCATCCAATGGGCTCCTTGAGCCCCCTGGTGTGGCAGAGGGGCTCGTAGTCACTACAATGCTGGTGGTGCCTATCAGGAACCGCAATAGGGATCACTTTCTGGTTGGATCTCTGCCTTTGACCATGTAAAGCACTCCGTTCCCTTTCAACTACGTATGCACTTCATAAATACAGTTAATGCGAACAGCCGCTGCCCGTACAGGTAAGCACAGTAAGGCCAGGTAGGAGGGGGGGATTTCGACAGAGGACGACAAGGGAAAATTAATTTTTTTATTTTCCCTCATGGTCGTCTGGCAAATCCCCCTTCACCTGGCACCACCACTCTTATGTGCATGGGCCGTAGCTGAATGCGAATATGATGGCATGGGGTTCAAGCAACAAGCCCTGCCTGTGGAGGCTCTATATTCTTACATACCTTGGGAGGGTACCTGGGAGGGTGCGTGGGGGGAGGAATGAATGAGAAACAGAAGAAGCTGTACTCAGTTCAGATGGCAAGCATTCTTTAGTGGTGGGACCCTCCAACAATTACAGACAAGAGACTGGTAGCTGGTGATGCTCTGAAGCAGCATTCACTCTGATGAAAATAGTTATGTAAGTACCCCAGCAGAGGTAACAAGGATTGCAAAATATATAATAAAATGGACTCGGATTAACTCCAGAGTCAGTTGTGCTGAGTAAGAACAGTTAACTTGGGAGACTGTTTTAGGGAGAAAGGGGGCAGGGACTCTGAGATGACTCTGAGATGAAGTTGGCCCTGTGGCCCTTATTTCTGATCATAAGTAATGCTTCTGTGCTATGCTAGGGAGAAGGGTGGGGTCCTTGTGTCTTTCACAAAGGAGAGAAAATGGTGTATCTCCTCTTTAGGCAGGAGATAAAAAGCAGAAAGGGTCAGACTAGCCACTCTGGCTTTTCATTTGTGGGCTGCAAGCCAAGGATGCTTAATTCAGGCTTGTGGGTGCAGGCGGGACCCGCCTGCATTCTTTTTTAGAGACTAGCACATTTTTTAAACCATCAGACTGTAATACCGAACAAAACAGAGAAAGGCATGAAGGTGCGTGGGCAGAAGGAGGAAGAAAAATATGGAAAACAGTGAAAAGGGAGAAAGCAAAGATGAGAAAGAACCTGCAAGAATGAGATAATGTGGAGGGAGAGTATGTTGGTGGATCAAGGAGCCAGGAGTTGAAATCAAATAGACAGCTTTGGTATTCAACAACCCACCTCTGCCACAAATTCCCTCACTACCACCCTTTAATAGTGCCATTCAAGTCTCGATAACCACTCTCTCAGATGCATTTATTTAGTAATATAGCGCCACTCATACCAGTGTAGAGTGTCAGCACTTTACATCACAAACACTACACAGAGCCAATCAATCATAGGTGTGTAAATCAGTGTATAGAAGATGTTACATAAGACTACAAGGTGTAGGAGTTACATGTCATCCATAATTGTAGACAGAATAGTTAAAGAGTGCTTGGTGTGGATGTTGGAAAGTGGGTTATTAGTAGGGGTAAATGTATATCTATCCCTGGCAATAAGGCCACTACCTGAATATATGGCTCAGTACCGGTCTTAGAAAATTATTCCCATGCTCAACCCTGGGTAGCTTGGCTGTGAACGGCTCAACTTCAAAGACAGGTATGTAAAGCATTAAAAAACACAAATTCAGTAAATAGACATAACACACAATAAAAATGCAACACCAATTTATACAAATAGGAAATATTTGTATCTTTAAAATGAAAACAAACCAATGGAGGGAACCAGAGATTTAACTTTTTAAAGTTTTTGTACTATATAGCACATAGAAACCTATAGTGCCTATTGGTACATCTGGTCACGTTAGACCTGCTCAAAGTCAAAGTTTCAGGTCGATCACGGTGTAGCTGTACACGCCTACCCCTTGTGGTAGGTCTTGGTCAAAGTTTTTTACCTTCTGACTTAGTAACTTTTCTGGAGCTTTTCTTTCCGGGATCCCTCAAAGCTCTCAGCCAGTCCTGGTTCAGTGAGTGTTTGCCGGCTTGACTTGCCACAAGCTCCCGGTAAAACGTATGGAAGTCCGACCTCTGGAACTTTTCAGCGGGATGAGCCAGGGTTCCAGGCCAGCACACAGTTGATGGTGGGTGGCCTGGCCCTCGCTGATGGTCCCGGTCACCTTTTCTATGTTCGGAATTAAAAACTTTTACAGAGATTTTTCTTGCGGGGTCCTTCGATACTCTTCACGAGGCTAGATTCGGTGATGGTTCGCCGGCTTGGGTTTCTGCCAATGTACAGTCAAACTCTGGAAGTCGGACCTCTGGAGCTCTCAGTGGGAAGAACCTGGAAGGCAGGCCAACCAGTGGTTGAGGGTCGCCGGCTTGGCTGGCGAGGGCGAGTCAGTCCACTTATGGAGCTTTTTTCCAAAATTGGTCCAAACTTCTACAAACGTCTTGAACGTCTTACTGAAGTTACCCAAAGGGTCTCAAAGTGTCCAAAACATACCACAAGGGTCTGGAATCTCCAAGATGATCCTTGAAAGGGACTTCAGTTCCCACAATCCATTTGGACAAAACCCTTAAAATTCACTGGTAGTTGTCCAGGCTGGGGACTCTTGGTGGTGGTGGTCCAGGTGAGCTCTGTTAACCTTAAGCTTGCAGGGAGTCCACTCTTTAGTCCTTGTGGAGCAAGGTAGTCCACAGGGCTGTAATTCCAGATTGCGCAACAGGTGCAATCTTCAGAGTCCAGGGCCGGGTTGGTGCAAATCAAGCTCCTCGGCAGGAACCCTTCTCTTAAGTTTCAAGCAGCATCATCTGAGAGGCTCTGTCCCTCTTAGATACTCATTCCAAGGTCTCTGGGTCAAGCAGGAGGTCACTCCTCTCCAATGAGGTGCAGGGCAACACCCCATGGTATGACCACATCCTCTAAAGTGTGGTATTATTTTCTTCCAGAGGGTACAATTTCTCCAAAATTCATCATGGCTGATTTTCCAGCAGAGGGAGCAGAACTAACGATACCAGCCTACAAGATGGCCTCATCTACATAGGTCCCTCCCCTTACATCTGGGTATTCCTCCGTAATCCTGCCATCTGACTGTGAGACAGGGGGGAGAGTGTAAAGGAAACTGATTCCTCCAGCTTGTCTCCTCCTACCCTTGAAGAGCATTATTTGCTACCCCTCCCCCTGGCTCTGGCATTCCTATGCCCAGTAACCCCCCCTCCCAGAAAGGCTTTCTAACCCCAGGGGCTCTTAATCACCTCTTCAAACAGCCAGTCCAATCCACTTATCTCTGACCAATTAAGGTAGAGCTACGGAGGGCTGAATTGTGGCTTATAACTTATTGTCTGTACATTTTAGGATAAATTCAACAATACTATATTGTTGCATTTATCATTACCATTCTACTGAGTCCTTTAATCCTAATTTTATGGATTTCCTTTCTCCAGGTATTAATTCATAACCTCTTGCATTGTTAACCTATGGGCTGGGGGATCTGCAATGGAAAAATAAACTGGCCAATTTCTCCAATACTAGGGCCTATATAAGGGCCCTGCTTATACCTACAGGACCCCCACCCCTGGAACACACAGGAAAGACGTAAGGGGTTCTGATTATATCAAAATATTGCAGATCCTCACTTCACAGTGCTCCTAGCACAAAAGACAATTTTGTGAAGCACTTTACTACAATGTGGGCACTGAAATGTGCAATTTTACTAAACCCAGGGCATATAAAACTCATTTTATGAGGGGCCTCCTTATAGATACTTGACCCCCCACCCCTGGGACACCAAGGGGAAATCCTGGGGATACCTAATTTGTAGTTTATCAATTTTTAATTGCCCCAAAAACAAAAGTCGAGTTTGGGCACAATTTGCGTTTTAAAAGCAGTCCTGCAACACAGAGCTGCTTTTAAACTGACCTCGGGCTTCAGCAGTGCACACGTTCAAGTGTAGAAAGGGCTGCTGGCCTCCAAACTGCCCTGCCATATTATATACTAAGGATTTAAAGGTGGTTCTAACCCCCCTGCCCTATTCTGAACTAGGGCCTTATAGGAGAGGTCATGCCAATCATAGGGGTACCCTAACCCATAGTGTGCCCTAGTGTATGTAGGTGTTTTCACTGTTTTTAAGTGTCTCTTTCACCATAGCACTGGCCCTGGGCCTGATTGGGTAGAGCCCAGGGTCAGTCAGAGTCAGGTACCACGAGTACTAGTCAGCAAAAAGTTGGGGGGTGCCTAAGGCACGGGATGGCTTTGCAACACTGGAGAAGTGAAAACTCAGAAATTAAAATATAGCACCATGTTTGGGGGGGTTCTCTTTAATAATCAGAATGTATTTCTATCCTAATGAACCCATTTTCCAACATTAGGATAATGAAAGACTTGGGAAAAATCATAACGCTCTAATTTATACCTTGCAGTTTTTATTCAGGTCATTGATGACGTTTAATAACTCACTGTTCTATGTTAGCATTTTAACTTATAAACTGCAAGTAACAAAAGAATCTCTGACAAAAGCAGTAACCCACTGGCCTATTTCCATTCTATGCATTTTGTGATCGGCGTGGTACACGTTCTTTGCAGCAGGCATGTTAACCCACTGTGGCTACTTTACCATGAGTTAAAACTTCCACAGGCAAACCTCTGATCTCTCTCAATAAAGAACATTGATCACCAGAGTTATCTTCACATTTTTATTGTTGCCTGAAAATTGCTGGAGACCAGGAACGCAGCAGCAGGTACTTTTCAAACCATAATGCACTGGCAAACATGATACCCCCACCCGAAGTCAGCGACCTGTGTTTGCTTGGTGCATGCAGATGCAAGATTCATATGCATGTTTTTTTAACATTTGGTCTAATTACTATGTGAATGTAAATAACAATGAAGCACACATGCAAACTGTGAGTACATGCCTGCTTTTCTCAATATTTCACTTCAAAACTATGCGATTGTATTTGTTTAATGGGGGTACAGTCTCACACAAAGGGTGATATGTATATGGTTACTGGAAAGTCCACAAGGTTGTCCATGTCCCCCCCCAGAATTTTAGTGTCTCCTACACTCCTGCCACTAGTTTATATTTGTTGTGTGGCACAGCACACTTTCAATGTTTTTTCAATTGGGGTGTGGCACAGCGCACTTCCACATTTAAGTATGGTAGCTGCCTTCATCATTAGCGGGCTGCAAAAAGGTAATCTCTGAGGCCCGTTTGTTTTGGAGCGGGCGTTTTCACCAAAAGTGATTCTACAGTGACGCCTCTCAACATGCAAGCACACGCTGCTCACCAGAACAGGTCTGAGAAAACTCTGTTGAAGAGTTCGCTGCTCTAAGGCTTCCTCTTGAGGACCTTGCACTACATGTAAGGTAAGCCTTTTTTTTTACCTCTGTCGTTTTTATAATATAGCCTAACCTCGATCTGAAGGTGTTGGAGCGCTTTACAGGTGCCCCTGTTACATTTTGTAAGGTCGTGTATTCTTTATAGTCAGCTGCTCGGCTATCACATCACATCTCCAGTAGGGGGAGTCAGGACCCACATGAAAATGTGTTTCTTTTGTAGCCATTTTTATCAGTTATGTCACTTCAACTGAGGTGAGGGAGGCTCAGGGAACAAGCTGAGGGTAATCAGAGATCTGCTCCATAATTGTTAAGGGGGGCCTGTCCCCATTTGCCCGATGCTGAAGGAACCGCTGACGTTTTCCTTTTTAGGTCTCGCATTGGCAGCTCATACGCTGCCTCTCCGAGGCATCAAGTAATCAGTATTACTTGTGAAACTCCACCCATTGCGTTTCTAATTGTTTTGTCGCTTGCCATTCGTTTATTCTGGCATTGCTCTTCTTATCTCGCTCATTGATTGGCTGGTGGTCCGATACCTCACTTCCGTTTTGCAGGAAGCAGCACCGACCAACTACAGTTTAGTTCCGCTGCTGGGCTGTTATCTTTTTATTTAGGGACTACTTCCTTGTTTTGTACTGGTGCTCTTCCCTGCACTACAAGCTACATCATGTGTTCGGTGCCCGTGCTCATCAGCACCTAATCTCTCCGTGAGCCGTCGCTGCTCCTATCCACATGGCTACAGCTGCGTGTCTTTGTGCCCCTGTTTGTTCTTACCCCTTCTCCGAGTGGTGCACTCCACCAACATCTACCGTAGCTGCTCCTATCCCCATCAGCTGTGCGCTGCACTCACTGTTGTTTTTTTATGGCTGCTTGTTAATATAGGTTAGTTCCTGCGCACACTTTTTTCCTTCCCCTCCACTCATTTATGTTTTGGATGGCATTAATAATACCCACGCCTTAACTTTCCCTTCTGTTGCTTTCTCTTTGTTTTTGGCTTTCTCCCTCCCTCCTTGTGTTTGGAGCCCTCTCCACCCTCCAAGCACAAACGCAGCTGTGGATTTCTCACAGAGGAGAGCCAACGCTGAGACCTTGCACTGCAAATCCACTCCCCCCTCCAGCACTCGTCCTATGCCCGCCTCCGTTTACTTTGGCGGCGGCATGTTCAGGTCATTAGCCCTTTCCCCCTCTGCAGATACTTTCAACAATGTGCAGTTATACGTGGCCTGCTGCCGCTTTAAATTTGCACTGCACCAAACTCACTGTGGTTTTCAGACCCAGGATGTTAAATAGACTCGGCGCTAATATTATGGCAATTTAGTTTCAGTGTTCTGTACGAGGTAGGTGTGTGCTTTTAGAGTCACCGCAATACTTTTTATTTACAGCCTGGGCGCCTTTTTCAATGACATGCACTTGCACGAAGGAGCAAAGGGAAAAAAAACAAGGGGGCATATTATCAAGCAGGGTGATAGGCAATTATTGCAGTTTTAGCGTCTGTTTTCGCCCGCTAAGCGGCGATAATTCTATCGCCCTATTAGCAAGCTGTCGCTAACTGATGTTAGCGACAGCTTTTAGGCGATAGCGAGTGGTTTGGGGCCCGCTTTGCATGTCAGCGATGTTTATCGCTAATGACATGCAAAGTGGGCGTACCCAACCAGTTAGCGACTGAAAGCAGTCACTAACGTCGCTATCACCTATTAGCAAGGCAGGCGTAGCGATGGAAATATTCACGCTAAGCGCGAATATCTCCAAATACTAACACCTGCCCAGACCAGTTCTTAGCCATGTTATCCAATGGGAGGTGGATAACATGGCAAAGAGCATTTCATCTCTTATGTGTGAATATCGCTGTATTCTCAGCGATATTCACGCATTTCACCGCTATCGCTGGATATTTTAGCACAATGGAGAAAAGCGTTGCTAATAGCATGTTTTCTCCGCTAACATGTCCAGCGATATGCAGCGATAAAAAAAATATGTGCTAAGCGCATTTTGCGATAAATATCGCGATTCCTTGGTTATATGCCCCAAGGAATGTCATGCCGACTTGAGCAGAACTCACTGAGCCAATGGCGGCTATTTTACTTCTAGTAGAGGGAGTGCTTGTTTTCCTTTGTAACCTTTGTGTCATTCTATGAAATCCTTTGCAGTTCTGTAAAGATTGCAGAGTTCTTTGTATTGTTACATTGTGTAAAAACTGTTACTTTTACAACAGTTGATGTTGCTGGAGGTGAACGTGCAGAGAAACGCTGCATACATTTACTGATGCGCAAAGTAAAGCTGCACAAAAGCTAAACGCTTCTTCCATTGTGATGGGATTCAAATGAAGTAAAAATGATCTTGAAAGACTAACATAGGTATACAATACGCAGAAAACTTTGTGAAGCTAGAATTAAGGGGTTAAAAAACAAGGCGTCACGCTCATTGTAAAGCTTCGTGACCCAGCAATGTTGTTTCCTTCTCAGCATCTTTCAGGCCTCCTCCCAGGGCAACTTCTTACTGTCACGGCCTTGCAGTTCTGCCAACAAATGCCCTATCTTGCGGTTGGGACAACTTCAGTGAAAGGCAAAACTAGGTAGGATGTCAGGAGCAACATGTGATCTTATTGACAAGGGAATAGGGAAGTCACAAATGTCAGCTTGCCAAGGTAATCAAAACTACCTACAGTCACCAGCCCTGTTTGTGGTGTAGTTTTTTAAAACAAGTTCTTAATTTGAGATGGTGCTTGTGTGCTACCAAACCGTAACCCTCTGGAGCCAAATACCCTCCAAATTAAAAATATCAGACAAAGATGTTTCCCATCCCCAGACCAGTGTGGCTGAATAGCAAAACAGAGAATATAGTGCTACTGACATTGAGGTACACTGCATATTTTATGAAGGGGGTTGGCAGTGGTGGACAGTGACACTCCTTTTTGGGGACCAGAGCCTATTATTCATAACAGTTTTTGACCTGGTGCATGAGTGCTTCAAAAGTCACTAAATAGAAAACAGATGCGCTGCACGCCTTCTTTTTCTGTTTTTTACTTTTTGCCGCACCCGCACTTCCACTTTAATCATCTTCAGGTAAAGCCCAGGTGCCGCGATTGCTTGAAAAGTAAGTAAATTAAAAAAATAAGATGTGCTATAGGTCTCACATTACTGAAAGTTTAAGCTATTGGCATTGCAATATTATTAGCAACGCCAATAGCTCAAACGTTCAGTAATGCGAGACCTATTGCATTGCAAATGCTTGTTTGAAATAATTATTTGTTTTTTAATAGCAGTGCAGTCACCTTTACATGTTCATTACTGTTCCCATGGGCCCACGAATGCTTTAGTGTGTACTCACAAACAGTCCTTCTCTGTAATATTTCTTTGAAATACACCCCTATCCAATCTATACACTCATCCCATCTTCCATTTTCAAGAACTTGTATAAAAGTACCATTACTAACTATGGAACCCTTTCCTGAGTGCACATCATTATTCCAAATAACCAACATTGACTTATAGCTTGCAGACTAACCATTAACTTTGGAATTCAGAAAAAGGGTGAGTTACTGGCGTAACGAGAATTGAGGGGGCTTCCCTGCAAGGTACGTGGAGGGCCCCCCTCCGGGCTCAAACAGGAGCTCTCCGGCCAAAGTGCCTTGCTGAGGGGGCCCCCTGGAGCTTGGGGGCCCGCACCGCGGGGGTTGTGGGGGCCTGTGTTGGCCTGTGTTACACTGATGTAAAGCCTTAACTCCTTGTCAGGAATAGTAAGCACTGAATTAATGCAATCACAATTCAATACAACACTTGGATTTGGTGCCCAGTGTTTTAATAATAATAATAATAATAATAATAATAATAATACTGAAGTTTATATAGCTTATACAGCTACCTCTCACGGAGGTGTCCCGTGATTAAAAAGCCAGGTTTTTAACTGTTTCCTGAAGTGTTTTCACCCACCATGCAACATTTTCCTTCTCCTTGAGAAGAACCCAGGGTGACCTTCACTAAAAGATGATCTGCCCAGGAGTGACCCATTCATTTCTTAAATGTAAATGTAAATGTAAATGTAGTATACTTGTAAAGCGCACAGCTGCCCCAGCAACGGGGCGTCCCGGCGCTGTATAACTCTGGGGAACCCGTCCTGGCTTTCCCTGTGGGATGGTCCCTTGCTGGGAGTCCCCAAGGTGGAGCCAGGCATCCCCGGAATTGGTGGGGCCGTTGTGGAGATTAGGCAAGCTAATGCCCAGAGTTGCCGAGTGCAACCCCTGATTAGAGTAAGCACCGAAGCGAGAATTATCGAGTCCGCTGACCAAGGTCCACGACCCTGCCGCGTCGGGAATTGAACCCTGGTCCCAGGCTGACTTCTGCTCTCAGGCCTGCCGCCTCTAACCAGTGAGCCACACTACTCCACTATAATAATGTTGAAATAGTAATATTTTCATTTCATGATATTAAAAGTAACAGCAGGAACCAAATATATAATACTAAAACATTGACGTTACAAAATATACACCAAAGCCCTTTTATTTACTCAGATAAACCTGTCGTTTTTGAATGTGGTTTAAAAATGTCACTGTCACTTTCTAAAGTAAAGTACCCTTGGTGTTTCAACAACAAAAACACATGATTTACAAGAAGTAAAATAAATCGAAACATGTTCTTTTAACATTTCTTTGAGTTGCCTTCTGCTCCTTCAGATGAGGTCCCTGGCCATAATGATGATGTCACCAGAAATTATTGCTCTGCATCTTTAAAGTAGTACTAAGCCTGAAGACACAAGCTTTCTGTGCCAGGATCGGTTACTCTCTCAGTTCTACACTGATAGGCAATACTTTTGCACCCCAAGTGCCGTCCATCGTCTCCCCTCATCAGAAGGTGCCTCTGCAGAATAGCTTGGTGAGTATCCTTTTTTTTTAAAATTATTTCTTTTTTCTTCCGACCAGCAGTTACACAACAAACAATACCTTACATTTATCAGATGTGTTGGTACATGTGACAACTTGTGAATACAATATAATGTACACACATAATCAGTAACACTTTCTCCTTGTCAATTTCGATAGACAGTGAAGTATTACTATGTGGCAGCGTAACCCCTTTCCGTGGCATCACTACAGTCCTCACAATCCGTCTAGACCCTGTGTGAGTCACTCACCCGAATATTGCAGTATCAACGTCATTGATATTTGTCAATTCATGTCTCTGGTTCTGTAATTCCTTGCAAGTATTGCATGAGTGGTTACCAGAAGTCTCTGGGTCTCGAAGCTTGCTGGATGTCTTCTGTGTAAGACTCTAACGTTTCTTTACAATAGGTCATGTCTTTGATCCAGTCTTTAAGCCTGGCTGGTCTTTTGCTTCCCCACCTGATCGCTACACTTCTTTTTGCAAGTAGCAGAGCTACTGCTTAGAATTTCCTGCGCCTAGCGTGTTTGAGCTTCTTGGCTCCTAATATGCATGTCAAGGGGGTGTTGGGGATTTGTTCCGATAACATATCAGTTAGTGCGGCAGTGGCTTCACCCCAGTATGCCTGCAGTTGTGGACATGACCATGATACATGTAAGAAGTCTGCGCCTGGCGCTTTTCACCTCAGGCAGGCATCTGTCTCTAAGGCCCACTCAGTGTAGCTTAGCTGGTGTATAATATATTTGTTGGATGAACTTGAAATGTATAATGCGTAAGTTACAATTGGACGTAAGAAGTGTGAGTTGTGTACAGCTGTATTGCCAGTCTTGTTCTTCAATTGATATACCCAGTGACCTTTCCCATCTACGTAGCGCTGCTTTGGTCTTCACAGCCTGCTCACCCTGAGCCGCCGTTTATAGTCGTGTTACAAAATTCTTTCTGGTGGGGGCCGTTAATAATATTTGTAATATATTCAATTGCTCGGGCTCAGCCAGAAAGGCACTGTATAGTGACCTTATAGTCGTGCGCAATCTTAAATACGCAAAGTGTTTAAGTGGGAGCTGGTGTGCACATAGGGAGGGGTCTGTCCATTTAATGAATGTATTATGGGGAAACAGTTGACCCATAGAGGTCAGTTCCATCTCCTCAAGCAACTCTTGCATATTCTTTTCTTGAGTTACAGTAAGGTTGGGGTGTTTTGCTGTGGGCAGCGCACGTGCATATATCGGTAATTTGTGTGCCCTGTGTGTCAGCGCGTGCCATGCTCTCGAGGTGCACTTGGCCGTGTGTATCTTGTCTCCTGGTGTATAACAAATTGGGTCGGCCAGCAATGCAGTCAGAGGCATGGGGGAAATGCTATCTTTTTCCACTGCAATGTGAGGTGTATATGCATGTGGTTTCGTCCAGTAGTGAGCGTGTTGTGCTTGCGCACAAAGAAAGTACAACTGAAAGTCTGGTGCCCCAAAACCGCCCAGGTGATATGGTTGTGTAAGTACTTTCCGACTGGTCCTAGCCTGTTTACCAGCCTTTGTCAGTCTTTTTAGGACAGAGCGCAGTTTATCAAAGAAGGTCTTGTTCAGCCATAGTGGTATGTTCCAGAACAGATACAGGAACCTAGGCAATATTATCATTTTCTGAAGGGCTATCCTGTCCGCCATTGAGAAAGGCATTTTTATCCAACTGTCTACCTGGTCCTCTAGTCTTGTCATTGCCTTTCCATAGTACTCCCTGATGACTATCTCTGGATCCCTGTGAATCCAGATCCCTAGGTACTTAACCGGGTCTGTGCGCCATTTCAAGGGGAATTCTAAATCGGGTTCCAACGTACCTTCGGTAAGTGGTGTCACAAAAGATTTATCCCAGTTTATGCGAAGGCCGGCGTAATTTTCATATTTAACATATTCTCTAATAAGCGAGTTTAGGTTTCTGACCGGGTGCGTGGTATATAGAATCATGTCATCTGCGTACAATGCTATTCTAATTGGCCTGAGGTCAAATTGTAAAGCCGTTGCAGAATGTTTCTGGTGGATTTTGCTGGCTAGCGGCTCAAGAATTATGGCAAAAAGCATTGGTGACAATGGACGTCCCTGTCTAGTGCCTCTTGTAATCACTATGGGTTTAGATGGGGAACCATTTTACCTGACTCGTGCTTTGGGTGCTGTATATAGTAAGGATGTCCACTTTAAAAAGGGTTCAGGGAACCCCATCTTGCGTAGAGTGACAAACATAAAGTCACACTCTACAGAGTCAAATGCCTTAGCGGCGTCTAAGAGTGCTGCGGCTGCTGGCACATCCAGGTCTAATTGGTGGTAGAGTGAGAAAATGCTGCGAAGGTTGTGTGTAGTAGACCGTGTTGGCATGAAGCCCGCTTGGTCCGGTAGCACTAGATTACAAAGAAGTGGCTGTATTCTATTAGCAATTATTTTAGCTAAAATCTTAGCATCAAAATTTATCAGGGACAAGGGCTTGTATGAGTCGCACTCAAGGGGATCTTTACCCGGTTTCGAGAGTGCTATCAGGAGTGCCTCGCTCAGTGTGGCTGGTAATGTGCCTTCTTCGTATGCTTCTTCAAGCATTTCTGTGAAATGTGGGACTAGTATATCCCTGTACTCTTTGTATAACCCTCCCAGGAGTCCATCAAGTCCGGGAGCTTTATTGTTGGGGAGAGAGTTAAATGCGTCTATTATTTCATCTTTAGAGACAGGAAGGCAGAAGTACTTCCTATGGCTCTCTGACAGTCATGCCATCTCTATGTCATCTAGATATTCCCTTATGTCTGAAGTGGAGGACGATACCTGGGCAGTATACAATTGGGTGTTATATTTAGTGAAGCATTCCAGTATTGCTGGGGTGTCGTACACTGGATCGTGCTGCTCATCCTGGATCTGCGTGATATATGCAGTGGTATGTGTAGGTCTGATTTTATATGACAGTGCTCTACCCAGTCTGCCCCCCTCCTCATAATTTCGAGCTGTGTATTTGCGGGAAATGTATTTAACCTCATGATAAAAGCTCTCAAATCAGTAAGAGTTGTAGAGTAGCTTTAATGTACAACCATCAACAAGTCAAAGTAACAGCAACTGACTTCTTCAGCAATTGGAATGTCATCATTCTAATAATGATGTAATCAGCAAGAGGTCTCTTAAAGATACAGCAACATATAACACATCCCCTATACATAGTAAAAGAAATAAGAATTACAGCTTGAAGAAACAGTATAGAACATCTACAATGAAAAGAAGATAAACAATAAATTAAATTAATGCATTACATAATCATTGAACTTCCTAGGAAGTTGTATAGACCTCCTAGGAGTAACTCTTTGGTAATTAGAAGAAGGAGCAACACTAGGATTATTGGAGGGTCTGGAACCACAATTGAAATGATTCCTGACACTATCGCACTTGGCTAATTTAGACATATTCCAAGTGCAACCATTGTCCAAGGTGACAACATTTTTCCTAATGGAAACAATGGTGAAGGGACCGGTGAAGTTCGAAACACCTTTGTGACCAAACTTTGTTTTTTTCACCAGAACACTGTCACCTACATTCCATTTCCTAAGTTTGACAACCATTTTGGTATCATAACGTTGTTTATATTTCTGCTGATAATTTGTCAACACTTTCCTCCTTCTCACTTCCCTTTCAACACTGTCATCACGACCTTTCTCTGGAAGCCAAGTAGGATTGAGCTTAGAACAAGCTAATCTACCCCTCAAAGCTTCAAAAGGGGATCTCTGCATGACAGCATTGGGAGTCGTGCGGTGTGCCCACCACGTTTCCCTCAAGACACTGCTAAAAGAGACTTTGGATTCTAAAGCCCTCTGAGCGCAACTTTTTACAACTCTATTCATTCTCTCCGTGAGACCATTCGCTTGTGGAGAGTAAAGAGCAGTTTTCTGATAAATAATATCCAGACTCTTCAAGAATTCATCCATCTCACTGGAGGTGAATTGGACTCCATTATCAGTGAGCAGAAACTTTGGAACTCCCTCCGACACAAATACATCCCTCAGGAATTCAATTACAGTTCTAGAATTAACAACACTCATGCATTTGGAAACCACCCATTTAGAGGTGTAATCCACTAATAATACTACAAATCTCTCATGCGAGGGCATAAGCTCAAACGGACCCGCTATGTCCAAGCCCAATTTAGTCCACACAGCAACAGGAACCTCAACAGGTGACAAAGGAGATTGATTAGTGGTGCGTGTTTTGTCATTGACTGCACACAAATGACAATCTTTGACTACAGTCTCCACCATGTGATCCATACTGGGCCACCAGTATCTCTCTCTAATACGAGCCTTCGTGAGATTTCTACCCAAATGCCCTTCATGAGCGAGATTAACAACTCTCTCTCTTAATTCACTTGGAGGCACAATTCTATCACCCCTCATTAAATTGTCTTGAAAGAAGATTAAATCATCCCTCACTGTCCAAAAAGGCTTCAACACACTTTCAATAGCATCATAATTTGGCCAACCATTCCTGATGACATTCCTCAGCAATTGAAAAACGACGTCATCATCAACATTCCGTGACCATTCTTCCTTGGAAATGCTAGACTCCAAAACCCAATTTATACAAGCAGCAACATCTGTAGTACAATCTCTTTCAATGGGAAGATGTGATAAGCAATCAGCAGGTTTATTGTTCAATCCTGGAATATATTGTACAATGAAATTGAATTCTTGTAAACCTTCCCTCCATCTTTTCAACCTAGGTGTCATATGATTATTTTGATGACATGAGAAAATTTGAACCAGGGGACGATGATCAGATTTAACCACAAATGGGATCTCCCACAAATAAAATTTAAAGTGACATATAGACCAAAATACTGCCAACGCCTCTCTCTCGATACAAGAATAATTATGCTCAGCTTCCTTTAAGGCTCTTGAAGCGAAAGCAACAACAACTTGGGAAAGTACAGCACCTAACCCCTTAAGGCTGGCATCAGTTGTCAAAATGGTTTTGAGTCTGGAGTCAAAATGACCTAGAGTTGGCATTTTACCTATCTCCTTTTTAACCAATTCAAAAGCTTTCTCGCAATCACCAGACCAAGAAAATATGCACTTTTTTTAAAAGTGATCTAATGGGCTCAACAAGACTGGCAAAACCCTTAACAAACTTGGAATAAAATTCCGCCATTCCCAAAAATGACTTGACTTGGTCTTTATCAACAGGAGTAGGTGCCTTGACAATGCTCTCAGCCAATTCCAATTTGGGTTGAATTCCACTCCCAGAAATAACATGTCCCAAATACGTGACTGATTCTACACCAATACGACACTTTTCCTTTTTCACTGTAAGTCCACTTTCATTTAACTTGTCTAAGACAGATGTTAACACTTTGTCATGCTCACACACATCTACACCATGAATAAAAATATCGTCTTGAAAGAACATTACATTGGAAAAACTGCCCAAAACCATCTTCATCACTCTTTGAAAACAGGCGGCCGCCGAAACTAAACCAAATGGCATTCTTAGAAATTGATAGGCACCCAAAGGTGTAACAAAAGATGTTAAATGCCTACAATCTTTATGTAAAACAATTTGGTGGTAGGCTGAAGAGAGATCAAGTACACTGAATATCTTTGCACCCTTCAAAATACTAATACTCTCAGCTATGTTGGGCAATGGTTGTCAATCTACCCAGATCCACTCATTCAATCCGCGAAGATCCACACACATCCTAATCGATTTCCCACCATCCTTGGGTGCTAGAACCACTGGACTTAACCATTCAGATGATTCAATCTCTTTGATCACTTCTAAGTTCAACAATTTTTCAATCTCATGCTTGAGTGGCTCAAGCATCATGTTAGGTACTTTCCTGACTTTGTGCACACTTGGTTTAGCAGATTTTTTAAGGATGATTTTGTGTTCAAATCCCTTTAGACACCCCAAATTGTCAGAAAAGACTTTCGGATAATCAGCAAAATATTTGTCAGATCCACACACAAAATCTACTTGAGAAAGAAGAGAATTAGAAAGAAAATCTCCCATCTGCATGACTTGATTTTTTGGATCTTCTGCTCCTGGATTAAGAATAATTCCTAAATCATGCTGATGTCGCCATCCTAGAAGATTGTCACCTCTGACAGCAACATAAACTTTTCCAGAAATACTCTTACCTCTGAAGGAAATGTTGGCCACAATGTATCCCAAAATCTCTATTTTTGACTTATTATAACTAAGAGGAGAGATATCAGGAGGTAACAGTTGAACATTTTCTAAACCAACCACTTCATCCCAAATCTTATTTCCAATTAAAGTAAAAGGAGACCCAGAGTCTGCCATAAGTTTAAATACAAATTTGTCAATTCCCACTTCACAGAATGGCATGAAAATATGTTCTGTGTCAACCGTTGCACCATTAACATTGGAAACCACAAGTGTACGTACAATATCAGAGATGGGTTCACTGGTTTCCCTCTTTTTTCCAGACCTACACACACGTGCATAGTGTCCTTTGATACCACAGTTATTGCAAATGCTGTCCTTTGCGAAACAATGAGGAAAATTAGAAGTGTGAGAAAAACTCCCACACCTGAAACAACGCATTTTTTGGTTACTTATGGGACGTTGTTGACGAGAATCACGTTCTTTAGAGAAATTAGACTCTTTGGAAGAAGAAGAGCGATTTTCAAAGGTGTTTTTCTGGGAAAATGTCTTTTGGATAGGTTTGCTCTTAGAACCAACACTGACTTTAGCAACTTCTTCATGACACTCTCCAAATAGTTCCTCTTCTTCTAACATATGTACAGAGTCAGGAACTTTCTTTTTATTATCACTAACAGTGTGACTTTCATCTTCTTTATTTTTTCTTATTTCTTTGACCCATGTAGAGGTGTTCTCCATACCCTCTACAATATCTAAAGCTTCTTTCAATGTGGGATTTTTGGATAATAACTTCTCTTGAACCCTAGAACTGTTCGTGCATCGAACAAGTTGATCTCTAACAAGGGATTCTGATAGATCTCCAAAATCACATGTACGTGAAAGAGTTTTCAAAGCTGCAACATATGTCCCTACACGCTCACGAGAACCTTGGACACGAGTAAAGAATCTATGTCGTTCTAAAACAACATTTATTCTTGGACCAAAATACTGTTCTAACATAGTTATAGACATTTCAAAAACATCAGCAGGCTCACCATCAGCTCCACCAACAGGTATACTGTCCATGCTATCATACGTATGTCTACCTTCAACTCCTAGATTGTGTAATAAAATGGCTTGTTTTCTGACAGCCGAAAATTTCTCTCCACCAATAGCAACCAAGTATGAATCAAATAAGTTCCTCCATCTCTTCCAAGGAAGAATGGGTTCACCAAGAAATGGTGGTGGTTGTGACAAGCTAGATGTTGTGGCCATAATGAAGTAGAGAGAGAAAATAACACTAAAATGACAAATATCTATGAAAAGGCAATTATTTCAAAATTAATAAAGGTATTTAGCTGTGGTAAATATCTAAAAAAACATTCAGTTTCCCAAGGAACTGTGTACAAAAGTATAAAATACTAATATTTGAACAAAGTAATGTGTAGCTGTGCACATCAGCGTAGAATGAGTGGTTCAATCTTTAAAAAAAAAGTTGATGTGCAGCTGTGCACATCAGCGTAGAAATGGTGATGTGTACGAATTATTGATGCACAGCCGTGTGCATCGGCGTAATGTAAGTAAATGATGTGTGATGTGTAACCATGCACATCAGTGTGAAAGTAATGGACAACTGTACCACTTGAAAACAAGGTTGAGATATTCAATGCGCTGCTTCAGCCGTGCGCATCGGTGTTGAAAATCGTACCGATTTTGAAATAAAATGAAGATTTACCAATACACAGCCGTGTGTATCGGCGTTGAAGCTGTTGTCATGGCAATTTGAAAAATGGCTGCCAATGTGATGACGCTAGCGTGATGACGCTAGAGGTGACGTGTGGACTATGCAATGATGCTGCGAGCGGAACCTCAGCTTCCTCGCAGAAGAATGGAGGCAAGCACCGAACACACAAACCGAGCGTGAGGAATGCCAGACTGTTCGCGATGCTCGCGGCCCAAATTCTGTAATTAAGACAGATAAAAGTTTGAAAGTGGTTCAGAAAAAACACCGAAATCCAATAATGGAAATGATGTAATCCAATAAGACTGTAGAGTGTCCAAGTACAGTGGTACATCCAGAATGAGTAGACCAAAACTGTCCAGAATAATCCAAAATTGCCAAGGACCAATCCAAAGGAGAAATCCAAGTGTAGGTGAATTGATGGTTGTAGGCGCCTGTCCCCAATCAGGTCTTGACCCTCCTCGCCAGTGATAAAAGCTCTCAAATCAGTAAGAGTTGTAGAGTAGCTTTAATGTACAACCATCAACAAGTCAAAGTAACAGCAACTGAATTCTTCAGCAATTGGAATGTCATCATTCTAATAATGATGTAATCAGCAAGAGGTCTCTTAAAGATACAGCAACATAACACCTCATCATCTGCAAATTCATTATATTTATCAATGTGTGTCCTAATTTCAGCCAATATCGTGTCACTTTGAGTTTCCGCAAAGTCACGCTCCAAACCGATGTCCGCCTCAATTTTCTCTAGCTGTCTCTGTATATCTTTCAGTATGCCTGCGTGTGCACTTATACAGTGTCCCTGTATGGTGACTTTAAAAGCCTCCCAGAAGGTTCCTGTGCTCTGGACCGAACCGCTGTTTTGCTCAAAGAAGGTTAGTATGGCCTGGCGGAGCTCCTCCCGGAATGCCTGATCCTGTATTGCCATCTGTTTTAGCCTCCATGTAAACCATCTCGGAGTGTGCGTCGGAATGTCTAATTCGATTTGGACCGGTGCATGGTCAGACAATGTCTTGGGTAAGTGTATCACCCCAGTAGCCCATGTGCATACATCTTGCGAAACCAGCCAGTAATCTAGTCTGGACCAAGTGAGGACCAAGGGAGGTGTGTTGACGAGAAACACAACCCTTCCCTCCTGTCCGGGTGTCTCTGTTTCCATATGTCCACTAAGGCCCAATCCGCCATCCCTTCCTCTATAACCTTTGCCAAATGCTTACCATATCTATCTAGTCCTGTTAATCTGTCCAGTGTGGGGTCTAAACAAGTATTAAAATCGCCTCCCAAGAGGATAGTGCCAGGTTGGAGGTCTTTCAATTGCGTCCAGATTTGAGCATAAAAAGAGGGATCATCAGTGTTTGGGGCGTAAACATTTACTATGGTTAACACCGTGCCCCCATTGTTTCCCTGCAGTATCACATAGTGCCCCTGATCATTACACACAGATTTTTATCAGCGTGTATGGTACTGTGCGCTTCACCAATATCAGGACGCCCCTAGCGTAGGAGGAGTAGGACAATGTCAGTCTGAAGAAAGCCCATCTTGCTCCAATTTGTATTTCTCTAGTTTCAGTGAAATGTTTCCTGTAGGCAAGCCACGTCTATTTTGTATCTATCTAAGTACGCCAGCACCTTACATATTTTCTGTGGGTTTTGCAGGCCTCTTGCGTTCCCGGAGAAGAGCGCCAGTGGTCTACGCTGTTTTAGGATGTCAGCTATTTGTTGTTCCGTCGTCATCTGTCCCATACATCTGTCTATAGTGTCCGATAATGTCTTTCGCGAGTACCTTTGCCGTTGCGCCGCTGGTCGGAATTTTCTGCTTACCCCTTACCCTCCTCCCACTCCACTGCCCCCAATCTAGTGGAGACTGACCCTTGAACTACAACCAACATGTCCCCTCAAAAAGAAAACAACAAAGAAAGTAGAAATATACCCTGCAGTGCCATTCACGTGCATGGGCCAGAGCCGCCCTCCCTTTACTTGCAGCCTAAGCTACATGGGACAACGCCCTTCCATTCATAACATCACTTCAACAAGTAACATTATTATTATTCAGTATATATGGAACCGTTTAGGCAGCGGCGGGCAACGGCCCATTTTTACATCGCACACTGCCCTTGTTATATATCATATCACAGTGAAACTACAGTATGTTCAATTTGACTGCCAACTTATCTGACGGTGAATATCAAGGGTTTTCTATATCCGAATCCTAGTTGACCATCGCCTTCTTGTTACGAGCACTCTCCAATGCATGTACTGTAATCGCTACAATGCCCAATATGTTATGTACAGGTCAATCAACATCAGACATTGTGGACTGTTCCCCATGTTCTCCTCTCGGCGATCTCCTCCGTGCGCCCAACTAGCCTTTTTGCTGTAGAAGCTTCTGTACTTCCAATGGTTCATTGAATATCGGCATTTTACCTTCTACGGTGATTTTGAGTCTGGCCGGGTATAGCATGGCATATGGAATATTCAGTTCCCTCAGTTTCTGCTTAATAATGGTACATTTCTTCCGCACTTCTTGCACCACAGAGGTAAAGTCCGGGTATAGGGATATGTCCATTCCTTCGTGAGATAGCTTTCCCAGTTCTATGGCTTTTCGAAGTGCCGCGTCACGGTCCCTGTAATCCAGTGTCTTGTGATCGATCACGGTCTGGATCCAGCAGGTGGTTTCGTTGCTAACGATCTATGGGCTCTTTCAACAATAAACACCTCCGAGAAGGTGTCGCTTCCCATCATGGATATCAACAGCCTCTCGACATATTGTTCCATTGGGCCCTTGTTTGTCGTTCCCGAAATTCCCATCAAGCGGATGTTGCTTCTCCTCGATCGGGCTTCTAAATCTTCCATCTTTGTCGTCAATGCCGTCAATTGCTTCTCTGTCTTCGTCTGTTTTGCTTCCAGTTGCATCTGGATATCTTCTGCTTCGCATATTCTCCGCTCCGCCATATCAATCCGTTCTGTGTGTTTGTCAAGTCGTTCGGATATCCTGTCCACCCTGTATGTCAATGAGTCTATCTCTCCATCGATATTGGTTAGTGCAGCTTGGATTGTATTAAGCATGGATTGAATGTCGTCATTTGTTATCCCCACTGTAGCTCCTGGCGTATTTTGAGACACAGGTTGTTCATCAGCAATTCGTTCTTGCTATTTCTTAGCTTGGTCAAAGTTTATTTTCGGTTGGGTGAGGTCCGTCTTTCCCATATTTCAAAGATAGAGCAAACTGACTCAAAGCCTTGACTAGGACAGCGTCTCTGAGTATTCGGCACCGCAGGTCAGAATACACCAACAGGTCAGCCCTTCAAAGGATCAGTATGCTGTAACCACTGTCTCAGCTCACTGGAGTTCTTCCAATGTTTTGCAGCAGTGGCTTCAGTTCACGTGCACAAGTGCTTTTATAGTGTGTTCTCTGGGGGGCTGCGCCGTAGCACGGTCACCATATTATCCCCTTGGTTATTCCTCGGTCACTGCCAATGTGTTTGACCAATGGGCTCCCAGTGCAACCTTGGGTGCCCGGTTGCCGTGGCCGCGTATGAGTGCACTATTTCGGTGCTTGGACGCTTCTGTCCCAAGACGTTACCCAAAACTGTGCACTGGCCATCACATGGAAGTGTAGGGGGGAGCGTGGGATGCAGCTGTTGGTAGCCTTGCTGTTGATGGAGCGTACTCCCAGTGGGTCTTTCCGACCGCCCCAGAACGTTCCAGATGGTGTGTAGGCTCACCGGTAGTCAGAGGTTCCCCTGGTAAGGGCGCTGCTTCAAGTGTCTCCAATTGTAACCTGCTTGTTTCAAAATCCTCCATTAAAGCTCCACTCCACATCGGTATGTCCACAAGGGGGGGCCCAGACTCCTCCAATACCCGGCCTTTGTTGTCTCAGCACTCACGTGTGCTTCGGCCGGTCACCGCTTCTCCTCCCTGTACGTGCACTCAGGGATCATACAATCGGGAGCCGGTCGCAAACTCGGCCCGCACCCATCAAGCCTCCATTCGATCCGTCCCGGTGTGCTTTTAGTTTCCCACAGCTCACCGCTTCAGCTTCAGCTCTCACAGGACGGTTATGGTGTATTCTGCTCTCCAAGGTCGCAGACTTTGTTTAGTGTTCCGAGGCTCCAGGGTGCAAGTCAGGCAGGTTTGTTCAACTTTACCAGCCGTGTTGCGTGCTCTACGTCTCGGGCCGGCCTCGCACTGTGGCCCATGGATTCACTTTTGCTTTTGTCTCCAAGGCCTCAAGTGTCCTCACTTCGATTCGAGGCACCAGCACAGCTGTAGGATTAATTAATGGTGCGTCGCTAGATCTGCCGTCTCCCCCTCCGGCCCCCTTGCCCTTTCCAAATGTCTCATATCAAAGTGAAGGATGGTTTTGAAGTATATATTGGGCGTATGCGAGGAGCTCGCTTAGTCAGCGTCCATCTCGCTCTCCGGCTACCCCCACCCCTGCTTGGTGAGCATCCTAGAAGAACTCACCTACTGCTAAGGCAACCTTGACGCCCCGATCAAAAATTACATATTATTTGAAGTTAGAAACAAGCAAAAAGCAAGGACTGCTGTCTTAACCCTGCTGTCCTCTACGCGTTTCTGCTTTCAAGGACCCCATGTTCAGTGCAAAGAGCAAGCAAGTTAATTAGTCTGTACTTACACCTTTACATGGCAAGTTTTTCAAAGTTGTCTTAAGGCCATTTAAAAAGTAGCTGCTCTGTGTCTTGTTTTCGTGTGATTTTTATCTTTGTTAGAGCTTGAGGGCAGGAATTGCCAATGCCTGCCTTAGCTTCATAAAATGCTCTTGGGTTGCAGGCACAAATCAATTGGCGGTACAGCTACTGAAAAAGAAGTAACCTACCACCTCTTAAATTGGTTACATTGGCATGCATAGGGTGGTCATCATCAGCTTAGAAATGCAATTGTGGTGGTTTAGTTTCTAAAGGCTTCAATGTTTTGCTCCATGAATGTCAATCTCAGATGAGTGTTTGAGCTCAGTTTTTTTTAAACTTTAGAAAGCTTTATTGAAAATTATTAAACATAGTAAAACATCATTACAAGAGCAAATGAGTTACAGTAAATGATAGAATTTTTTGAAAGGGAGAAAGAAAAAAAAGAAAAAAAAAGATAGAGGGAGAAGAGGGAGGGGGTAGCATAAAAGAAATAAAATGAAAATCAATAACTACACCATCTGTAAAAAAGTTAAATGTAAACAAGTAATAAAGAACAAAAAAGGGAACTGTAAATGGGAATAAATAATGGCTCAAGGAGCATGTGTGGAGAGATATGCTGTGAGAGGTGACCATAATAAATATTTTTTAATTAAGAACGGGTACTGAAGTGGCAAATGAGCGATCAAGCCTGTGGTGATGGCATAACAAGTTCCACCAAGCTTGATACAAGATTTTGGAGGTGTCTTTCCAATTGGTTGTAATCATTTGGAGAGAGATGGCTATAAATAGGTCTATAAATCTTCGTACATTGCATTGAACATTCCATATTGGTGAGGAGCCTCCCAAGAATATATGTATAATCTCAAAAGGGACATTGGTGGATAGGATATCATTTAATTTGGACCAAATATGAGACCATGGAGATTTAACTAATGGGCAGTGAAAAAACATATGGAGAAAATCACTGTTCTCACATGGGCATGACCAACATTTTTTTTTTTTTAAACTTTGTTTATTAGTTTTTAACATAGTACAATGCAAGAGTGCGGCTGTACAGTCGATGGGGTAGCATCAAGAGCATATATCATTCACAGTATATGACAATGTAAACAGATGACTTCAACAATGGGCTTAGCAGCAGGGTGAGCATCATACTTGGCTATCAGGGCAAGCAAACATTACTAGCATACACTAGAAGGGGGGTCATGACTCGGTGTGTACCAATGGAAGGTCGGGGAATACTTCAGATGTGCACAAATACAACCACGGCCATTACCTACGGCCCATGGCAGTGGAGCACGCATACCTATATTACGCTAGCGCGTGCAATCGAAAGCCTCCCACCTGTGAGTCTATCTGAGGGAATGTGTATATTACGTCTGGGCATCGTTATCGTCTCGAAGATCATCCCCAGTCTGAGCCAGTAGGTAGGTTGTTAGTGGTCCCATACGTCCTTCGGTCTGGTAGTAATCGGAAGTAGCTCAGCAAAGGTTGTGTGTTGTTCTTGGCTGTGCGTCATGTCCGTAAGCCACTCCTTAAATTTCGGGGCCCTGCCACGACCCCATCTGCATGCCACCTGTTGTTTCGCAAGCAGCAATGCGATATCTACGAATTTCCTACATGTCGTGGGAATGTGTGGTGTGTGTCCTAGGAGCGTTAGCAATGGATCAGTACTTATGGTTATCCCGGTCATAGATTCAAGAGCCCTCTGCACCTGCTGCTAGGAGGCATGGACCGGGGGACACTCCCAGGCAAGATGTAAAAGGCCTGCATGTTCCGAGTGGCAACGTTCACATTTGTCATTATCAGTCAATTGAAACCTACATTTTTTCACTGGGGTACAATATAAGCGCTGCAGGAATTTGTAATGGATTATTTTGAGCCTGCTACTGGCCGATATTCGGGCTGTGAGGGAACAGCAGTATGACCACTGCTCATCAGTGAGCTCAATGGTAAGGTCAGCGGACCTGTGCAAGCGGGCCGAGGTCTCCGTCACTGGAGCACATGACCTGACATGACGATACATGCCCGACACTAAGTGTGAGCCATCTAGGGAACAGAGCATATAGTGCAGAGGAGACAGGGTCTCGGGTTCGTTCGGGAAGTCAGGTAGGATCTCCCTCATCCCTTGGCCCAGCCGTATGTAGTAGAACACCTCGAGCGGAGTACGGCTGTGCGTGGCAAAAAAGAGGTCCACAGTTTTGAACCGACCAGCCATAAAAAGATCACTCCAACATACGATATGCAGTTTCCTGCAGAGCATTCGGAAGCCCTGTTCACATAGGAGTGCAAGCTTAGGGTGATAGGCCAGTGGCATCCGAGGGGAATATAGCAAGGCACAGCCCAGTTTTTTAGCCATTCGGCGCCAGGCTTCGATTGTACATGTGACTGAGGTATACGGCGTTGTTATATCCGATAGTGGGCAATGTAGAAGCCCATTGAGGGGAAGAGGGTTTGCAATCCAGTCCTCCACTGCAAATTGTGGCATAAAAGGGGTGGGGATCATCCAATGGTAGGCATAATGTGCTTGAGCACACAGGTAGTAAACCTCAAAGTCAGGGATATCGAACCCCCCTTTGTCATACGGCTGAATCAGCATGGACCATTTCAGTCGCAGGCTCTTACCCCCCCAGAACAGATGACATAGTTCTGACTTCAATGTTTTAAAGAAGAAAGCACCCGGATAGTACGGGATGTTTAGGAAAAAGTAGAGAAAGCGGGGGAGCACTTCCATTTTAATGAGTGATGCCCTACCCGCCATGGAGAGGGGGAGGGATATCCAGCGATCCACCTGAGTAGCCAGCTTCGTAACTGCCACACCATAGTTTGAGTGTAACGTCTTATCTTTGTCACGCGGGACCTGGATACCCAGGTATCGAAGTTCCGAACTGCACCATTCCAGGGGGTAGTCAAGGGAGAAATCCACGACAGCATCCGTAAGCTGGGAAAATTGTGACTTAGCCCAGTTAATAAGTACCCCGGACATCCCCCCCGAAGGTAACGAACCCTCTAAGGAAGGGGTTTAGGTTACATGCAGGGTCTTTGACAAATAGAGTTATATCATCAGCATATAATGATACATCAATTTGACGTTGTAAGCAGCGGAACGCACTCTCCCGGTGCAGCTGGCGCAACCTGCAGGCCAGGGGTTCAACAGCTATTGCGAAGAGGAGAGGGGATAATGGACACCCCTGACGGGTGCCTCTGGAAAGATCAATAGAGGTTGACAGGCGGCCGTTAATCAGGACTTTCGCGGTCGGTCGTGTGTATAGTAACTGGACCCACGAGATGAATAATTTAGGAAAACCCATACGTGCCAGCACAGTGAACAAGTACGGGCACTCAACTGAGTCGAAGGCCTTAGTAGCGTCAAGGAAGACCGCAGCGACAGGGAGTTCAGGATGCACAGTGTGTAGTAGGGAAAACAGAGTGCGTAAGTTATGAGAGGTGGAGCGGCCGGAACAAATCCAGACTGATCTGGCAATACAATCCGGGTCATCAACAGAGATAGTCTGGTAGCCAGCACTTTCGCCAACATTTTTACATCACAATTCAGGAGCGAAAGTGGGCGATAAGAGCCACAAACGTTGGGGTCCTTACCAGGCTTTAACAGTGATGTTATTACAACTTCGCGCATTGAGTGAGGGAGGAGTCCGTCTGCCAGTGATTCTTCGAAGACCTCGCGGAGGACTGGGGCCATAATGTCAATGTATGTTTTAAAGTTCTCTGCGGGTAGCCCATCAAGGCCGGGTGCCTTCCCATTTTAAAGCGACATGATGGCATCACAAATTTCATCTAGCTCAAAGGGGGCAGCAAGGAAGGCCCTGTCGCTATCACTAAGCCAGCAGAGGGCCACATCGCCCAGAAAGATATCATACGATATATCTGAGGTGGCGGTGGAAGTGTACAGTGTACGATAATGCAAAACGAAGGCAGCGAGTAGGTCATCAGAGTCTCTGAGTGTGCGCCCTTGGTCTGTTAACAGCTCCAAGACTGTGTTAGTAGTGTGTGGTGGTCGCGTCAACAGTGCTAGAGCCTTGCCCGGTCTATCCCCTTCACAATATTTCCTCGCCCGCAAGTGCTTCCCTTAAAATTTGGCTTCACTATCAGCTTCTTCCTCATACTGTGTCAGTTTGTCTCTAAACTCTGCTTGGATGTCTGAGATATCTCCCTCCACCATCCGAGCCTCTAGCGCCTTCAGTTCGCTATCTAGTTTGCGGATTGTACGTTGGATATCTCGCAGGACCCCAAAGCTTTTCGATATGCAATAGCCTTGCACCGTCACCTTAAAGGCCTCCCAAATACTGTCGACGGAGTCAACAGAGCCTTTATTGCTGGGGTAGAAAGCAGCGATCTCTTCTCCAAGTTCAGTGCGGAACACGGCGTCTAGAAGGGCCGCTGGCTGCAATCGCCACTGTGGCCTAGGAGTGTCCCACCCAGGTATTTGCAGGTACATCAGGACGGGGCTATGGTCTCAGTACGTCCTCGGAAGGTGCTCTACTTTAGAGACCCCCGCACATATCTCTTTGGTGGTGAAGAAGTAGTCCAGTCGTGTCCATGTGCCCGTCAGGGACGTAAAGTGTGTACCCTCTTTTCGGTGGGGATGCAAATAGCGCCAACCATCCACAAGGTTGCCCTCCATGATCAGACCTCCCAACGCTTCTCTAGACCTAGGCTTGTAATGTGACACCCCGTCCACACGGTCCAGGTGAGGTTCCAATGCTAAATTAAAATCTCCCCCCCAAATGACATGCTGGGACCCTACCTCCAGGATTTTCCCCCAGAGCGCAGTGAAAAATAGGGGCGTGTCCGAGTTAAGGGCATAACAGTTAACTAATGTGATGGTATCGCGACCCAGACGGCCCCATATCAGGGCATATCGACCCTCCGCATCAGCTAGTTCGCCACACACTTGAAAGGGCACTGCGTGTTTTATGAGGATAGCGACTCCTCTCGTATATGTAGAATAAGAGGAGAAGACACGAGCAGTAGCCCATTTGCTTGCAACGGTGGAGCGTGTCTGCGGTGATAAGTGCATTTCCTGTAGCATAGCTATCTGAACATTATGGCGCTCCAAGTATGTGATCACATTACGACATTTTTTGGCATTGTTAAGACCCCGTACATTCCATGACATACAATTCAAGCGTGCATCAATCCCTGGACCCGCCATGTCTTAGGCTCGGTATAGAAGTGTTACATGTCTTAGTCGATACAAGTCCATCAAAGTCTCTTGAATGATACAATTCCCCGCTTTGCCCGTCCAGCCGCCCCATCTCCCCACAGAACCAAACTCCCACCCCAAAAAAAGAACTCAGCCCCCCTCCCACTACTGCATCCCAATCATGCCAGCAGCCACCCATGTCCATGGCCCCCCACCCCCCACCCCTCCTTAACTTTCACAACATGTATCCACAAAGGGGGTATACCCGCAGGGGAAGCAACATCGAGGGCGCACAGCCAGGTCTCCTCCCAGTAGCCTACCATACTGTACCACCCTCGGTGTAGGCCAGGGTAGAGATAGTGGTCCTTGTAATACTGTACCATTGGAGAGGTCTGGTAGTCCCCTGCGGCTGCAAAGAGATCAAGCAATCTGGTTCAAGGATTCAAGGAATAGTCAACGATGATAGTCCAGGAGTTATCCGAGCCAGTAGGATAGGGTCACCTCACTCGTCATTGTCCACTCGAAGCGAGTCGTCCTCGAGATCAGCATTATTTCTCCGATAATCCTTTTGTGCCTTATAAACCGCTTTCAAGTAGTCCTCAGCTTTCTGCGGATTGGTAAAGAACCTCTGTCGGCCCTGGTGCGTCACTCGCAGCGTCGCCGGGTAGAGCAGGGCATAATCCAGTTGTGCTTCTCTTAGTTTCTTTTTAACAGCCAGAAATTTGTGACGTTCCTCTTGCACCATAGGAGTGAAGTCAGGGTAGATAGAGAAGGTGACTCCATTGTAATGTAGGTTCTGTTTGGTCCGAGCTACTCGTAGTGCGACATCTCGGTCGCGATAATTGAGCAATCGGGCGATAATCGGCCTGGGCGGTGCTCCGGGCTTAGGGATCGTTGCCAATGATCTGTGCGCCCTCTCCACTATAAATTTAGGGGAGAAGGCATCTTCTCCTATCGACGCTTGGAGGATTTTCTCCACATACAGTTCCATCCGTCCAGTATCTGTGGACTCCGGAACGCCCGTGACGCGGATGTTATTGCGTCTGCTTCGAGCTTCCAAGTCCTCATTCTTAGCTGCTATCACTCGCAGTAGATTGTCCATGCGGGCTAGTTGGGATGTATGGGAAGCGTTGATCTCGTCGTTGTCTGAAATCCGCTGCTCCGCTGCAGTGAGTCTCTCTTCGTGCTGGTCCACTTTATGTACTAAGGCGTCCATCCTGGAGGACATCCTGTCCACCTTTTCCACCACTGTGGCAAACCCCTGTCGCATTTCTAAAAGCAGACGGTGCATATCGAGACCTTTAGAAGGGGAGGGCGCAGTTGCAGGATCCGCGCCGCTAGGCCATGGTTCCACAGTACCGGTCTTAGACCCTTTCTTTGCGGCGTCAAAGTTGATTTTTGTCTGACGGTTCTCGGGGCGCACCATCGTGCTTTCGCGTCTCTCACGTCTCTCCGTTCTGGGATCCGTAGAGGTAGCAGGGGGTATACTCCGGCCAGGCAGGGCGATGTGCAATGGTTTAGCCAGTCGTTGAACAATGGGCAGAGTTAGGTTCGCTCCCCGCGAGTCTGCATTCCACCGAGTTACGTCAAACTGGATATCACCTTGGCGAGAGCTTATGGTAGAGCGTCGGCCAATGGGAAACAGCAGGTAGCCAGGAGTGCACCGCAATCAGGATCAGCCAGAGTTGTGTGAAGTATGTCTACAAGGTAGGCGCAGCCCGCAGATCGAGGGGTCAGGACCGCCACGTGCCCAGAACAGTCCACACAACAAGCTGCAGGCCGTGTTCGGGGGTTCACAGCCACACCATCAGCCAGGTCCGTGACACTGGCAGGAGCCCTCTGGGCAGCACGACACAGAGAGCACAACGATAGAGAGCAGTAGGTCGCGCAGCTCCACTAACAGCTTCGGGCATGCGGGGGTCAATGGTCATGCTGAAGTTCGAGGAGTCGCTCTCCCCGCGACTCCCCGGGTGCCACACGTGTTACGTCCGCCCTCCGTGCACAGCACACAGCGGGGGTAGCATTTTCTCCATAGCAAGGGGGCCCCTCGCAGGTCATGCGGTGATCAGGCCAGATTATCCCCGCCTCAGTGCCCAGCAGAACGAGTCATTAGTCCACAATAGTGCACAGTACCTCGGTACCAGCAACGGGGCAGGATACGCAAGATGGCATGTCCAGCGGTGATTTCTGCGCACCGTAGTATCAGTAGGTGTTTGTCTTCCAGCTGCGGTGCCCCAATCAGGCGCAGGATAATAGTCAGTGCCGGGGTCTCGGGTGACCGCACAGTAGCCAGGTGAGGAGGCCGAGCACACAGCGCGCGGCCAAGGTCAGCCTGCGTTCGAGACCCTCCACCTCAGGACGAGCACCGGCCTCGCGTAGCAGTCCGCGGCCGACCGCAGCAGCACAGCAGATCAAGGGGAGTGCCGGTGAGTCTTGAACGGATGATTTCTCGCTCGTAGTTGCTCCCAGAGGTCCCAGAGTTGGAACGAGTGTAAGTGATTATTCGCGACACCTGTGCAGCCACTTTGGAAGCAGCAGCCCTCCAGTAGGTGAGGATTAAGGAAGGATCAATGCATCATGGAACGGGAGCCACGCAGTCAGGCGGCCATTCCGTTTGTGTGCCCTCTAGCGCCCCCACGACCAACATTTTTGGGATTCTAATAATTGAAATGTGTCCAAGTCAGAAGGTGTAAATCTGTGTCTGTTATAAAAGAAAAATAAAGTCTGTGTAGTGCTTGCAGAATGGGAAGAGGTATGTATTTTGGACCAAACAGATTCCCAAAGCTGAGGTGAAATTTCCTGGGCTAAGTCTTTCTCCCAAAGTAGTTCTATTGGTGACTTAGATCTGTCTGCTAAAGGACGGGTGAGTAGTTAATAGGTGGCAGAGGCTTTAAGTGGGGAAGAGAAATCAAGTGGGAATGAGGGGACTTGAGCAGGAGTGGCTGAAGGGCAATCCTGATAAAAGATTTGAGTGAGAGAGACTTTCAAGAGGGGGTAATGAAGAGAGTGAGTGTTAGAGATGTTAAACGATTCGCGAAGATCTGAAAACTCCCTTGGTAAATTATCCTTCATTAAATGGTCAAGAGTGATACCTTTATCAATCCATTCCTTCGAAAAGAGTGGTCTATTATTGATCTTTAAAAATGTATTGTACCATATTGGAGTTTGGCAGAGAAATTCCTCAGGAAAGAGATGAGAACGAAACAGGGAAAGAGAAAGAGATTTGGAGTGGTTAAAAATGGGAGTGGAAAGACGTTTTGAGGGTTGAGATATATAAGTGGCTGTGAGAAATGAAAAGGGTAAGAGTTGAGTGAGTTCAAGTGAACTCCAAGCTGTTAAGGGAGGGGAGGGGGAATCAGATAAAAAGGGCCAAATTTGTTTTAATGAGAAGGCAGAGTGATATTGTCTAATGTTAGGAAAATTTACTCCACCTAAGTCTTTGGGTTGCTGGAGACGGGAGAGAGAAATCCTAGCTTTGCGGTTGTTCCATAAATTTTTTGTTAAGGAGCAATTTACGGTACTAAAGAAATAAAGCAGAAGGGAGACAGGGAGCATAGAGAGGTAGAAATTAACAATGGGGAGAAGCATCATTTTAATAGTGGAGAGACTGCCCCACCATGATAGAAAAAGAGGGGAATAACTCTCTATAAGAGCAGAAAGTTTTTTAAGTATATCTGTGCGATTAATTGTAATGGTCTCCCTAATAATATTTGTATTAAGGACACCTAAACATTTGATGCTCTTGGGATTCCATTCAAAGCCGGAGCCATGAAACATGTGGGAAAGACAAAATGTATTTAAAAGTAAGACTTCAGACTTAACAATATTCAATTTATAGCCTGAGACTGAGGAATATTCTTGTAGTAAAGAAAAAAGAGCCGTCAAAGAAGTGGAAGGGTTAGAGATGTAAAGCAGAATATCGTCTGCATAAGCAGTCAACTTAATGTCAATTATCTTAAATTGGAAACCAGTGTATGAAGGTGAGCGCCTGAATTTTTTCAAGAAAAGGCTCTAAAGCAAGAATAAAAAGAAGTGGGGAAAGGGGGCCTCCTTTTCTGGTTCCTCTATGTAGAGAGAAATATTCAGATTGACGACCATTGGCCCAAATAGAAGTAGAGGGGTCAGAATAAAGTAGTTGAACATATCTAATAAAAGGGGGACTAAAACCATGCCATCTCAATGCTCCAAACATAAAATCCCAGCTCACCCTATCAAATGCTTTTTCAGCATCCAGCGAGATGGCAGCAACAGGTGAATCCATTTTAGAGGCAAGATGGATGATGTTAAGGAGGGTTCTTGAATTGTCGGTTATAGACCTCCCTTTAATGAACCCAGATTTATAGATATTAAGAAGATCAGGAATCACTCTATTAATATGGATGGCCAGTATTTTAGCAAAAATGTTACGATCAGTATTAATTAAAGAGTTGGGCCTGCAATTTTTGCAAAGGGAGGGATCTTTGTCCTTTTTAGGAATTAGACGTAACATTACTTGGGTGAAGGCTCCCTCTGACTCTCCATCAACAAGAAAATGATTTATCAGTGAAAATAAATGTGGTATTAGAGATTTATTTTAATGGAGATAGAACCGAACAGTGAAGCTGTAGGACCAGGTGTTTTGTCTTTGGGTAGAAGTTTGATATCATTAATAATTTCCGTTTCTGTAATAGGAATATCCAATAAAGTAAGATCTGTCGAAGCAATAGAGGAATTTGGGATAATTGAAAGAAGGAATCAATTTGAGCAGAGGAAGGAGTAGACTCTGGAGTGTAAAGAGAGGTATAATACTGGACAAAGCAATCAGGTATTTTGTCATCCGCAGTGTGACGAACACCGGAGTTGTCGGTAATAGCAATGATTTTAGACTTCTGTTTCTTAATTTTACGATAGTTGGCCACAGATTTGCCCGCTTTATTCCACCCGCCATACATTTTTGCATTAAATTTTATTAAGATGGTTACATGTGGAGTCCCAGGAATGTTTATTAAATTGCATTTTGGCTTTGATAAGAGATAAGAGTTCTAATTCTTTAATTTGTTTAAGGATGACAGAAGAATCAGAAAGGGCTTTTTTCTTCTTCCGAGATACAAAATCAATAATAAATCCTCTGGCAGCAACCTTAAAGGCATCCCAAATGAAATGAAACTGAGGAGTAGAGGAAAGATTGTTAAGAAAGAATCCATCCATAAAAAGTATAAATTGTTCAACGAACTGGGGATTTGAGGGAAGAGTTATTAAAACACCATTGGTGAGAGGTGGGGAGGGTGACGGAAAATCCATATCTAAGATGACTGGGGTGTGATCTGAAATAAGGATGGAGCCTATTTCTGAGTTGGTCATAAACTGCAGAGCATGCTGGGTGATAACAATATAGTCAATACGGGAATGAGATTTGTGGACTGAGGAGAAAAAAGAAAATTCCAATGTATTGGGGTGAGAGGTTCTCCAAGTATCTATTAGGCCTCTGGTTGAAATTGCTTTATGGAAAGTTTTCTGCATCTTGTTGGAAACATATTTAGTTGATTACAGTCTCAACCCAGGATCAAATCATCCACAGGATGTGAAGAGATAAGGGTAGAAAAATCATTCCAAAATTGAAAGTCAATACGATTCGGACCACAAATATTACAAAAAGAAAGTTGAGTGATGTTAACAGTGGTATTTAAAAACAACGATCTACCATTGTCATCATAAAACTCATTTTAAATCCTCTGTACATTTTTTAAGTTGGTTGACGTCCTTGGTGAGGCATTCGACTTTGGCGATGACATCCTGTGCATCGCTGACATTATCAAGGCCAGACCATTTCTCCTCAATTCACTGGAGGGTGGTGGTAGTGTCTAACAAAAAGGGGCGAAAGAGACATAGTTCATCCATAATGTCCTCTAACGTAATGGGAATAGGTGACTTAGTTTGAGAGGATGGGTCCTTCTTAACCGCATGCGTGCGGGCGGAATTCCGCTTGCACGCTGAGATTTTGTAAAGCGCATGTTACATGACGAGCTGGGCTCGTCATGAGCGTGCGAGGAGGCTACCTCATGACGAGCACAGCTCGTCATGAGCGTGGAAGGGGTTAAGGCGCTTGCTGTTATTGCCTGTAAAGTCTTTGCGACCTCCAGAAAAGGCCCTGGCAACCCCGTGAGATTTGTTGGACTGTGTAAGATCCATGGTGGGATGATAAATCCAATAATAAGATAAAGTTAGGGGCAAGACTTGAAACGATCAGGATAAGGTTACTGAAGAGAATAAAGCCATCAAAGAGTAAAATCAGGAAGCACAGAGCCAGTAACCCAAGTAGATGCAATATAGACAGAAAGCAGCAAAATGCAGCAAAATGCAGCCAGTACATTAGAAGGTATAGCTATAGATAAATTTGTAATAAAGTAGTTCAGAACCCAAAGGCCTTGTTATAACACACATTAAGTGCTGCAACTGTTGTCAAGAAAAGGATTAGTGAAAAGAAAACTGCAGCCTTCATAGCAAGGGGACAAGTTCCAAGTTCCAAGTGATGAAACAGGGTATCAAATTATTATGCACCTAATAACTGCACTATATAAAAACATAATGAGCGCAGGAGAGAAGTTGTTTTGTAGGGCTCAGCGCGTAGGCGGTGAGGAGAACTGCATGATAGCGGTACGCGGCCCTTCACGAGTGCGCCCACATTGGCAGACGCAATGTAGGTTGAGCTAAGGCAAAATTAGTTCTCTGTTACAGGCGCCTCCACAATAACGGTTGTGATGAAAAGGTGAGCTGAGGCAAATTTAAGCGTTGTCACGGTTGCATAAACTGTGGCGGTCACAGTGCAGAGTGAGCTGAGGCAAGATCAAATGCGCCATTCCAAGCGCGCACAAAATGGCGGCCGCAATAACAACTGACTTGAGGTAGAGACAACTGCGAGCTAAAAGAAGCTCGTAAAAAGCATAATGTTGGCCGGTAACTTGCCTCAGCAGTCCTGGCAGTTTCCGACGTACTCACATCCTTTTGTGAGCAGGAATGTTGCGGGCGAAAGGTCCCTTCAGGCAGAAGTGAAGCTCGGCGCTACGGAGCCTCCTCAGGGTGCGGCCATCTTGCCGCTGCGCGCTTCCTGAGCTCTGTTTTGAGATATTTATATGATGTGTTTACTGGCATCTATTGCTAAACATGGTTTCTCAAGAAAGGAGTATGGGGATCATAGAGCACCTAGTCGATATGTGAATTGGTTCCCTGTGCCCTTGAAGGAATCTGGCTGCCCTATTTTTGCTTTTTTTGTTTTTTTCTCTTTTCAAGCATTTGTATGAACATTACAAGTAGCGATTGAATAATGTTGCATTTACAGATGCTATAAATGTTATTGAAATTCTCTAAATAGCAACGACCACCTCTGGACCAGTGGTTCACTCGCACTTATTCTCTAAGACTGAGTTTCAGAATTATTTGTCAATTATTAAAATTATTGTCTATCCGGCAGGGTGACTACTCTCGCTGATGCAGTGAATGTTAGATGGCTTGCTGCTCCTGTGGCCTGACAGGAAAAGTGTTACCTTTTGTTTTATTCCATATTTTTACAGCTCTTGAGAAAAATAGTTTCAAGTTTCATGGACAGCCAAAATGCCTTTTATTTATATGTTTAAAAAAAACACATGAATAAAAGACTTTGGGGCATATTTACAAGAGCCATATCTCCTCTTTTTTGGCTTTTAAAGCCAAAAAAAAGCGGAGATAAAAATATCGCCCTATTTACAAGAGAGTGATAACATGCATTAGCGCATGTTAGCACCCGTTTAACCCTATGCCTCCCTTTGCATCTCCAATGAGATACAAAGTGGGCGTCACTGGGCAGTACAACCTTGTAAATATTGCTGATGTGCACATCACAATATTTACAAGGCTGCCCTAACATTTAAGCATATGAAAACATTATCCGGAGAGGCACAAGGAGACTCTATGCATTCATTTTCAATGCTAGAAGCATCAATTTAATTCAACATATTCAAAAATTAAAACAGGAAAGAATTACAGTTAAATATCAGCACTGCAATTGTGAATACACATTTTTCAATGACCCAAGTGTGTACAAGGTGCACGAGTGAAAGGAGTGACACTACGCTATGAAGGAAGCGCCTAAATACAGCCTGTATTTAGGTGCTTCCTTCATAGCGAATTTCTATGAAAATGAAATACTAAATCAATTGTTTAAAGTGTTTTGAAATCCCTATGTTCGAAGTCACTGTAAATATTCTCACTTAACACCTTGCGCCGTCCCTCGCTGATCCCTTTGTCACTTGCGTCGCCGTAGTGTCACTCCTTTCACTCGTGCACCTTGTACACACTTGGGTCATTGAAAAATGTGTATTCACAATTGCAGTGCTGATATTTAATGTTGAATTAAATTGATGCTTCTAGCATTGAAAATGAATGCATAGAGTCTCCTTGTGCCTCTCCGGATAATGTTTTCATATCCTTTATAATTGTCTTTTAATCATACCAGTTGGGATATTGTTCAATATATATATAGCCTATTACCCCAATCCCGACCTGGTTGATGGGTTTTCACTCCTGTTTTAGCATTTAAGCAGACGTTAGTTTTTGGAGAAATCCGCTGTTTTTGCCAAAAACTAACGTCTGCTAAAATGCAGACTTAGCTATACTTGCCATTGGGGTGGATTATGCTGATACGACCACAGGGTTGTATCAGCAAGGTTATCGCCGTTTTCCATGGAACATCGCTGGAAAACCAGCGATGTGCCATGAAAAACATCGCTATCACTGGGAAATTATCGCCATTGCGCTATGCGTAGCTAATACAGCAATCGCATGGCGATAATTTTCTGCAATAGCCGGCGATAATTATTCTCTGGCTAAGATAATTATCGCTGTCGCTTGGTGATATGTCTCACTGTTGTTTCCAATGACAATAGCTCAAATTCTGGTAAATGTGAGACCTATTGCATTGCAAAGGCTTGTTTAACGTACTCTCATGATCCAACTCATAAGGAGCCAGATTTCCCCACTGCAGGAATTGCTGATACCGAGGGAACCATGGGAAAATGTGTCTCATTTACTAAGTACTCTAGTATTACATTTACTGGGCAGAAATGTCACACCTTTATTAAAGCATTAGAAGTTTTGGTCCTAGAATGAAGAATGTCTGGCAGGGTGTGGAAATAACACACTGTTTTCAGCATGTTTTCCCGAATTAAGATCACTTTTGAGGCAGGTAATCCAAACCTTTTTTTGCAGGGGGATATATGTTCAGACAAATAAAGCCACTTGTAATCCCCTTCCTACTGAAAACAGAAGTTCTTGTCTGAAACACCATTAGTGGCCCTCTCGGAGACTTTTACAGTAAGTTTATAACTAAGCATAGGAAATCACAGGGTTCATTTTAAACAAATCATATTGAGAACACGTTACAAATAAAGAATGCTCAGAATTTTACAATTCCTACTTACTGGACAGCACCTCTCCCTTGTGAATTCATTCAATGATTATAAGCTGCACAGAGCTGAGTTTGCCATCCACATCTGAAATTCATCTCCACTTTACTCACTGCCTCTGTCCAATAATGCTGGTCTTTGTGCTCCTCCTATTTCTGATAGGACGTTAAATCCCTTTTTCAGGGTCCCCATGTAGAGCTACCCAATTGCATACTCTTGAATGCCTCTTGCATAGCCCTGAAACCTGCTTCTCAATCTTGTTAATGCAGTCACAGTATGATTTAACTTCTGATAGGACTTGTAGCTCAGGTTCTTGACTATGTCTGTCCACTGCCTCCACTCTTCACACTGACTCCAAATCCAGGCTACTTCTAGATACACATCACACCTCAGAATAAGTTACCGGTCGTACAAGCTTTGTATTGTAGACAACAAACAACACCAGCCCGACCACAAGTGGTTCATGTGAACAAAATCATAATTTTCTCAGGCTGAAAGAATCTATACATATAGTCAAGTTGGCTTCCTACAGACTATTTTTGAATGCTCATTTCTGCAGCTGGTTCAGATCCAAACTTTAATGAACACTAGCACCAAGTAGAATATAAACAATTTGTACTATTGCTCCTACAAAATGTTCATTTAAATGTGTTTGTTTCAGATGGACCTGACACTCCGGTGATCTCTGCCTGCCCTGGACAGCCGGTCTATCTGGCCAGCTCGGCTCTAACCCTGTCTTGCAAGGCTTCATCTCACCCTCCTGCACTGTACACCTGGCTTCTCAACGGGCAATCCTTATCAAAATCAGGACCTGGACTACATTTTAATTCTCTAACTCTGACTGACTCTGGGAACTACACCTGTAACACCTCTAACAATGTCACTCACCTGTCTAATCAAGCGACCTGGGGGATCCGCGTCCTGGGTGAGTAACCATCGGCCAACTCCTTCAAGCGGTAGCAGCGGGTATCATATCTAGATGGTGCTGGTGGTGGGCTTCCAGTCGTTGCCTTTCAGTTGGTAGGCTTCCTCTTTTTTCAGTTGTCTGCTACTCAAGTAATGTCTTTAACTTGCTCATGGAGATAATGCAAACTATTTAAAAATGTTTAAAAGGTGCGGGTGCCGTTTTTTGAGAGGTAATTTCTAACAGTACCTGGTAATCTACTGGCTAAACAGATGTTAAAAAGGTTTTTGAGAACACATAAATATACAAGACCTTTAATCAAAGCATGCTCTCTAATGTGTGTTAGTGCAGCTGCTCAGACTAAATAAAAATTGAGCTCATGAATTAAATAATCTAGTTAGAATACATAATAGATAAAGGAAGCTACTTGCAGCAACAGTTTGATCCTTCTCAGTGGTAGTAATGTATCCTTTTCGCAATAGTAGTGTTCTACTGATCGGTAACAATGTAACATGTACACAAAGTTTGTATCCTACTCAGTGGTAGTTATCTATCCTTTACAAAACAGAAGTGTCATACACAGTGGTAGTAATGTTTCCTTTACACAACAGTTGTCTGGTGCTCGGTGGTAATAACGCATCTTTTGCACAACATCTGCGTCCTTCTTAGTGGTAGTAATGTATCTTTTACACAGCAGTAGTGTCCTACTCAGTGGTAGTAATGAATATCGTACACAGCAGTTATGTCTTACTTGGTGGTAGTAATGTGTCCTTTACACAACACTTTTGTCCTGCTCAGTGGTAGTGATGTTATCTGTACACAACTGAATGTCTTAGTCAGTAATAGCATTTATACTTTGCACAACAGTTGTGTCCTACTCAGTGGTAGTGATGTATCCTTTCACAACAGTTGTGTCAGTGTTAATAATGTACCCTTTATGGACCAACTGTGCCTTTTGCAGTGGTAGTAATGCATCCCGTACACACTAGTAGTGTCTTACTCAGTGCTAGAAATGTATCCTTTGAACAACAGTTTTTTTCTACACAGTGGTAGTAAATTATCCTGTACACAACAGTTGTGTCCTGCTCTGTGGTAGTGATGTATCCTGTACACAACAGTAGTGACTAGTCAGTGTTAGTAATGTATACTTTACTTTACACAACAGTTGTGTACTGCTCAGTGGTAGCATTGCACCCTTTACACTTATTGTGCATATAAATCAAAATTGGCAGGATATTTATATGAACTAAATCATACTTTCTATTTTTTGTTTCATACAAATATATTTTGACAATCTATTAACGACACATTTGAAAAATCTATGTAGATAAAATTTTATTATAAACATAAAAGATTGCATGTTACATTAATCCTTACTTTGTGAATATATTTACTGAGACTCAAGTAGAAGCAACACCAGCCACAAAGATAATCTCAGTGTTTAAAAAGAGATGATAATAATAATAATTGACATTTGTAAAGCACACATCCACCCGTAAGGGTCTCTAGGTGCTGGGGGCCGTCGGGAAGATTAAGCTATTGCCCAGAGTCACATGGTGCTGGGCTAATCTGCCACCGGTGCTGGGGATCGAACCGTGAACCCCAGATTTCGGAAGCAGTTATCCTAGCCATGGTGCCACACCTCTTCCACATGAAATCACTAAGGCCTTTAGACTCCAATTTAAAGACACCATCACAAGTTCCATCTTCTTTCTTGCTGCAAACTAAACATAAGAGATAAACACAGTGATGATTAAGTAGTCTGCACTGAACTCAGCAATTTAGAGGTGGGAAGCTCAGATACATCAACTCTAGGTAGGGTGAACCTAACTGAATATGAGACCAAAATAGACAAAAATATGAAAAGTGGAACCAATAAGCCTCTGTCCTTTTCCTAACAATATGACTTCCTGACTGGGAAGGGTAAATTTGTATTTATAAACGTATGTATTTATTTATTTTATTGATACAGTTCTATATAGCACGAACATGATCCCAAAAGATATCAGAGCGCTTTACAATTTGAGGGAGAGGAAGGTAATAGTTGCAGTACAGTCATCAAAAGGTATACCAACCCAAACAAATCAAATATGCATATCAAACAAAAGGTTACTAACAAAAGGGCCAACAAAGGGAGATATAATAATTGGACCATAGAGAACTGGGAGGGGAGCAAGTGACCAGTAAAGCAGAATAATACCAAAGGCAGGATTTAGGGTGTAAATCCAGAGCATTAGAGCAGACGATCCGAGACCCTTTTAAGGTAGGAACTTGGTAATGAGGAATCTTTTTACTTCCAATTTGATGGCAACATTGGAGGAGATGCTGCATATTTCTGTTGGGAGAGAGTTCCAGATCTTCGGCGCAGAGCAGGAGAAAGCTTGTTGACACGTTCTCTTTTTGGGAAAGATCTGTGGTTTGAGGAGGAGAGAGTTAGCACTCCTAGAAGGTCTACCCCCTACAGATAATTCCAGCTTTTTCGCTAGATAACTGGGGGGTTTGAAATGGAGGGCTTTGTGAGACAGACAGGCAATCTTTAGCTAAATTCTTGCTTCATAGGGCAACCAATTTAGGGATTTTAAGATTGGGCAGATGTGCTAGTTTCTTTTGGTGCCCTTGACCAATCTGGCTGCCGCATTCAGAGAAGCCCTTAGTGGGGCCAAGGTATAATGGGAGAGGCCACAGAGCGTAGCACTGCCATAGTGTAGCCTCTGCAAAACTAGCGCTTGGACCACTTGCTTGAAGTCTGCCTGTGGGAGGAAAGCTTTTAGATTCCTGAGTATCCTCATTAGGTGATTAGCTCCCTTGCACACATTGCTGATATGATTTTTCATGTTCAGATGCTTGTCTAGGGTGAGTCCGAGAGATTTGGCTGAGTCAACAATGAGGGGGGAGCAGTTGAAGGCAGTGAGGTGGTTCATCCAAAGGTCTATTTTGGGGATGTGATTCGGGGGAGAAATGAGAAGGAATTCTGTTTTGGAGGTGTTCGGCAAAAGGTGGTTCTCAGTTAACCAGTTTTGAGTATTTATTATAGTAGGGTTGAGTGATATAAGGTTATTCGGGGAGGAGATTTTCAGAAAGAGTTGCGTATCATCCGCATACATATGGATTAGAATGTCCGCGGAATTTAGTGCATTAGCTAAGGGTTCCAAGAACAGATTGAAGAGTATAGGGGATATGGCGGAACCTTGGGGGACCCCCATGGATACTGGAAATGGTTGAGAGAGAGAGTGGTTTGCCTTAATTCTTTGGGATCTGTGGTGGAGGAAGGACAAGAACCATTGCAGCACCACACCAGAAAGACCCACCCTGCGCTTCAAAATAGATAGGAGGTTGTGATGATTAACAGTGTCAAACGCTGAGGAAAGGTCAAGGAGGATAAGGAGGCAGGATTCATTTTGGTCAAGCATTTTTTAAATGTCATCCGTAACATGAGTGAAGCCAGCTTGAGGTTGGTCCAGGCGGTGAAAATTCTCAATGTGGGCACAGAGTTGAGATTGGACAAATTTTTCTAGGAGTTTGGCTGGGGTGGGGATGTTAGAGATAGGGTGGAAGTTGGTAAGGTCCGTACTATCTTCTGTAGGCTTTTTTAGGATAGGTGTTACCTGAACAGATTTTAGGCAATCTGGGATCGTACCTTGTGAGAGTGTTGCATTGACAATCTTTGTCTAGATGGGGGTGACGACCTCCTTCAGTTCTTTGAAGATGGACGGTGGTAATGGGTCGCTAAATTGATTAGATGGGTTGATGCTCTGAAGAATCATGTTAGTGTCTCTTTCACTGGGGGAAGTGAAGGTGCTCCATGAAGCATTGTTCTTGGTGTTCAGGCTAGTCGATTTGATTTTCTCAGATAGGGCAGGGGGTGTGCAGACCTCCCGGAGAGCAATAGCATCTTCCTGGAGTCAAGATTTATATTGATGAGTCTGGATTTCTCAGCAAAAAAGGCAGCCAGTTTATCGCATAAAGGTGGCCTGACTCCAGAGACCGAGTGGTTTGGTTTGTTGACCGATTGTTGTTTCACCGGCTCAAAAAGTTTCTTGGGGTGATTAGCGGCTTGATTGAGTTGGGACCTGAAGTAATCGACCTTCGCGATTTTGATTTGTTTGATATTGGAACTCCCTACCTAGGATTATTAGTTGGTCCGAAGATGGATTAGATTTCCAGGATCGATCGATTGCCCTAAGGTTACGGCGTTCTGTGTTTAAGTTGTCATTGAACCACAGTTTGGAAATTTTAGTTGGGCCATTTTTTTGTTGGAGTGGAGCAATGGAATCCACGATGCCAGTGATAGTAGGGTTGTAGAAGTTAGTGAGTGCATGTACCTAAGTCATGTCAACTTGTGGAGAGAGGGCAGATATACAGTGGGTTGCTAGATCTGCTGTACTGATATTTCTAAGGTCCCTTTTTCAAATCTTCGATTTCGTTGGCTGAAACTTTCTCTGGGAGACTTCCATGTTGATAACAAAGAAGATGCAGTGATGATCAGACCAATCACACAGGGTAATGGTGTCCAATATGATGGTGTGATCTTTGGTGATGATGAGGCCCAGAATTTCTCCTTTATTATTGGTTGGCTGGTCACAATGTTTAATCAGATTGTGATAAGTTAGAAAGGATTTGAGGCATGTTACAGCTTGGTCCTTGAGTTTAGACCACTGAAGGTTGAATTCACTGAGGAAGATTTGGGTCAATGCAGAGTCAACATTGCCACAGATGATTTTCATTAACTGCTCTATGAAGGGGAGGTTGCCCCCAGTGGGGTGATAAAATGTGTGTAGTTTGCACACCGGAAGGTTCTGACTAAAGATATTGAGACAAAGGTATTTGCATGAAGATAGCGTAAAGGACTCCGAATGGGAGACCAATAGTGTGCTCCGATGTAAACAGGCTAGGCCACCACCCGGCTTCAAAGCTCTGTCTAGACAGATTATGTTGTGGGTAGGAGGCACTAGGAGGTCTAGAAAGGGAGTGGAAGGGGGATTGAGCCAAGTTTCAGAGAGGATGATGATGTCTATCTCATTGTGTTGGATGAGGTTGAATATGTCAGAGGTGTGTTTGCTGGTTGGCCTGCATTAGAGTAGTACGCATTTAAGATGCACTGGTGTATGAGGGGGAGGAGACTGTATGAAGTTAACTCTCATAAGGTTGTCGTTATTTAGGCCTCTAGGGTTGTAAGGGGGTTCTCTGTACAGGTTAGCCTGGATAGCTTGAATTTGTCCCTGAGCGGTCTTGTTGGTGTCTAAGATAAGTGAGTAAGAATTGAGTAGGTCATTGATATCGTTGGGCGCTAGATAGGCCTTTGCTCTTCCGGGGCGGGAGGGAGCATTAGGTAGGGGTATGGTTTTAGAGAAGGGGAGGGGGGAGGCTGACCACAATGAGTTCTGTCACTAACAGGTGCTCTGGGCAACTTTGCACGGGTGAGGAGGGAACTGATCAAGGGGAGGTGTTCAATTGAGAGGACTTTCAGATCATGTAGTTTGATTGTGAGAAGGTGCAGCTGGAGAGATAAATCGTCCAGGAGTGCCACCAGGTCTAAATGCTGTGAGAGGGGTAAAGGCTGAGTGGGGAGTTCTGGTGGAGAGGAGGGTTCTCGATGTGTACCAGAGAGGTCTTAGGCGATAATTTGAGGTCCTGAGGGAGGAGTCGGTCATCGCGTACTTGCGGTGTTCCATGATGTAAGGATAGAGGGGTTGGTGAGAGTAGGAGGGTGGAAGGGCCATTGTCCTGTGAGTTAGGGACAGTCCAGTAAGGTTTGAGTAGGATTAGTGGAACACGTTCTGTAGAGGGCAATTGCCCGGAATCTGACCTAGCGGGTGACATAGAAAGAGGGATGCGTGATGGGGGAACTTTCGATGAATGCGATGGCGATTGGGTGAGAGGGGGACTCAGAGCTCGAGAGTTAACCTGTATTGGACTGGGGAATGGAGAGAGGGGGGAGGGGAGAGCCAGTAGTCTCTCCCACATTCTGAGTTGGAGGTCTAGTGTATTGGGGCAGTCTGACAGGGGGTTGAGAGGTTCTACGATCATCTAAGCGCGGGGATGATTTAGGGCAAGTGTGGACCACGCGGCTGTGGAGGGGGGAGGATTGGTTAAGTCAAGAGTGGTGATAGGGTGTGTATAGGCGTCATTGGATTTAGCTGAGATCGCCATCTTGAGCCTAGGGAAGATGTGAGCCATCATGGCTAGATTGGCATTAGAGGCTTGGATAAGGATGATACCATTGTTGCAGAGGTAATAGTGGCATTAGCGTTGAAGGTGAGCGATGGTGAAGTTGTTAATTTGCGACCATGAGACGTTTTCCTAGTGCCAAATATACGAAGCTTGGAATATATTACATTCCTCCAGCATGCTCAATTTTTGGTGTAGAAGATGAAGTCATTAACTATATTACCATTGTTTGTACAAAAGTAGACGTCAGAGAATAGTGTATCGGGTCTGCCTTTGAGTAAGCGACGTTTGTGCTTTTTGGCTGCATTTTTGGAGCGGTTAGGCGGGTAGTTGATAGTGAAGGCATTGTATCCTGAGGGGTCGGGCCTGATCTCTATTCTGAAAGTGTGTCCTAGCGAGGAAGGGCCCCCCACGAATGAGTACAAGGAGGTGAGGGAGTTTTTATTCAACAGAACGTTCTTGAATAGGCAGATAGTAGGTAAGGAGAAAAGGGTTGGCAAGGGATAATTACGGGGCTGAAAATTTAGGCTTCGGGGAAGGCTATTTGGCAGAGGGAGACTGTAGGAGGTGTCTAGGGGGGAAGAAGAAGGAGAAGAAAAAAAGGGTTAATTAGCTGATGTAAAAGCCATTCCAAGATGGCTACTTTTTTATCCAGTGATGGGCTGGGGTATAGTCCTATAACTATTTTGCTGTATCTACCTCTCTGGGATGTAGTCATCTGTCCCTTTCTATAGAGAAAAGTGCAGTGGTTGGTCCTTCTTTTCTGTTTTGAAGATGTGCCTTGGTCGTAGTCCTATGTCACTTTCACTGCATTGGTACAAGCAATATGTAGTGGTTGGTCCTTCTTTTCTGTTTTACGATGTGCCTTGAATCGTAGTCCTATGTCTCTTTCTCAATATTGTAGTGAGGTTAGTAGTCTTTCCTCAGTTTAATTGTGATGACTGCCATTTTGAGGGAGGGTACTGAGGATGCTTCCAGGGCCCGCACCCAAAATGGGGACCCTGCATTGCCTACCTGGAGAGCAAAAGTCATCACAAATGAGAAAAAATGTCAGCACAAATTATGCAGATATGAGGGAGGCCGCCCAGTCAATCAAAGTCAGGCCCCTCAGAACACACATCAGCACCCGGTGCTCAGCAGCAAGTGACCGAAGTGCTCAGCACCGTGTGATCAACATGTCTGTTTTTAAAGGGCAATCAGCCTTACAACAGCTCCTCCGCATCTGATCGTTACAGCAACCTCCAGGAGACCAGCAATCCGACTTCTATCCCGGCAAGGATGCGGGCTAAAAGGAAGAACCATGAAAGCCTCCCAGCTGATCTCCCGGCCTGGAGCATCCAGCCGTGTACCACGTCTCCCGGGGGCGTGCAAGAGAGGGAAGGAGGGAGTGAGGGACAATAAATGAGTAGTCTCAGTCCGTGCAGCAGTGAGTTCCTGAGGGCCAGTGATCAGCCTCAGTCAATGCCAGGGAGCCAGGGCAGAGGGCGGGACTACACCTCCAAGCCCGGGTCCCAGCAGCATTGATCTCCTCCAATCAGCCACTGGTGGAGTGGAACACCTTGATAATGGCTCAAACGGCGTCCTCCTCCGCTGGTTCGAAGGCTTCGACCAGGCATGAGAGCTGTCCCCACCCAACCTTGACGCGGGTAAGCGTCCATTCGGTGTTGTTGTTGCTGCTTTCTGTAAATGTGCGATGAGTTCCTTAGTAGTTCCTTGTTCCAGTGCCTTGATGCGACCGGGCTCCCACGGGCTATCAGGGATATTCTAGGCAATTTTGATCCCTAGCCAGCGGAGCTCACTCATTGAGCTCCTCGCCAGTCGCCATCTTACTTCTACAGAAATGCAGAGTTTACTTCAAGCCAGAGATACTTATTTATATGCATGCGGAACTCCTTGCACCTGCGTCTGCATGACTAGTATTCCACTTGTAGAGCATCAGGTGGCGTGCCCGCTAAGATGAAGCCTTTAAAAGTTATTGCCCCACTGGCAACGTGTGCAGCAAACTGATCTTCATCCAAACTATCTTTTGGAGAACACTGCATGGCCAGTGTTGAGAGGTCGGTGACAAGCGTCGTTTAGCAAACCAGGCACAGATGCTTTAATCAAACACTTCTGCCGGAGCACAGTTACAGAGTCGGGCTGAGGACTGTCTCAAAGTACAATCATTTTGAGCATCTTTATATGAATTTCGTGGTGCCTATCTATGGGACTAATCTGGTTTTTTCATGCTTATGTGCTTGTTCTGGAGGTTACATGCCATCTCACCCGGGATCTGCCAATCAGTTGCAGGCATAAGTTCCAGGGGCTGCCTAACCACTTATTTTTTAGTTAAGGTTGATGGAAAGATAATCTCAGGTGATTTTGACAACAGTGATTCAATTTCATTTTATGCAGACATGTATCATTGTGTGCATCAACATCAATATTAACATTTACATCTCTAGTTGAATTTTCAACTACATAATTTACCCCATACTTCATGACAGTATCATTATTAAGGGTTTGTCTCATTTGTTTTAACTATTACCACTTTCCTAGATGCTTGCATTCTACACAATTTGTGGACTGTGTTCTTACAGCAGGAAACTCTCTCTGGTCGCTATCTCCAGTGGGGTCACTTTTTTCTACACTGTGCGTTTGGGGGGTACAGCGGACATCTTAATCGCTGCTCTCCTTGTGCACACGTAAAGGTGCAATGTTTGTTTTCCTGATTCTTAATTTAGTCTGTACCAAAGCTATCTTGATCACTTATCAGCTGGTCGGCTCCTCTCCTACTCTGATGATCTGGTGAGGTTTGGGCCCCAGGCAGAAGCCTCCCTTCTAGTTATGCCTTGGACTTTTCTTCGAGTGATGCTTTATACCTACCCCCGCCCTCAGGTGGAGGGCACGCTGCTCTGTTCTCTTGTGGCATTCCCAGGGTAAGAACTCTCTCTCTCTCTCTATCCTTAATTCGTGCCTCTCCTCTAACTCCCTCCTGGGTTGCCTCCTTCTTTCAGAACTTGGCGCTGTTCTTCTGAGTACGAATTTGCTTGAGACTCACTTTCTGTTGTCCCTTGAACTGCATGGGCAAACCCTGTTGCTCCCCCCTCATCATCTGATCCTGGAGGACTGGGACCCCTTTCTCCGCCCCCACTAGTTTTATCACTTTCCAGGACTCTCCCATCCTCCCCAGTGTGTTCACCCGGACGGTGGAAGTGCTTGTTCTCCGGTCTGTTGGGGTTTGGTGGATTGAACGCAATGGACTGGTATTTTAGCTTTGGGGAACTCTGGCACTAGACGGGGGTGATGCTCTCATTGCCTGAGCTGGGTGGCCGGTTGACCTCCCTTGTCTGGATCCAGTAGTTTTTTGCTCGGTGGGGGACCCTGTGGCTCCATCAACTAGTGGATTGGTATAACCTAATGCAGGGATGGCAGGTATTGGCAAAGGCAACTTCATTCCTACATTCCTGCAAGAAACTGGAACGTCCTTGGAGATTATCTTATGACCCTGCTGCTAAGGTGATCTCTAAAAAAGCCTTGAAAGATTTTCATAAACTCAAGAGATCCACGATGCAAGACTATTCCTCGAATAAGATGGATTCTTCTAGCAGGGAACTCTTTTTAAAATTGTCCACGAGTTCACAAAGCCTTCCGCTTCCACCAGTACAGTTCTCCCTTCCGCCGCCCTGTGCACAGGACTGTCCAACTTGTTTCAGGATAAAATTGAAACCATATATACCACCTTTCCCCCCTCAGTCCACTTCAGAACCTTCTACCTTATCGGTCAGCAATGATGCAATGACCAATTTCCGCCCTATCTCTCTTGACACATCACTTCAAAAACTCTTAACCTGCAAATCAGGGTCATCGGACGACCCCTGCGCGGCTCAGTTTTTCAAAGTCCTGGCACCTAGCATCAATGCCCCATTGAATCTGATTTGGAACTCCTTTTTGAATTTAGGTATTTTCCCTTCAGTGTGGAAATAAGCTTATCTTTTGCCGATCCTCAAAAACCTGATGCTGATTCTGCTGCTTTTAAAATTTTTAGACACATTTCCCTGCCACCAGCACCTGCTAAAGTTCTTAAACAAATTGTACAGGAACAACTCTCCAATTATCTGGAATGTAGATCTCTTTTTCATGATTCTCAATCTGACTTTAGAGCTGGCTACAGCACAGAAACGGCCCTCCTTGAAGTGTCAGAGAATATTCGCAAGAGCATCGAGTTGGGCAAAGCAGCTATGCCAGTGCTCCTCAATCTATCCGCGCCATTCGACATGGTTTCCCACCCCATACTCATTGATAGGGAAACCTGGGTATTCAGGGCATGGCCCTGTCCTGGATCTGGACCTATCTTGGGAACCGGTCTCGACAAGTCTTTCTCCGCCCTTTTATCTCAGACGAGAAGCCCTTGCTCTGAGAGGTTCCACAGGCTCTGCTTTGAATCCCCTCCTTTTCAATGCATACCATTTACCCCTTGCGGGGTTGGTGGAATCTTGCGGGGTGAGTGTTGTCTACAACGCTAATGACACCGAACTGGTATTTTCCTTCGAGGAGCACTAAGAGGCAGCCTTCTCTAATTTCAGAGCTTGCCTGAGTAACAGTGCTCTGGTGGCCTCCAATGTATGACAAAATATCGACAGACATAAAAACCAACCTACAAAAATATCGACAGAAATATCGAAGTCAAAAATATCAAAGTCCTATCTACATAAAGTAAAGTACAAAAATATCTAAATAAAATATTGTAGTCTAAAATATCGAGGTTAAAAATATTGTTTTTTAAATGTTTTAATAAGAATGTAAAAATAAGTAAATAATACATGTAATAAAAAAGATCATAGATATAAATATTAAAACATATTTAAAAATAATAACTAATACATATAATGTTAAAATTAATTAAACATCTACAAATACATTATTATATATACCTACTCCACATATTGCAACATTAGGGAAAGCGTAGTATAGCGCCAGGGTAAAAATCACTATTCCTACTCCAGAGAGTGCAACAGTAGGGAAAGCGCTGGACAGCGTAGGGGTACAAATTACTATTCCCACTCTAGTGAGTACAACAGTAGGGAAAGTGTTGGATAGCATAGGGGTAAAAATTACTATTCCCACTCCAGAGAGTGTAACAGTAGGGAAAGTGCTGGATAGCGTAGGGGTAAAAATTACTATTCCCACTCCAGTGAGTGCAACAGTAGGGAAAGCGTTGGATAGCGTAGGGGTAAAAATTACTATTCCAACTCCAGAGAGTGCAACAGTAGGGAAAGCGTAGGAGTAAAAATTACTATTCCCACTCCAGAGAGTGCAACAGTAGGGAAAGCTTTGGATAGCAGAGGGGAAACAATTACTATTCCCACTTCAGTGAGTGCAACAGTAGGGAAAGCATTGGATAGCATAGGGGTAAATATTACTATTCCCACTCTAATGAGTGCACCAGTAGGGAAAGCGCTGGATAGCATAGGGGTAAATATTACTATTCCCACTCCAATGAGTGCAACAGTAGGGAAAGCGCTGGATAGCATTGGGGTAAAAATTACTATTCACACTACAGTGAGCACAACAGTCGGGAAAGCGTTGGATAGCATAGGGGTAATAATGACTATTCCCACTCCAGAGAGTGCAACAGTAGGGAAAGCGTTGGATAGCGGAGGGGTAAAAATTAGTATTCCCACTGCAGTGAGTGCAACAGTAGGGAAAGCGCTGGATAGCGTAGGGGTAAAAAATACTATTCCCACTGCAGTGAGTGCAACCGTAGAGAAAGCGCTGGATAGCGTAGGGGTAAAAATTACTATTCCTACTCCAGTGAGTGCAACAGTAGGGTAAGCGCTGGATAGCATAGGGGTTAAATTACCATAATTGTCAATTACATTTTTTTTATACAAAAATAACATTAATAAATAATTTACAAACACAATAATAATAAATACCGATAATGTATTATTTCCCTCAATAACATTTAATTACATCCCACTCTATTCCCCCTTTTCACACAACACATTACACATTCAAATAACGCAATTAATTTAACCATAAATTAATAACAATTAATAATACATTAATTATCATTAATATAATTATAAATTAACTAATTCATTAATATTAATTACCAATGAATAATTAATTGACAATTAATTAATAATCAATACCACTAAATAAAAGCAATCTCATTAATTAATTTAATTACTTCCAACCCTATTCCCCATTAAACCCACAAACCACTACGCATCAAGAAATCAAATAATTAATTTAAATATCAATTGATCACTTAATAAAAATGAATCACCAATTAATATTAATTAACAATAAATTAATTAACAATAACAATAAATAACAATTACTAATGAATAAGGTATAATTAATATAATTAACTAATTAATAAAAAATAATTACCAACTAATAATTAATTAACAATGAATTAATAGTCAATACTAAAAAATATATTTTTTAATTAATTAATTATAATTAAATTACTTCCACACTATTCCCCTATAAACCCAATACCCGCTTTGATACTAAAACACTAAATTTACTTTAACAAAATTACTAATTTCAAAACATGTATTTTAAAATTGATGAAAATACATTAAAAAATATTTAACATACATATAAAATACATACTAAAATACATAACACTAAAAATGTTTTCGATATTGTTGACAACAATATTTTTGCTTACAATATTACTTACTTTGATATTAAAAAAAATGATATTACTTACCTTGGGGTCAATAGTCTGGTCAACGATATTCTAAACTTTGATATTTTGTCCCTAAGATAATAAAAACTCGATATTATTGTAGGTCGATATTGAAAATCGATATTTTGACTGACCATTGTGGCCTCAGGAGGTGTATCCTCCTCCAGAACCTGTTGATTATGTGAGACATCTTGGCTTCTGATTTGACAATGATCTCTCCTTGTAAAGCACAAATTAAGCAGGTCTCCTCCTCCAGCTTTGGGAAGCTGCGTACATTGCGGAAATTCCTCCACTTCCTTCCCTTTGAATGCCGTTGTACAATCGTCCATGCGCTGATCACTTCCCACCTGCACTACGCCAAGAGCCTCTATCTGGGGGTTCCCGCCTGTCTGACTCAGCGGCTGCAGATTGTTCAAAACGCTGGCGCAAGACTGATTTGTAAAATTCCTTTCCGTCACTCTATTTCCCCTCATTTGAGGAACATGCATTGGCTGCCTTTTATCAAATGCATTGAATTCAAGGCACTTACTCTGGCATATAGAGCATTCCGGGGACTGGGCCCTGCGTATTTGAGAACTAGACTCCAACACTACCATCATGACCGGTCTCTGAGATCTAACCACCAGAGTCTCCTAGTCATTCCACACTTTTGTAAGGCCAGGATGTGGGTCAGAGACTTTGCGGTTGGAACCTCTAAACTTTGGAATGCCCCGCCACTCTCCATCCACCTATCGGAGTCAGAACCTACTTTTCGACAGACCTTGAAAACCTGTTTTTTCACGAGCACCTAGTCTTATTTTACATTTTCTGCTACTACCGGGTCTTCTGCCTACAGTCAGCCACAGCGCCAAAATACCTCCGTAGGGGGTAGCTGTGCACTCTACAAACTCCATAAATAAATAAAATAATTCCTAGTGCGGATGCCTTACTTGCAGGTTCTAGGATCGGATTGTCAGTCTGGGCTTCCTCAAACATGGGGCATATATCTAACAGTGCATCTATTCTGGTCTTCTCTTGCCTACATATTTGATTTGAATGTGTGTGCTCGTGTTTTCGATTATATTAGTGTTGAAGGTTGTCCCTCTGGCCAGGGGACCGTGTGTACCTTAGTGTGTGCGTGCCATTCGCAGAAATGCTTGCTAAGTGTTTTAACCTGTGTGGGGAACCTAGTTTGCATGTGCTTTAGCAACATCTCCATCCTGACTGGGAACCGTTTATGGGACTGATAAGCTCTAGCTTCTCTGGATCAATAAATATTAGATTCTACAATGATTGTTGGGGAAATAAATACATGGGGATTACTGGTTACAACTGCTTCTGGGAGATCAAAACTATAGAGGAATCAGAATAGACATTGAAAGAAAGTGCAATTGTTAGTTCAAAATATTTAATTTCAGCAGAAAAATAACAGGTATGGAGAAACTATTGTAAGAATTAGCTGCACCTTCATAAGCACATTTAATCATTAACAAGAATGCATCAATTAATAACCACAATGAAGAAAAAGAGAAAAAAAAAACAGAGAATAAAAGGTGATTCGTCATAAAAAATACCCTGGCCCACTCCTTAGCGCATGCTACCCAATAACATGGGGAGACTTTGTGCGGTACACAAGTAAGCCCGGTAGTCTGTCACTATCAGCTCAGGGAAAAAGATAGCAACAATTTAGCAGAAACAGGGAACAACTTGACAACCAAAGGCCCTGCTTGGCCAATCACAAGCTACACCTAATCTCAAAAGCCCAAATTCCAATATCAGATCCCCTAATTAAAATGTATGATTCCCTGATTTCTATAACCATCAAATCACGTCTAATTGGATATCCACTGCAGCATTGTCGATCCAAGCTATGTTAAATTTATTCGATCTGTGAGCCCAGCTGTCCTTTAAGGGAACATGTAAAAATACTCCTTTATTTCCAAAGCCATGGAGCCCAATAAATGATTATATAGCTACATACATGTAAGGTATCTATTGATTACTAAGGATTATTAAGGAATCTCAATTAAGGAATTGCAAAAACCTATGCATGTAGGAATCGCTATAAAATTAGCGATGCCCAGACATTCCTTAATTGCTTCTCGCAAATTGCGAGTCGCAATTAAAGAATGGCTTCCCATTCATTCCTTTGGGCCTACAGGCCCATAGGAATGAATGGGAGATTGCATGCGCAATTTGCGATTACCAATAGATACTCGCAAATTGCGCATGCAATTTTAAGGGTGCAAGGGTGTCAAAAGGACATCCTGTAGCACCCCTGAAATTGTTCTGTGCACACATGTTGCGCACACACATGCCCCAAGGGCATGTGTGTGTGTGACCTACAACTTTGAAAAATGCACTTTAGTGCATTTTTCAAAGTTTTTGCAAATTACCATCAAGTTCAACTTGATGGTAATTTGTGCCCCCTGGTAGTGAAATCGCTATTCTAAAGTGGTTCTTGCATTGCATTTAAGGAATCGCAAATTGCGATTCCTTAAATGCAAAGGCAATTTGAGAAACCACAATTAATTGTGAATTCTCAAATTGCGAGTGCCTTGAACCTTGATGCATCGCAAATGCTCTTTTTGAGGGCGCAAACGGCAGATTTTTGCAAAACACACTGTTTGCACTCGTAAAAATGTTTGATGCACTTGCCTGTAAGTGTGAGTGAAGAAATCTTGACTGGGTGAAGGCAGCAAAAGTATTTGACCACCGAGGGTCAAGTCCCTAGCATGAAATTTGAATTTCTCCTGCTAGGAGCTTTCTCACCAAAATCCAACATCTTCATTGAAACTTCATCTGACAGATTTTCGACATTGTGGAGCCAGTTTCCGATACACAGTCTACCGCGGTTGATTTCAAATCCCTCCTAGGACCTGATCTACCACAACCAATTGACGATGGTTTGTGTTTATCGCTTTTAAGCACTATTTTTATTGGAAAACTCGAAAATGTATATCTCCAGGTTCTCATCCTGGATTTTAATAATTTTGGATTGGTATGTTTCTTGATTACTGCTTTGCTACTGCATACGTACTGTACACATTGTCTCTAGTTTAAGCCTGTCTACTTTCTTACATAGCTACACCAGGGGGTTGAGCTCAGGTCAGTTTAATGAATACAGTTGTTCACCCTGGCAAGGAGTGTGTTTGTTGCTTAAGGTGGGCGATCACCCCCTGATCTAACAACCTGATTGCTTACAGGCATCCAGGAGCTGACCATTTCTGGTGCAACTTATTGGCAGGATTCAGAATTGGAAAAAGTAAGAAAGTCAGCAGCGACTCTCTCCTTAAGTCAGATAAAATATGAAGGGTTGTATGGAGGATACAAGAGTGGCCCATAGCACAAGTGAAAGCCCTTAGTGGGCCATGTTTAGACAAGCCGCATTATGGCTATGAGGCAATCATTGGGGTAATGGGGCACTGTTGAGCACAAATTAGTAAGGGATAGATGGACACAGGAAAGGAAAGGATTGAGTTTGATATGATAATATTGCTGAGATGGATGCATGGAAGAATGCATGGATATAGGCTTGGCCCATATGAAGTCTGGGTGTCATCATTTGAGACATGCATGACCTTGAGAATTGAGGTGTGGTAACTTTGATTCTGGCCAACTAGTGCACATGCCAGCGATGTCCAATATTTAGCTAAGAGAACATAGTAGGTAAGGTGCTTCTTGCTAACCTTAATTTTAGAAGCTGGTCATTTTCTATGCACCTCGAACATGGGGGTAATTATTGAGTATACAATGGTATGTGTGGCTTGCTGCTGCCTGTGGTGTATATATGTCTTAAACTATAGTTGAACCAATGACTGCATTCCATTCTGTATAGTCAAAGAGCATCTCATACTAAGCCAGCAAAAACAACAATTGATGGTCAGAATGTTGAACAATGTCAAACATTCATCCCAGTACAGAGATTTCGGTCAAAATCCATTGTTTTTGTGCCCCCCCCCCATGCCATTCCAGTTTAAACTCAGCCATATGCAAAATCAGTCTTGATCCTGCTCCCCATTGGAACAGTCCAGCCTGAACTTGAGTGAAGGGCAACTGCAGTGATCCAGCAGATTTGATCTTGTATTCTGGGCCCGACTTGATACCTGAGGATATACCTCCTTTACCGGATCATTTCCTACCACTTACTTGCCAACTTGTTCCTCCAATGCACCTTTTCCATTACACTGACGGGAAAGAGAGTTAGCATATCTTGTCTGATCAAAATCAATTTATAGTGCACAACATTTGGCTACACAATGATGAACTGGAATCAGTAGCCAAGTTTAAGGTTGTTTATTACAAATTAGTGATCAAATTCAGGTATGTCACTGTTAAAATCAGATACTATAAGTAAAATATTGCAAAGGGAAGGCCAGGCATGCTAAAAATGTTTAGGTGAACAAGTATCAAACATATGAACAGCTCTGTAGCTGCAATACAGAACACCAGCATAAGAATCTCACAATACAGTTTACCTTGGTCCTTTCTTGGCACTAGCAATTTAAATCTCTCAGATACAAATTAAGGAAGTGAAAAGCTCATAGTACAAATCTACAAAAGATGATAGGAATCAGAAAAAAAGAATACGAGTAGTATTAGCAATAGCATTGAGGAAGCTCGGTAAGAAGTCTTCAATAGGTCGAGAATGAGTCCGTCTAAACTGCACTTAGAGCAATTAAAGGCAATAAGGAAATGTCTCTTAAAGTCCATTCAAAGAGCAATGGAATTTGGGAAATGGTTCAGGTCAGAGTCCAAGAAGATTCTGGATGGAATATACAGAAAGGAGTCAGCAAAGAAGCCAACATGCGGCCTGAGAGAAAGTCCAAAGTCATCTGCATTCTCCATCCAGGGCAAACGATAAATTTGAATTGCCAAAGTCCATTGGCAACTCCCCTTTGGTTGCTTCACCAATAGAATTGCATTGTATTTGTTTCAAAGCCTGTATAGTTTCACATGTTGGATAAAGAGACATTGGAGAAAAATTCCACACTGGACATGGGAGCACGATCTTGGTCACACGCTCAGAACTGAGTGCAACTGTCCATTGTTCATTTACAGGGTTCTCATGTACTAGTTGTAGAAATCTGTTACCAGACGTGTATCTGTTGCTTGTTACAAGAAATGCATCTATTATTAACTAACAATTTGTGAGAATACATGCAAAAAGAGCGATCCAGTAGAAAGTCTGAAACCATAGGCTCCCATGGGACAAAGTTTCAGGTCCTGCTAACTTAAGATATTAAACCAATGATGCACATTTAAAATACATGCATGTCTAAATATATACATATGTGCTAATTCTTTAGTACCTTAGTTCCTATTGCACAGATCTCTTAGCAAGCAATGCGTTTGCATGACAGTGAGTATACCTAGGATCTAACTAGGATCTACGTTTGAAATACATACTTGTAACATTAATGCATACATTGAATAAGCCTTGTCATTTAGCCTAATCAAATATTCTACACTGATAAGGATGCTATAAAAATAAGAACAATGTTTCTAGAAGTTACACAGATGGATTTGCTCAAATTTATAGACTGTGTGTAAAGCTTGAGCAATGATGGCAAGAGGATGGTTTTCAAGGCAACTACACATTTCACTATGTTTTACATTTTTGATGTAACATGCATTACAATTATGCATCGTTTTAGTTATAACAAAGCACATATATTTTATTAATAAATATTACCTACTTTATTCATCCACATCAGGTATTTGTTTCTCTAAAAAATTTCATTATGAGCGTCTTTTGTTTAGTGCATTCAGTTCTAAGTAAAATATCAAATGAAACTCTTTCAAGATTAGTAAACATTCTATGTGAGAAATTACAATTTCTATAGTAAAAGACTCTCTCCATCTGCATCTGCAGTGTCAATTTGTTTTCCTTGTAACATGTGCTGTTCATTGTGTGTCAAGTATCAGTCATATTTAGGTTTTTGTTCCATGTAAAGTGTGGGCAACTTTACACTGCACCAGCAATCAGTCAGTATTTTTATAGTGCAGCTAATCATCCCAGGCGGTATCCATGCACTGGGGGTGGAGAGCCTTAGTCAAAGAGCCAGGTCTTGAGATCTTTTCTGAAGTCAACAAGGGAAGATGAGGTTTGAAGGTAGAGTGGAAGGTCATTCCAGGACTTGGCGACAAGGTGGAGAAAGAACAACCTCCACTGTGGCTTCGCCTGATGCGTGAGACGTTTACCAGGGCGAGTGAGCACCATAAATTTGATATATCATTTTTTGTGTTCAAAATATTTTATTGAATTGCATGATAAGACAACACACCATACAGAAAAGAACTCCAGAAAAGGTAGCTACAAGATTACTAAATAACTTTAATGTGATAATGTACCTATATAATTAAAATTTTAATATAATAATAGAACATACAAAATAAATAAATAGAAAAAGGTGGGAAACAGATATAGTTTAATAGAGCTACACTTTAACTTTAAGGCCCATACATATTAAACAATTATATAACATATTAGTAATACTTATGAATATAATTCTATACATTCATCAATCGGTTTCCAAAATAAGTGTTTAGTAGACATATTTTGAACTACCCCCGACAAAGTCAGATTGGCACCTCCTACGGTAACAAAATATCCATGACCACCATGCATGTATTGATAATAATGAAGCATTTTCCCAACTGGTTGCAATTAATTTTATAGCAGCAAAGACTAGAAAATCTAGAAGTTTGTTATTTGAATCAGATAGGTTTGTAGAAAGTGGAATAGATTTACAAATCAACATGCTATACAAAAGATTATTGGAGATTATAAATACTTTTGTAATAACATCCCAAACCTCCTTCCAAAACGTATAAACAGTATTACAATCATAGAACATATGTCTTAAGGAACCTGGGTTCCAATTACAGTGCAGACAATTAGGAGAGTTTAAAGATTTTCCATTGAATAACTTTAAAGGACTCCACAGACAATTAAATATTATGAAGGAATTGGTTTGGTATAAAGACACAGGCAGCCATTCAGGGATATTATTCAACTATATTTTGTTTTATTTGTCCAGATTTACCTAGGGTCAGATTTGCAAAAAACTAACGCAGCGGGGTGCAGCAAGTTACTTTGCTGCGGCGCCCTGCGTTAGTTTCAAAGCACAGAGATGCGACATATTTACAACAATATATCGCATCTATGTGCTTCCCTCTGCGCTGGTGCACAAACTGCAGCCATGCGCCAACGCAGGCACCCTTGCACCTTGCACAACGTCATTGTTTTAATAATTATTTATGTGCAGAAAGGGACACCTTCCTGTACATAAACAACCACAGAGGTTATTTCCACTTTCTATGTGGGCTGCAGAATGCAGCACGCGTACAAAGAGGAAAACAACGAGGAGGGATGAATACATTTCTCCTCGTTGCGCATCCCGGTGCCTTCCCTGGGGAGGCGTAGCAATCAGACACATTTTGAGATTTACGATTTCCTGTAAATCTGGAAATGTGTCCGGTTCCCTGGGTGTTACGAGGGAACACCCACAGCAACACCCATGGAAAGCCCCATTCACACAAACTGCAGCGTGTAATGGGACCGTATTTACAAGGACATCAAAAGTCACGGAGGGTGGCTATTTCTGCCCTTGGAATACGGGGCAGCAAAATGCGCTGCTAGTGCATCACAAAAAGTGACACACCGGTGGCGCAAGGGGCTTGTAAATCTGCTCAAAGTTCTTTATTCCAAAAAGTTCATATTATCCCTTGTATAATTGTTCAAATTGTATAAAACATTGACACAGCATGTGATGATGTAGCTTTGGTTTGAATGTAGATTTCTAAATCAGGGGTGACAATTAGTAATACGAACTTTCTTGTTGGCAAATTGAAAACCCTTACAATATAAAAGTACCAGCATCATTTTCTAAAAAGGTACATTAATTAAAATTGTTGGAATGACGATTAACTTTTTGGTTAAAACTCTACTTGGCTTCATAGCTGCTGTTATAAGACTCGCGGAACAAGTTCGAATCAGCAGTTTGTTGATGACCGGCAAGCCGTTGATATGTCCAATGATGGAATTTCGCTCAGCTATAATGGGACAGGGTTGGTGGCCCCGATAACTTCCAACTGGTTCAACGCTTTAATAACAAATTTGGTCACCCGATATTCAGCTTTGTGTTGTCCGGGTTGAAGGCTGCTATTATGACTTGGCGGAAAGATAGGATTCCATGTCTTATCCATTCTTCTCGCAGTATTGAACGTCTAAAAGTGACCATTGCTGGGCATAGGCAAACTATATGTTCCATCCCTTCGGTGTGGTAGCCGCACAGCCTGCATAGGGTGTGTCTGTCTTTCTGGCGCCATTCTGGAAGATTTTTCAAAAAAGACCATTCGCCCAACCTCAGCGCCAGGAACTTTCGTTTCAAATAAAGTGCTGAGGTGCTTGATAAATGAAGAGATTCTTACCTGCATTAAAGTTAGTGATTACTGCCCAGGCGTGTTTCCTTTTTGACAATATTGCCCTGTCTGAGTGAAAGGACCACAACCTGGCACTCTTCTTGATAGCTAGCTTTAATGCCGACTGGGGGGATTTGTTCCCCAAAATTCCTTAATACCAAGTAATTGTAGACTATGATCCAGGTGGAGCCGATATTTGTGACTGGTATGACTTTTCTGAATTTCTTGCCAAAGTCTGGCCTCCAGTGAGTATTCCTGGGCTTGACGCAGTCTGTTACAAAACTTTAGAAATACCACAGCCTCTACGCCATGGTGGTCAAGTAAGCCAAATTCAAGGCGGACTTGTGCCGGTGATGCTGAATTTGGCAGATTAAATGCACGTTTAAAGATTTTGGTTGTCAATTTGTTTAGAAGAATGTTTGTGGTTCCCTTCATAATTGCTTGGCCGTACGTCAGAGAGTTCGATATTTTTGCCTTCATCACTTTTAACAATGGGATTAGACTGGGACCAAGTAGTTCTTTTGACAGTTTTGTTGCTGCCGCCTCTAAAGCCAGTGCTTTGGTCCTCAGTGCTTCTTTTTGTTTGGCAAATGAGCTTCTGGATTCTAAAAATATTCCCAAATACTTATAGTGAGGTGTTGAGTCCATTTTTACATTATTAAAATGCCACCCTCCATGCATCTTCTAGGTTTCCCAAAGATGATTGTTTTTGTTTTTGATAGGTTCAGCTCTAAGAGGTTGTTTTTAGTATAGGGGAGCAGTTCATCAAGTAGCCTCTGTAAGTGCACCATCGTGTGACTGAGCAGCACCAGATCGTCGGCGTATAGAAGGTTTTATGCATTATGTGTTAGGGAATAGGGTTTTGTGGGTGTTTTGGGGATGTTTTTGGGGCTCCGCATCAGATCTCAGGCAGGCAGGGCAGGTATCTGGCCCGAGGGCATGGACTCCTTATGGTTTTAGTACTTTTTGCATGGGTCAGCTAGATGGCTATTCCTCCTCCCTTGGATGCTATGGGTAGAGACCTAAAGGTTGTGAGCCTGAATGTCAGGAGGTTAAATAGCCCAGTCAAGCGCTCCACAATCCTCTCACTCTTAGAAAACGCTGAGGGTGATGTATGCCTGCTCCAGGTGACTCACCTACTCTCCAAAGATACTAAGCGGATGAAGGATACGCGCTTTCCGCTGTAACTATGGTCCTCAGGCCCGTTAAGAAGCATGGGGTGGCAATCTTTTTTAGTGCGCGTGTACACTGCAAAGTTCTCTCTTCTGTGGTAGAAATTAAAGGTAGATTCCTAACTGTCTGCATTCAATGGGGGGACACTCACTTGACGGTAGGTTCGCTATATGCCCCGAACGAACGACAAGAAACCTTGCTGCACATGGCCCTTGTTGAAGTTCTTGCATCTCTGGATGCAGCGATATTGGTGGGTGGTGACCAGAACGTAATGATGGATTCAAATTCAAATTCAAATTATCTTTATTGTATGATTAGTTAAAATCTTTACAAACAGCAGAATTCATAAAATACTCCATTATGTACATTTTGGATAGCAATAAGTCTTTAAAATTATACGTCTTTAGTACAAACGAGTTTGTAATAAAATTCATGTGTTTAAAACTTTCAAAGAAAAGTAATCGGTCTTAGTTTACAGTTTCATGCAGTTCTAATTTTTCCCATACTTTTGCTAAAAATGTTGTTAAAGCAGAATTGATGAGTATATCATCTGGACAGAGACAATTATTCAATGTCTGTCTGCATGTCCTTATCCCTCTTTCGTTAAAAAGTCTTTTTAATATAATTAGTCTTTCTTTTTTTAGTTCAGGACAGAGACACAAGAGATGGATAATGTTTTTCTGACCTGAGTTACAAAGCCTACACAATATGTTGCCTTCAAGTTTCTTCCACTGTGGTGCATGGTATTGGCCCGGCCATACTCCAAATCTTGCTTTAATAAAAGTCTGTTTTCAGGGATGGATAGGTCAGAGCAACGGTCACATCAGGCAGGAGCAATATCGCAGGGGGGAAATGTTGGTTGTTTGATGGTGGATTGCATGATGTGTGGCGCATCCAGCACCCTAATGAGCGTGACTACACCTACTACTCTGCAGCACACAAAACCTATGCATGCCTAGACCACTTTTTAGCCACAGCCTCTCTCCTCCCCCACTTGCACGCAGCAGATATTACTCTCCGGTCCCTATCGGACCATGTTCTCATCTCAGTCTGCTTACCTCCCACTGCTAGCATCCACCACCGCCCGGTTGGCGTCTTCGCGACTCCCTGCTACACTCGGAATCGGTCATCATTAGAATACGGGATACTATAATTCATTATCTTGTAGATAATGACCAGGAGGGCACACCTCTGTCGGCTGTGTGGGAAGCCCTGAAATTAGTAGTGCGGGGCAAGTTCATCACGACCACAGCATCCTTTGTACGCCTACGCAAAGAGAAGCGTGCAGAGTTGGAGAGGAAGGTGGGAACCCTAGAGGCAATTCACAAGCGGACGGAAGCCCCAAGAGTGTGGAGGGATTTGGAGGCTAAGCAGCGATAGGGCAGAACATGCCCTCCTGCACTTGCGGCATACGTTTTACTTTAGCGGGGATACAGGGGGGAGGATGTTGGCGCATAGGCTCAGGGCACGAGCACAGATGTCGGCTATCCACTCCATTTGAGATCCACAGGCGGTGGAACATACCACAGACACCCTTATTGTCGACTCCTTCCGTCAGTTCTATCAGTGCCTGTACAAGGGGGAAGACACTAGCCCGCGGGGTATGGAGGACTATCTAGCTTCTTGTGGTCTTACACCTCTGTTTAAATCATCGGCTGACACGTGGATGCTGCTGTTTCCATAGAGGAGGTCATATCAGCAATAGCTTGTTTGAGGGTGGCCAAGTCCCTGGGCCCGGACAGTTTCTCCGCTTTGTTCTATAAAACCTTTTGCATGGAGCAGGCTCCTCTTTTAACATGACTCTTTAATTCCTTACACGATACTGGGGAGGTGACTCCCTCCATTTTGGAGGCAGCAATTACGGTCATCCTTAAACCTACAAAAAGGATCCTAAAGACTGTGGCTCGTACCGGCCAATCTCCCTCCTGAACATCGATGCAAAGCTTTTCACAAGTATCATGGCAGCGCGACTTAGCCCATTGATGGATGGCATTATTGACCCGGACCAATTCGGCTTTATACGGACACGACAGGGAGGGGACAACACCAAACGACTCCTCGACCTTATAGAATTAATTCACCGGTCTCACGCTAAGGCTTTTTTGCTCTCAATCGACGCGGAGAAAGCCGGGTTGATTGGGGGTACCAGTTTGCAGTCTTGCAGGCTTTTGGCTTTGGTGAAAACTTTGTTCTTTGGGTCCAGTGTCTCAACGCGGCTCCTACGGTGGCGGTCCGAGTGAACGGGTGTAAATCAGCCCTTTTCCCCATCTCCAGGGGCACACGGCAGGGGTGTCCCTTGTCCCCGCTGCTTTTTGCGCTGTATATGGAGCCTTTCACCCAATGCATATGGTCGAATGTGGATATTATAGGTATCAAATTTGGCACGGACACACACAAAATTAGTATGCATGTGGACAATGTTATTTTATCGCTCACACAACCTCACTCTAAATTGCGGTACCTGGCGGGGAAACTTCTCGAGTTCGGAAAGGTTGCAGGGTTTTAAGTAAACTGTTCGAAATCGCAAATACTCAATATTTCTATCCCTGACGATGAGGTTCAGGACCTGCAACAGCATGTTGTCTTTCAATGGGTGCACACTGACATTACGAATCTGGGCGTCCAGTTGATTTCATCTATTGCTAAAACAATCACCCTCAACTATAAATTTCTGGTGGATCAAACTACCAAAGTGCTATCTGATTGGTCCTGCCTCAACCTAGCATGGAATGGGAGGCTAGCAGCAGTGAAAATGACTGTGCTTCCGCGTATCCTCTACCTGTTTCAGATGTTCCCAGTGAGCCCTCAGCCAGGCACTCTTCGGAACTGACAGGGGCTCCTTAATACATTTTTGCGGAGCAATAAAAGGCTGCGACTCGCACTATCACTCGTCACTTCGCCGAAGGGTGGGGGGGGGTTTGGGGTTACCGCTAGTGGGGGCTTATTATCAAGAGTCTTGTCTCCGCTACATCACGGAGTGGAACAGGCCCTTGTCTAGCAAACATTGGAACATAATGGACCAAGCAGTAGCGGGTTGTAATATCTGGCGTGAACTGTGGCTTCCGCGCAAACACAGAACGTGGGGCCTTTACTCCTCTCTGGTGACCTCACCTACTATTAAAGCATGGGATCAATTAGCGCGACACAGAGGCTGGACTACGTTTCCCTTCCCTATGACTCCTATCGTGGACAACCCCGATTTCCCACCAGGGCGCGCGTCCCCAGTCTTTCACCGTTGGAGGGAGGAAGGTGGTAAAAGGGTGGGCTCCATATTTGACCTGGATGGCTTAATCCCCTTTCCACGACTGTGTAAGGATTATTATGATTTGGCAGAGTCGGACGCATTCCATTACTCAAAGCTTGCACACTGGGTGACCCAACCCTCCAACGTTGCTCTAATGTCTCGCCCCTTGACCGCGTTTGAAAAGTGGCTAGACTGCAAAAAGGATGACCGTAAGCTCATATCTGAAATGTAAGTGATGAACATGGCGCGCCCCAAGAAGCAGCGTAGGAAAGCGCAGGTCTGCTGGGAGACTGAATTAGGGCACCCCCTGACACATAAAGAATGGGAGCACATATTTTACCGGGCGCACCACACTGCCTCCAATACAGCAGGTGCGGAATCTGCCTATAAAGTAATCACTTATTGGTATTATACCCCAGCGCGCATCAAGTCCTGGGATGGAACTAAGTTAGGCCTCTGCTGGCGGGGGTATGGTCTTCCTGGCACCTTGATACATTTGCTGTGGCACTGCCCGAAACTGGTATGATATTGGACAGCGGTTCTTGACGACCTTGATTGCTGCATTTCAGATTACATTCCCACAGGCTCCTGAGCACACGCTGTTGGGACTCCCCCATCCTTGAAATATGCGAAGCTATGGGGTCCATTCCTGCAACTCCTTTCCAAAGAAATGAGGGAAGTTACATGCCCGAAATACCTACAAATCCTGCAACTCATACCTCTGGAACCGTTGGGGATCACTAAGGTAGCCTGATAAATTCTGAGCTGTGACCGGCTGTTATGGTGCGGAAGGAGGGAGAGTTAGAGACTGATGCAGAGAGGAGTGGTGGTGGGGGTGGGGGTGACAGGTGTTTGCCTATTTTCAGGTTCCTTTTCTTTTATAAAAGTGGCATCTTAGCCCGTTGTCTGGCCTATACGCTGTGGTCTGAATTTTCTTTTCTTTTTCCAGCGTGGTCGCCCTCCGGGCTGTAGACCTACACGCTGTGTATTGACCATAACATAACGCTCTGCCGACAATTGGATGCAGGCAGCTGAGCTGTGTATTTTGATCCTTTACCACACAACAAAAATTCAGTAACAATTTCCTTCTGAGATAGTGCAATTTTTTTTAATACAATGATAACTTGCTCAATGTCCTATTAGCACTGAAACCAAATGTAGCCTTATTATTAGAACATTGTATGGCACCTCTTTTGCTTAATAGGGAGTTTAATTCATAATGAACTTTTTGTAAGTGTAATTTGTACTGTGATAAAGAGGCATTCATGCTTTGCAATTTGTTTATCTAAGTCCTTAATTTTAGAGGTCAATATTTTGTTATCATGTGCCATAAAAGATATAGGCGCAGATGCATCAAGCAAAAAATAGGTCGCAAACGGGCAGATTCTCAGAATCTGCCCCTTTGCGACCGTTTTTTTTTGCATTTGGGATGCATCATCCCAAATGCAAAAATCGCAATTAAGGAATCTCTAAATTGAGATTCTTTAAATTGCGATTGCATTTAAGGAATCCCAAATTGAGATTCCTTAAATGCAATGCATCGAACTAAAAAAATTGCGATTTTGAAAATAGGAGTAGCAAATTACCATGAAGTTGAAATTCATGGTAATTTGCAAAAACATTGAAAAATACACTAAAGTGCATTTTTCAAAGTTCCATTTTACACACACACATGCCCTTAGGGCATGTGTGTGTGCAAGATGTATCCATATGCAGATTTCAGGTGTGCAACAGGGTGTCCTTTGGACACCTCTGCACCTTTGAAATTGCATTCTCAATTTGCGATTCGCTAATTGCGAATCGCCAATTGAGAATGTCTTCCCATTCATTCCTATGGGCCTCTAGGCCCATAGGAATGAATGGTGAGGTATTCTTAATTGTGATTCGCAATTTGCGAGTCGCAATTAAGGAATTTTAAGAAATCCCTATTATTTTAGTGATTTCTTCATGCATAGCATTTTGCTATTCCTTAGTAGCGAATCGTTATTTTTCGCTGATAAGGATTAGCAAAATGGGTTCTTGATGCATCTGGGGGATAGTTTTCCCTCTAACATATGCTTAAATGCATCTCAATGGTTTACATTTAAAAAGTAGTGCCTTCTGGATTAAAAGAAAAATGATCACGTATTGCTGACAAACGTTTTGGTTTATTTTTTTTGTTAAGGACAACGGGCCCGATTCACAGAATGAACTTAAGACTAAATCCTAAACTTACTACTATTTGGTATTCACAGAATGCACTTACTACTTTCGGGATTCATAGAGTGAACTTACTACTTTCGGGATTCACAGAATAAACTTACTACTTTCGGTATTCACAGAATAGATTTAAGACTACTAACTCTAAGTCCGAAATCGGGGAGTAAATTCCGGCCCGGAGGCGGAGCTTACGGCCCGGAGGCGGAGCTTACGGGCCGGAGGCGGAGCTTGCGGCCCAGAGTTGGAGATTTCAGCATGGCAAAAATCCCCACCTCCGTGCCGGAAGCTCCGCCTCCAAGCCGCAAGCTCCGCCTCCGGGCCGTAAGCTCCGCCTCCGGGCCATAAGCTACGCCTCCGGGACGTAAGCTCCGCCTCCGGGCCGGAATTTACTCCCCGATTTCGGACTTAGAGTTAGTAGTCTTAAATCTATTCTGTGAATACCGAAAGTAGTAAGTTTATTCTGTGAATCCCGAAAGTAGTAAGTTCACTCTGTGAATCCCGAAAGTAGTAAGTGCATTCTGTGAATACCAAATAGTAGTAAGTTTAGGATTTAGTCTTAAGTTCATTCTGTGAATCGGGCCCAACATTTATATTCATATGCCATCTACATTGAGATTGTTGAGTGGAGTTGTGATGTAAAAATATAGAATAAGCGCATGATTAGAAATATCAATATTATTAATAATAGAATTAGAAATTGAATTAATGAATTGATGAACTATTATTAAATACACTATTGGAGAATAGGAATTATGAGGATTAAAACAAATGTAAAAGGTTTCTCCGTTGGGTGATGCAAGCGCCAAATATCTACAATTTTGGTAGGTCTTAAAAAGGGCTTAAGAGTGAAAATAGTTTTGGAAGGATGATATTTAGCTTGAGAGTTTCTAGCCAATAAGGGTCACATATTAAGTTGAAGTCACCTCCCATAACAAGTGGAACATTACCTATGTTGTGCACTTAAGAGGTAAAGTGAGACCAAAAATTAGGGTAATCATTTGTTGGGCCATATACATTAATCAGGTGAAAAATTGCATTATCAATTTTGATTTTAACTATATGAAAATGACTATCTGAATCAGAACATTTGTTTAGTATTTGGAAATTAATTTGTTTACAAAACGAATAGCCATTTTTTTAATTGCATGAGAAAGAACATTACCTACCCACTTTTTATTCATGTATGATAAAACTGTATCATCTATACGAGTCTCTTGAAGTGGACAAATGTAAGCTTTATGTCTTGATAAATAATCTTTAGTATGTTTAACAGGGTGCCATACAACTTTAAAATGAAAAGAATATTTTTTGAGTTTATTAAAGTTATCCATATTCATAAATGAGAAAAACAGTAAGAAAGAAGAAAATAGGATAATCTGCAAGAAAAAAAAGGTAGCCCTGGAAATAGATGAAAAGGGGAAAAGTAAAAAAAATACATAAATAATAATCTGAAATCACACACACTCGTGCAGGAGTGACCTGCGTAGACAATGCTCTAGAAGAGAAAATTGGAGAAAAGTTTAACTATAAGTAAGTATTAGAACACAATATTCAAGTATCAGTCTCATTCGTGTCCATGGAGAGCAGAGAATGCTGATCAAGATAAGCATGAAAATCATCAGGGAGGTGAAAGAACTTGGAAAAAACATCTTTCCATATTATAGCCTTATAGCCCGCCGTAGCGGGCTATACCGGATATTAAAGTCCCGCTGAATCTTTAAAGGCCCGAGCCGAAGGCGAGGGACTTTAACGAGACAGCGGGACTTTAATAGCCTGTATAGCCCTGCTACGAAGGGCTATAAGGCTATTAGAACATTCTGCCACTAGAGGGCAGAATGTTCTAACAAATTAAACAAAGGGTTCTCGAAGGTCAAGGTGATATAAATCCCCTTGAACTTCGAGAAGCCTTTGTAGAACATTGGAATGTTGCTCTCCGGGCCTTTACCGGCCCGTAGAAGCAGGGAGCACTCAATTGTCTGCAATGGAGCTCCCAACATTCCAATGTTCTAATCTCCGTTAACGTATTTTTTTAAAGTGACAAAACCTCAAATGTGCTCAGATCAAAGTCTAAATATTCCAGAATCTCTCTGACTGCTTTCCTTCTGCAGAGGTGGACCTCCCTCCCACCGGCTCCTGCTGGCAGACCACCCTGGGTGTGGCCTGTGGAGTACTCCTTGGTGCTGCAGTCATTGTGGCAGTGATGGTGGTTCATTATGAGAGACGCTTGAACCGCAAGGGCACAAACAAAGGTAAAAGTCCATAATAAAGCCCTCATTTTATCTTTCTCTATATTATATGAACACAACAGTAATGCTTTCATCACTCTTTGCCTCAGATGAAAACGTGTACCAGAATCCAAGCGTTATCAAAAACGCTGATTCCCAATGTGAGAACATGAGAAAAGGGCGCGAGGGACAGTCCGCGGTGAGTAGCTGGCAGTGATGAAGACATGTTTCAGGTAAAGATGTAGATAATGCCTCACATTAACAAATCCAATTCATCCATTATACCTGGCGCAGGTATAATGTGGCGCAGGGGTTTACAAAGGGACGCATCTACCTAGATGCGTCACTTTGTAAATATGGCGCAACAAGGCACATTTTTTACACTGCTGGTGCGTCACAAAAAGTGACGCACCTGCGGCGTAAAAGTGACGCACGGCCTCATAAATGAGGCCCATAGTCTCCATCATATAATGTGTGTTGGGGAGGGTCTCTCCTATCAATTTATGGAAGGAGCACACACTTGCTTTAAAGTCTGTCCCTGCTTTAATGGTGGAGGAAGGTCTGTCGCAAATATCGGCAGATTGTTTACTGAAAATAGGTTGGTGGAAAAGCCTTCATCATGGGTTAAGTGAGCACTGTTTGTTAGAAAAACAATCCTGGGAATAAAAGGGATCTCCACCAGCGAAACATCCTCCAAGTTAGACAGCTCCAAATTGGATGTATATTATAAGGAAGTGGGTGAGTAGTTGTGGTGATCTGACTATCTAAGTAAAAGTTCACAATTCTGTCCGGTCAAACACAAAGTTAACTAAATACGCCTGAGCTCACCTCCTGGTAGCAATGGTTCAGAGAAGCCAGGTTAAACTCAGAGAAATGTATTAAAAGTATTTAGCAGTCCAAAATAGGAGAGAGGATGGGAGGGAACGGGAGGGGGGGGGGGGGAGAGAAGGTAGAGGCACAGGGAGGTGAAGAAGAGAGGAAAGGAGGAAAGGAGTGGAGGGTCAATCAAAGTTTTAGCTCCACTAAGGCTTCATGTCCATTTGGTTACTAGTATCCACAGATGGGGAAGCGATTAGGAAACCTATAGAGCCACTCATGTAGGAACTCGCACATTTTACACTCTAGTGAAGATTGTGATGCCAATGGCATTTCCTCCAGAAGACAATGTACCTTCTATAAGTCCTTTCAAGTGTGGTAGTGTTGGGATTAAAGTGGTAGCGAGAGGCATCAGCCTTACCTCGGAATCTCAGGAACCAAGTTACCAGAGCTTCTCATCCACCTCCTGACCAGAGCTCATAGTTTGAAATACTTGTGATGTGTGTGATAGTGATCTGGGAGGACTCCTCACAGTCCTTAGATTCATTCATGGGGTGGCCTTGTCCTGGCCAATGCAGAGTCCTCAGTGATGAACTCTTCCAAAAATGTTTATTTTAAATTTACTTTTCCAAAAACAGAAAGTGGGAGTTTGTTTTTCGGAAAAGTAAAAAGTAACAACCCCAAAACCTTTGTATTTTTCTCCAATGGAGTGGGGCTTATTTTTTTCTGTCCCTCCCTGCAAGGATATTCCTGGTGAAGAGGAACCCCCCCAAAAAAGATTTGTTAATCCACTCTAAATAGGGTGGAAGGTCAGATGGCTTCCATCTAAGATAGGTTTATAGCGATGAAGGCAATTTCACTCTGTCACAATAAACCTGGTGCCCTGCCTGACTCAAAAGTGGTTGAGTGGACCAAGAGTTTGCAGAGAGGTTGCTCTGTACTCGGTGGCCTTTGCGATGGAGTACCCTGTCCACCAAACTCTAAATCGAGCCTTCACTACATAAGTTGTTGAAACTGGAACCTGAAGACCTGGATAGTCCTCTCAGCATTAGTACTTAGACAGCTTAGTTTCTATTTTCCTGCCTGAGATGATATCAATGTATAAAGTCACAAAGGTCCTGTGTTAATGTGTAGGTAAATTACAAGCAATACATTTCGTTGTTTCACTGTTTAATATTCCCCTTCACCATTGCTCAGTGGTACTCTCCCAATGACTACAATGCAATAAACTGACTTAATTTTGAGCTCTCCTGCCATATGGGCAAGTTCTTTAGGGGGAGAGGAAGGTGGGAGAATGTCGTCGCCACTTCGCCAAGTAGTAGTCAATCTCAAAACAGGGCTCCTATTGATGAAAATGATGCAGCCATGCTGAACAACATTTAAAGAGGGACTGCTGCAAAGGCCTGTGCCAAATGGAAATGGCAGATTCCACTGTGGACTTTTACTTTCCCTTCCTGTCTAGTGGCCTGGACATGCAAAAGGAGGATGAAAGCAAATAAGGTGTTGATAGGGTGGTGGTTGGGCAGGGGTTGGCAACATCAGGAAGCAAAGAAGATTTCTCAAAGAGGTTTCGAGGGTAGCAGAACAAAAGTCAGAGCTGCTCCCCCTCAGTGAGTTATAATTGATGACACAGAGGTCAGTTCATTCTTGTGCTGTCTTTCCAGTTTTGGGACCTCCAGGACAGGATGTTCTATTGATGTCAGAAGTTCTCTTCCTGTTTTATACTTAAATCCTCAAATGTGTTACGTCTTTTCCTTCTTTCTCCTGCAGAATCCCGGCTCCGCTGCAGACCCAGCGTACATGGTAAGTACATAACACAGGAAGGGATGGTTTTTAGGTTGTCAGAGAGTGGGCGCTCAGCCAGGGTAAAGGCACTATAGAATCAATGTGGTGTGGTGCAACTGGGTGAGTGGATAACCATATAACCACCCAAGGAGAAGCGAGCAAGCTCACTGATCCACAATAACATAAAATGGCGAACCCTATGCACACACTTGACAAGTAAAGAGTGGATACAATGTCCTCATGAAAAAATTCAAACCGCAGAGAAACAACAGTAATATGCAACTTAATATATAAAGAATTCGATGTCAATCCAAAATTCTTGGTCTCCTTGTTTATTCCAACACAGCATGTGAACAACCAGCCATGTGGCTGGTTGTTCACATGCTGTGTTGGAATAAACAAGGAGACCAAGAATTTTGGATTGACATCGAATTCTTTATATATTAAGTTGCATATTACTGTTGTTTCTCTGCGGTTTGAATTTTTTCATGAGGACATTGTATCCACTCTTTACTTGTCAAGTGTGTGCATAGGGTTCGCCATTTTAAGTACATAACACAGTACAAGGATCAGACCTTGTGACATCACAAGACATATACCTTAGAGTCATTATTGTATTCCACCTTAGAGACAGGAAGCAGATCCCTGGCACAGGAAGAGTGGATGCCCTTCCTGTGGGGAGGAGACTTGAGCATCTGAGGGACAAAGAAACAGGAAACAGAGGCAGGGCAAATGTTCTTGGTCTTCAACTTTGAAGGTTACTGAGGGAGATGGAGAGTTAAGCTGAGCATGAGAGCCGCCTAGATAAAGAGATGGTTAAAACTGACTGAGAGGAGCTAGGGAGAACCTATATGTAATATGTAAGTATAATATTAATAATAATAATAATACTAATAATAATAATAACACTAATAATAATAATAATAAGAAGAAGAAGAATGATAATAATGATAATAATAAAAGCAATAATAATAATAATAATAATAATAATAATCATAATAATAGAAATAATAATATTAATAATAATAATTATAATAATGATACTAATGATAATACATATTTATGTTAATAAAATTCTTCATAGTGAACTTCTTCCATTTCATAGCAGATGTCATCAGAATCTATCCTTGATTTATGTGTGCAGGTGGGTAAAATAAATGGCAATATTTGCTTAATTCAAAATCATGATCTGCAGATGTCGGCATTGGGTTTTTGGTAAACCCCCAATAATGCATAGTCATAACACCAGTTAGCGACAGCTAATAGGCGAAAGCGGGCATTTAGGGGCCCACTTTGCATGTCAGCGATAATTATCGCTAATGACATGCAAAGTGGGCGTGCCAAGATGTTAGCGACTGGAAACAATCGCTAACATCGCTATCCCCTATTACCAACTTTTGGAAATAATCGCGCTAAGCGCGATTATCTCCAAAAGCTAACGCCTGCCCAGAGCAGTTCTTAGCCATGTTATCCAATAGTAGGTGGATAACATGGCTAAGAGCATTAGCTCGCTAATGCATGAATATCGCTGACTTTACAGCGATATTCATGCATTGCGGACGATTTTTATCGCTTAGGAGATAAACCTTGATAATATGAAGGCTCCTAAGCGATAAAAATCGTCGGTGCGCGGCGTTATTTTTTTGGCCGCTAACCAAGCTTAGCGATAATTATCGCTATTGCTTGGTAATATGCCCCATTGTTCTTCCCTAATCCATGGATACGTCTCTGGATTCTGACATCTGAGTCGACTGATGGAATGGTGTTCACACCTCTACATGAGACAGGGAGAAATAAAGAAGGTGGAGGAGCAACGTACCAATTGTTGGTGGATACAGCTTCTCCAAGCTGTGCCACGCTAATGGCAGATTGTGCCCTCTACAATAAATCAGCCATATAAATAGCTGTTCTGGCCTTGAACAAAGTGAATAGACTAAAATATTTTTGTTTCTAATAATTTATTCTTTGATTTCTAGGAGATGAAACGTGGAGATCAAGCAATTACGAGCAGATAAAAAGGTAAATGCTGAAATACTTTATTTAGATGAATTATAGTCTATCTTCACCCCTTAACTGCTGGTCTTCCTTCCTGCCTCCCCTAGTCCTGAGTACTTTTTTTGGCTTTGAGATGGTGTGCACTTAGGCTTCAATTTTCATACATCCTGGGCATTCTAAAGATATCTATGGATTGTGGATTCGCTTGAAGGGGACTAGGAGAATAGACAAACTATATCTATTTTTTTACTTATGTAGGAAAAATAGAAAAAAGTGCTGTTAATAGTGTTTGTTTTCTTCCCATAAACATAGCATCAATTAATGGTTTGCTGTGCAATATCTCCAGCTTCAAGAAACATACACAGCTGAATAAAAAAAAACTATTATTTTATCAGGGTTTTGGCATTTTTCAAAGAGGTAGCCCATTTTCCCTGTTTTTGGTGCTTTCAATCTATTTCAAGTTTGTGGGGAAATCAGTAGGTAACTCCTGGGTGATCCTGGAAATCTATAGATTTCTAAAAAGTAAACACACTTCTGAATTCAGCAAGAGGTCACGTATAGATCCCTCTCGTTTTTATCAAATAAAATAACTGTTAAATAAAGACATACTGATAATGAGTAAAAATGGAACTGTCACTTGTGACAATGTTTTACCTGTAACTAATTGGCAAAAGCAATATCTCATTACATCTGCTAAACTGCTCTGGTTGTGGGTATATATAGCATTTGTAGGTTCTGCAAGAACCCGAGGTACCTAGAGCAAACAACTGAGCTGCACAGTACAATGGTTTTTCATTGTATACTGAGTAAAGACCAATTCATATAGAGAAATATGTAGAGTGAAAAATAGGTAGCAAGGAAACCTATGCATTTCTAAAATGGACACTAGGGGGTCCATTAGGATGGCGGGCGGGCTTTGCCCGCCCGCCATCCTAACGGAGGAGTGGACCGCCCGCTAACAGTGCGGGGGTCCCGACAATGGCATTAGGATGCGCCCGCCCACAGGTGGGCGCATCCTCTATGTTTACCATTGCAGCGGGCGGAGCAGGATTCTCCACCCGCCGCAATGGTAAAAGTGCACGTTTTACTTGTCAACGCGCAACATGACAGGCACCGCGCGGTGCCTGCCATGTTGCACTCTGAAATGCGGGGGGGTACCATAGGTACCCCCCATGTGCACCCCCCAAGCCACGGACTCCCAGGGGGCCCACAAGGGGCCCCCGCAGGGAGTCTCCGCATGCCTTTCCGTGGCGGCATTGCCGCCACGGAAATGCATTGTGAAAAGCACATTGTAATATGGCGGGCGGTGTCTACAAGACATCATAATGGACCCCTAGATATGGAATTTAAGAGCTGCAGTTATGTGTACCTCTCTGAATTTATAAGTGCCCATACTAGCACATCTTATACACTGTCTTACATTTGGAAGACACAATCACAGTGAAATCCAATTGGTGACAAATGTTCTATCATACAGAAACAGATACGTCTCCTGGTAAGCGTTCCCAAGAGGCATTTCAACAAAATAGGAACAGTTTGTTTAACTAAAAAATGCAGCCAAGAGAACGGTTATAGGCATAAGGTCTGAAGACTGTCTCAACTTACAATCGGTCTTACATGCATTTTATACAATACATTGAATCCCATAAAAGAGTTTTGGCAATCCTTTTTTGGTAAGGAATGTGAACGTTTGTCTTTGGAGCCATAAATAATGTTTTCGAAGAGGAATCCAAGTTGGCCTCAACTTTGCATGAACGCAATGGAGCCAGTGGGTAACGTGTCCTAATGTCCAGCATGGGGAGCACATGATCAATGCATATACTGCATGTGTGCTGTGTCCTGATTGGCTATGTGTTCCTAACTTCATGTGGCTTCTGAATAAAGGGTGATTTGGGAATGCACGTACCCCTCCGACCATGTGTGCTTTATTGGGGTCAATATCACTGGACCATTGTGGTGTCACTGAGCCTTTCGATGGGATTGGTCTGTGATGTCCTGCTGCACGTTTGTCTGCCGGCTTCGTGCCACCCTACCTGTGACCTATCAATCAGTGACCTTGTGCTGTTATATTCCCTAGGTACCCTAGAATAGGTGCAGGTAACATCGTAAACTTTCACCTATATCCTTTCCTATATTACATACATTACGGTTTACATGGACTGACCTTTTACCCAGATACGACACTGTATTCAGAGTGTGGGTTTTCCCTACGTTCGAATCTCATAAATTATGCATGCGGTTTCTTTGAAGCAGAGCAGGACTACCATCTCCTGTATAATATCTTTGTACAAAGTTCAGGTCCGACGTCACCCCTCAGCCCGACACAGTAACACAGCAACAGAGCAAGGTAGTACCCCTAGGGAGATCTATTGGCATATATACAACACATCTTGCTTAGAAAGACAGAGGAGACCGAGACTTCCTGGCCGATGCACTGACCAGAGATTCTGAAGCTCCAGCATGCAGATACTCCAGCCCACAGTGGTCTAACATCCCTCGCGGGTTGTCAAACTCGAGACCAGGACGGGGTCCCACAGTGTCTCAGTTCAGGTAATGGGGTTAGACTAAATCCTAGAGGGAGTTTTGGCTTAACACCTACACTAATGCTGGGTACACTTAGGTACATCTAGTTAGCAGGCATCGTAGGAGTACGCACCTTTTTAACTGTCATGTATTTTATATACCTGTATGTATTCATCATTAATGCAAGATGGTAGAACTATACCATCCCTTTACTTTCACTGTAATGCTGATCATATATCTCTGCTACTGTCTAACGGTTGTTGTAGCAAATTATTTTACACTAGAAAAACACCAGTACAATAAATTCTTATAGTAACACGCCTGACCAGTCATTCTGTGTATCTCTCTGAGACGAACTAAGGGGAATATTATCAAGACAGGCGATAAAATTATCGCCGCTTTTGCGGCAGAAAACTGCCGCTAAAGCAGTGATAATTGGCTTGATAATATGCTCGAAGGAATTCCAATTGAAGCCCATGTTAAATGTGGAGGAAAACAGCTAACATGAGCTTCAAATAGAATTCCATAGAGCATATTATCAAGCCCCTTATCGCCGAAACTGCTGCTAAAGCAGCGATACTTTTATCTCCTGTCTTGATAATATGCCCCTAAGTGAGCACGAGTGACTGAGCGAAAGGTAGTACATTGTTTCCACTATCCTAGGGGATCAGGGTTGTCATGTTCTGAGGTTGCCAAGAACTATTATCTCCCCGATAAGTGGAGATTCTAGTGGCACTGTGAGCTAGCTAATACAGAAAGGCTAACATACCCTGTATGGGCAATATAGGAACAAAACAACAGCACATATGTATCAGCGCGCCCCTGAATATGTATTTCTGAGTCTGGGTTGATGTGGAGTTCAAAACAGGCAAATTTCTCAATAACGATGCAACTTGTTTTTTTATAAATGAATGTATTGCTATTCATATTAAACACAAGGAGATGATGGACGGAGCGCTGAAACTTTTCAGACACTCACCCCCAGTCTCTGATCTGGGTTAAATCCATCACCATTCTTTAGCTCACATCGCAACCTCAGTTCAGACCGAGCTATATGCAAATCAGTCTTGACCCATTGCCTCATGGGAACAGTCCAGCCTGAACTGCCAAGTCAGATTTTTCCTGGACCGGAAACAAGCATCCTGGGACCGGTTTCTGGGTAACACCCTTCATCAGCCAGGCTAGCTTGAATCCAGTGGCAAAGTGAGAAAGGGACTCAGGTCTGGTCATACCCTGCCAACTTAGGGTGAACAAAGCAAACACAAGGAGACAATGGACGGAGCGCTGAAACTTTTCAGACACTCATCCCTAGTCACTGATCTGGGTTGAATCCATCATCATTCTTTAGCTCACTTCGCCACCTCAGTTCAGATCCAGCTATATGCAAATCTGCCTTGACCCTGTGACTCATGGGAACAGTCCAGCCAGAACTGCCAAGCCAGGTCTTCCCTGAACCGGAAACAAGCATCCTGGGACCAGTTTCTGATTAAAACCCTTCATCAGCCAGGCTGGCTTGAATCCAGTGGCAAAGTGAACAAGGGACCCAAGTCTGGGCATACCCTGCCAACTTGGGGCAAACAAAGCAAACACAAGGAGATGATGGACGGAGCACTGACACTTTTCAGACACTTGCCCCCAGTCACTGATCTGGGTTAAAACCATCATCATTCTTTAGCCCACATCTATTTGCAAATCAGTCTTGACCCTTTGCCTCATGGGAACAGTCCAGCCCGAACTGCCAAGTCAGGTTTTCCCTGAACCGGAAACATGCATCCTGGGACCGGTTTCTGGGTAACACCCTTCATCAGCCAGGCTGGCTTGAATCTAGTGGCAAAGTGAGGAAGGGACCCAAGTCTGGGCATACCCTGCCAACTTAGGGCGAACAAAGAAAACACAAGGAGATGATGGACGGAGCGCTGAAACTTTTCAGACACTCATCCCCAGTCACTGATCTGGGTTAAATCCATCATCATTCTTTAGCTCAAAGATGTAACCACTTTTATTACACCTTTTGGAGCGTATCGCTATATCTGTCTGCCTTTTGGTCTGGCATCAGCTTCCAGTTTGTTCGAAACATTAATAGACTATCTTTTTGAGGGAATGCAAGGTGTTCAGACCTTCTAAGATGGCATTTTGATTCATGCTTAGACTGTATGAGAACATAATGACATTTTTAACAAGGTATTAAAGATACTTGAAAATAGATGTATGACTGTCACTAAATCTAAATGTAATTTTTTAAAACAGTTGTGGAATTTGTGGGACATACTGTATCTTTCGCAGGTATTAAAGCCAAAAGTTGATTTAATAAAAACCTACACCCATCAACAAAGATGCATTAAAGTAATTTCTTGGAATTAGTGAATATTATGCACGTTTAATTAAAGGTTACATAATGTTAGTTGAACCATTAAGGAGATTACTTTAAAAAAAAAAAAGTAAAAAGGGTTAGATTGGAAAAAAAAGGCTAGATTGTAACGGAGTTCAGAGCAAGAGAAAGATTTTTAGGACATCAAACAGGTCATTATAATAGCATCTGCACTTAAATCATATGATCCCAATGGTAGAAATATCATAACAGTAGATGCCAGTGGTTTAGAAGCTGTTGTGAGGGTTAAAAGATGCAGCAAGAAGTATAGTAGTATTGAGAAAGAAGTCTTGACCAGTGTGTGGGCTGTACAAAAGTTGAGCAGCTAGTTATGGGGGAAAGATTTTGAAATAGTAACAGTTCATGATGTCTTTGTTTGATGGTTGTGGTAGGGGAACTGCAACTGCTTCTTCAAGATTGATAAGGTTGATGTCTAGATTACAGGAATATCATTTTGTAGATAGACATATATCTGAAGGATTTAACAGAATATCTGGAGGATTGAACAGAAGGGGTTGTCTAGATTACCAATTAGAGATCTGGATGAATATAGTAATATGTCAGACTAGGCGTGCGTTGTGTCTGTTTTTAATGCCATTGGTGGTTGTGAGGGGTCTATATCTAATAATAAATGTATGAAAGCTAGCAACAAGGATATTGTTTTGAGTCTGATTTATGAGTATGTGACGAATTGTTGACCACCAATCAGTAATTTGAATAATACAATAAAAGTTTATAAACAAAATGCTGATTATTTTAACCATTGAAGGAGAATTGGGCATGAGACATGATGTGTTTGTACCACCATGTATACTAATAAATTACAAAGGAGGCATCAATGGTTTACAAAGGAGGCATAAATGGTTTACAAAGAAGGCATCAATGTTTTACAAATGAGGCATCAATGGTTTACAAAGGAGGCATAAATGGTTTACAAAGAAGGCATCAATGTTTTACAAATGAGGCATCAATGGTTTACAAAGAAGGCATCAATGTTTTACAAATGAGGCATAAATGGTTTACAAAGAAGGCATAAATGGTTTACAAAGGAGGCATCAATGTTTTACAAATGAGGCATCAATGGTTTACAAAGAAGGCATCAATGTTTTACAAATGAGGCATCAATGGTTTACAAATGAGGCATCAATGGTTTATAAAGGAGGTATCAATGGTTTACAAAGGAGGTATCAATGGTTTACAAAGGTGGCATCAATGCTTTACAAAGGAGGCATCAATAGTTTACAAAGGTGGCATCAATGGTTTACAAAGGAGGTATCAATGGTTTATAAAGGAGGTATCAATGGTTTACAAAGGAGGTATCAATGGTTTACAAAGGAGGCATCGATAGTTTACAAAGGTGGCATCAATGGTTTACAAAGGAGGTATCAATGGTTTATAAAGGAGGTATCAATGGTTTACAAAGGTGGCATAAATGCTTTACAAAGGAGGCATCAATGGTTTACAAAGGTGGCATCAATGCTTTACAAAGGAGGTATCAATGGTTTACAAAGGAGGTATCAATGGTTTACAAAGGAGGCATCAATGCTTTACATAGGAGGCATCGATGGTTTACAAAGGAGGCAACAATAGTTTACAAAGGAGGTATCAATGGTTTACAAAGGTGGCATCAATGCTTTACAAAGGAGGCATCGATGGTTTACAAAGGAGGCAACAATAGTTTACAAAGGAGGTATCAATGGTTTACAAAGGTGGCATCAATGCTTTACAAAGGAGGCATCGATGGTTTACAAAGGAGGCAACAATAGTTTACAAAGGAGGTATCAATGGTTTACAAAGGTGGCATCAATGCTTTACAAAGGAGGCATCGATGCTTTACAAAGGAGGCATCAATGGGTTACAAAGGAGGCATCAATGCTTTACATAGGAGGCATCGATGGTTTACAAAGGAGGCAACAATAGTTTACAAAGGAGGTATCAATGGTTTACAAAGGTGGCATCAATGCTTTACAAAGGAGGTATCAATGGTTTACAAAGGAGGTATCAATGGTTTATAAAGGAGGTATCAATGGTTTACAAAGGAGGCATCAATGGGCTACAAAGGAGGTATCAATGGTTTACAAAGGAGGTATCAATGTTTTACAAAGGAGGTATCAATGGTTTACAAAGGTGGCATCAATGGGCTACAAAGGAGGTATCAATGGTTTACAAAGGAGGTATCAATGGTTTACAAAGGAGGTATCAATGGTTTACAAAGGAGGTATCAATGGTTTACAAAGGTGGCATCAATGCTTTACAAAGGAGGCATCGATGGTTTACAAAGGGGGCATCAATGGTTTACAAAGGAGGGATCAATGGTTTACAAAGGTGGAATCAATGGGCTACAAAGGAGGTATCAATGGTTTATAAAGGAGGGATCAATGGTTTACAAAGGAGGCATCAATGGTTTACAAAGGAGGTATCAATGGTTTACAAAGGAGGCATCAATGGTTTACAAAGGAGGCATCAATGGTTTACAAAGGAGGTATCAATGGTTTACAAAGGTGGAATCAATGGGCTACAAAGGAAGTATCAATGGTTTATAAAGGAGGGATCAATGGTTTACAAAGGAGGCATCAATGGTTTACAAAGGAGGTATCAATGGTTTACAAAGGAGGTATCAATGGTTTACAAAGGAGGTATCAATGGTTTACAAAGGAGGTATCAATGGTTTACAAAGGTGGAATCAATGGGCTACAAAGGAGGTATCAATGGTTTATAAAGGAGGGATCAATGGTTTACAAAGGTGGCATCAATGGTTTACAAAGGAGGCATCAATGGTTTACACAGGAGGCATTAATGGTTAATAAAGAAGGCATCAATCAATGGTTTACAAAGAAGGCATCAATGGTTTACAAAGGAGGCGTCAATGGTTTACAAAGGAGGTATCAATGGTTTACAAAGGTGGAATCAATGGGCTACAAAGGAGGTATCAATGGTTTATAAAGGAGGGATCAATGGTTTATAAAGGAGGGATCAATGGTTTACAAAGGAGGCATCAATGGTTTACACAGGAGGTATCAATGGTTTAAAAAAGAGGTATCAATGGTTTACAAAGGAGGTATCAATGGTTTACAAAGGATGTATCAATGCTTTACAAAGGAGGTATCAATGGTTTACAAAGGAGGGATCAATGGTTTACAAAGGAGGTATCAATGGTTTACAAAGGAGGGATAAATGGATTACAAAGGAGGTATCAATGGTTTATAAAGGAGGGATCAATGGATTACAAAGGAGGTATCAATGGTTTATAAAGGAGGGATCAATGGATTACAAAGGAGGTATCAATGGTTTAAAAGGGAGGCATCAATGGTTTAAAAAAGAGGTATCAATGGTTTACAAAGGAGGCATCAATGGTTTAAAAAAGAGGTATCAATGGTTTACAAAGGAGGCATCAATGGTTTACAAAGGAGGTATCAATGGTTTACAAAGGAGGCATCAATGGTTTACAAAGGAGGCATCAATGGTTTACAAAGGAGGTATCAATGGTTTACAAAGGAGGCATCAATGGTTTACAAAGGTGGCATCAATGCTTTACTTTTTTGACTCTCGAGAGAACTCACAAAATTGCAGAGGAGTTAAGCTCTGTGCTACCATAAGCAGGAATATGTTCATTTACACAATTACAAGCTGATTCAGAGTGTGACTGGAGCTTCAACCCTCTCTAGGAATTGTCATGAATATGATAATGGTTATGAGTATTATTATTATTAGTAGTAGTATGAGTAGTAGAAGGAGGAGTAGTAGTAATATTTATAAGACTGGTAAAGTTGCATTTTATACCTAAAAATGAAAACAGTACAGACCACAGTTTCCATCATCGAGAGTCTTACCGGAGATTGAAGAACACAAGTTTTCCATTTGAAAATGTTAATCTATAACTGTTTCCTTGTTTTAGGCCCTGATGCTTTGTCTGAGAGGACTCAGTGTGTTGGAGAAGAAACTTAGTACTCTTAAGCACCAGAAGATCACCTCTTGCATAAGATTTAGTTAATAATTGATATTCTTTGGTAACAATGTGTTCAGCTTCAAATGTTACCACTTATATTCAGACTGATTTCAGTTAATTTCTGTGACGTGTGACAATTATGAATTTTGTTACAGAAGCAATTATATTTTGTAGTTAAACATCAAATTGAATATTTTTTTACTTTTAAGACTTGAGATAACATGTTTAGTTCCTGTAACAAATCCATTATAGTATGTAAAATTATAAACAAACATAATTAGTGGTATATTGCACAAAAATTGCAGCAGTTCTAACTAATGGTGACTTAACCTATAAAGAAACCAGGGCAAGGTACAAAGTAGACATTGAAATAATGGAGACATAACCATTATGAGAAGAGGGAGAAATTAGACCCAATATTATTAAAGACATTTGCCAGCAGTTCAATTTTACAGATTATAACAAGATTAGTTTGGTTACCGGGCAGTATCTTTCAATATCCAACTGTACCCACTTTTGTGTGGGGTAAATGTAAATGTAAATGTGTGTATACTTGTAACGCGCACTATCACCTGAAAGGTATCTTGGTGCTGTATACCGCTGTGGAACCCTTCCTTGCTTTCCCTGTGAGATGCCCCCTTACTGGGCACCTCCAAGGTGAGGCCAGGCACCCTAGCGCTTTCGGGGCCGTTGTGGAGATTAAGCAAGCTATTGCCCAGAGTTGCAGAGTGGGACCCATGAATAGAGTAGGCACCTAGGCGAGAATTATCGAGTCCGTGGACATTGAGCCCAAGACCCTGCCGCGTCGGGAATTGAACCCTGGTCCCGGGCCAGACCTCTGTCTCAGGGTCTGCCGCTCTAATCAGTGAGCCACAATGTCATCGGCCTCCTTATCTCTTCCAACTGGACGTAAGTGTTGTCACCTCCACCACATCAAAAATAGCGCAGACATCAAGGAAGCGACAACCATTAAGATAATGGCCTTAATGCCAAGTGCCACTGGGTAGAATCCCTGGTGCAAAGTGTTGCATCCAGCCCTACATCCGTCCTGTTGATAGAGAATAGACCTGTCGTCCTGGATCTATGTTTTAACTCACTAGCACAGTTTTACAAATCCTCATGTCCAGCAGCAAGACCATCATCATCTTTACTGCCAGCTCTTTATGGTCTAGCTTGACCAACAGTTTGTGAGAATTGCCAGGAGAGGGGCTTTGGCTTCACATGCATGTTGGGAGCCATGTATATACAATTAAATTAGGGATACTAAAAGAATGATTGTATTGCATTGCACTTCTAATGGCTGTTGGAGGGTTCCCACTGACTTCACCCTGTACTAAAATGTGATGTCAACAACATGCAAGGGAAACCCTTGCTAATGCTGCATGTGCCTTGTGTTACGCATGCAGAGTTCCTGATAAACGCCTGTGCGTACCTCCGAGCACACCCATATTAGTAGATGCTAGTGTAGACTACTGCTATTGGATGAGTCGTCAAACAGGGTTCACCCATCCCCTGTTAATCACGTGAACTCTATTTGGAGCAGGAGTAGCTCCACTTGACAGCCAGTAGAAGACATAAGGCGTGGCCTTCACTTGTCTTCTTATCAATGGTGGGATGGAAAATGTAGGGAAAAGGCCATAAAGCAACTAGAAGGTGTTTAGAGGAATGTGACCTCTGTAATGAAGGGTGTGGCCTAATAGAAGGGAATTGAATCCTGTGTGCTCAAATTCTTAAATAGTGTGGAAAATATTTTTTAAAGGAAAAAATATTTCTTTTCTAAAACTGACACATTTTATGAGCTAGTTATCAGGGGCTGCCTATTTTCATACTCTGCACATAAAATTCTAACAGATATTATTTGGGTTAGTTTCATTTATTAGTGAATGGAGCAGAAATTTAACTTTTCAGTTTGAAAACATAATGCAGGGATATGATGCCTAGTAGCTATCTTAAAATGTATATATCATTCTGAAAGTCTTGACAGCCATGGGAAAGTGCGGAACCAGTAGTACTTATTCAAGAGCTAAACAACTCCACAAAGGACCACCAGCAATGACTGTGATCCCCAGGGTGCAGGCTGCCAGAGAGACAAAGCAGATTTGTGACAGCAGAGTGTGATAAGCTAGGAATGTCCTGTTGGTCAGTGTTTCAGTGAATCTAGATGTTAGAGTCCAAAGTTAATGACAAGGCAGAGATATCCTACATTCTATTCTAATTCCCAGGGAAGGCGAAGAATGAACAGACAACTGGCAGCATTAGAAGAGGCAGCAGAGATGGCTGGAGGGCAGTTAGCAATGCAGTCACAAAATGATGATGGATAAGAAAAGAAAGAGTGAAGTATGTACCCTCTGTAAATGGTGCGCTTCGAAACTGTCATTGCAACAGCCGATTGTGTCAGTGCAGAGGTCTGCCATCATTAGGGTGGCCAGATTTTCAGAACAAAAATCCAGGACAGGAATTGATATCAAAATAGTACTAAATGTTACCACTGGTCAACGAAGTGTCAAAATTTAGTCCTATTTCTATATTTCTGTCTATATATATATATATATATATATTACCTACTGGCGGTCGCCAGTAAGTAGTTATAGTTGGGATCAAAGTTTGCGTAGGCAAAGCATTTATTGTTTTGCCAATAACTTTGGCGCCGCTTGAAGAATCTTCATGACATTTTCATAAAATCTCATCTTTTTGGTTCAGCTGCTGCGTTGAAAGTTTTTGGGTGATCCGTCAAGCAGGGGCAGAGTAAAAATGGATATCCCAAAAAGCGTTTCCCCCATGTTCTGATTATGCAGATTGGTGCTTTTTGTAATTTGGTGTAAATTCCTTCAGTAGTTTCCTAGATATTGAGGTAAAAAACATATAGATGTCTGGAAGCCCAAACTTGTACTGAAACCGTACTGAAATTTGATTGGCTGCCAACACTTAAATTACTGAATCCAACAATGAGAAAAGAATATTGCAATAATAATGAGCAACAGCAGTAAAGAAATGTATTCGTTGCAACAAGTTGGATCAGGATTGAAACAGTACTTTTTTAGCTGTGCGATTGGTTCTCCCTGTTAGGTCTCTATACTCTTTTCTATTGCATACTTCTGTATAGAATGTCTTTATATTATAACTGATAATTTGTTTTTATGGTTTATATGTGTGTCACATCAAAAAATAATGAGTTAGTTTGAAGTGTATATTGGATTTATTGTGCTCAGTATGAACTGTTTTTAATGTTTATCAGAATTATTGTTTTTTTTTTAGGATTGTAACACAATTTAGGCTTTTAAATGATAATTGTGATGTTTACAAAAGGAGCCTGATTTTTATATATGAATAAAGCCTCTGCCGCTACATCCTTGTGCTTGGTGGTGTTTTAGCTGAAAGATTCCAGTATATGTGCACTCCCCGCTGTTTAGGGTCTATGAGAATGATTGAAGTTGTGTCTGTGTGAATTTGAATGTGTTTTCCCTCTCCAAGGGACATATTGTTTTCTCACTGCCAACACTTACACCAGGAAGTATTTGCAGTCATCTTGGGACTCAGTTAAACTGACTACCACAAACATGGTAAACAAAAAACAAAAGGGGACAGGGTAAAAACACCCTGACGCCCTAGGCCCCTTGGGGTTCACACAGGGACTCTCCAGGGCCAGGAAAGTATATATTTTTTAATGTGGCAAAATCGGCAGATCTGGCCAAAAATGTTTAAAAAATATTTACAAAAATGTTTTTTTTTAAAAGTGCAGGCTCCCGTGCTTCTTTCTTTATCAGCCTCTGGGTGCTCCAGGTCCTGGGAGCATTATGGAAAAAAGGAGGGGGCTTATTATGCCCCAGGCACCACCACCTCCCCAGGGCTTCTTACAATATTAATGCAGGGGAGGCCTGTATGGCCTACCTCGCTGCCCTGGGGACCACTACCTCCCGGGACTTTATTGTAAATAGACTTGGGGGCTGAATAGACCCCCCTGCAGCCACAGGGATTGCCATGGCCCAGGGGCATGAGTTTAAATTTAACGGCGGCACGGTTCCCCCCCGTAGCCCCGGGGACCACGACCTCCCCTGGGCAAATTAGAAGATTGGAGGGGAGCCCATGGCCCCCACACCTGGAGCCCTGGATGGCCCTGGAGACCTTCACCCACCAGAGGCAGATACTTCAGTGTACCAGGGTGCCCACCCCCTGCACATTGCAGGTTGCTTTGGCTTGGCGGGAGCACGGCTCCAGCCAAGCCGTAGCAAATGCTGCTCCGCTTTTAGTAAGCAACAACAGAAAATGCTCTTGCTTACTAAAGGCAGAGCCGAATTGCTTTAACACCAGGGAGCTGAATGTTAGCAGCTCTCTATGAGTAAAAGCAATGTCCGCTCCCACAGGAGGCATGAAGCCAGCAGGGAAAGCGGTGGCCTTGAGGCTCCCTGCGGTCCCTAACCTTTAAAAAGTAGGTGCCCTGGGTGTGATCAGGGCACCCACACTGAAGGCCAGGCCCTGGGGATGGGGTTCCCGGGTCAAAATAGGCCCAGGGGTCCATGCGCCCACACTCCCAATTTAATTTTTTTGACTTAAAGTGGACCCAGGGGGATGGGGTCCCCGTGTTAAAAAATGGCTGGGGAGTGGGGCGTTTCACGCCCTCTCCCTTCAAATAAAATTTTTGGGCCCGGAATATGAGAACCTCAGGGCAGAAAATGGCACAGTGCAGGAAGGGCCACTCACCCTCTCCCTTAAAAAAAAAGAATAAAGAAAAAGAAAACCTCTGCAAGTCGCCAGCGGCCATGCCCCCTTCTCCACCACTCTGCAAACAAGTCTCCCTGCCCGTTGGGGAATTAAGTCCCCTTGGCTCCAGAGGGTCCTTGTGGTCCAACAGACCTTCCTGTTACCTCCAGTAAGTCCCACATAGCAAGAATGCTGAGAGGTCTTTGGAGGCCATGCCCCCTTTCTCCATCACAAGAGGCATGTTTGCAGAGTGATGGAGAAAGGGGGCATGGCATGGCCTCCGAAGACCTCCCAGCAATTCCACGGTGTGGTACTTTCTGACGGTAACAGGAGGAGTAGTTAGGCCCCTAAAACCCTCTGGAGCAAAGGGAACTTCATCCCCCAGCCAACAGTGTATCAGGAGGCACAATTGCAAAGTGTTGGACAAAGGGGGTGTGGCCTCCGAAGATCTCTCTGCAATCCTACAGCGTAGGCCTCACTGGAGGTAACAGGGTGACTTGTTGGCCACTACGAACCCTCTGGAGTCAAGGGGACTTCACCCCCCCCCCCACCATCATTGCGCCAGGAGGTGTGTTTGCAGAGTGGTGTAAAAAGGTTTTTTTTGCCTCTGAAGACCTTAGAGGCCACATTGTGTGGGACTTACTAGGTGTTGTAGGTCCCCATGGTCTTCCTTGTGGGCCAACTACTCCTCCTGTTCCCTTCAGTAACTCACTGTGGGATTGCTGAGAAGTCTGTGCGCGAACTAAGCAAACACAAGGAGATGATGGACGGAGGGCTGAAACATTTCAGACACTCACCCCCAGTCACAGATCTAGGTTAAATCCATCATCATTCTTTAGCTCACTTCGCCCCCCCCCCAGCTGAGACACAGCTATATGCAAATCAGTCTTGACCCTGTGCCTCATGGGAACAGTCCAGACCAAACTGAAAACAAATATAAGATGTCCACCAAGACAGGGCACCAAAAGAGAGCTCCAGGATTTGGGATCACAAACTTATGAAAATCCTGCTTTAATACATGCCATCCACCCTTATGCTACCTAGCATGCTCACAACATCCACTTTCGGGTGAGAAATTGTATTTTGAGTCGAAGTGTACTCACTGGATTGACGAGCCTCAACCGCTGCGAAGCACAATCCACACCGACGCTGCCTGGCCACCCAGGCCTGAAGAAACAGATCGCAACAGGAGGCAAGATGCCCTGGTGTTGCCTGCCTTGCGAGACTGGATCGCCCCCTGCACCCGACCTCTGACACAGCCTTGCTGCCCCATGATCGATCGCTCACGACATGTGTCCGCACTGGCTCCAGACGATCCTGGTGAGCTGCTGGAGCATGGCTGCCTCACATCGGCGCTTCCTCACAGTGCCTTCCACCTCGCGACAAGGGGTCAAGGATTCACGGAAGTGTTGGTGGGCTGGCGACGCTCGATACCGGGGTTCTTGGACGATGCTCCGCCCGCTGGTGAGTCCTGTGAGCTGCTGACTGGGGATGAGAGCGAGCCATGAGCTGACGGTGCCCTCTAACGTGGGACCGTCTGTGCCACTCACAGCTCCAACGGTGTGAAGGATCCAAGGGGCGAGCTCCGGCTGCACTTGTGAGCCCTCATTGTCTGGCCTTATGAGGACCTAAGACCTTGTCCCGTCGGTCCGCGGCTGGGTCTTTGATTTTAATTATAAATAGTAGCTGTTTTGGGACCTGGGACTGACACGGAGAGGATAGAGAACAGAAGGTCACATGTGGGAGCACTGTGGAAGTGCCCTTTGGCCTGATTCTCTTTGTCCATCGAGAGGGGAGGGCAGATCACAGCGACCATTTTTGATAGGCCAGGCTCCACTCTCTGTAGGGCAGACATTTTAGAGCCCCCCTGCTTTCCCTCAACCTGAAAAGGAGGCCCTCCCTGCAAACTAAAGGGAAAGAGGATTGGCCCATCCCTCACCAGAATAGAAGAAGGAATTAAGCTGGAAACTAATAAGGGAAATAGGACTACCAGCATCTAAGCAGACACTGCCATTCTACTGTACTCGATGGTAAATAGGGTGGCCATCTTGGACTGACTCATTCTCTATGGATAGATCCCTAAAATTGATTTAACGCCCTGACTCTTCACTCTACAAATACACAGGTGAGAGTTTTTCTTTTCACCAAGAGCTACCTCAACCACACAGTTCATGCTTTACGACCCCTATGCAGACCTGAGCCAGCGATACTCTACCCACTTCTCCCTCCCTGTACCCCTTGTCCAGATACCTAATCCCCCACACTCATACACCTCCCCCTCATCCCACGCTCCTCATTAATCTTCACTGACACACTACACACTGCTTGTCCCCAAACCCAACCTCCCTGTGGCCCCCCTACAGCCACCCGTCCACCTAGAAACCCGCACTTGCGTAGCCCCCCTCCCTCGATACCCCTCAATCAGGAAAATGTCATCCAACCTAAGAACCTACCAGTATATCCCATGAACCCCCACCTCTCATCAACCTTAAACGCTATGGCCCCAACTCCTTCTCCATTACCTACCCACCCAACCTCTCTACTAACGCCACCAAAATCTTTAATCACAGACTACTCAAGCAACACCCTGAAACACTCCCTGCCAAAACTCCTCCAAAAGTAAGACAAAAACTGACCTCATCTTTTACACCACCCACTAGGCCAAATGGAGAAATAACCTAGCTAGCCACCTGCGAGTTACCAAATCTACAAACATCCCCCACGGACAAATACTAACTATCTCCAAATCTTCTCCCTTCAGAATCTACGACACCATAACAGTATACAGAAATGGCAAAGTCATGGTCCAAGCCAACGACCCCAACCTGCACTAATTTGAACTCGCCTTCCCCAAGCTGTGAAACTCCACCTTGACCCTGTCCAACTGCCCCACTCCTTCCTTTCTCGCCCCTGAAAACCCTACCCAAGTAAGAACGGCCATGAAAACTGCTGCAAGCCCTACTACTGAACTCCTCAGACCTACACCCCACCCCCACACCAGATCCCCCTCTACCCCATTCTCATCCCCCAACCACACCTCCCACCTCAAGACATCGCACCCTGCCCCAGCCCACCCAATACACCCACCCCAATCTCACTACCCACATTTACTCGAACACCCGCCTCACCAACGCCCAACCCTCAGACAGAACAACACCAATACACTCAAGAAACACACTCCACAATGCACACTCCAGAATACCCCCTCCACCGCACATCAGAAGAAGCATGTCTTACCATTTCCCCAAATCCGACCAACCCTCGACACCCCTGTCCCAACCTACACCCTCAGCCGAATTAGCCCCCAACACCTCCCCTCCCCCAAATCTTACCAACCCTCAACCCTCCTGTCCCAACCAACACCCTCTGTTGGTTCTGCCCCTCAACCCCTCCCCTCCCCCCACCCCAAACCCAGAGTCATTGGCAGAACTAACTGCACGCCTCACACGTATAGAAAATCAACTCAACACTCTCTTACCAATGACCCCTATGCACCTCACAACCATAACTGAAAATCTTTCCCTTCTCCACAACCAAATCAACGCTATCACACAGGCCATAAACAAAATCCTTCTGAACACCAATACGCCCCCTCCCCGCCCAACACTCAATACTCCCCTCCCTCATCAGTGAGCCACCTCAACTACCCAATCACCAGATGACCAGCTGGCACCGTACTGCTCGCAGCACCCAATCTCTCAGATCAAGAAGAGTGAAACCTGAAATGTCTCTGAGAGAGGCAACAACACTCGCCAAATCATATGACCCCAGAACAACCCAATCCCCCCCTCCAACATACAGGTAATCACAGGAAAAGGTAGAGCCAACAATCAACCTAGGTCTACAAGACTGCCCTCCCAACGTACCACCATTCCTCAAGCTCCCCCTTCCCACAAAAACCATTCCAAAAGCAACAAGGTAAACTGCATGCTTATAAACTGCAGATCCGCAGTCGAGAACGCAATTGAGCTGGCTGATTCCATACTAAATTATCACATTGACATTGCGTTCCTCTCCGAAACCTTGCTCAATGAAACATCATATCCCCTCATTGACCTTCTAGTTCCCCTAGGCTTCTCGATCATCAAAAAAGACAGAATAGATCAATGCGGTGGCGGCATTGCCATCATCCATAAGAACAACATTAATATAGTTGAAATCAAAACACACTGCTTTTCTACCTTCGAATACCTCAACTACCACCCCTCAGGAAATTTGCCTGCATTCGCAGAACAACTATCGGACCTACTTACACGTTGTTCCCTAGTCAACACCGACAACATCATCCTGAGTGACTTCAACCTCCCCTGGAATAAGGAAAAGGACACTGTTATACAGTCTCTAAATGAACTCCTCCTAAACAATGAACTCACCCAACACTGCAAGGGTCAAACCCACAACAAGGGCTCTACCCTAGATGCAATCATAGCCAGAAATGAAACAATAGCCATCAATAATATTCTCCCAATTGACTGGTCAGACGACCACATCATTAGATTCAACACCAATCAAACCGCAGCCCCAGCAGTCAAAACACAAATTACCCATCAAAGGAGCGGAAACCTCAAGTCCAGCCCCCTCCCTGTCCTTGAAGAAACCATAGCATCACTTCTCCAACCATCCACAGACAACATGAACACAGTCGAGCTCACAACACTGTACAACACTGTCATGACCAACAAGCCCCCTTGAAACTGAAAAGAGTCAGAGAGATCCCCTCCCGAGCATGGTTCAACAAAGACCTCAACTCAGAAAGGAGAAAAGTAACAGCAGCGGAGGGACTCTGGAGAGGAAACCCATCCTTAACCAACCTCTCCCAGCTCAGAAAAGAACGAAGTAACTACAAAAAGCTCATAACCAAGGAAAAAGCCTCTTTCTTCTGGAGTGCACTAGACAAAGCCAAACCCGCCACTAAAGAACTTTTTTACATCATCCGGATGTGCAACAACCTGGCCAAATTCTTCAATGAAAGAATCACCAATATTGAGCTCTCCCTAGACCAACACCCTCAATCCCAACACAGCAAATCCTCACCCATAACGAGACCTAACCTAACCGTAGTTCATGACTCTTTCCCAGAAGCTGAGACCCCCCCTACTGTCAACCACCAAAATACGCATTCACCAAGACCACCATCTTCACCCAAGTGTTGGAAGGACTTCAAACCTCTCTCCGAAGAGGACATTTCCAAGGTGATTGCTAACTCCAAATCCTCCAACCACTATGCAGTCCCTCTCCCCGCCTCCCTGGCGAAGAACCTCAACCCCGACCTAACCCCACTGTGGACAAAGATCATCAACAGCTCCCTAAACAACAGTCTGATGCCCAACTGCCTCAAGTCACCCCCTTCTAAAAAAAACAGATGCTGATCCAAATGACCTCAAAAACTTTAGGCCCACCACCAACCTCCCTTTCCTATCTAAAATCCTAGAGAAATGTGTTCTTGCCCAACTGAACCAACACCTGGTATTTAACCCCTTCGCTGCGGGTGGTAATACCCCCGCTGTGCTGTGGCGGACGGGGGCGCGCACAGCGCCCGCATGCCCATGATGAGCTCAGCTCGTCATGAGTCACGGCGCACCGGAGCTCATGACGAGCTGAGCTCGTCACAGGTGCACCGGTTACCATGGAACACTCAGTACAGCAGGGGAATTATCCCCGCATGCAAGCGTTCCACGGCTCATGAGGAGCTGAGCTCGTCATGAGCACTGGAGCACCGTGCCTCATGATGAGCTCAGCTCGTCATGATCATGGAAAGTGCTAACAACCTACTTGACTCACACCAATCCGGGGTCAGAAAGGGTTGCAGCACAGAAATCGTTATACTGAGCATAACCGATGACATTTACAACTCCCTTGACTCTAACAAATGCTGCCGACTTGTCCTCCTCGACCTATCTGCTGCTTTTGACACTGTTGATCACACTCTACTCCTAGAAGTCCTACAAAAGTGTATCAGAGCTAATGGCAATGTCCTAAAATGGTTTTCCTCATTTCTGCATAACCGCTCCCAAATCATAAAGATCGAAAACTCGATGTCCGACACCTCCCCCTCAACTCGAGATGTCCCTGAAGGCTCAGTCCTCTCCCCCACACTCTTCAAAATTTACAGGGAACTGCTCACTACCATTCTAAAAAAAGCAAACATCACCTACCACCTCTATGCTGAAGACACCCAGCTGTACCTCAAGGTATCATCCCTCGATGACATCCTTCGACTGAACTCCACACTTTCTAAAGTAGAAATTTGGCTAACACTCAACCACCTCAAACTCAACCAAGAAAAAAACGAAATCCTTGTCTTCTCCAATCATGAACAACCCTGTCAGATCCAAGAATGGATACACAACCTTGACTCTCTAAACTGCAAACTTACTCCAACGAAGTCACCTAATCACTGGGGATCTCTCTAGACACTAATCTCAACATGAGCTACCACTGAAACTCCACAGCAAAAAGCGCCCTCTACAACCTAAAACTCCTCAACAAAATCAATCCTTTCATACCCCCTATGACATAAAAATGGCAACTTAATCTCTAGTTCTGTCCAGACTTGACTATGGAAGTTCCACACTTACTGGGACACCTAAAACACGCATAGCCCCCATGAGAACCACCCTAAACACAGGAGCAAGAATAGTCACAGGTACCAAGAAATAGGACCACATCACCCCTACATTACAGTCCTTAAAATGGCTACTCATCGAAGCACGCTGCGCTTTCAAAACTGCCAGTCTCACCGGTAAAGCCTTACACACAGGAAAAACCGGACTACCTTGCAGCCAAACTCACAAAAACTGGACAATCAAGAAACCTAAGAAGCTCCAACTCAATCCTCTTCATCCCCCCAAAAAAGACAAAAACAAAAGGCCCTCTCCCGCTGTTTCGCAGGGAATGCCCCAAAAATCTGGAACTCTCTCCCTACCCACATCAGAACCAATCCCTCCTTCACGACCTTCAAGAAACCTAAAGACCTCCAGCACTCTGATGCTACTCACTGTATTCTAATGTTTATGTTTCTTTACATGTATGCTGTAAAGCACTCTGATACCCCTTTGGGTCCTGTATGCGCTATATAAAACTCCAAAAATAAAAATAAAATAAAACGTCTTCCCTGGGCTAGAAACAAGCATCCCAGGACCAGTTTCAGGCTAACAGCCCTCATCAGCCAGGCAAACTTGAATCCAGTGGCAAAGTGAGCAAAGGACCCATGTCCGGGCATACTCTGCCAACTTAGGGCGAACAAAGTAAACACAAAGAGGTGATGGACAGAGCACTGAAACTTTTCAGACACTCATCCCCAGTCACAGATCTGGGTTGAATCCATCATCGTTCTTTAGCTCACTCCGCCACCCCAGTTCAGACACAGCTATATGCAAATCACTCTTGACACTGTGCCTCATGATTACAGTCCAGACCAAACTGCCAAGCCATGTCTTCCCTGGACTGGAAACAAGCATCCTGGGACCGGTTTCGGGCTAACAGCCCTCATCAGCCATGCTAGCTTGAATACAGTGGCAAAGTGAGCAAGAGCTCCATGTCTGGGATTACCCTTCCAACTTAGGACGACCAAAGCAAACACAAAGAGATGATGGAAGAGAGTTTATCATGGCCTGACCCTTTCTGTACCACTATGCAAACAATCCTCCTGGCGCTCTACTAGTTTGGGGATGAAGTCCCCTTGGCTGCTGAGGGTCCTTATAGGTGAACAACCCCTCCTGTTACCACCAGTAATTCTCACACAGACGGATTGTTAAGAGATATTCGAAGGCCATGTCCCCTTTCTCCACCACTCTACAAAAACGTCTCCTGGTACACTACTGTTGTTTGGGGAATGACGTCCTCTTGGATGCTGAGGTACCTTGGGGGCCAAGAAACCCTCCTTGTACTTTCTGTAAGTCCTACAGAGTAGGATTCCTGAGAGCTGGTCAAAGGCCCGCCCCATTTCTCCACCACTCTGCACCACCATTTCTGCTTAAAACAACATAGAAATTCACTGAAAAAACAGAGGTTACAGGAACGCTATTGTTAGTAATTAGCATTTAAAAAATCTTTGAAATTCACTGAAAAAACAAAGGTTGCAGGGATGTTATAGTTAGGAAATAGAATACAAATAACCTTAGAAACTCCCTGAAAAAAATAAATGTTTTGGGATTTTACAGTAAGACTTAGGTTTCCCCCATACAATACTAATGAAATTGAGCTAACTACAAATCACGCCCCCACAATGCACTGCTTATGGCCTCACAATATAACATGTCACTAACCATGTCATAAGTGATGTAATAAGCAGTGCATTGCGGGGTCATGAATTACAGTTAGGTCAGCTAACTATAACTGCTGAATTTCAAAGGTTCTATGCAAATGAAATCTGAGCATAACTAGAATGTCCCTCTAACCTTAGTTTTTTTCAGTGAATTTGTGTGGGGTGTCTAATTATATTTCCTAACTTTAACATCCCTGTAACCTTTGTATTTTTCAGTGAATATATATATATATAAATATATACCAATTCACACATCGATTCACACCCTCATATACCAAATCGCTCCCATTGACACACCTACACACACTCACTCATACACCCATTCTCACCCCTCACTCTCACTCCCACGAAACTACTACAGCACTTCCTCACAGATCCACACAGCCACTCATACACCCACCTACACACCTATTCACATACTCACAGACTCAGTCATAGACCTACTACCACACTGACTCCCAGAACGATACAGCCACTCACACATTCACACACTCACAGACCCATTCACAGACACCAACTCACACTCCCAATGATACCCACAAACACATACCCATATACTCATCCACACACTCACACTCCCACAAAACCACTACCACTCCTTCTCAGAACCACACAGCCACTCGCACACCCACCCACACACCCATTCACATACCCACTCACCCACCCTTTAACAAACTCATACACCCACTCACACACCTATTCACATACTCACACACTCAGTCATAGACCTACTACCACACTGACTCCCAGAACGATACAGCCACTCACACATTCACACACTCACAGACCCATTCACAGACACCAACTCACACTCCCAATGATACCCACAAACACATACCCATATACTCATCCACACACTCACACTCCCACAAAACCACTACCACTCCTTCTCAGAACCACACAGCCACTCGCACACCCACCCACACACCCATTCACATACCCACTCACCCACCCTTTAACAAACTCATACACCCACTCACACACCTATTCACATACTCACAGACTCAGTCATAGACCTACTACCACACTGACTCCCAGAACGATACAGCCACTCACACATTCACACACTCACAGACCCATTCACAGACACCAACTCACACTCCCAATGATACCCACAAACACATACCCATATACTCATCCACACACTCACACTCCCACAAAACCACTACCACTCCTTCTCAGAACCACACAGCCACTCGCACACCCACCCACACACCCATTCACATACCCACTCACCCACCCTTTAACAAACTCATACACCCACTCACACACCTATTCACATACTCACACACTCAGTCATAGACCTACTACCACACTGACTCCCAGAACGATACAGCCACTCACACATTCACACACTCACAGACCCATTCACAGACACCAACTCACACTCCCAATGATACCCACAAACACATACCCATATACTCATCCACACACTCACACTCCCACAAAACCACTACCACTCCTTCTCAGAACCACACAGCCACTCGCACACCCACCCACACACCCATTCACATACCCACTCACCCACCCTTTAACAAACTCATACACCCACTCACACACCTATTCACATACTCACACACTCAGTCATAGACCTACTACCACACTGACTCCCAGAACGATACAGCCACTCACACATTCACACACTCACAGACCCATTCACAGACACCAACTCACACTCCCAATGATACCCTCAAACACATACCCATGTACTCATCCAGAAGTTACACTCCCATAAATCCACTACCACTCCTTCTAAGAAACACACAGCCACTCGCACACCCACCCACACACCCATTCACATACCCACTCACCCACCCTTTAACAAACTCATACACCTACTCACAGACCCACACCACAACTACCACACCCCCACACAGACCCACACAGCCACTCACAGACCCCCAAAACCATTATTGCACCCACTGACAGACCCACAGTCACTCACACAACAACTCACACACCCACTCACAGTGACATATAGGAAGGCATATGGAAGCCGTTATTCATACATTGACAAACAGCCATATAAGTCATTGGTTTTCTTTCTTTAAACCAAATAGAACATTCTAAAAAGAACAATTTTGGGGAGTTTTAGGAACTTTTTTTTACTGTTTCCTTTTTTTTACAACCAACTATAACTATATAAAATATATTAGAAAAATGCACAGAACCTGTGCAAATAGTGTTTGAAAAACAAAGAATGAACATTTGTGGTTAATGACAGGCTCCACAAATGTTGCCATGAACTGTCCTCTCATACTAATGATTGTATAGGACATTTTGCAATAAAATGCAATGTTTAGTATGTGGGGTACCATTGCAAAAATGTTTGCAGTTACAGCATCAGGAAACAGGTCTCCAGACGCAAGTTGAGCTGCAGCACTTCATGCATCTGGTACATATCTCTGGATCGTCTCTCTTTCCAGTTGTCGGGTGGATGGTCCGCAGATGTTTTAACATGCTGCTCATCCCATCAGACTATTTTTGTTGTCCCTCTGGAATTCTTTTACATTTTTTATTAAAGGTTGCATTTGAGAACCATTTCCTACCACCTTTTTTTCCTGATGGTGTGGAGAAAAATCTCTATGCGATTGATTCTTTTTTCAGGTCAGAGACCTGCTCTCTCCCCGGAGCTCCGCTGTCATGTGCCACAGCTCTGGCACTGTTGCTCTAGGCGCTGCTGCTCAGGTAGGTGTTGAGGCCCTCCTCCAGGCACAGGCTCCTGCTTGCACCTCATCCCTGGTGGACCAATGAGAGAGCCTTGCTTTTCTGCTGGCCGCTGTTGTCTGGTTCTGTCCTTGTGCCACCTAGCTGTTTTTGCCTCTTTTGTGCCCGTTCTCTGTCTCTGTGCCACTTTGATGCTTTTGTCTCTTTTGTGCCCATTGTCTGTCTCTGTAAGACTTTACAGTTTTTTTGTCTCTTTTGTGCCTGTGTCTGCCATTGGACAGCTGCATCCACTTCAGCTTCAGCTTCAGAAGAACCACGACCCACCACCACCCGCAACAGGTTCCTCGCCGGAGCTGGAGCAAGATCACCGCCGAGCAGCTCACCGCCTCCCTCAGCCAGGACCCTCCCACCAGCACAACAGACCCCAACGAAGCAGCCAGCAACCTCACACAGTGGCTGACCGCCTGCGCCGATGACCTCGCACCACTAAAGAACCCTCACAGCAGATCCGGCAGCAAGAAAACACCCTGGTTCACCGACAAACTCAAGGACTCCAAGAAGAACTGCCGCACCCTCGAGAAAGCCTGGCGACACGACCAGACCACAGACAACAGGACCGCCCTCAAGCAGGCCACCTGCAAACACCACCAGCTGATCCGCGCCACCAAGAAGACAGCACTCAAAGAACGACTGGACAACAATGCCCACGACAGCAAGGAACTCTTCAGCATCGTCAAAGAGTTCTCCAACCCCAGCGCCGGAAACAATGACATCATTCCCTCGCAAGACCTCTGCGACTCACTCGCCTCGTTCTTCCACCGCAAGATCGCCGACATACACAACAGCTTCAACGCACAGACCACGCACCCTACCACCGAACCAACGCCCGCCACCACCACCCTCTGCAACTGGACCCCGGTCAGCACCGAAGACACCAACCGCACGATGAACACCATCCACTCCGGATCCCCAACCGACCCCTGCCCCCACCACGTCTTCAACATGGCCGACGCCATCATCGCACCCCATCTCCGGGACATCATCAACATCTCCTTCAACACCACCACCTTCCCGGAGAGCTGGAAGCACGCCGAGCTCAGCGCCCTCCTGAAGAAACCAACAGCGGACCCCACCAACCTCAAGAACTTCCGACCCCATCTCGCTCCTCCCTTTTCCTGCCAAAGTCATCGAGAAGACCGTCAACAGACAGCTCGCCGCCTTCCTCGAGACGAACGGATCCCTCGACTCCTCGCAGTCCGGGTTTCGGGCCAACCACCGCACCGAGACCGCCATGATCGCAGCCACCGACGACATCAGATCCCTGCTCGACAATGGGGAAACAGCGGCCCTCATCCTCCTGGACCTCTCTGCAGCGTTCAACACTGTCTGCCACCGCACCCTAGTGCAGCGCCTCAGCAACATCGGAATCCAAGAGAAGGCACTGGAGTGGATCATCTCATTCCTCGCCGGAAGAACCCAGAGAGTCCGCCTCCCCCCGTTCAGATCCGAGGCCACTGAATTCATCTGCGGTGTACCACAAGGATCATCACTCAGCCCAACCCTCTTTAACGTCTACATGAGCCCCCTCGCAGCCATCGCACGCCAACACAACCTCAACATCATCTCCTACGCCGATGACACCCAGCTGATCCTCTCCCTCACCAACGACCCCGCCACCGCCAGAGCCAACCTACACGAAGGGATGAAAGACGTCACCGAGTGGATGAAGGACAGCCGCCTGAAACTGAACTCAGACAAGACGGAAGTCCTCATCCTGGGATCATCGCCCTCCGCCTGGGATGATTCCTGGTGGCCCCCTGCCCTGGGCACCACTCCCAAACCAACGGACCACGCAAGCAACCTGGGCTTCATCGTGGACTCCTCCCTCTTGATGACCAGACAAGTCAACGCCGTCTCCTCAACGTACTTCAACACTCTGCGCATGCTCCGCACGATCTTCAGATGGATCCCCACCGAAACCAGGAAGACCGTCACCCAGGCACTCGTCACAAGCCGACTGGACTACGGGAACACCCTCTACGCCGGAACCACAGCCAAACTGCAAAAAAGACTCCAACGCATCCAGAACGCCTCCGCACGACTCATCCTGGACATCCCCCGACACGGCCACATCACCGGCCACCTGAGAGACCTGCACTGACTCCCCGTCAGCAAGAGAATCACGTTCAGGCTCCTCACCCACGCACACAAGGCTCTCCACCTCCTGGGCCACAAGTACCTCAACGACCTCCTGACCTTCTACATGCCCACCCGCCAGCTACGATCAACCAGCCACGCCCTCGCCGCCATACCACGCATCCGCAGAGCCACCGCCGGAGGAAGATCCTTCTCCTACCTGGCAGCCAAGACTTGGAACTCCCTCCCCATCCACCTTCGGCTGACCCAAGACCATCTCTCCTTCAGGAAGCAGCTCAAGACCTGGCTGTTCGAGCAGTGACGTACCCCTCTCCCCCAGCGCCTTGAGACCCTTCCGGGTGAGTAACGCGCTATACAAATGCCATTATTGATTGATTGATTGATTTGTGCCACTTTTCTGCTTTTCTCTATCTTTTGTGCCCGTGTCTGTCTCTGTGCCTTTCTCTGTTATTTTGTACCCCTCGTTGACATGAATATTGTTAGCCATGACTTTGTCTGTTTTATATTCATTATCTTATGTTTAATTATGTTGTTATATGTCATCTACTGTTGGCACAAATATTTAAGTTCTGTATCAAACAATATTATGTTTTGATGTATCAAACAACATTTTAGGCTATGTGTGAATGAACTTGTGTGCATGATTTGCCTTCTAAATCCTTTGCATCAACATTAGTTGCATGATGTGTAGGCAATCTATCAACTAATAGATGTTCCAATATCATGATTTATAAATTGAATATTTTTTCTCTTCATGTTTAAATAATTAAAACTTTAGGATCACTGACAGAATATCGATGGACAAAATATCGGCCTACTGAAAAATCGATGCAGGAATATCGAAGGCAAGAATATCGACATCCCATCTACAACAAGGTAAGTACAAAAATATCGAAACCAAAATAGTGATGTTAAAAATATCGAAATTAATATTATTGGTTTTTTTTGTAAGTAAAAAAAGTGTAAAATAAAGTAAATAATACTTATAAACAAAATAAATATAGTTAAAAAGTATTTAATAATGTTTAAAATGAATAAATAATACATATACAATAATATAACATTAATTAAACATATACATAAAACATATAATATATATTTACTTATTAATTAGTTTTAATAATTATTTTAATGACTTATACATTATTAATACGTTAGTATAAATTACATATACCTCTACACACATAAAACAATAACATAAATAAAAAGTAAATAATTATAGATAATAAATAAAAAAATTAAATATACTTTCAATATTTTTAAAATTAATTATATACTGCATTATCAAAAATAATAAAATAATACTGTAATGATAACGTTGGATAGAGTAACACTTAAAATTACTATTCCCACTTCATAAAATATAACAGTAGGGAAAACCTTGGATAGCGTAGGGGTAAAAATTACTATTCCCACTCCAGAGAGTGCAACAGTAGGGAAAACATTGGATAGCGTAGGGGTAAAAATTACTATTCCAACTACACATACTGCAACAGTACGGAAAGCGTTGGATAGCATAGCAGTAAAAATTACTATTCAAACTCCAGAGAATGAAACAGTAGGGAAAGCGTTGGATAGCATAGGGATAAAAATTACTATTCCAACTCCAGAGGGTGCAACAGTAGGGAAAGCGTCGGATAGCATAGGGGTAAACATTACTATTCAAATTCCAGAGGGTGCAACAGTAGGGAAAGCGTTGGATAGCGTAGGGGTAACAATTACTATTCCAACTCCAGAGGGTGCAACAGTAGGGAAAACGTCGGATAGTGAAGGGGTAAAAATTACTATTCCAACTCCAGAGAGTGAAACAGTAGGGAAAACATTGGATAGCATAGGGGTAAAAATTACTATTCCAACTCCAGAGAGTGAAACACTAGGGAAAACGTTGGATAGCGTAGAGGTGAAAATTACTATTCCAACTACAGAGACTGCAACAGTAGGGAAAGCGTTGGATAGCGTAGGGGTAAAAATTACTATTCCAACTCTAGAGGGTGCAACAGTAGGGAAAGCGTTGGATAGGGTACGGGTTAAAATTACTATTCCAACTCCAGAGGGTGCAACAGTAGAGAAAGTGTTGGATAGCGTAGGAGTAAAAATTACTATTCCAATTCCAGAGAGTGAAACAGTAGGGAAAACGTTGGATAGCGTAGGGGTAAAAATTACTATTCCAACTACAGAGACTGCAACAGTAGGGAAAACGTTGAATAGCGTACGGGTAAAAATTACTATTCCAACTACAGAGACTGCAACAGTAGGGAAAACGTTGGATAGCGTATGGGTAAAAATTACTATTCCAACTCCATAGGGTGCAACAGTAGGGAAAGCGTTGGATAGCATAGGGGTAAAAATACTATTCCAACTCCAGAGAGTGAAACAGTAGGGAAAACGTTGGTTAGCGTAGGGATAAAAATTACTATTTCCACTTCAGAGAGTGCAACAGTAGGGAAAGCATTGGATAGCGTAGGGGTAAAAATTATTATTCCAACTCCAGAGAGTGCAACAGTAGGGAAAGCGTTGGATAGCTTGAAATTTAAATATAACATACTTATAAATAATTTTTGTATTTAAAATAATAAATAATTTATTTTTTAAATAACTCTACATCATTTGCAAATACCCATTAATAATTATTAAAAACATAACTACAATTGAATAATTAATTACCAATAAATTAACAATACATATAAATATTAATTAATACATATTAGTCTCCAAATACTAAATATTGAACAATAAACAATTTCTCATTACAAAAAATATTAATTAATATAAATTAATTAACAATTGTAAAATATTAAATACATGTATTTTTCATACCAAAAATACTTTTATTAAACATTAATCACCAATTATTCAAAAATAATTTCAAATTAATAAAAATGAATTATCAATTAAAAATATGAATTGCCAATAAACAAAATTAATTACCAATTATAAAAAGTGTTTACCAATTAAAAACATTCATTATCAATTAAAATAATTAATTGCCAATTAATAATTAATTAAAAATTAAATAATTATCAATACCAATAAATAAAAATAAATCATTACTTAATTACAATTAATTTACTTCCCACCTAATTCCCCTATAAACCCACAACCCACTACAGAAATAAACACAAAAATTAATTATAATTAACGTATAATTCATACAAATTAATAATTAATTTAGTATATTTAAATTACTTCCCACCCTTTTCCCCTATAAACCCACAACCTGCTCTGGTACTAAAACATAAAATTGCCTTCAAAATACCATTATTAATATATAAAAATAGTATAAATATAATTTAAAACAAGTAAAATACTTTACAAAAAACATATAACACATACAAATTAAATACATAATAAAATACATAACAATAATACAAATATCGATATTAGTAACATCAAGATTACTTACATCTAATATTTTTCTTTTCATTTTTGGTCTTTCTGCATGTATATTTATGTCCACTCGGTTATCCATTTCCTAAATTATTTATTCACTTAATTCTGTACGCCTCATGCCAGTTTCTGCCTCCTCTCTGTCCTTCCCACCGCTGCTGCCCCGGCTGCCCCTCTCTCTCAGCCGGTTCCCGCTTCAAGCCTCCCAGGTGCGCTTTCCTCCCCCTCCCCTACTAAATGGCGGCCGCTGTATGTATGTAGCAGGCGCGGCACTGGCCCACCAAAGGCAAGCCCGTCCGTGCCCATCCGTAACCCACCGCAGCCAGTGCCAGAAACCCCGGATCTACAACCTTCCACCGCTACAACTCCACTGCCCTCCTTGCATTCAACCCCGGAAGACACAACAACTGCCAGAGATCAAAGCTGAACACTACCCATGGCCAGTTCTCCTGCCGACACTGCCGACAATCCCTCACCATCAACAGCCCCCCATGACCACAGAGCCCATGACGGACACCCGCACCACCGAAGCCTGGACTTGCATACTCCTCAAAGTGTGCTCCCTCCACAGACATGCCTAGGAGATCTGGAACCTGCTCGACACCCTCTCACCAGATGTCACTTTCTTCACAGAAACATGGACCAGCGCCACCTCCGCCCCGAGATCGCCACCTCCAACCCCCATGGATACAAGATCCAAAGAAATTACCGCCCGCACCACCCGTGAGAAGGACTCACCATCACACACAAGAGCTCCCTCTGACTCTCAGTCTCCAGCACGAGCGACCCTCCTCCAACACAGAGCACCTTCTCTTCCAGATCAAAACAAGCCCCAGAACCATGCTGCACGGGACCCTCCTCTCCAGAACCCCGGACCATGCACCTATTCTGCCACCACCATTGCCGACCTCATGGCACCCCACGCCATCACCTCCATGGACTACATTCTCATCAGAGACGTGAACTTCCACCTTAACAACCACAGCAACACTGACTCCACCACCCTCCTTGACACCCTCACCAATCTCAGACTGAAGGAGCTTGTCACCACCCCCACCCACAGAGCCGGATACACTCTCAACCCCATCTTGGCAGGAGGCACAAACATCCAATTGAGCCACCCCACGCAGCTCCTCTGGACAGACCACCACTGCGTACACTTCACCTTCAACACCACCAACGCACCACAACCCACCCGCGCCCGCCATGAAGGAACTGGAGCAAGATCATGGAGGAACACCTCAACACCACCCTCCTCTACAACCCCCCCTCTGCCACAACTAATGCCAACTCTGCAGCCAAAGAACTACACCACTGGAACTGCAGCTCCTCTGACAACCTCACACCGATCTGCCACCCCATCAAACATCCCCTGAAGGCCGCCTGGTTCACCACCGACCTCCAAGAAGCCAGGCACTCCCGCAGACTCCTCGAGAAACTCTGGTGGACCAGGAACACCACTGAAGACCAGAACAATTGCAGGAACACCATGAATGAATACCACCAGTGCATAGGAGCCTCCAAGCAGACCTTTATCAAGAACAAAATCCACACCAACGCAAGTAACACAAAATAACTCTTCAAGGTCATACAACAGTTCACCAAACCCTACATCGAAGCCACGGACATCACACCATCTCAGGACTTCTGCAACAAGCTTAACTCCTACTTCCACCTGAAAATCAAGACCCTCTACGACAACTTCAGACACCCTCCCTCTCCACCATCGACAACCAGCTGACCATCACCACCTAGAAACCTGCTACCACTGAAGACACCACCACGGCACTGAAGAACAGCCACTCAGGAACCCCCATGGATTCCTGCCGACCGCACATCTGCCATAGGGAAGCCGCTGCCATAGCACCTAAACTAGGCCTGTCCATCAATGCCTCCCTTGAATCTGGCATCTTTCCTGATGACTGGAAGCAGGCAGAGGTCAAGCCCCTCCTCAAGAAACCCTCAGCCAACCCAACAGACCTGAAAAAAGTACCGGCCCATCTCTCTCCTTCCCTTCGCAATCAAAGTCACAGAGAGATTCATCCACACCCAGCTGACCACCTTAATTTAAGAGAACGCCATCCTCGACTCCTCCCAGTTCGGATTTCGGAGAAACCACAGCACCGAGACAGCCCTCCTCGCTGCCACCATGGCATCCGCATGATACTCGACCAGGGCCAGGGCCACACTGCGACCCTCATCCTACTAGACCTCTCCTTAGCCATCGACACCATCAGAGATCATCTGTGGAGTACTCCAAGGATCCTCGTTTAGCCCCATGCTCTTCAACATCTACATGGCCCCCCTCGCCACCATCGTCAGACAGCATGGACTCACCATAGTATTTTACGCGGACGACACCCAGATCATCCTCTCTCTCACGAAGAACCCCGAAGACACCAGACTCAGCTTCCAAGAAGGAATGAAAGACGTTGCAGCCTGGATGAGTGACAGCTGCCTAATACTGAACTCAGAAAAGAAAGAGGTCCTCATCCTTGGACCCTCCCCCACTGTGTGGGAGAGCTCCTGGTGGCCCCCTGCCCTTGGAAACCCTCCCACCCTGACGGACCACGCCCAGAACCTCAGCATCATTCAATACTCCTCCCTCATCATGACCCGCCAGATCAACGCTGTTCCCTCCACCTGTTTCAACTCCCTCCGCATCCTCTACAAGACCTTCAAGTGGATACTCCCTGAATGCAGAAAGACCATCACCCATACACTCATAACCATCAGACTGGACTATGGTAACGCCCTCTATGCCGGAATCAACAAAACCCTGCTACACAAGCTCCAAACCATCCAGAACACTGCAACCAGACTGGTCCTAAGAACCCCACGGTACACGCACATGACCCACCACCTACGAGACCTCCACTGGCTCCCCATTAAGAAGAGTAACCTTCAAGCTACTCACCCATGTCTACAAATCCCTCCACAACATCGGACCCAAATACCTCAACAAAAGAGTCTCCTTCCAGGCACCCAAAAGGAACCTCTGCTCCGCCGACCTCACTCTGGCAGAGTCCCTGTAGTGTAGTTTCTATTTCCCTTATAGGTTCTGCACATTAGAATAATATACACTATAGTTTTGGCATAGGACTGAGGTCAGTATGCCTCTATCAAGTACAGTAAACTTAATTACTTTGTGTGCCAGCTAACTCAGAGGCCACTAGAAACTCCTTGAAAACAAGAAGGGAGTGGTTTCTGGCAACCACATGAAACTAATGAAATACCAAAGGGGTGTCCTGGCGCTGGGGGCCCTTAGGAAGATTAAGCAAGCTATTGCCCAGATTCACAAGGTGCTGGGCTAACCTGCCGCCTGCACCAGGGATCAAACCGTGACCCCTATAGTCCGGAGTGAGGCACCCCGGCCGCTGCGGCACACCTCTTCCTCATAACATGACAACTTTGTTTCCCTTAGAATCAGAACATGTCTCTGAATCGTGGAAACAATAGTTTCACTCAGTCAATCGTGCATGCTTAGTTTCTTCAGAGTTGAAATAGATTGACAGGTGTTTCAATAAAAGGCTTTATTGAACAGTCTTGTTTCTCGTGCAAGAGATATGAGCTGTTACAATTGCAAGTCAGTATGTGAGATATAATAGGTACAGTGTAAGCAGTAAGAAGAAATAATACTGCAATAGCATTGTCTTTTAGCTATGACACATATTCATATACATAAATAACACAGGCAAAAAAGTGGATACTCGTCTGATGCTTCTAAATAGTTCTACCCCAGTGCACCTAACCTAAGTGTAGTACAAGTTAAGAAGTAGGTGCTGTTTTCTATAGTATGGTCAGCTATAGTTTTGGTATGCAAAGAGTCCCTCTAGGTTCTAGTCAGCTCCATACCTTAGAATTAGAGAGGTGGGAATCTCTTTTCGGATCTCAAACTCTAACACCCCGCGAAGGGAGTCAGAACACTGGAAGCTGGATTCTCTGTGAGCAGCGATGACAGTGTCTGGTCAGTGCGTCAGGCGGGGACTAGAATTCCTTCCGAACTTGCCTTGGCAAGCTGTATCGAGCTGTGAAGTTGAGCTGTAGTTTGTCATGGTAAGAGAAGGTATATTTATACCTAGAAGGTGCTTAGGAATGTTAGCATTGACGTAATGTCAGGCAGAGGAAAGCGTCATGAATGAACCCCTAAGGAATAGTAGTTCATGCATAATAGATGAGTTCTTTGCGAAATCAATTATCCCAGCTAGCGAAAGTCCCAATGGCTTAAGGGTCAATCAATCAATCAATCAATCATGCCATTTGTATAGCGCACTACTCACCCGGGAGGGTCTCAAGGCGCTTGGGGGAGGGGTATGCTACTGCGCGAACAGCCAGGTCTTGAGTTGTTTCCTGAAGGCGAGATGGTCCTGGGTCAGCCGAAGGTGGATGAGGAGGGAGTTCCAAGTCTTGGCAGCCAGGTAAGAGAAGGATTTCCTCCGGCGGTGGCTCTTCGAATGCGTGGTACGGCTGCGAGGGCGAGGCTGGTGGACCGTAGCTGGCGGGTGGGCGTGTAGAAGGTCAGGCGGTCGTTGAGGTACTTGGGGCCCAGGTCATGGAGAGACTTGTGTGCGTGGGTGAGGAGCCGGAACGTGATCCTCTTGTCGACGGGGAGCCAGTGCAGGTTCCTCAGGTGGCTGGAGATGTGGCTGCGTCGGGGGACATCCAGGATGAGTCAGGCGGAGGTGTTCTGGATGCGCTGGAGTCTTTTCTGTAGCTTGGCTGTGGTTCCGGCATAGAGGGCGTTTCCGTAGTCCAGTCGGCTGGTGACGAGTGCCTGGGTGACAGTCTTCCTGGTCTCGTTCGGGATCCAGCGGAAGATCTTGCGAAGCATACGCAGGGTGTTGAAGCACGTTGAGGAGACGGCGTTGACTTGTCTGGTCATCGAGAGGGAGGGGTCCAGGATGAAGCCCAGGTTGCGTGCGTGGTCGGTTGGCTTGGGTGCGGTGCCCAGGGCTGGGGGCCACCAGGAGTCGTCCCAGGCGGAGGGCGAAGATCCCAGGATGAGGACTTCGTCTTGTCTGAGTTCAGTTTCAGGCGGCTGTCCTTCATCCACTCGGCGACGTCTTTCATCCCTTCGTGTAGGCAGGTTCTGGTGGTGTCGGGGTCTCTGGTGAGGGAGAGGATCAGCTGGGTGTCGTCGGCGTAAGAGATGATGTTGAGGTTGTGCTGGCGTGCGATGGCTGCGAGAGGTTTCATGTAGATGTTGAAGAGGGTGGGGCTGAGTGAAGATCCTTGCGGGACGCCGCAGATGACTTCGGTGGCCTCGGAGCGAAACGGGGGGAGGCGGACTCTTTGTGTTCTTCCGGCGAGGAACGAGATGATCCACTCCAGTGCCTTCTCTTGGATACCGATGTTGCTGAGGCGCTGGACTAGAGTGCGGTGGCAGACCGTGTCGAACGCAGCGGAGAGGTCCAGGAGGATGAGGGCCACTGTTTCCCCCTTGTCGAGCAGGGTCCGGATGTCGTCGGTGGCTGCGATGAGGGTGGTCTCGGTGCTGTGGTTGGCTCTGAAGCGGACTGCGAGGGGTCGAGGGATCCGTTCGTCTCGAGGAAGGCGGTCAGCTCTCTGTTGACGATCTTCTCGATGACTTTAGCAGGAAAAGGGAGGAGCGAGATGGGGCGGAAGTTTTTGAGATCGGTGGGGTCCGCTGTAGGTTTCTTCAGGAGGGCGCTGATCTCGGCGTGCTTCCAGCTCTCCGTGAAGGTGGCGGTGTTGAAGGAGGCATTGATGATGTTCCGGAGTTGGGGTGCGATGGTGGAGTCGGCCTTGTTGAAGACGTGGTGTGGGCAGGGGTCGGTCGGTGATTTGGAGTGGATGGTGTTCATCGTGCGGGCTGTGTCTTCGGTGGTCACCGTGGTCCAGGTGCGAAGGGTGGCGGTGGGGGGCGTTGGTTCGACGGTTGGGTGCGTGGGTGGGGCACCGAAGCTGTTGTGGATGTCGCCGATCTTGCGGTGGAAGAACGAGGCGAGGGAGTCGCAGAGGTCTTGTGACGGAGTGATGTCGTTGGTGCCCGTGCTGGGGTTGGAGAACTCCTTGACGATACTGAAGAGCTCTTTGCTGTCGTGGGCATTGTTTTCCAGTCGTTCCTTCAGGGATTTCTTCTTGGTGGTGCGGATGAGCTGGTGGTGCTTGCGGGTAGCGTGTTTGAGGGCGGTCCTGTTGTCGGTGGTCCGGTCGAGGAGCCAGGCTTTCTCGAGGGTGCGGCAGGTCTTCTTGGAGTCCTTGAGGTCGTCGGTGAACCAGGATGCCTTCTTGCTTCTGGGTCTGCTGGGAGGGTTCTTTAGTGGCGCGAGGTTGTCGGCGCAGGCGGTCAGCCACTGTGTGAAGTTGCGGGCTGCTTCGTTGGGGTCCGTTGTGTTGGCGGGTGGGCTCTGGCTGAGGGAGGTGGTGAGCTGGTCTGCGGTGATCTTGCTCCAATTCCTGTGAGGTACCTGTTGCGGGTGGTGGTGGGTCGTGGATCTTTTGAAGCTGAAGTGGACGCAGCTGTGGTCGGTCCAGTGGAGTCCGGTGGCGTGGCTGAAGGTGATGTACTTGCTGGAAGAGAAGACGGGATCAAGCGTGTGGCCGGCGTAGTGGGTGGGGGTGTTGACCAGTTGCTTGAGTCCGAGGTTGGCGAGTTTTTCCAGCAGGGCGGTGGTGTTGCGGTCCTTGTTGTTCTCCAGGTGGAAGTTGAGGTCCCCGAGGAGGATGTAGTCAGTGGAGGGGAGGGCGTGCGGGCTGATGAAGTCTGTGATGTCTTCGCTGAATTGTGTGCGTGGTCCCGGGGGTCTGTAGACGAGGGTGCCTCTGAGGGTCGTCTTAGGGTCGGTGTGAATCTGGAAGTTGAGATGTTCGGCTGCGGCGAAGGAGTCGTTGGCGTCGGTCGTGATGCGGATGGTGTTCCTGTGGACGATGGCGATGCCACCTCCGGTCTGGTTGATGCGGTCCCTCCTGATGATCTTGTACCCGTCCGGGATGGCGATGTCGGGTGCAGAGAAGGCGTTCATCCAGGTTTCCGTGAGGAAGGGGACGTCCGGTGATGTAGCGTCGAGCAGGTTCCAGAGTTCCACGGCGTGTCTGTGGACGGAGCGGGTGTTGATCAGGATGCACTTGAGGTGGTTGCTGCTGGTGTTTGTCTTGGTGGGTGCGGGGCAGGTTCGGAGGCAGGTGAACTTGCAGGTGCAGCAGGTGAAGGGTCCGTGGGTGCGTCTCGGGGTGGCTCGGCAGCAGGTGAAGGGTCCGGCCAGCATTGAGTGCGTTGAGAGTGGCGGCGTCGTAGGTCAGTCGGGTCGTCTTGCCTCGGCGGGGAGGGCCAGGGGTCCTGGCGCTGGGCGCGGGCCAGGCGCGGACTGGCGCAAACGGGCTTACCATTGGCGCACCTTCGGCGCTTAATCGGCGCTCCCACTGCAAGCGTCCGCTGCGCGGTCGCTCTGGGGGCGTCATAAGTAAGGAGCCGGGAGGGAGGAGCAGCTGGGTGGCGGGAGCGGGGCGGCGAATGGAATCACAGGGGGGCGGGGCCGCAGGGAGGCAACGGCGGGAAATTCCAAGAAGCAGCGGGCAGCGGGAAATTCCCAGGAGCAGCGGGAAATTCCCAGGAGCAGCGGGCAGCGAGCGAAGGAATCTGCAGGCAGGAGGCGGCAAAGGCAGGCAGGAGCGGCAGCAGTGAGTGGGGCGACCAAGCCCTGTGGAGGGCTGAGCGGTCACCGGTCCGGTTTCTAAGAACTCATTGTGATGTTGGGATGGACGGATGTAGGTGACCATGCCGTATTTGGATAGCATGGCTAATGCCTAAATAAGGACTGGGATTCTATGCCTAATTAAGGGCAATGCGAATTGTGCCTATATAAGGACATGATTTAGGAAAACCTATGTACAGACATCTAAATCAAAAAACAGCACCCACTCCAATGACGAATGATTGATATTACTAAATGCTAAACATTAAAATGCTAAACATGCTAAACTTATACAATTTAGTTTTACATGTTTGCTAAAACATTTGTAAAAGCATACTAAAAGTCTTTCTAAGAACTTTTACTAGACATGAAATGCAAAGGTGCTGAACATATTAAAGCAATGTTTCATTCTAAGCATATGTTTACAGTGGATGCTAAATGAATGAACATATATATACATATGATGAAATGGTTCACAGAATAAAAGTTCAAAGCCATTTCATGTTATGGTACATAAATGAAGTTGTTGTGAATAAAGGTGACAATGTGTTACTGGAAGTGTTCAAATAAGTCTGTTCTCTATGAATAGTTCTATTGTAAGCAGATTACTTTGCCATAAAAAGAAAAAATCAAATTTGGAAAAAAGCTAATCATTGGAAAAAGTTCCAACGTTTGAAGGCCAAATTCATAGCTTTCCTGGTACACTGTGAGCCGAATCAAAGTCAGTGTATGGGGCTGGTGAGAACATGAAATCCTCTGTTCCTGTAGACAAAAGATCGCCTACCAATGTTGGTGACAGTTGGAATACCTCGTTTAGAAGATTAACTGCACATAGATGTGAAGCATCGGCAGCAGCAATGTTAATTTTCGATGTTACCTGTGTGCCTGATGATACATCATATACCTCAGCAGTAGCATGTTGCGTCTGTGAGATCTCAACGAATGCCGTCATCAGGATTGGTAGCCTCTGGGGACAACACAGAGCATGGGCCATTACCGGGTCCCGCAGAGTATCAATATCCCTTGGCATGATTGATGGAAGTGTTAGACAGATGTCTAGCATGCATTTTTAACCGCAAAGCAGGCCCCGTAGAGCAGGTAAGATGCAATCTTGCCAGATTGTTCAAAGAGACCATTGCGGCAGACCAAGGTCAAGCACTTCTATTTCATGCGCCGCAATGAGCTGTCATTACCCTCACGTAGCGCCCTCTACCCCTTGACTCCGGGATGACAGACTCTGCCCTGAAGGTATTTACCCTTAATGTGAAGGGCCTGAATAATCCTGTCAAACGAAGGGCGTTGCTTTTCTATCCGGAAAACTCGGGGCTGAGATTTGTTTACTCCAAGAAATCCATTTACTCACGAAGGACTGGCACAGGATGCAGTCCCGCGCTTTCCCCCAACAATTCTTCTCTTCTATGCCGGAGAAAAAAGCAGGGGTTGCAATTTTGGTGTCTAGGCGCTTCCAGGGACAGATCAAAGATAAAGTAGAGGAGATTAAGGGCAGGCTCCTAGCCTATAGCCACCTGATAGCTGGCCAACAGCTGACAGTGGGTTCCCTGTACACACTGAACACGGGGCAGGAGTCCTTTTTAAAAGGTGCTCTCTCGGAGGCGCTCCGATCCCCAGACCCCCTCTTGCTTTTAGGAGGGTACCTCAACTTGGTGATGGACACTAACATGGACAGGTATGGGCACAGATATGGGGATACAGGCACCCTCTCTAAGGCGGGCAAGATTTGGTTGCAACAAAGGGGGTTGGTGGACTTATGGAGGGCTAAACATCCCGAGACATCACATTACACATTCTATTCCCATGTACACCGTACTTACACCAGGCTGGACCACTTTCTTGGATCCTCCGACATGGCTACCAGAGTAACCGACATATGCATTGTGCTGGCGGCTCTTTAAGACCATGATGCGGTAGAGCTCACAATCACAGTTCCCAGGATTGGGCCGGAAGGTGGAGACTAAGTGAGACCCTCCTGCAACGCCCGGAGGTCACTCAGCAACTTCGCAAGTGCATTACTGATTACCTGGCCATTAATGATACTCCCGAGATCTCAGTCTCAGCCCAGTGGGGAGCCCTAAAATCGGTGGCCCACTGTGAACTCATTGCAATAGCGGCGGCGGAGGCCAGGGACCGTAAAGCGAAGCGCGAGGACCTAACTGCCCAGGTGTCTGAACTAGATAGAGTTCACAGTCGCACCGGTGCCCCCAGGGTTTGGAAGCAATTGAAGGCTGCCAGGGCCCAATTGGCAGGGCTAGACACAGATAGGGCCGAGTTTGCGTCCCTGAGCCTCTGCAATACTTATTACGTGGGAGGGAACAGGACCGGCCGCCTACTTGTTAGCACACGAAAGGCAAAGGTCCAGCGCTCGAAAATTCAAGGCCTACGTGACGGGAATGGTGATGAAATCAGGGAGGATGCACAGATCGCAGAGGCATTTCGGGATTACTATGCTTCATTATTCCAAGCCAACGCTGCTTTGGGTACAGACGTTGATGCCTACCTAGAGAATGCAGCGACCACGGCGCTATCTCCGGCGAGTGCGGACGCCTTGGAGGCTCCCATTCGTCTGGATGAGGTGGTGGAGCCATAGCCTGCCTCCGACCTCTCAAGTCCCAGGGCCCAGACGGCTACTCCCACGGTTTTTATAAAGCCTTTAGCCCACTACTCGCTCTGGTCCTCACCCTGCTTTTTAATTCCTTCCACGGTCCTGGCTCCATCCCTTCGGACATGCTGGAGGCCGAGATAGTGATGTTGCCCAGACCCGGCAAGGAAACTACACATTGGTCAGCGTTTCGCCCCATCTCCTTACTTAACCTAGATCTGAAGCTCTTTACGGGTGTGTTGGATGCGCGCCTCGGGCCGTGCTTACCTGGGATTATTGAATCAGACCAGTCGGGCTTTGTCCCAAGCCGGCAGTGCAGTGATAATACCAAACAAATTCTCCATCTGGTGGACAAGGCCCATTTCCAACAGTCTGACTCGGTCCTGCTAGCCATAGACGCGGAGAAAGCTTTTGACCGGGTCGACTGGAACTTCTTACAGCGGGTTTCGGCTCATTTCAGGATAGGGGATCGCTTTCAATCCTGGATCGCGAGCTGTTATCATCGCCCCCAAGTGCAGGTTCGCCTGGGTGGCCTGCGATCTAGCCCCTTCTAAATCCAGCGGGGTATGAGGCAGGGGTGCCCCCTCTCGCCTCTTCTGTTTGCTCTCTATGTTGAGCCGCTAGCGCAAAAGATCTGCGATAATCCGAATATACAAGGCATCACCTTTGGAGGAGAACCACATGCGATCGGCCTATATGCTAACGATATCATAGCTGCTCTTGATTGACCGGAGAGCTCAGTACCCGCGTTCTTGGCGGAGGTGGAGTCCTTTGGTGGGGTGTCCGGCTTCCGGATGAACAGGGGGAAATATCTGATCCTACCATTGGGCAGGAATGCCCGGTCACCTCCAGGCACGCCTGAGTATGGAGTGGGCCTCCAGACACGATCGCATCTTCCGTACCTGAGCATCCCCCTTACCCCATCCACAGAGGTGACAGTCATCCTCAATTACGCAAATCTCACATCCCAGATCCGCAAGGACTTGACACGCTGGTCCAAACAAATGCTCTCCCTGTTAGGGCAGATCGCGGCGGTTACGATGTCGGCCCTACCCAAGATCTTATATATTTTTCAAACTATTCCAGTGATCCCTCCAGCCGGTACCATTGCGAACCTACAGGTTGCATTTCAACAGTTTATTTGAGGGGGAAAAGTCCGCGCTTACACAAACAATTGGCGTACCATGGCGATGGATGAGGGGGGTCTGGGAATCCCTAACCTCCAGCAATATTTTCAAGCAACACAGCTTCATTATTGAATGGAGTGGTACAGACCGGAATCCGAAAAAAGATGGCTATTTCAGTACAGGGCTATGGCCCAGACTTCCCTTTGGAAGATACCGTTTCTCCACCGGCAACATAGGCCGCGATACACCCAGAAGTCGCCCATCATCCGCACCCTCTTGCGAGTTTGGGACACAGTTGCTGTTAAAAGGGGCCTTACAACCTTCCCCTCCCGCTCACCCCTCTCTGGGATAACCCTGAGTTCCCGCTGGGCACTGATCCTCACGCCTTTTTACAGTGGCGAGGAACTAGCTGCAGATCGGCTGGTCATCTTTTCGATCTGCAGGGTTTCCTTCCCCTCTCAGACCTGTCCCAGGGGTATGACGTTGTCTCGTCCCAGCTCTTCCAATACTTCCAGCTGAGACACTGGCTCACACACCCCGACTGTGCCCCGCTAGTTGGTAGACGAATTACGGACTTCGAAAAATGGCTTGTGATGAAAGATTCAGATAAAGGTCTTAACACGGAACTCTACAAGATGCTTGCGCCCCCACTTGAGGCATGTCACGCAGCGGGACAGAAATGCTGGGAGGCGGAGTTGGGGAGGATACTGTCAACCCGGGAGTGGCGCTTAATTTACTATAGGGCCAACCATACGACACGCAACACTGCAGGAAGGGAGGCGGCGGTGAAACTAGCCACTTATTGGCACCTTACCCCCCTTAGGCTTAATAGAGGGAACCTGACCCGTAGCACACTTTGTTGGAGGGGCTGTGGGGAGAAAGGTACCATGACTCACCTACTTTGGGATGGCCGAGAAGTTAGGGATTACTGGAAAGTGGTGTTAGACTACATAGATAGCACATTTGATACTGAAATCCCGCGGCTCCCAGCCTATACTCTCCTAGGTCTCCCAAACGCACTCACCTTCCCTCCGAGGGCGCCAGATGGGTATTGCTATGCAAGCTGCATCTCAGCACATCCTATCACTTTGGGGGACGAACACTAGACCTACCCACACGGGATGGCTGCACAAAATATGGTTTACGCTGGTAATGGAACGCATTCAAGCCACACTCACGCAATCAGCTGCAACGTTCCACATACTTTGGCTGCCACTTTTGTCCCTTCTCTCAACAGAATTTAACAAAATTACATGCCCTAGATATCTCCGCAAACTACGCCTGACAGAGGCCCGAAATGACTCTCACAGGCCAGATGGGGGAACACGCGGAAAGAACTTTACAAGACTCGACGATTATTCTGAAGATCCGGCACACTGGTTGGGGTGGGAGGAGGTCGGGGGGGGGGGTTTCTTTGGTTTTGGTTCTTGTGGTTGTGTTTACTTAACAGGCTAAGCGAGCACTGCTTGTGTTTCAATGTCACATGTTGGCCCATATATCACGATTGTCGCTTGCTCTGTGGAGAAGACGTTTTCATCTGTCTCATATGCTACTTCTATATGGAGCTCTCACTTTGCACTGTAATGCCTGTGTCCTTAATTGAAACCAATAAAACAAATTTGAATTTAAAATAACATTTAGAATACCAGTGTGATAGTAGATGTATTGAAACATTTTGTTTGGCTTTATTCTAACTAATAGCCGATTACGCTGCTTTCTCTAAGATTGGGTATTTGTAAACTACCCCAGTCCAATATGGCGCGTGGGAATAATGTTGGACACACGTGATTAGGGGACGACGCAACGCGAAAGGCCCGACGTAATTAGGAATCTCTCTATATATTCTAGGAGAGACATGGCGCCCGTTTTGAATGACCGGCTTCTAGGATCGCGTCCGTGTTACACAGGTTATTGACTCCTGCTGCTCTTAATCCATTTTTGCCTTCATCCAGTAAGAGTTGTAGATCTTGGTCTCTTACTAGGGCAGTGCACGTTATTGTTTGGGGATTTGCATGTTAGGCGTCTGTATATTACTCGGTGTATGTTCTTTGCATTTTGTTGTCAACAGAGACTATGGGGCGGTTATTAGTATATGGATCGCTCTAATACTGTACTGAATGTTGAGTGACCACATGATGGCCTCGAGGCTAAACTAGCAGTATATGTGATATGACTAGCATAATCAAATGTGGGCACTAAAACTACTTTTAGTTTGAGGTTTCATTAAGACTTTTTCCTAAATAGCAATTAGGAGGTTGATTGGGATAGGTTTGGCCAATTGTTACTGTTGCAATAGTAGATACTGATATGTATTGCGGGTACCTACTTGATTCACTGGAGCTGCCCAAGTGGGATTTATATCATGATGTGATTTGCTTCCAATTTTGGTATACTATGCTAGTGGTTGGAGATAGTGGATTGCTATACATTGTTACTCTCCTTTGTATTTCTAGGGCGGTGGGCTATTACTTTGGTAACACCTTTGCAATCTACACCTTGGGGCAATTGTTACCCCTATGATTATATTTCTGGAGGTAAGGGCATTTTTTGCATCTTTGGTTTTAACAACGTTGGGAATGACGTTTTAAGTATTTAAGTGGGGGCCAACTAATGATATGGACATCGGTTCTAGCCTCTAAAAACGAGCTAGGCACCTCTAGCACTTTGATCCACTTTATTCTCTTCTCGGCTCCTCGCTTCATATATGTTGAAACGAAGCTCAAAAGTAGCTTTTTGTTTTTAATATGAGCAGACACCCAGCAGCGAATAAAGTGGATCACAGAGCTAGAAGTGCCTAGCTCGTTTTTAGAGGGCTAGAGCAGTGTAAGTAGGGGTTCTAGCTCAGAGGCCAGGTTTTAATAGGTATTTGTAGTTTGTTTCACTATTTAGTTGAACATATTACCTGCACATTTGTTTTAGTGGGAAGGTGCCGATGATGATAAGTGGGACATACTGATGAGTACCGGTCAGCAGTTCCCTGGTGGCTGTTTCCGTGAGGTCCCTTCCCACTTTTCACTCATTTTTTTCACAACACTTTTTAAGTAGAGATGGTGTTTGGAATTGGTGTTGGAGACACAGACACAGACAGTATTTTGAGAAGAAGATAGGTACACCCTGTTAGTACTGCAGAAGCGTTGCATACTATAAGAATCCTCACCAGTAAGGGAGGCAGGTGATGTCCAAGATACCCTATCAGACATGGGGCAGGTTTCTGTTGATAAACTCGCTTCAGGATTGGCAGCAGCGTAGTCTGGGAACCAGTGCCTTCGAGAGAGGGGCCGACTAGTTCGACGCGATGGAGGGCAGCAGCTATGTTTTTATTTTTTACTTTGAGCTCTCTCCTCCCACTTTACAACCCCAACCCACCCCTGCCCACCCCACCCACCTCTTTTCTGTGACATTAACCACGCCTGGGTAGACCTGCATAGGTTGCTGTTTTAGAAAATAAGGTGCAATTCCAGAATGTATTAGGGCAAATATTATTCTAGAGTTTAGGAAAAATAAACATGGTTTTCAAAGATTTATCTCCTTCCTGGGGACCCTGCCACCACTGCCACCACCATCATCCAAGTTGCAGACTGCAAATCATTGGCTGTAGGAGGGAGAGAAGGAATCTGAAACCGTTTTGTGTGCACATAAAATATAGAATTTAATATCCTTTTAGCATGCTCCTAAGGGTAAACTTAGTGCCAGGTTGCCTGGAAACTGCTGGCTGTGAAAACAGATGCCAAGCAGCAGCAACAGCCGAGCCGGAGTACTGATGGAGTCCGGCCAAAAGCACAAATCAAGTCAGAGCAGGCCAGGGCGGATCAAGGCAACCTCCCCAATAACCACTCGCGATGACTATCTGCCTGCTAGGTCTGAAATCTCATGCTTCTAATGAACAACAAAGCCCCTGGCTCCCCTAGCAAAGCTGTGGGAGTTAAGCTGCAGGGAGCTCTACTCTCTCAGTGAAGCTCCGGGGGAAGCACTGCCCTTCCCAGCTCCCCATGAGGGTGGCAACTGCAGCTATGGTCATGGAGCACTTGCACATCAATGGAGTCCCGATCACCAACCCAGACACTGGTGTCACCTCTCCTCCTCCGTTCAATTACCAAGCACTGGCCGGTGTGCAAACACAAGGCAAATATGAGCAACTCTCAGAGTGACACAAAAAAACTCCACAAAACAACAGGTAGTGAAGTCCCCCCACCTCAAGGTCCTAAAAAGTCCCAGAGCTGAGGTGAGGAGTAGGTGGAGGTGAGGAGACCCAGCTAAGTCAAAGAAAGAGCTTGAACTATACATGTGGGTGAGCACAAGCCCAGAGCGGTGGCAGGGAGAAGCAGGAACCGGGCACTAGTCCTCGCTAGTGGTACAACAAGTGGATTGGTCCAGTTGAAAAGCATGGAAGTCCAAGTTCAAAAACTTCCCAGGTCAAGAATGGTTATATTTGAGCTGAAAACCTCTCTGCGCGGTTCAAATCTAGCTGCCACCATGGTACCACAGGTGAGATACTGGAATCACGTCAGTCCCACTAATGCTCTTGAGATTTCCCATTTTTGTGCGGAGATCTACAAACAGGACAAAGGGTGTAATTCAATCCCATCCTTCAGGGCTCCTCTCAGGTCACCGCCGGGAGGTCCAGACCTCTTCTGTTCATCCGCAGAGCTTGAAAGGTTTCTGCTGGGGTTCCTTGCTGTACCACATTTATGCCTAGCACTTGCTAGTGGGTAGGGTATCTCCTGGGCACTCCCTAATCAATGGCGTAAAATTTTCCAGGGGCAACCCTACCCACTTTTTAGTAGTTCCAGCTGCCTTACTGCAAACAGTGAACCCCTGAGGAAGGGCTTACAACAGCCCGAAATGCATTGAGAAATATATGATTAATCACTAATAAAGATCATCCATAAAGGATAAATTATGTGTGGCTCATGCGACAGAAAAAAGCCTGGAAGGGCATATCTGCCGGATTAGAAACCGTTTGTACATAATGGGCCTCACATGTACAGACGTAAAGAAGATGAACTTTGGACAATTTGGAATGAAAATGAATTAAATATGGATAAATTGGTGGTGTTTTTGTAAGGAAATTTCGAGGATGCTGTGCATCTGGTCTTGGAGTAAAACTTCACTTCAGCTTTGATGTGTACATTAGCACGTGGAACCAGGGCGGACGACGGTTCCGGGCTGTACGCAACAATCTTCAAAATTTAAAGAGAAAAGCAAAATTTGAAACAATGGGTGTGCACTTGTTCTACTCTTTTTCTTACTGCAAACAGGCCACAAATGTCATGTATCAGAGCATTTTAAAGATGGTGAAAGTTTTTTGCCACACTAAACCTGGACCCTGAGGGTTGTGGGTGTGTAGGGGAGTACACCGTGCTAATCCTAAGTATCTCCAATAACTGCACTAAAATTCAGTTGGTAGCAGACCCTGTACCCACAACAAACTAGGGACAGAGAAGTCTGGTAGGACAAAGGCAGGGTCCTAATGCGGCTGGCATCCTGTTTCCCTGTAAGTGTTGCATGCGGCTCAAACAGATTGGTCAGGCAGGATTTGTCACTGTGATATCAACCCACTAGGGGGAAACTTTTGTGTAGTTTCTGGGAGGAATTTCACTGCTCGTTCACACTTTATTCAGGGCTGAGGACATGCTCGGAGATGACAGAGGCTAGTACGAATTAGCCTTCTGACATTTCAGGCAGGTAAAAGGGTAACTTTCTAAAATGTATGTGTCCTTAAAATGTATTAACATCTAACTGCACCATTGAATTTGATTGTTAAAACCTATATAAAAATTATGGTTTTATTATTTTTGTAGCTGGTCCCATCCCAAGTTAGCAGTCTTAGATTTTTTCACAGTGGAAATAGCTTTTTGGGCCTTGTCACTGTAGAGCATAATAACGTTCTATCTGTCCCACATTTACATACGGTGCACCCTGTTGTTGTGCATTTCCAGGCCTACATTCGGTGACTTACTAATATTTAAAAGGGAGGTCTTCCCTGTCAACAAGGATTATTTTCACCAATTTAACTATTTTTAAAGTAGAGCACAGGCACTTTACTCCTGGTTAACAGTGGTAAAGGGCACCGGGACCTAAAGCCCGCAAAAATAAGTCGCAGAAAAAGGCAAAAAAACTGGGGTGAAGACGCAGAAGAGACAGATATCCTACAATCACTGATTGACGTTGTAAATAACAGTTGAACAAAGTAATGTTTCGGTATAGTTCCAAATGCTTCATTTTTTTGATCTATCCTACATCATTCGCTGTCTAGCCAGAGACATTGTCATTACACACGACGCACAAACAACACACAACATGCACATACATTCAGATACACAAAGGGGATTTTGGACAGACATTTTCAGCTGCATGCTACTGCGGTTCAGCTATATTCATTGCATGGCGTTTGGTGGATGTGAACACACACATTGGTATTAATTCCTTCTTTATTTTGTTTTTACCCAAAGGGCTTCATCCCCTGCACTTACCCCCCTTATACCCACTGATGCTCTCTGGTGTTTTCAAAACCTTCTCTGTCCTGCTCCCTGGGTATTTTTCTTTGCCCTAACAGCTTTTAAGTGCTTTGAAGCCTCTTGCTTACTTTTTTTCTCCTGCACACTTACTTTTTTTTATTTACATTTTCTGAAAAGGCCATTGTCATGTTGGAACAATAACTAGAAAAATAGACAACCTAGCCACCAGTGAGTCACAACACATGCATTGTGCACATTTGAGCCCACAGTGGCTATTTTGGATTATTTAACCCCAGCATGCAGTGGCTAAACTATGGAAGAAAAGAGATAAAAGGGCGGCAGCTGAAGCAGCAGTGCTGAAAATTACACAGATGGGAATCACCACAGTTGTCCCTGAAATTATTTTGAATGTTGCCTCTCATTTCTATGGCCCTTGAATCTCTGCATCAACAGTGAACTCCTCTGTGACTTGCAATATCCCTATAGAGTGTAATTTTCTCTAATCCAATTATATTCTGCATCTCCAGGCAACCAGAAAGGCAGTGCTTACCTTGCCTGTGCTCCACATGGCTATGCTTTGAGTGCACCGCTGCATCCTCACTCAAGGAAGAGAGTTTTGCATCAGAGAAGGACAGTGACTTTCCATCAGAGATGTTGGGCATCTTCGCATCCAAGGTATCTCCTAGGCGTAAACAAAGTCTCCAAGGATGGATGCTCATAGGTAAGAGAAACAGGGACTCCTATAGATTAGCAATATCTGCATTTAAGATAAGAGATAATGTATGTGACTATAACACCCTGGTGCTACCAGCTGTACCAGTAATACAGCACTCCAGTACTACCAGGTGTACCTGTAGCTATCTTACATCATTGGGTATAACTGATTATTAAGCAATATTTCACATTAATACTTGCAAACATGTATGTGTTGAGGAATTCGATGCCAAAAATAGGTTCTCATCTGTTGACAGCATCAGGGCGCTGCTCTTTTTCCATGTACTTTCAGTGTCTAGAATAGCCAATTACATGGATGATTAATAAGCATTGAGCAACACTGAGGAGAGCATGCAGTATAATTGTTGAAGACTGGGAAGAAAATTCATATTTTAGTAAGATATTTGTTTCCATACATTGAGTCTAGCTTTCTAGTTAAGATGAAGTGTGTTGTTTGTTAATGCATCTAACTTATCACTTTCCAATGTAATGGAAATATTTTTTTCAGAAATGTTTTATAATTTGAAGGAGTTCTAGCAATACATTTACAAAGTATTTTTTAGTTTTTCTTGCCATTTATAACTCATGCTACTATATTTTTGGCCCAGCATTGACAATGAAATCAGACACCTCCAGTCCAGTCCACAGGTGCCGGAGTGTACTGAATCATTGGCCTGAGGGTCCAATATTTATAGCTGGCGCCAGCTTTGAAGTGGGAGAAACGTCTAGACATCCTCACCACATCTGGTTCTGGAATTTCTATCCCTACCCTTTCTAGGCTATTTACTGTGACGACAGCCTGATCTCAAGTTCTTTGTAAGTGCGCTGAGGCAGCTCCTTTGAAATGTAACTGGGGCATAGAACTGCTCCGCCCCTCGCATCCTGCCAGGATGGCCCATCCTGACAACTTCTAGTCCGCTTACGTCTCACTGTCTGGGAGAATGAACACAATAGCCAACTGCCATCTACGCCTTGTCATGGGATCCAGGGTATGGCATTCAGATACCAAAATGGTTAGGACAAAAAAATGCTACCTTTCTGAAAATCTAAGGAATACAAAAAAGTGATTGAATGCTTGAATTAATCTCAGTCACTGGGAATTACCCGAGGTTGTATCATAATCCATTGTTAATTTGTACAACATGCCACCTAAGTTCAGCCCAGCTGTATGCAAATCAGTCTTGACCCTGCTCCAATGGGAATAGTTCAACCCATACTGCCAAGCCAGGTCCTCCCAGTACCAGGACACAAGCATCCAGGACCAGGTTTGCCCTTGTTGTGAGCTCATCAGCCAGGGATAGCTTTGGTTCAAGTGACAGTGTGCACTGCACCCACACCTCGGCATTCCTGTCCCACTTAGGGTGACATACTAAAGTGAAAAAATAAGTGATGGATGGATTGCTTGAGCCACTGGTAATTACTCGGGCTGCATCCCAGTCTGTTGTTACTTTGCATTTTGAGGTGGCATTATGTGCAAATATAAAGATGGACTGTTAGGCGGCCCAAGTCAGCAGCTATCCGTGCAGAGCACTTTTTGCGTCAGGCTATCTGTGTGCAATTACCAGCCTGTGCGTCACAGTAGTTTCAAATGCAAGGGCACACTTATTCACGTGTAACCAGCCCAGTGCCCGCACACCTAGCTGCTCCACAGTGGCCTTATCTTAAAAGGCAGACACCAGTGGGTAACATGCTCATATCAATTATTGTGAATGAGAATCAGATAGTGAGACTCACCTAGAGTAAAGGTGCAAAAACTATGTGATCAAAAGTGAAAATTCAGGCCGACTAAATGGGTGGAATCCATTTTCAACATATTCGGCTGTCAGCTGAAACTAGGGGAACAACTAACCATTGCTCATGGGTACTCTTGCCTAGTCATCTGTAACTAGTGGCAATGGGTTCTGACCATTTGCTGGTTTTCTGCCACCACAGAGTTCTTACGTTGGCATTCCCACACCAAGATCACCGACCTAAATCAGCAATAAGAACACCTCCCTCCACAGAGAACCTAGACTGCACTAATAAGCGTCCTGGTGCTATGTCTGATGTATCCCTAGGACTTTAGGAGCCAACATGGCCAGAGAAGTTCTAGGCCAACCCTTGCCCGGAGTCATGAAACATTGCTCTTACCAGGCTCTTCCTGGCAATAGTCAGTGCCTCTACTCTGAAACCCTCACTAAAACATGTCCCCTGGGTCACCTGCTGTTCTCCTTAAGGAGAATACACAGCCCACTAACTTTACTAATGCAGGTCACTACACCCTAAAGATGAAGACACAGGTCCTTCACTGGACCCGTCGACCCTCACCCATAGCAGTTACACTAGGGTCTATAGCTGCCACCATCCTTGCAGAATAACTGTGCCTTCTAAGGAAACAACAGCCCACTCAACACGCTGTACTCCCCTGACAGAGTCAGCTCAGGGTTTTCCAGCCACAGAACCACCCTAGGAACCCTAACCAACCTGTCCTTTGTGAGAACAGGGTTCATGTCCCCCACTTGTGCTCTCACAAGCCCCACCGGGTCAACTGGATGTGTCAGTGGGCTCTGTATAGGTCATGCCTCACCCATGCCCAAATTCGGGCCACTTCCCAACCTCTAAGCAGTGAAGCTGAAAATCAACAAGGGACCCTGAAGATCCCCCAGTGAAATGTGAAATGTCACCCTGGAAGCACACAGTGCCCCCCTCCACTTCACTCAGCTGAACGGCCGCCCTTACCTGCTGTGTCCATGCCTGGCAAACCAGGACTTCTGAGGAGCCTTATGGCCAAACCCTATGACAGGTACACCTAAAATGCATGAGGCAGAAGTCTGCAAAGTAAGAACACTCTGCAGCTTGGCCTTCTGACAGCTCGGAGCGACAATCTCTAACAGACATGCTTCCCTCCCTCCGGATTGATGCTCAGAGTCCGCTCTAAGATTCTGCACCAACCGCCCACATGGCTAGGTCTTGGTGGGCACCCCCACATTCTCCATCTACAGAGCCTCTGTCCCCTGTCCTGGGGTCTGATCTCACAGGATCTACCTGATGGTACACCAGGCTGGGCATTGCCATAGCTATTACTTCAAGTTCTGGGTAAAAACTGTCTCCAGGTTGGCATCCTTCACTGTACTTGGGCATTCGACACTCAACCCTGATAATTTAGGATCCATCAGTAACCCATCCATGGAATATAGTGAATCTTCAACCTCTCTCATGTCTCCTCAGGTGAAGCCAGTGGCCAACCTAGAGAAACTAGGGCACTCACTACCCACCCTATGTCTCCTTAAGGGCTAACAATACACCTCTTACCTCAGGAACAATCCCCTTACTCTGCCACCCACCACTATCGGCCACCCTTGGGCCATCCTTGGACAGCTCCCCCTCTCCAACAGATAAGCTATGGAGACAATGGGAACCAAATCTCTTTCTTGCATCACCCTCCACCATTGGAGAACTTCTCAGGGACCACCATACCCTCATGGTTGGACCTCCTAGGGGTTGCCATTATCACCTGAGTACTCTCCCGTCCTGGCAGAGGGACCTACAATTACACAGATAAGGATAAGGTGTTCTTTTCTAGTAAATCTGGGTAGAAGACCGGCAGAGTGCATACACAAATGGGAAGAGAGTTGTGTAGTTCCTAGGAATCCCCCAGGACCTGGCGTTTTGGATAACCTAAACTGAGGGCTTGGTGGCCCAACTGCTTCCTGACACCCCCACAGGTTATGTCAGCCGTTAGACCAGCTAGCTCTACAGTGCCAATACACCCCCCTGTATTCTACGTGTAGAACAATACAGTATGTTTCACTCAGAAAATACATAGGTAGGCAATTAGGACATTTCAATATGAATGTATTGGTCCATCGACAGCCTCGTGTAAAACATATGTGCTGTGACAATTAGGAGACAGAAGCAAACAAAAGAGATTGCTAGTACCAATTTAGTAAATAGTAGATACATTTCTACCATAGTGCTAATAAGAAGAACAGAAGCAGTACAGATAAAAACAGTGGCACTTGCTTATTCCTAAAATGCACCCTAAATAATTTTGCTAAAATGTATCTAGCCGAACCAGGATGTGTCGGTGTATGTGTAGATAGCTATGTGTATCTGTAGCCAAGAAATCCCTAGGGAAGAACTAGCCCCCTCACCTGATGCTTGGGAATGCAGGACCCCATCTCTGCTTCGAGGATGACAGCCCACAAGGGATGCCAGACTGCTGCGTGTTGGAGATTCAGCATGCAGGACCCTTGTCTCAGCTTGGAAGGAATTCTCCTCTAATTTGTCAGGGGGGAGTGAGGTTCTTTTATACTAAAGTTATAACTCCAGGTTTTTTTCTAGAATCGATATGTTTTAAAACAAATTATGGGCGTTATGAAAACAATGATAAATGTTTTGAAAGCAATCACCAGTGCTTTTCCAAACAAGTGTGATCATGCACAGCTGGCTGTTGGCCAAGGATGAAAATAGTGGTGTGCCTGGGGACATGCTTATGTATGTCAGGTGCAGCAATTGTGAGCCTGGTGTCGAAGAGACAGGAGCAAGCTGATCGAGCTGTAATTTCACAGTAATTTCTCAATGCAAAACCTCATTTACCTCTATTTTACAGCTGAAAAGGTGTTTAGACCCTTGACATCATGTATTACCTCCAGGAGAATTTACATAAACATGAAAAATCAAAACAAAAATAATATTTAAGCCAATAAATAGAGTTGGTGAGTATTTTAAAGGGTTTTATGTTCTAGTTAAAAGTTAAGGTTCTCTGAACTCTTTATTCATTAGTCAAATATCAATCAGGTTACAGAATTAGGAAAACAGGAAAATATAATGAATACAGAACATAGTATAGGTTGCATACAAAGCATTCTATAAAGGAAGGGAATGAGGCAATCAAATGTCAATCAGAATTCTTAAAAAAAAGTTCAGGAAAATATGATTCAAGCGTGAATTATTCAAGGCCGATTAATAATTAATAGTTGGCAAAATCTCCCATAAAGAGAAATAAAGGCACAAGACAAATACATCTTTTCAAAACTAATTCATTAGTCAAAGCATGAACTTAGAGTTTTAGCATCTAAATCTAAACCTGTTCTATCCAGCTCCACTCTCTGCCCTGGTCTGTTCAAGCTGAGAGAGGCTGCTTCACAAGGAGCGAGACAGCCGGCCCGTCACAAGACCAAAGAGGAATGTGGTCTGCCTTGCCAAATATATGACGTGCAAAGACTTCTCGGAAAAAATATGAGCAAGAACCACTACCTCCCTCTATCTCTCCTCGGGTGCAATCTCCTTCCAGACTGTACCCTCGACGTTCGCGTACCTAACCCATATGATGTCTGATCTCATCTGCTTCTTCTCTTCTTCTCCCTCTCAGACAGAGGCCCTGCGAGGCTCAAGGCTTAAAAAGTGAGCAAACACCCCCCCAAGAGTTCACTATTTATACTCTAATTCTTGGCTGACTATACTAATAATGTTGCAGTTATCAGTAAAGCTTGTACCGTGATTAGTTAGCATAGCTGACATGAGGGTCTCACCATCCTGTTCTCATTTGCAAATCCAACCCATACCAGTTTTAACAAAGGAAGCGTTAATGCTTAATACAGTCTTCTGTTTCACAATCAATAATTATAAAAATGTGCAACATTAAGGCAAAAAAATGTATCAGTCCATTTCCAATCCATACCAGTTTTCACAAAGGAATTGTTAATGCTAATACAGTCTTATGCTTCACCAGCAATAATTAAAAAATATGCAACATTAAGGCAGAAATATATCAGTCCATTTCCTCCTTCCTTTCACATCGCATGCGGGAATGATTACTTTCCACAACACTGGGCACATTGCATGATAACAAGAATATACAGTTCACAGTGGCCTTGACTCCTTTGGCTCTTTACTTGAGGCAAGCTGGTTCTGTGCATGCGTCTCTTATTCAGCACAACTCCCAGCCAGGCTGGATTCCCAGGCAGCCATCTTATGGCGGGCCCATAAACAAAAACAAACACAAAGAGTATTCATTTATGACATGTAACCCATTATGTTTACCTCCCCATATTAATACCCTCTATTAGTTATTACCTAGCAAAAGCTATTAGTTTAAAGCAGCTTTTCTATCATTTGTGCAAACATGCAAAAAAAGTACAATGTACAACATAGCATAATCATACACTAGTGCAAATTTTCAAAGTGCACACGGTTAATACATACTCAGCTCTAATGTTTTAGATAGCTTTTTATGCAAAATGCGTTTGCCCCCGTGTAGTGTTGGTGCATGGTTATTTAATAGACATTATTAGAAGATGTGTTATGAACTGAATATGCATTGTCTAAATATGCAGCACATCCAAAGTCTCTTAAGACAGGAACAGGGAGTGTAGATTACAAGGAAAATGAGCTGGGAAGAAATAACCCATTCCATGAATGTTTTCAAAGCTAAAAAGGCCACTGAAATCACTAGTTTTCTCTACACTGCACAAACACATGTTAATTTAGCACAATCATTTCAGACTGACTAGGCCTCATTTAATGTCTTTCACTTTGCTTGCACCAAAAGTGCCCCTTTTAAAAGCATTGACTAGGCCTCATTTCATATTTCATGTGCCATGTGTTTCCCACTTGCACCAAAATCTGCGTCATTTTAAATGCAGTCTGTCTGAAGCACAATAATAAAGCAATGCCTGACTCCAGATGAAATCTGAGCTACATCACCAGCAACCAGAGTAATGATGTGACATCGGCAGCCAGTGTAGTGAGGTCACACCGGCACCCATTGAAATGTCACAACTGGCAGCCATTGTATGATGTCACACCGGCAGTCAATGCATGATGTCACACCGGCAGCCAGAGTTGTGATGTAACACCAGTAGCCATTGCAGTGATGTCACCCGCCAGCCAGTGTAGTGATGTCACACCAACAACCAGTGTGGCGATGTCACACTAGCAGCCATTGTAGTGATTTCACACCGGCAGCCAGTGCAGTGATGATAAAATGGCAGCCAGTGTAGTGATATTACCCGGCAGCCAGTGTAGTGATGTCACACCAGCAGCCAGTGAATTGATGTCACACCGGCAGCCAGTGTAGTAATGTCACAGCAGCAACCAGAGTAATAATGTGACAGCGGAAGCCATTGCAGTGGTCTCAAACCAGCAGCCAGTGTAGTGATGTCACACTGTAGTGATGGCACTGCGGCAGCCAGTGTATTGATATCTTTTCCGGCAGCCAATGCCGTGATGCCACACCAACAACTAGTGTGACATTGTCACACCGGCAGCCAGTGTAGTGATGTCCCAACAGCCACCAGAGTAATAATTTGACACCGGCAGCCATTGAAGTGATTTCAAACCAGGAGCCACTGTAGTGATTCCACACCAGCAGCCACTGTAGTGATGTCACACCAACAACCAGTGAGGCGATGTCACACTAGTAGCCATCGTAGTGATTTCACACCGGCATCCAGTGCAGTGATATCGCCTGGCTGCCAGTGCAGTGATGTCACACCAACAGCCAGTGCAGTGATGTGACACCGGCAGCCATTGCAGTGATATGACACTGGCAGCCAGTTCAGTGATGTCACATCGGTAGCCAGTGTTGTGATGTCACACCAGTAGCCATTGCAGTGATGTCACCCGGCAGCCAGTGTAGTGATGTCAGATCAGCAGTCAGTGTAGTGCTGTCAAACCGGCACCCAGTGTAGTGATGTCACAACGGGAACCAGGGTAATGATTTGACTCAGGCGGCCAGTGTAGTGATGTCACACCGGCACCCAGTATTGTGATGTCACAATGGCAGCCAGTGTAATGTATTACAATGATGGCCAGTATAGGAATGTCATACCATAAGCCACATTATGATGTCACACCGGCAGCCAGTGTTGTGATGTCACACCAGTAACAATTGGAGTGATGTCACACCAGCAGCCATTGCAGTGATTTCTCAACAGCAGCCAGTGTATTGATGTCACACCGGGTGCCAGTGTATTGATGTCACAACGGCAGCCAATGCAGTGATGCCACACCAACAACTAGTGTGACGATGTCACCCAGCAGCTAGTTTACTGATGTCACACCGGCAAATAGTCAAGTGATGTCAGACCGGCAGCCAGTGTAGCAATGTCACCCGGCATCCAGTGTATTGATTTCACACTGGCACTCATTGTAGTGATGTCACTCAGCAGCCAGTGTAGTGATGTCACACCGTCAGCCAGTGTATTGATGTCACACTGGCACCCCGTGTAGTGATGGCACACCAGCAGCCAGTGCAGTGGTGTCAGATCAGCTGTTAGTGTAGTGATGTCAAACCGGCACCCAGTGTATTAATGTCACACCGGCACCCAGTGTAGTGATGTCACACCAACGACCAGTGTACTGATTTAACACCAGCAGCCAGTGTAGTGATGTCACACCAGCAGTCAGTGCAGTGGTGTCACCAGGCAGTCGGTGTAGTGATGTCAGACCGACAGCCAGTATAGTGATGTCACACCAGCAGCCATTGTAGGATGTCACACGGGCAGCGAGTGTAGTGATGTCACACCGGCAACCAGGATAATGATTTGACTCCGGCAGCCATTGCAGTTAAATTACACTGGCAGCCAGTGTAGTGATGTCACACTGGAACCCAGTATAGTGATATCACAATTGCAGCCAGTGTAATGATATCACACTGGTGGTCAGTATAGTAATGTCATACCCACAGCCAGTGTATGATGTCATACCGGCAGCCAGTGCTGTGACGTTACACCAGTAGCAATTGTAGTGATGTCACATCAGCAGCAATTGTAGTGATTTCTCAACAGCAGCCAGTGTAGTGATATCACCAGGCAGCCAGTGTAGTGATGGCACACTGGCAGCCATTGCAGTCATTTCAAACCAGCAGCCAGTGTAGTGATTTTACACCGGGGGCCAGTGTAGCGATGTCACCCGGCAGCTAGTTTAGTGATGTCACACCAGCAGCTAGTTTAGTGATGTCACACCGGCAGCCAGTGTAGCGATGTCACCCGGCAGCTAGTTTAGTGATGTCACACCGGCTGCCAGTGTAGCGATGTCACCCGGCAGCTAGTTTAGTGATGTCACACCGGCTGCCAGTGTAGCGATGTTACCCGGCAGCTAGTTTAGTGACGTCACACCGGTAGCCAGTGTAGTGTTGTCACACCAGCACCCAGTTCTATAACCCTGACTCATTGAGGAATGTATGATCAACTTTATGCTCTCCCTTCTACCTGAAAAGCTACTTTTTAAGGGAAAAAGGGAACATTTTGTTACAAGTCCTCTGGTGCCCCTATCAGGATCTTGAGGGCAGTAGCTGCAAAACTAGGGATGGCAGTGATTGTAACAGTACTCATGACTCTGCTCTATACTCTAAATCAGTTTCACTATAATTTCTAGCTATAAAAGCATAAATATCTCATATATATATTTCTGATATGTCTCTATTAATGCAGCTACTTTTGTGCAGCCCAGGCGCGCAACACCCATTGGGCTCACGGGGCTTCAGCCCCCCCCCCGTCGTGTGTGTCAGCCCGGGCTGACACAGTTTCGCGGGTTGGGGCTGGCGAGCATCTAATTGCAGCCACACCCGAGTAGTTAACAGGTCTTTGAAAGACCATTTACTTGAAAATGAGGCTTTTGAGAAAGAAAACCCGACGCAGACCTGCTTACATATGGCAGCTCTCTTACAATTAGGAAATGACGTGGGTTAGGCACGCTCTGCCATAAAAGTGGACTTGTTCATTTGGTGAGCTAAACGCACAGTGACGATTTCCTCCTTGAATATGCAGTGCATCTTGGTAAATATTTGATGGCGCTTTGGTTTCACTACAGTAGAAGGGCTGACACAGTTTCCTTCGGCAACTGTTTTGTCTTTGGGGCATTTTAATTGGAAGACGCGGGGGATGAGGTGTAAATAAATGACAGTATAATCTGTGCTGTGCCTGCCAAAACATCACATGAGCGCAGGAATGTAAAACTTGCAATCTTAGTGGCTGTACTAGATGAGGCAAAGCCTTTGCATTCATATTATATGTGAAGTGTTTGAAGTGTTAACCGTGACGTAATATTGGGAGTAAGAATAGCTCTTGTTTGCAGTCAGAGTGCTGCCACATGGGAATTATGGACTGTATTTCTGTATTTATTTTTCAATTTGCTGCAGCATGAACCAGGCCCTGTTAGGCATCAGAGCTCTACTACCATTTACACAAGATGGCATCATTGTGCCTTGGGGCCTGTTTCTTGCTGTTGTTGTGCCCGGGCAGTTAAGTGCTCGAAAATAAAACTGCAACATCAAGGCCGCTGTTAGATGTCTGGGTCTAGACAGAACGTCACAGGGAGGAGCCGGTGCATTGCCATCAGCGTCACCATAAGTGACACAACATATCTGAGGAGTGTCTGTAGCAGTGAGACATTATTCACCGAGATGATGGGGGTCCATGTCCTGTGCCGCAGTCGTGCAGATCCAAGATCACGAGGAGTGGACACGCTAGCAGTGGATAGTAACATTTCTGAGTCTTCCGCGCAGTGCTCAAACATTTCCCGCTCTGACAACACGGAGGGAATGCTCTTCTATAGCACACACTGCATATTAAGTCACATCTCGGCCATTCTTATTTGTATAATAAAATAGTTAAGGAAACATTGGCTGAGAGAAGCGACGTATTGATCGGTTAAAGGGTTTCTAGTGCGCCCTAATGGGTTTGGGCTGGCTCGCTGACTGGTCTGTGTGATGTATTCACAAGGCCCCGTGGCAGCAGAAGGAGTCTCGTATGCCACCTGACATAATATAAGGACATTGAAAGAGATCTCTCCCTGTAGGAGAAATTGACAAGGTAGCGGGGCTCATACATTGGCCTGCTTCCTCTCCCTATTGCTACCACTATCTACAGCACTCCAATGCCTTACTAAATAAATGCACAAAACAGAAGAGCTTTAAAATGACTAAACAAGGATTTCGTGATATGGTGTTCTCCTTTCTCATAAGGGGTCAGGTCATTCCATATTGTGATTGAATGTGGTATCTCTCGCTGCTTGAATCCTGCCTGCCTATCAGGCCACTTCTCACACAAGCACTTCTACAAAGGGGACTCTTTGTGCGGGTCTTATGTGGGTCCGTAACACCAGAATATGTGTTTTTAGTGCCTTCTTAAAGCAAGTCAAGTTGGACGGATAGCTCAGCAATTCTCGGAGAGAGTCCAGATCTTACGGAGTTGATTGGCACGGTCACTCTCCTCAGAGCGTTGCAACACTGCTTACTGAAGTAGCTGTGAGCGCTTCATATATGGTCTCAATCAATCCATCAGATAGAAGGGCCTGGGGCAGAAAAAGCTCTGAAGCCTTAATGTTAAAGTTGACTTGTGGGACTTTCAAAAACAATTTATCCTGAGTTACTAGATTTTTTATGTTACAGTAGAGTGAGATTCTGATGGATAGATAGAGGAGGACCAAGTACATGTATTCATCCTACAGCAGTGTATACATGTATACATCCAGCAGTCCAGTTTGAATAGGATCCCATCTTATAACTGGTAACCAGTGAAGGGCTTTAGAGCTGCTGCTGTACCATGATCGCTTCTACCCAACGCTGAGACAGGTGAGACATTCTGGCCATCTGACACCGATTGCGCCGTGAAGCTGGAGGGCCATTGTAGATGCAGTTATATTAATACAGTCTGAAGTTAATAACAGCCCCCGCAACTTCAAGGCAGAAGAGAGTGAGTGCATGACGTGTCTCACCTTTGCTTGTTGGTGGCAGCAACTCTTAATTACAAGCCCTTGCTGACCTAGAGGCATGATTTGCGTCACATTTTGGCCTTAGATACTGTCTCTGTCTTTTGCACTCTGTCTGTTTGGGGAAGTTGCGAGGAGGGTGGCTCTCTCCTTGGTTCCAATTAGGATTATAAATGTCTGGGGATAGATGGAGTTCACAAAGACACACAATGCAGTAGCATACGAACCCATATTTCACAGGGATTGCCATTGAATATAGATTTCATCATCAAAATGATATCCCCCCCAAACCACTCTGCGGAGCTTTACATTGTGAAGAGTATTAAGAGTATGTGGCTTGGGGACCACATTATGCAGCAAGGTTATCTAATTTGTGTCTAAAAAATTGCAATTTAGGTGGCACATTATATATATATTTTTTAATTTTTAGAGTTTTATATAGCACAAACTAGACCCGAGACATCGAGTATCAGAGCGCTGTACATGAGCACCAGTTTCGTTACAGATGTACACATTCATGGTTAGGCACTGGGAGATAAGGTGATTTGCCCAGAATCACAGGATGTTGAGCATCGTTGCTGAGACTTGAACCCGGTTCCCCAGGTCCAAGGTCCACCGCTCTAGCCGCAAGGCTACATCATCATTAGCTAGAAGCAACATTCTTTGTTAATTCTAAAGAATAGGTAGTAAAATGATATGGCAACTGTGGTAAATCTATAATTATGTGGTAAACCCTGCAGCCATTGTATCACATAAATCCGAGGTCCCTCGCCATTACCCACTGTTACATCAACAATTTATTCATGCAAGTACATAAAACCTAAACATTTTAAACAGGGTTTTCAAGCTAACTACCCAACACCAAGATGTAATATAAAACTACATAACACTAATGTGTAATATGTAGCCATCTCTGGGCTCTCTCCAGGCGGGCAACGCCCATTGGTCTCAAAGGGCTTCAGCCCCTCCCCCCTGTCGTGTGTGTCAGCCCGGCTGAGACAGCGTCCCGGGCACAAACACAGCCACACCCGAGTACTTCACAGGTCTTTAAAAGACCATTTGCTTGTTAATGAGGCTTTGTTGTTTTTTCACCCCTTTTTAGAGAGCCCCTGCATCTCCACTCTGCATACTGCTGGAAGAATTAGCCCCACCCGAAATTTTTTCTTAGCCCCCCCCGAAATTTGTCTCTAGTTGCGCCTCTGGTGCAGCCTCACCTTGAAAATTATTAAACGTGCAGGAAGTTAGCAATTGCAAGGTGTGCACTAATAAAGGCTTCTTTCAGGAGAAAATCTAAATGGTAACTGGGTCATGCTCCTGCATATAATTAGAAGGTGCCTATCTCTGCCATCAATGCCACGTGTACTGTTAGTTGGTGTGTTACCTCTATCATAAATGCTCAATTGTACGGTTAGTAGGTGTGCACCTCTGCCATGAATACCCCTGTGTATGGTTAGTAGGTGTGTACCTCTGCCATGAATGCCCCTGTGTACGGTTAGTAGGTGTGTACCTCTGCCATGAATGCCCCTGTGTATGGTTAGTAGGTGCGCACGTCTGCCATGAATGCCCCAGTGTACGGTTAGTAGGTGCCCATCTCTGTCATGAATACCCCTGTGTATGGTTAGTAGGTGCCCACCTCTGCCAAAAATGCCCCCATATACGGTTACTAGGAAGACCCCCAAAGATATTGCAGCATGGATTAGAAAATTTAGCGGCACAAATATGGGAATTTAGCGGCACAAATATGGCGGCATTTTTGCGGCACTTTAGTTTACTTATAATCATTCATTTTGAGCCTGAAATCAATGGAAACTGTTTTAGCAGAGTATTCCACTTTGAAATAGGCATGTTTAAAGTGTCTACAGCTCTACAGAAATACAGCTCCAGTCCTAACCTCTTGGGAGGGAGCTGTATTTCTCCCTGGGATGTTCTAGCGCCCATGTATACACCAAAATATCTGGGGTAGTGGAAGCAACATCCCACACCCTTTGACCTTTACTTTCACTCACACACTTACACAAACACACACTCGCACGTACACATACTGTCTCTCGCATGAACACACTCTCGCTCGCAAGCTTGTACACAACATACATTTTAAGCATTTTTTCCTTACCTCAGCATCCAGGGAGTATTATTTACAGTTAGCGTAATAAGAAAAGAAAACATGGAAAGTCAAGTCAAGTCAAGTCAGAATTTATATAGCGCACTACATACCCATGGGGTCTCAAGGCGCTTGAGGAAGGGGGGGGGAGGTTTACTTATCGAATATCCATGTTTTAAGTTGTTTTCTGAAGGCTAGGTGATCCTGAGTAAGGCGGAGGTGGATGGGAAGGGAATTCCAGGTCTTGGCTGCTAAGTAGGAGAAGGATCTTCCTCCCATGGTGGCTTTGTGGATGCGCGGAACAGCGGCGAGGGCTTGGTTGGAAAGTGGAACCCCAATTTTCACTGTGTTCCTGGCACTGATTTTGCCACCTCTAAAGCCAGAGGTCACAAAGGCAGTGCCAGCAGTTGCAAGGGGCTAGCCAGGGGTCACAGCTGCAACCACTGGCTACCCCAAATGAGGTCCATGCTTTGCACCTTCAGTAAGCTCTTAAAGGCCCACCTTTTGATAACACCTAAATTAGTACCTTTTGCAGAGAACAGTCTGCCTGATGTCGGCCTGCACTGATATGTTACAATACCATCGTCCCTGTGTCTATCAAACTTCCCTTTTGAATTCCCTTTTACTTACCTTTCTAATTGAAATGTAGACTTACATGTTGTGCTTTATGTAAAGCGCCCTATCATGGGGCCTGGTAGTTCCATTAATGATCTAATGATCTTCTCTTATATCCTCAGCCGCAGGATAGCCACAACACAGCTAAATGTTTTGTAAAATGCACGCTTTGCATTATGGAGCTAAACAAAGTTCATTGACAAGTGGGCAAAGTAAAAGAGGACCTGCCTTGTACTTATGACATAGACATTACTGTAACGGTAATAGAGGCAAGGGCCTGATGCCTAAAAACTTTTTTTTGAAAGGCGCCTGGCGAGACATCGTCCACAAACATAAAAATAAATGAGAGATATTATTACAAAGAGAGCTACAAGAGTGGATAACGTTGCATCAAGGAAGTAATTTCCCTGTTTTGACCAACCCCAAAAAATATATATATATATTGCATTTTCCAATGTTCGCGGGCAGTTTTGTAAAAATTGCGGCCTTTTTACAAAACTGCAGATTTTGCAATTTTTTTGCAAATCGCGAAATCCTGGAGGGTCTGACTAGGTATGCACCTCTGCCATGAATGCCCTGGTATATGGTTAGTAGGTGTGCATCCCTGCCATGAATGCCCCTGTGTATGGTTAGTAGGTGTGTACCTCTGCTATGAATGCCACCATGTACGGTTCGAAGGTGTGCACCTCTGTCATGAATGCCCATGTGTATGGTTAGTAGGTGCCCACCTATGTCATGAATTCCCCGTTTATGATTAGTAGGTGTGTACCTCTGTCATAAACGCCCCAGTGTATGGTTAGTAGGTGTGCACCTCTGCCATGAATGCCCCGGGGTACTGTTAGTAGGTGCCCACCTCTGCCATAAATACCCCTGTGTACGATTAGTAGGTGCCCACCTCTGTCAGAAATGTCCCAAGTATTGTTACTAGGTGTGCACCCCTTCCATGAATGCCCCTAGGTATGGTTAGTAGGCGTGTACCTCTGCCATGAATGCCGCTGTGCATGCTTAGTAGGTGTGTACCTCTGTCATTAATGCCCCATGTATGGTTAGTATGTGTGCACCTATGCCATTAAGGCCTCATGTACTGTTAATAGGTGTGCGCCTCTTCCCTGAACACCCCCATGTATGGTCTGAAGGTGTGCACCTCTGCCCTGAAAGCCCCTGTGTATGGTTTGAAGGTGTGCACCTCTGTCATGAATGCCCTTGTGTATAGTTAGAAGGTGCGTAACTCTGCCATGAATGCCCCTGTTTACTGTTGTTGGTTCCCATCCTTGCCATGAATGCCCCTGTGTATGGTTTGAAGGTTTGCACCTCCTCAATGAATGCCCCTGTGTATGTTTAGTAGGTGTGCACCATTGTCATGAATGCCCATGTGTATGGTTAGTACATGTGCACCTCTGCCAATAATGCCCCTGTGTACGGTTTGAAGGTGGACACCTCTGCTATAAATGCCCCTGTGTATGGTAAGTAGGTGTGCACCTCTGGCATGAATGCCCCCATGTGTGGTTACTAGGTGTGCACCACTGCCATGAATGCCCATGTGTATGGTCAGTTGGTGCGCACCCCGTCTATGAATGCCCCTGTGTATGGTTAGTAGGTGTGTAGCTATCTGTCATGAGTGTCCCTGTCCACAGTCAGTAGGTGTGCACCTCTGCCATGAATGCCCTTCTCTATAGTTAGTAGGTGTGCACCTCTTGCATGAATGCCCCCAGGTGTGGTTAGTAGGTGTGCAACACTGCCATGAATGCCCATGTTTATGGTCAGTTTTTGTGCACCTTTGCCATGAGCGCCCCAGAGTATTGTTAGTATGTGTGTAACTCTGACATGAATTTCCCTCTGTATGGTTAGCAGCAATGCACCTCTGACATGAATGCCCCTCTCAACGGTTAGTAGGTGCCCACCTTTGCCATGAATGCCCCGCTGTATGGTTAGTAGGTGTGTACCTCTCGGTCATAAGTGTCCCTGACTACAGTCAGTGGGTGTGCACCTTTGCCAAAAATTGCCCCGCTGTATGGTTAGTAGGTGTTCACCTCTGCCAAGAATGCCCGCTGTATGGTTAGTAGGTGTGCACCTCTGCCATGAATGCCCCCATGTGTGGTTAGTAGGCGTGCACCTCTGCCATGAATGCTCCCATGTGTGGTTAGTAGGTGTGCACCTCTGCTATGAATGCCCCTTGTACGGTTAGTAGGTGTGCACCTCTGCGATGAATGCCCCTCAGTATGGTTAGTAGGTGTGCACCCCTGCTATGTGCATCCCATTGAATCGTTAGTATGTATGTAACTCTTCCATGAACGCCCCATGTACGGTTAGTTGGTGTGCACCTCTACCATGAATGCCCCAGTGTATGGTTAGTAGGTGTGCTCCTCTACCATGAATGCCCCAGTGTATGGTTAGTAGGTGTGATCCTCTGTCATGAATGCCCCCATGTAATGTTAGTAGATGTGCTCCTCTACCATGAATGCCCCAGTGTATGGTTAGTAGGTGTGATCCTCTGTCATGAATGCCCCAGTGTATGGTTAGTAGGTGTGCACCTCTGCCATGAACGCCCCCATGTATGGTTCGTTGGTGTGCTCCTGCGTCATGAATGCCACCATGTAAGGTTCGACTGTGTGCCCCTCTGCTATGAATGCCCCAGTGTATGGTTAGTAGGTGTGATCCTCTGTCATGAATGCCCCCATGTAATGTTAGGAGGTGTGCACCTCTGCTATGAATGCACCCATCTATGGTTGGTAGGTGTGCGCCTCTGCCATGAATGCCCTGGTGTAGGGTTAGTAGGTGCGTACCTCTGCCATGTATACCCCTGTGTATGGTTAGTAGGTGCGTACCTCTGCCATGAATGCCCCTGTGTACCGTTAGTAAGCGCCCACCTCAGCTATGAATGCCCCTGTGTACAGTTAGTACATGTGTTCCTGTGCCATGAATGCCCCCGTGTAAGGTTAGTAGGCGTGCACCTTTCCATGTATTACCCAGTGTATGGTTAGTAGGTGTGCACCTCTGCCATGAATGCCCCCATGTATGTTTAGAAGGTGTGCCCTCTGCCATGAACATCTCGTATCCTGTTATTCTGCTTGGCTTTGTGAACATGCTAATTTAGCATACAGACAGAGGGGTAGGGTTGTCTTGTCTCTGTTAATGCATGACACAGAACCTATTCTGTGACTTGAAAGGCTCCACCAATTGTGCCCATACAATTGGGCAAATTCTAATGTCCATACCCTGGTAGAATCGCTTAAAGTGGAGGTGGGACTGTGCTCTGTGAATGTTTCATGTGATCTGACCTGTTTTTCTACGTCACAGAGAGTGAGGTCTACTGACCTCTCATGTACATTGATGTTGTATTGTGAACCGACTAAACTTTGCACTGACACTCCATATACATGTAGAGTGCATGTGTGCAGTGAATTCATAGCATGTGTATGGTACTAGAGCTCTGCGTGTAGTATCATTGTGAGTACTGGGACCAGCGGGATCCATTTTGGTACACAATGGAGGATGAGAACCGCTCCCCCAAGACAGTCGAACTGTAGCGCCGGCATTCTTGCACCTGAGGGTGAAGTCTCAGACACTATACTGAAGAAATATGGAATCAGAGCTCCCCTTAGAAATTAGTAGGAATATTTATGAGTGGTTTGAATCGCACTTTCACCATGCAACATGGTGCATGAGCGACACAAGCCCAAAATGCGATTTATTCATTGCTGCATTGCGTTACTCTGCCCTGGGAAGGCGTTACATGGGTGTTCCCCTCCCTGAGCCTTGTTAGGCCTTAGGGACCCCATCGCCGAGGACCATTTCTCAAAATTAAGGGTATGGAGTCTGCACAACCCCTCTCCCGATCCTCGTATGGCCCTGGGGACCCCATCCCAAGGGCCTTATTTTATGAAAGGGGCAGGGGCCTGCATGGTCCCTCTCCCTGAAACTTAAGAGGCCCTGGAGACCTCATCCCCTGGGCATTTCTTTTTAAATAAAAGGAACGGGGCACTATTAGGCCTTGAAGACCCCATCCCTAAAGGGATTGCAGGGGAACGTGTTTTCCCTCTCCATGCCTTGATGGGCCCTAAGGATCCCATTACACAGGGCAATTAAAAAAAAATAAGGGGAGAGGGCAACATGGCCCTCCTCCCTGAGCTGTATTAGGACTTGGGAACCTCATCCCCTAGGGCCATTTCTTAAAATTAGTGGAGGGACCGCATAGCACCCCTCCATGAGCTGCTATTTGCCCAAGGACCTCATCCCCAGAGGCATGCATTTTTAAAAGGGGGGGCCTGGTGAACACCCAGGGCACCTACCATATACTTGTTTTGGGGCCGCTGAGAAAGCCCCAAGGTCTCTGTGGCCCCAGTGCAAGCCGGCTTGCTCCCACCCTCAGTTAGCAGCTCCTAATGCTGCTCCGTCTGGGCGGGAGCAAACGTTTGATCTGTTTCCCAATTTTTCAAGCTCCCACCATCGTATTACAAATGCATTATATCCTCTGTCACTTGTAATACGGTGGCGGGATATCTTGGTGGATGGGATACTCATACACAACCGTGACGAATATCCTATTACAAGTGCATTATATACTATGGCACTTCTAATACGGCGGGCGGGATATCTTGGCGGATGAGATACTCCGTCACAAACATGACGAATATCCTGTTGTAAGTGCATTATATCCTATGGCACTTCTAATACGGCGGGCGGGATATCTTAGCGGATGGGATACTCCGTCACAAACATGACGAATATCCTGTTACAAGTGCGTTATATCCTACGGCACTTCTAATACGGCAGATGGGAAATTTGTCACGTTTGTGATGGTGTATCACATCCACCAAGATCTAAATCAGGCCCAAAGTCAAAATATGGCGAGCGGAGCTCTGGCTGTAAGTCCTCCGTCAGCGACATTTAGGCAAATCCCTAGTCAACAGAGTGGTCCGAGCGCATAGGAGACGGAGGAGGTATGATGGAGCTTTGTCAGTATTACTGCTAAACTATAAATTGGGTGGACTGACAATCACAAGAGCGGATGGATGCACCATCCATTCTTGACGGTCCATACGCATCCAACAAGATATAATTCAGGCCCTATGTTTGGAGCTAGATGCCAGGACGAGTGACGCCAGTAGAGGACACGCTGCTGAAACGCGAAGTGGGTGCATGTAATGCATGTGAATTGACCACCACGTGCTGTGCAAGAAGAGTGGTGGCTCACTCCCTCTGCTCCATGTCCATAGTTTCCTCCAGTAACAAGCAAGGATCCCACCCCAGTCCCATAGCTGCCAAGTGTACAGTTTAGGTATGTGTGACGTTTCCATGTTTTCTGTGTACTTATGTACATTTTAATTCCTATGTGTGACAATTTGAGTGTCACTACATCAAAAATGATCCTGAGAGGTTATGTCCATGAAATGAGAAATAAATCAAAAATTGCCCAGTTTGTGCAATAAAATGTATCAGAAGTGGTTTTAAAACAGCCTGGAAAGCAGAGGGATCTTGGAAGAAATTTAGGCAAGACCAAGGGAGTCAGAGACCCACAACATGGAACATCTTGCCAGCATGTTAGGGGCTTTCTCCATCACCCTCCTGGATATGCATGCCCACATACAAACAGAGGCACACAGAATTTGAAATAATACGAATTGATTTTTTTTAGGTTTGGTCTTGCAAAATGATGGGGCTGTAGGCATGAATTTAGTATCAGAAAAACATTGCAATCCAGTGGGATAATTGCATAAATATTGAGAAACAAAAATTACAATTCCCAGAATGCACTATGGAGTTCAGCGACTACTACAACAAACTGGGCCATCCATTTTGCAGATGTAATGTGATCTGTGAACTCATAATCAACTGCATCTGTCATCTTCCCATCTGGGTCTCATCTGGCACACAGACTGTTCATGCACCAGTGAACTCGTAAACACTTTCCCAGGGAAAAATGCCAGGTCTTTGTTTACGGTTTTGTAGCACACTGTTTTCGGAGAGTGAATGTTCCCAAGACCTCTCTATTAGGTGTTAGAATATTATGATTTTATAAATGTATCGCTATTCACTTAACCAGAATGTGAGACCTCTGAACAAATGTTTTGTATTATATTTCTCTTTGTATTTTGCATTATATAAGAAGCCATTTTTGAACTTATTGGGCTCACTTTTCGTGATCTTTAGGAGGCAAAACTCCATCAGTCTGACCTCTGATCTGTAACATAATTTTTCAGCTGAAGCATTCTGTTATGTCATGCTATGTTATTTGTATTTGTAATGTGCACTGTCACCCGCATGAGTATCCTGGAGATGAGCAGTATCCTGGAGATGAGCAGGTGTGTGTGACTAGTCCTGCCTATGGTAGGTTGGTTAACTGAAAAGCCAGTTCTTCAGCTTCTTGTGAAATAAATTAAAGAAGAGGGGAGGAGGCTCTGATGTGGAGTGGGAGGCCGTTCCATGCTTTAGGACCGATGAAAGACAATGACTGCCCTCCTGATCTGGTTCTGTCAATGCGTGGAATGTGTATAAGTAGGAAGCCCAAGGAGCAGGAGGTGTCTAGGTGGTTGGTGAGAGGAGAGGTCTCAGTTCATGATAGGTGGGCACAGGTTTTATAGTGCCTTGAATGTGTGTGTGAGGAGTTTGAAATGAGCTTGTTTTTGTATCGGGAGCCAGTAGAGCTTCCTGAGGAGTGGTGTGTTCTGAGTTCTCTGTGCGGGGTTGAGGATGAGTTTGGTCAGTATGTTCTGGATTGTTTGTAGTCTTCTAGTTAGCTGTTTGGTGACCCTGGTTTAGATGTTGTTCCTGTATTCCAACATGCTAGTAACTGGGGCTGGTGTTACTTAGAGCAATTGGAAGTTTTCAGCACCATCTTCAGGGTGTTGAAGAAGGATACAATGACGGCATTGACTTGTGCGGTGATGTCCATTTTCCTTTCAATGATTATTACGAGGTATGGATGTGGGTCCGAGTTTGGCTGTCTACAAGTTGGAGTCTCATGTGAAGTGTCCTGTTAAAATATTAAACATTTTGTTTGTCGATGTTGTGCTCAAGGCAGCTGACCTTAATGCAGTTAGTGACTTTGAATATACAGTTGGGGAAATAGTTTCATATTTTGGGGGTCTTGTCTGAAATGGAGAGTATGAGTTGTGTTTCATCACCGTAGGAGAGGATGTTGATGCTATGTGTAAGGGTGGCCTTGGCTATTGTGATCATGTATGCTCTGAAGAGGGTGGGGGCTGAATGAAGAGCCTTGAGGCACTCCACGGATGAGTTTGCAGGTGTCCGAGGTGTTAGATGCCAGGCTGACAGCTCATGTTCTACTCGTTAAGAAGGAGCGGATCCAACAGAGAGTGGGTCTTTGGATGCCAATTTCATGCAGGTACCTGATGAACATGGGGTGGGATACCCAGTCAAATGCTTCAGAGAGGTCTAGGAGAATGAGGTTTGCAGTGTCTCATCTGTGAATGAACATGTTGATGATATCTGTGGCTGTGATGAGTGCTGTTGCTTTCCTGTGGTTGGGCTTGAATCTGGACTGCGTGATGAAGAGGAGCTGGTGGTTGCTCAGGTGTTTGGTGAGTATTTTCGTTGGTTAGTTTTTCTAAGACCGTTACTAGGTATGGTAAGAGGAAGTGTGGCTAGATCAGCAGATGGTTTATTGAGCAGTGATGTGACAGTGGCATGTGTCCCAGTGCAGGACTGGACTGGGAACGCAAACTGTCCCCAGCTATTAAGTCTGACCGGCCGCCGGGGGTAGGGAGAGGATGCTGGCGGGAAACATTGCTGCTGCGTTTGGTACAGGGAGACAATATTGCAGCACTGCTGCAAAACTGCCCCCCTGTAACAAAAATGGTCCCCACAGGTCCAAAGCCATCCCCCAACCTTTCAGTCCACCGGGACTACACCTGGTGCCCGATACAGCCGGTCCGGCCCTGTCAAGGTGTCCGAGAATGTGACCTAGTTGAAAGGTGTTGTGGATGGGTGGTATTGCTTTGTCAATCAGTAGGAGTCCTTTGGTGAATGCATATGGGGTCAAGGGTCGGTTGGGCCCTCCGAGTGGATGATCTTCATGAGAGCAATGTTTACAATAGTGGTGATTGGGCCACAAGGTCTGGGTTGGTTGTTCAGCTGTGTGGGGAAGTTGGGTTATGATGGTAAGGAGGTCCAGTTGAGGACTGAATTTGCTGTATACGGAGGTAATTTTGCTACAGACTAATTCAGAGAGCTTGTTGCAAAGGTCTTGTGAAGGGGGTGATGTTGCTGGAAGTTGCAGGAGGTGCAGTGAAATCTTTGATGATTTTGAAGACTTCCTTGATGCTGTTTATGCTGACATCAATTGAATCTATACATCTTTGGGCTGATTTAAAGAACTCTTTATCTGTGATGTATTGACTTGTTCTCCATTTGTGCTCCAGTTGTCTGCAATGGTATTCTGTCAGCCTGAGTTTCTCTGTGTACTAGCTAACCTGTGACCAGGCTCACTGCCGTTAGGTTGGGCTTGAGGGAGCCAGGGTGTCTGCGCATGGCGAGATCCAGGTTCTTGATGGCTTTCCGCATGTTGCTGGTGTGCTCAGGCCGGTGTGCAAAAGGGCATAAGCCCAGTTCTCTTTTATGATGCTATACCAGCTACAGTGGGCTGTAGTGAGGGATAGGTATGCTGGAACTGACAATGGCATGCTCAGTTTTGGTCAAAGTTGCTGGCTTCGCAACAGTGTTGTTGTTGATTGAGGAGAAAATCATGTTTAATAGGTGACATACCGTGTTTGTGTGGGTTTGGTAACGTGCTTGGTGAGGTCAGGAATTCAGAGGTTTTCTAGAAGGGCCATAGAGTTTTGGTTGGTGAGGTCTTCTATGTGAAAGTTAGGATCTCCAAGCAGGAAAAGGGTTCTGGATTTGATGATGAGGGGTGCAACGCAGTCCATATTGTCACTGGGGAATTTGTGCAAGATCTTGGTGGTCTGTACATGAGGGTTCCACCCTGGTAGAAGTTGTGTTTCTTGAATGTGAGGTGTTCCATGTAGCTGATGGGGGTGGAGGTGGTGCAGTGAATAGTATCTTTCAATATGATGAAGATTCCACCTCGAGGTTTGTGCTGACGGTCTTTCCAGGAGATCTTGCAGCTGGAGGAAATGACTGTAGTGATGTCTGGTGCAGAGGTTAGATTTAGCCATGTTTTTGTGAGGAAGTGCAGGTTTGGAGTGTGGTTGTGCAATAGGTCCCATATTTCCATTGCGTGTTTTATGATCAAGTGGGGTTAAGGAGCATGCTTTTGAGTGTGGTATATTGTGTGGGTGGTGTTTGATCTGAGTGAATGTGAGCAGGTGGATAGCTTGTGTGAGTTTGTGAGGTGTGTAGTGTCTTGTAAGTAGGAATAGTGGGACTCTTTTGGTCCATACGATAATGACATAATCCTTTGGATGTGACTGTGTGTGCTTAATAAAGTTCAGTTCATATGAGTTAACGGTTGCACTTTGAAGATTAGACATGTACTGCAGAGTTTCATGTGTGGTGTGCTAATTTGCTTGCTACCGGACTGGGGAGGATGCTACAACTGGCAATCAAATAGGGGAGATGGGGGATCTGTAACTCAAAGAAATAAGAGTGCTCTTCCTGAGAGTTTGCAGAGGCCCAGAAAAGTGCTCCTGCATGCCACATGTGCCTCAGGCCTCAGTCAAAGTGAAACAGTCGACCATTGGTTTATGTGGAGCCAAAGCGCTACTCAAGCCAGTGCAAAGCTTTCAAAGAAGGCGAAGGATTTACAGAAACTTCAACCACAGTCGGCCTGGAACCTGCTGGTAAGGCCAAAAGAACAATACCTGTGCCACCACATACCACTGATCTGTCAAGCATATAGAATGAGAAACGCAGAAGGCAGCGCTAACCAGGAGCAAAAGCACACCTAAAGCAGAAGTGTTAAGGCACCAAGAAATGCTAAAAGCATTGAATATCAGGTGTGACACAGAAGGGTGAGAACAGTGACAACCATGTACAATCGATAAAACTGCTACTCATGTCCAAAGATGAAAAAAGGCCACATGGCATCTGATCGGCCGCTAAGACATTATGCACGCATGTGGCAGGGGCTTACAGAGGGTATGAATGGGGCTGGTCCAAACAGATAGCAGATGGTGCTGGAGGGGATTCTACTATCACTATCAGTGATGTCCACAACTGGCTATGATGCTGCCGTTTTTCTGAAACCACAACTTCCATTTGATATCGCCAAAAAGCACAATATTAGCACCAGATGGACTGCATGGATGAAATATTCAATTATTTCATCGACCTGCTAGAAGAAGCAGATGACGAAAAGATCATCAAATTATTAAAGAACCTTGCAGGAGAAGGAATGAAAGAAGCAATAAAGAAAATACCACAAGCTGATGAAACATCTTACAGTTAGATTAAGGTGGCATTAGAAATCAAGTTCAATCCAATGCTGAATGTTGACTATGAAAGGTACATCTTTAACCAAGGCATGATAAAAATCTGGAGAAACAATAGACGAGTTTACCGAAAGACTTGAGACCCCCATCAAACATTGTAAGTTCAGTTAATTCAAACATGAAGAATCTATCCACCTCCAAGCCTTTGGTGGCTGCCTTTCTCACTCGTTCAGATGATGTATGCTGTGGGAAAAGCTCAGTCTGGAGAAAGTGATCATGGCTGCAAGAGCAGGAGAATGTGCAGATTGATAAGCCGCTGATATGGAGGCTGCAGTAACCCAGAGGGAATCAGCATTGAACATGGAACATAGCCAGGGACACAAGTTCGAGGGGCGTGAAGTGATGTGTCTGAAGACAATGAAATTGTGTTTCCAATGCGGATTTGCCTTTCATCATGAAATCAAATGTCCCGCCATTGGACAAACATGCAAAGGCTGCAGGAAAGAAATCCATTTCATAACTGTTTGCAAAACAAAAAGAGAAATCAACTGCACCACATTGAGAAGAGAAAATGGATCCCAGAAAATTCCAGAAACCATCTAGCCCCATCCACCAGATCAAACGGGGACACCAATTAAGGCAAGTGAAAATGAAATGAGATCAATCATCATCAAATTACTCTTCCAAAGGTTCTTCAACGTCATTGTCGAACGATAGTGAATAATATGGATGTGCGATGAAGATGTTAACTAGTGAAAGACATATGCATATGAGTTTGGTTTCATGCAGAGAAGAGTCCAAATCCAAGCGAGATCGCCACACAAATCAACAAAATTCCTGTGGACATTGTACCAAGTTCGGCTAGTGGAGTTTGCGGAGATTTGTTAACTACGCATTCTATTACAAACACAGAATTGCGTTCCTCCACGTAGCGGAGTCAGCTACTAAACTGCACCCACAAATGTTTTGATAAAGCAACTTTACATGCTAAAAAGCATATAACCAATTCACAAGAGTGAACTTTGAAAATGAAAAATATCAGGCAATGAGAGAGGTGATGATTTTGGGGTTCCCCCTAACCTAGTGGGAGGACCCGTTCCCATGAGGCACAGGGTCAGACTGATTTTCATATGTCTGAATTGGGGTGGTACAGTGAGCTAAAGAATGGTGATGGATTAATCCCAGATCAGTTGACTGGGGGTGAGTGTTTGATTTGTTCAAATGCTCTGTCCATCATACACCTTTGTAATTGTAATTGTAATTTAAATTTGTAACACGCATTATCACCCAGAGGTCTCTAAGCGCTGTCAGAGGGCGCACCTGGACTAGGTGGAGAGAGGGGGGAAAGGCTGCTAAGTCGTACCCCATGCTTCCAGGGAAAGCACGAGTTTAAGCTTCTTCCTGAAGGGAAGGAGATTCACTTCCTTGCTTAGGCTCATTCACTTCCTTGCTTAGGCTCACTGGAAGGCTATTCCAGGCCAGGGGGATCGCAGTTGAGAACGCTCGCCCTCCCACAGAGGACAGTTTGAAGCGGGGGCAGACTAGAAGGGTGGACTCTGCTGACCGCAATGTCCTACTGGGGACATAGGAGTAATCATGGGCATAAAATCCGTTCCGCTCGCGGATTTTGCGGATTTTCAGCAAATTCGCAATCCGCGAACTCTCGCGAACTTGCCGAAAATTCGTAAATCCGTGCGAAGCGGATTTTTTCGCACTTGCCAACTAGAATACTATACAATTTCGCGGGAGTAAACACTTGCGAACACGTAGATGCGGCGGGCAGCGACAATCTCGCAATTGCGAGATTGCAAAATTTACAATTTCGCACAAGAAATCCACCAGCAGGCAGCATAAACCTTGAAAATTATGATTTTTATCAGAATAACTCCTCAGGTTGACATTTGTCTGCACTTTTGTTCTGCAAGGAGTCCATTTTGGGGGGGAGTGGAAGGAAGGAAGTGCCCCACAGTCTCCAACTTCCTGTTCCTGTCCTGCAGGCTCCTCCCAGTGCTTTCTTCATGTGCTGGTCACTTTGATTTGGATCTTGACCTGGAAGGATTACTTTTTGTGGATGCTGCTGGATATTTGGATTTTTGCAAAACTGAAAGCACTCAGCAGGTGCAAAAGTTCAATCTTATCATTAGTAACCATTCCCCGTAGTGCTTCCTGAGGGGCCCCTTCAGAGTTCAGTTGCCTACTTGCAACTATTCTATGACCCTGCTCTGACCCTCACAGCAGGCTCAGAGAATAGCTACAAGTATACAACAAAGGTCCTGTTAAAAAAATTTACACTGCAACAGAAAGCAATTACAGATAAGGAAGCAGGTGCCAGCCTGGAAGTTCAAATTCAGTGACACATTAATCAGCCCCTATTTCATTCATGTCAGTGGAAGCAGGGCAGGTGTGCTTTTCCCCCCATAATCTACAGTGATGAACTAGAGGGTGGCATGGGTGAGCCAGAGGGTGGCATGGGTGAGCCAGAGGGTGACAGTGGTGAAACAGAGGGTGTCAGTGGTGAAACAGAGGGTTCTGTGATGAACCAGACGTAGAAACAACATGGTCGCGACCGTTGCTACCCGACAAGTAAGTTTGCGTTTGCGAACTGGTAAAAAACCCTTGCGAAATGGCAGAAACACTTGCGAACACAAAAAAAAAGGAATCCGCGGATTTTGCGGTTTGCGAATCCGTAAATACGCAATTTCGCGGATTGCCAATTCGCAAAATCCGCCCATGCTTACATAGGAGACAATGCCGTCCTTGATATAGCTTGGGGCTTGGTCGTACAGAGTTTTGTGTGTAATGCAGAGACCCTTAAATTGAATTCTCTGCCTGATTGGGAGCCAATGGAGATCAGGTAGCAGGGGTGTGGCGTGCATCCATCTTGGTTTTTAAAAAATTAGTCTTGCTGCGTCGTTCATGACGATTTGTAATCTGGCCAACAGTTGTTGAGGGAGGCCAGCGTACAAAGAGTTGTCATAGTCCAGACGCGACAGGATCATTGCTGAAACTGCCCGTCTGAGCGTGGCCAAGGTAAGGAGTGGGGACAGTTTTCGCAGTTGTCTCAGGAAGCCAACACAAGTACCGACGACTGCCGAGACTTGTTGTGTCATAGAAAGTTTGGCATCAATTTTGATTCCCAGGCTTTACACGGCCACTGCCGGTTCAGGAAAAGGCCCAAGTTCTTTTGGCCAGAAGAGGTCATTTCAGGGACTGGAAGCTGAGGTAACGGCCAGTACCTCTGTTTTATCAGGGTTTATTTTTAATGAGTTGACTGACATCCAATTAACCATGAATTTAAATATGTTTTGCATTCTTACATATGCTGGCAGAGAGCTGTCAATTTGGATAATGATTTCAGTATCGTCGGCATAGTTGTAGATCAGGCACTCCATCTGGTTCAGTGCAGCAATCAAGGGCTGTAGATAAGCATTAAAGAGGAGGGGTGAAAGTGCTGAGCATTGGGGAACTCCGCATGAGAGAGCTGCAGAGTGTTTTGTTAGAAATGAAGTGAGCCAGGCATGGGCTGTGCCAGAACTTAACCCCAAGTACATCAGCACCCTCAATGCTTTCAGAGCAGAGAGTTTCTGTTTTAAAGGAAAGGTTCTAGAGGAAGGCAACCCCCCCCCCTTCGTGCTACCTGCTCTGTTGTGATGGATGGCCACAATGTTAGGTGGCAGAGATGCAACCAGATCGGGGGTAGAGGACTCTTCCAGCCACGTTTCTGTGACCCCTAGAATGTCGAGGCGATCTTCCTTAAGTATCGAGAAGACCTCGAGATTGTGCTTCTATAGTGAGTGTGTATTGAGCAGTGCAAAGATGCATCCTTGCGAGATTGCAGACTTTATGGAGGGTGTTGTGTCTTTCCGTTTTGTTGAGCTACGTTGTGACTGTAGCAGCCCTTCTCGCCAGAGCCTGGCAGTTAGTGCATGATGTGGCTGTGATGCTCTGAGATTTAATGATAGGACTTTCCTTTGGTATCGCTTTGAGCCTCAGGGGGCCTTACTCTGAGAGGGAAGAGAAGAGAAGAAGCAGGTGAAATCGGACATCATATGGGTTAGGTACGAGAACGTTGCAGGCACAGTCTGGGAGGAGATTGCGTCCGAGGAGAGATAGAGGGAGGTGGGGTTTCTTGCTCATATTTTTTCAGAGAAGTCCTTGCACATCATATTTTTGGCAAGGAAGATCACATTACTCTGTGGTTTTGCGAAGGGCAGGCTGTCTCGCTCCTTGTGAAGCAGCCTCTCTCAGATTGAACAGACCAGGGCAGAGAGTGGAACTGGATAGAACAGGTTTAGATTTAGATGCTAAAACTCTAAGTTCATGCTTTGACTAATTAATTAGTTTTGAAAAGATTTATTTGTCTTATGCATTGTTTTCTCTTTATGGGAGATTTTTGCCAATTATGAATTATTGATTAGCATTGCATATTTCACTCTTGAATCATATTTTCTTGAACTTTTTTTTAAGAATTCTGATTGACATTTGATTGCCTCATTCCCTCCCTTTATGGAATGCCTCGTATGCAACCTATAATTTGTTCTGTATTAATTCTATATTTCCTGTTTTCCAAATTCTGTAACCTGATTGATATTTGACTAATGAATAAAGGGTAATAGAACCTTAACTTTTAGCTAGAAAATAAAATACTCACCAACTCTCTTTATTGGCTTAAATATGATTTTTATTTTGATATTATTTAAAGTCTCCTGAAGGTAATACATGGTGTCAAGGGTCCAACACCCTTTCATCAGTAAAATAGAGGTGAATGAGGTTTTTCATTGAGAAATTACTGTGAAATTACTACTGGATCAGTTCCTGGTAGCAGAGGATGGTTATTATCAATTAGTTTGGTGGTTAAGGATTATTAATATCACCATCAACTATTTTACTAATAGTCCATTGACCTTAGAAAGAAAGTTAATCTGTGAAAGGTATTTTGGATATTGACTAATACAGATCAAAGTGAAGAAAAACCCCAACCCACAGGATCAGTTTCTAGTAGAGATAAATGAGGTTTTGCATTGAGAAATTACAGTGAAATGACGGCTGGATCACTGGTTTGACATCACTACACTGGCTGCCGGTGTAACATCAATACACTGGCTGTTGGTGTGATATCATTCACTGCACTGGCTGCCAATGTTGCATCACTATACTGGCAGCAGGTGTGAAATCACTACAATGGCTGCTGGTGTGACATCGCTACACTGATTATTGGTGTGACATCACTGCCTTGGCTGCCCTTTGAGATATCAATACACTGGCTGCCGGAGTGCCATCACTACAGTGGCTGCCCAAGTGAATATCACTACACTGGCTGCCGGTGTGATATCACTACACTGGCTGCTGGTTTGAAATCACTGCAATTACTGCCGGTGTCACATTATTACTCTACTTGCTGCTGTGACATCACTATACTGGCTACCGGTGTGATATCAATACACTGGCTGCCGGTGTGACATCACTACACTGGCTGCCGGTGTACTTTCACTGCAATGGCTGCTGGTGTCACATCATTACCCTGGTTGCCGGTGTGTCATCACTGCACTGGCTGCCAGTTTGACATCATACAATGGGTGCCAGTGTGATATCACTACACTGGGTGCCAGTTTGAGGTCACTACACTGACTGCTGGTCTGACATCACTACACTGGCTGCAGGGAGACATCACTATATTATACTGCCCGCGGGTGTGACATTATTACACTGGCTGCCAATGTGACATCACTAAACTGTCTGCCCGGTGATATCACAACATCGGCTTCCGGTGTGACATCAATACGCTTGCTCCAGTGTGAAATCACTACAATGGCTGCCGGTATGACATTACTACACTGGTTTCCGGTTTGACATCACTACACTGGCTGCTGGTGTGAAATCACTAAATGTCTGCCAGTGTGACATCACTACACTGGCTGCTGTTGTGAGATCACTACACTGGCTGCCAGTGTGAAATCACTACAATGGCTTGTGGTGTGAGATCACAACACTGGCTGTCGGTGTGACATCGTACAATGGCTGCCGGTGTGACATTACCAAACTGGCAGCTGGTGTGACATCACTACCCTGGCTGCCTTTGTGACATCATTACACTGGGTGCCTGTGTGACATCACTACACTGGCCGCCAGTGTAATATCACTGCAATGGCTGCTGGTGTCAAATCATTACTTTGGTTGCCGGTCTGACATCCCTGCAATGGCTTCTGGTGTGAAATCATACACTGGGAGCCGGTGTGACATCACTACACTGGATGCCAGTGTGAAATCACTTTTCTGGCTTGCGGTGTGACATCATTACACTAGCTGCCGGTGTGACATCACTTCACTGGTTGCTGGTGTAATATCACTGCAATGGCTGCCTGTGTCATATCATTACCCTTGTAGCCGGTTCAACATCAATACACTGGTTGTCGGTGTGACATCACTACACTGGCTGCTGGTGTGAAATCACTACAATGGCTTCCGGTCTGATATCATTGCACTGTCTGCCGGTGTAATATCACTACAATGGCTGCTGGTGTTACATCAATACAATGGCTACTTGTGTGACATCACAACACTGGCTGCCGGTGTGACATCATTACACTGGCTGCCAGTGTGACACCATTACACTGGGTGCCTGTGTGATATAAATACACTGGCTGCCGGGGTAATATCACTGCAATGGCTGCTGGTGTCACATCATTACTCTGGTTACCAGTATGGTATCACTACTATGGCTTCCAGTGTGACATCACTACACTGGTTGCAGGTTTGCATCACTGCTATGGCTGCCGTTGTCACATCATTCCTCTGTTTGCTTGTGTGACTTCACTACAATAGCTGCCGGAATGATATCCGTACGCTGGGTGCTGGTGGGACATCACTATACTGGCTGCCGGGGTGACATAACTACAATGGTTGCCTGTGTGATATCATTACACTGGCTGTCGGTGTGACATTACTAGAATGGCTAACGGTGTGACATCACTACAATGGCTACAATTGTGATAACACAACTCTGGCTGTTGGTGTGACATCATACATTGGGTGCCTTGTATGACATTACTATACTGGCCGTCGGTGTGACATCACTACACTGGCTGCTGGTGTGACACCACTACACTGGGTGGCGGTGTCACATCACTACACAGGCTTCCTGTGTGACATCACTACATTAGCTGCTAGGTGACATCACTACACTGGCTGCCGGTGTGAAATCCCTACATTGGGTGCCGGTGTGACATCACTACACTGACTGCTGGTGTGACATCACTACATTGGCTGCCGGTCTAACATCTCAACCCTGGCTGCTGGTAAGTCAGAGAGACAGAGGGAGAGATACGCACAGAGAAGGAGAGAGAGCAAGCAATAGAGATAGAGACTGAGAGAGAGCGAGAGAGAGGGTAACAGAGTGAGAGATAGAGAGACAGCAAGAGAGCATAAGACAGAGGGAGACACACAGAGAGGGAGAGAGCACAAGAGAGAGAGAGAGGCAGAAGACTGGAAGAGAGAGAAAGAGAGATGGTGCCAATGTGACATCACTGCACTGGCAGCCGCAGTGTCATCAGCACACTGGCTGCTGGTGTGACATCAATACACTGGCTGCCAGTATGACATTACTACACTGGCTGCTGGGTGATATCACTACACTTGCTGCCGGTGTGACATCACTACACAGGGTGCCAGTGTGACGTCACTACACTGGTTGCTGGCTTGACATCACTGCAATGGCTGCTGGTGTGACATCAATAAACTGGGTTCCGATGTGACATCAATATACTGGCTGCTGGTGTGACATCAGTGCAATGCCTGCCTGTATTACATTATTACTCTAGGTGCTGTTGTGACATCACTACACAGGTTGCTGGTGTGACATCACTACACCGGAGGGCGATGTGACATCACTACACTGGCTGCTGGTGTGACATCAGTGCAATGCCTGCCGGTATTACATTATTACTCTAGGAGCTGTTGTGACATCACTACATAGGCTGCTGGTGTGACATCACAACACTGGCTGCTGGTGTGACATCACTACACTGGGTGCCAATGTGACATCACTACACTGGGTGCCGGTGTGACATCAATACACTGGCTGCTGGTGTGACATCACTACAATGGCTGCAGATGTGACATCATGCACTGGGTGCCGGTGTAACATCACCACACTGGCTGCCAGTGTGACATTAATACATTGGCTGCCAGTGTGACATAACTACACTGGCTTCCTGTGTGACATCACTACACTGCCTGCGGGTATGACATCAGTGCAATGGCTGCCGGTGTCACATCATTACTCTGGTTGCAAGTTTCAAATCATAACCCTACCTGACACTGTAGAACTTTGAAGATCCTAAATATCCTGTCAGTTGACCCCTCCATACCCTTCAGTCCAGAGCAGTTGGTGTATTCGCTTCCCCATCCTCTGACATCAGGTATATTCCCATCTCCATCCTCTGTCATGAGGTATGTATATTCCCTTCCCCATACTCTGAAATTAGGTATATTCCCATCCCATCCTCTGACATGAGGCATATTCCCATCCTCATCCTCTGACATGAGGTATATTCCCGTCCCCATCCCCTGACACGCGGTATATTCCCATCCCCATCCTCTGACATCAGGTATATTCCCATCCCCATCATCTGACCTGAGGTATATTCCCATCCACATCCTATGACCTGAGGTATATTCCCATTCCCATCCTCTGACATGAGATATATTCCCATCCCCATCCTCTGACATGAGATATATTCCCATCCCCATCCTCTGACATCAGGTATATTCCCATCCCCATCATATGACCTGAGGTATATTCCCATCCCCATCATATGACCTGAGGTATATTCCCATCCCTACACTCTGCCATGAGGTATATTCCCATCCCCATCCTCTGCCATCAGGTATATTCCCATCCTCTGACATGAGGTATATTCCCATCCCCATCCTCTGCCATCAGGTATATTCCCATCCCCATCCTCTGCCATCAGGTATATTCCCATCCCCATCCCCCGACATGAACATAAAAGGCAAAGTTCCCCCCTGTGCCTTTAAAACAATCTGGCCATGAGGAGAGAAGGGTCATTGGTCAGTACCGGTCCCATGGATTAGACTTGAGAGCAGGGAGGAAGGGTAGGGGCAAGGAAGGAGTCAGAGAGAGAAAGAGATAGAGACAAACAGATAAAGAAGGACGAGAGAGAGTAGACAGAGAAAAGAGAAAGTGAGATAGGGAGAGAGAGACTGAGAGACAGGTAGGGACTGAGGTAGTGAGAAAGATAGAGAGAGTGAGTGACAGAGAGTAACAGAGACAGAATGAGACATGGAAAGAGAGCCTGTAAGTGACATGAGGAGACAGCCAGCAAGACTAAAAGAGAGAGAATGAGTAAGAATGGAAAGAGGGTGGGCTGCTCTGGACATGTGTGTCTCGGGGGCTTTCAGCTCACAGTTCGATTTAAGGTCATTGTCCCGGATGTTCAGTCAATCATTCAATCAGTATTTCTTCACTGCTGCTTATCACCAGTGAGAGTGTGCTGAACTCTTCAGGTAACCTATGAACTTCAGGAAGGCGCTGGAGAGCGTCTGTGATTGGCCAGGCCTTACTTAAGATGAGTGTGAGACCCCTAAGTGAGGTGAGTGAGTCAGATGCAGACTGTCAGTCAGGACAGTGGTTCAGTGACCAGGTGTCTGCAGCTGCAGAAGAAGGAGGAGAGCTGGGGACTCTTCCCTTCTTGTAAAAACCTAGGGCCTCATTTATGAGGCCTTGCGACAGCTTTGCATTTCCGTTGCGTCACTTTTTGTGAAGCATCGGCGGCGTGAAACATGCCTCCTGTTGCTCACTTTTTACAGAGTGAAGCATCTAAGCAGGTGCGTCACTTTGAAAACCCCTGCGCTACATCATACCTGGATCAGGTATAATGTATGCAGAGGGGGCGTTCCCACGCAAAACGCCTTGCTTAAGTGACGCAATAAAATCTATGAGATTTCACTGCGTCACTTCTAGGACGCCATTGCATCAAAATCTTGCGCCCGCCTCACAGCAGGCGAAATACTGATGCAGGCCCTTTCACATGGGGCTTGCCCCATGTGAAAGAACGCATTGCTGGAGTTGCATCACTTCAGCAATGCGTCACTTTTGCGCTTACAGATATGTCAGAAATACTGACGTATCTGTAACTCCTTGCGACATGATGCTTCATACAGTAAATATGACGCATCAGGTATGTCGCATGGAGTGCGCACTGAGAAGTGATGCATCGCTGCTTTCACACAGCGATGCGTCACTTCTCATAAATGAGGCCCCTAGAAGGGAAGGCTGGTGTTAGTGCAGGTGATGTGTCTGCCTTGGATGGAGGGGACAGGGTGGGGTCTAATTCTGAGTAATGCAATAATTTCCAATGTTTGACCTCACTCTCCAGCACATTCATCTTTTCTCTCTTCTCTCTTCTCTCTTCTCTCTTCTCTCTTCTCTTCTGTTCTCTTCTCTTCTCTTCTCTTCTCATCTCTTCTCTGCTCCTCTCCTCTTCTCTTCTCTTGTCTTGTTTTTTCTTCTCTTGTCTTGTTTCCCCTCCCCTCCCCTCCCCTCCCCTCCTCTCCTCTCCTCCCCTCTCCTCCCCTCTCCTCTCCTCTCCTCTTCTCTCCTCCCTTCCAGCCTGGCTCGGTGTCTGGACCCAGCGGACGGAAGGCAAGGGGCTCTGGGCAGAGGTGGTCAATGCTGCGGTGGGAGAGACGGCCGCCCTTGCTGCCCCGGTCTCAATGGATGTACTGGACTTTAGCTGGTCCGCAGGGATAGGGGGAGAATATGCACTAATGATCATAGATTACTTTGTGAAGACTTCCTCACAGACCACTGGCCCCCAGTACTCGGGCCGCGAGAGTGTGAGCTCCGACGGGACCCTGTTCATCCGAGACCTGCGGACGACCGACACCGGGAACTACACAGTGTATGTGTCATTTAAGAAAGCATCACCAAGAACATTCTCCAGCCAGCTGCGAGTGTACGGTGAGTGCCACACTGCACGGGGTATTTACTTCCTTCCTCCTCCTCCCGGGGACAGCCCGAGAGGAGATCCGTGTCTGACGAGGCCTCGGGTGGTAGGTGAACTCGTCCCCACCGACCACCAACCACCTCTCACCATCCCCACGCTGGGACCAGTGGGCGGGTGTCTCTACTTTCGTATACCTGGGGCGAGTCACAGCATTTATTCTAAAAGTGCACAAAGAGCTTGAAAGTACTTTTAGACTTTGTTATGCTTCAGAAATGTTCGCGCCAATAGTGCTACACCAGGAGTAGGTTTAGATGCGCACACCTGGGGATGTCATGCCAGATGTTTTAAATTATGTATTTTCCCCTATTTCGAATTGTACCTACCCATAAGACACACACAGGGGATATAACAGCACGTGTAAAAACACTTTTTTTCTCTTCTTATTATTTCTCCACACAAGCTTACTTTCCCATTGGTAAAATTTCTTACCTGACGTAGCCGCCAAGCTGCAGGGAGAACCCTTTGCTTGCTAAATATAGATAATTTCCACCGTGAGAACGGGCTGGATCAAAGTTCGAGAATGCCCACAAACTTGCATTTTAGGGTACTTTCCCCAAGACTAACTGCACCCTTCTTCAGGACCATAGGAAATAATAACTGAAATTATTGGGGTATCATGATGGAAATTGGAGTACCACCATATCTTTGTTACCAGCTTAAACGCCTCCATGAGGGAACATTCGCTAGAGTGAGGATTGGCAAGAATGGGCAACTAACGGCTCCTTTCCCCGTTGACAAGGGGATAAGCAGGGTTGTGTACTTGCTCCAACCCTCTTCACCCTCTTCCTTAACTGGTTAATTGAAGATTTACTTGCCGTTAAGGATATAGACTCTCCAAAACTAGCACATCGCAAATTTCCTGCATTAATGTTTGCGGATGACACCCTACTCCTTCCTCTCAAAATCACCTATGGGGATGCAGCGTGTGTTAAAGGAATTTAGCCAGTTTTGTAAAAAGAGGAACTTGGTGGTAAACATTAAGAAGACAAATACATGGTCTTCAACGCTAACTCTATAAACTGCCTGCATCCAAGAATGGATGATAGACCATTGGAGAGGGTCCCTATCTTTGAATATTTGGGTCTCACTTTAAATGATAACATGGGGTGGGGACCCCAAATCAATAAGGCTAACCTGAAGTTAACCCAGGCTATTGGGGGGATTTTAAAAGTCCATAAGAGTTGTGCTTTAAAGGTTATAAGCCTGACGCTAGAAATCTATAAAGTCCAAGCTAGGGCAGCTACCTAATACGGGGCAGAACTGTGGGGGCATAGCCTATCCAATGCCCTTACTGTAACTGAAAACAATTTTATAAGACAAATTCTGACCCTGCCTAAAAATACAACCCTAGTACCACTAAGGATGGATCTGGATATCCTCCCAATTGCGGACCTAATCTCTTCACGCCCATTGCTATATTGGCAACAGCTGTGGAGTACCCCAGAGTGAGGTCACTATAGGGAGGTACTAAAAGTGGTAATGTCAACCCTGGGGGCTGGTAGTTTACCCTGGCTGTCCTTTGTTAGGGATTGTTTTCGTGCAATAGGAAGGGAGGATCTATGGAAAAACCAGAGTAATCTTGCCTAGCTATATCAAAACAATCTTTAGCTAGTGCAGTGAAAGAGTACAAATTGACAAGTATTTTACAGGCAGTCAACCCTTTTAGTGTAACTCATGGGTTTTTGGATTTTAAATTCGAATATATATTTGAGCCGGTGTTGGACTCAATACAACCGGCATTAGCTAAGAAGTTGTTTTTGCAATTCAGATATGGGACACTCCCGCTTCACGTCTTAACCAATAAGTGGGCGGGCGCAAACCCTGCCTACGGATGCCTAGTGGAGGAAGAAACAGTAATTCATGTAATGTTCTTCTGTTCGGCATATAAGCAGGCTAGGTCTAAGTGGGTTATACGACTTTGCAGAAACCTGGGTATTAGGAACTACCTAGAATTCTTTAGGATACTCAAATCTGACACTAATCCAGTTTATGTCGCTGCAATTTCGAAATTTCTATTTGATATGTGGTGTAAACGAAGGCACTTACAGCAACATGTGATACCAGCTCCTACCTGTCATCTGCTGTGATTATCTACTCTGTAAAACCTAAGCCTGTAAGTGTAGGTATATGCTGATTAATTTATGTGAGAGATAGAAATACCTGCGAAAAAGCTGGTACTTCGATCCTGGGCTTTATGAAAACATTGTATGTGGACCATTTTTTTAATATATTTTTAGTATAAATTATATTTTTAATGTATGTTTTAATTGTTCACATTTCCCATAATGATGATCTTTGCGTTCCTACTTCCTAATGGGGGATCCTATATTCCCATGTTCATAGCCCAGTGTTCCTTTTGATTTTGTACCTTTTTTCTGACTTGGATTGTATTGTCTTGTAAACTTAAATGTGCTTTTATGGCTGTAAGCCAAAATAGAGTTTCTTTGATGATGATGAGGAAATTATTTTAAAAAGTTACAAATATAAGTACATATAATTTATTGTTAACAACAGTACATATTTTAGATTTTATTCTAAAATAGCTCCATATTTTTTTTTGCATTGGAAAATCAATGAAACAATACACTGTATTATATATAATCAAATTACTTTTAATTAATTCTATAACTCACTTTTATTATTTAATGCATACAAATATATTTTGACTTTGGTGGGAATTTATTTTTAATGTAAATATGGGGCAACTAATTTAAATGCATTTAATTTTTTAATCATCTTTTGGGAATAGTACTGTAGCATGCTTCCTCAGTTTTACATTCAAAGTAAATAAATGAAATAAATTACAAATAATATTTAACATAAAAATAATATTTTAACATACTTTTCCAAGTTGAATAAACTTTTTTTTACTTTTCCCTATACTTTACTATAGAGATATTCGACAGTCAGGGTGGATATCTCAACATGGTAAAATATGTGCAAAAGTTGCCCATACTTTTTTTCATCCCCATTGTCAGAAATCTCTTCATGACATAGTGGAAAGTAAAAAAAGTTTATACGAATACTTTAATGTTCAATAGTAATGTAAAATAATGTTAAATATGTCTGATAAATATATAAAATTACATTGAAAATATTTTATCCTGTTTAAATAAAAATACTTCGTAACCAAAACAACAAATGATGTCCATTAATAATAAAGTGATTGTACATAAATAATTACTAGTGATTGTTGACTTTTTAAAATAATTCATTTTTAATTAACATTATTTAATAGGGGTTTACATTTAAGTCCATTTTTCCATTATGTTCTATGGAGTTGTTTTTTACTTGTAGGTGTTGGTCATGTGTGGGGGTACTACTGTTTCTTTTTTTTGTAGGGATTCACTTATGTAAGTTAGGCTCCTCCTCTTTTTTCGGAGGTGGAGATGTGCAAGCCAACACTTTTGAGTAACTTGACACTCGGATTTTGCGAATAGCAGGCAGTTGTAAAGTTACTCAACAGTGTAAGATTAAGGGGCTCATTAAGATGTCGGGCGGTGGCACTACCGTGGTGATGTCGGGGCGGAAAAACAGCCTTTTCCGCCCACGAGCAGTGGGAATCACGTCCCCCATATTAGTATAGCAAAAAATAGGTAATTTCCTGGCTGCCGCGGAGCCAATTGAGACTCACCGCCGTGCAGAATGACGTCCGCTCCGCTCCACAAATTAGGATGGCCCAAACAAGCAGACGCACCGCAGCGGAGACACGGCACAACCAGAGACGGCGGAAAGTCGACAGCGGAGCGCGATCGCCGAGACCCGCTCATGAACGCCATGGACCCAGCCCTCCATATGCATCCGGTGATGTACCTCCTACAACACTACTGTCAGATGGGCAGCCGCGGACGCTGCCGCATATACGGAACTACACAAATACAACACACAACACACAGGCCGACACAGGGTCCAATCACCACGCAGACACCCTGCTGGCGGTCACGGCACATCCACAAGGGCACCCACACATGACCCACCTGACAACAAGGCACCCCTCTGCATCTGGGACACACATCGACCGCCAACCAGCAGCAACGTCCCAGTCCCGGTCACGTCCCCGCCGCGGTTAACACATGCGCACTATGCAGAAGGCAGGGCCACTCCAAGGCATGGGCAGGGCACAATCACAACAGGGACACACCACCCCCAACCAGACATCAACACACACCAGCAAGTCACAGGCCAGCTGCCCATCCTGTGCACCCCCATGCACAGCAACAAGCACACACACCCTGGGTGTAGCCACAGACACAACAAACACACAGGGAAGCCCCAATAGATGCCTGCCCAAAAACAACACACAAACACTACAGGAACACTCACTTAACCCCAACAGAAACAGACATACCCTGTCAGCCAAACTGGTGAAAGGCAATGGGAGCACAGACACAACAGGAGTGCACACCATCATCAATCAGGAACAAAACACACACACCATAACACAAAAGAAGTGCAGCAGCATAGGCCCACACTGACACATCAAACCAACCACAGATGCACATGACATCCTAATCAACAAACTCCACAGGACATCAGGGGCTGCACATCAGGCAATGCCAAGGTCACATACACACAGCACTGTATGCACACCAAGCAGTGTGTGCACAACAAGCACAACGGCCACACACAGACATGAATGACACAACCTCAACACACACACCACAAACCTGCACTGCACAAATACAACAGCACACTCAGGAAGTGAAACAATACCACAGCCAACACGCATACATTCCAACACAACAACAACACAATCACCACTCTGGGATACAAGAGCCCAGCCACCCCAACCAGAGCACTGGACAGCACACACAGCTGGAGTGCACTTGACCAATCCTGAATGACTAATAGCACAAGAACAGCACACATAAACCATTGGGGCAATGTCTAGAGTGCAACAACACTCTTGGCCCAAGAACTGCATCACAAAACACAGTCACACAAATGAAGTAATTGGGAGGCACACACACATGGAAACCAAGGGGACAGCTGAGATCAAAGTGAACTACCCTGCATGTCAGTAGTAGACATGTAAGGGGTGTACCACACACAAATAGAGGGAAGGCAGACCCACAATGTCCAGGCACATGTGGCACACATAGGGGATGGCTGCACACCACACACACCATGCCATACAGGAGGAGAAAAGGCACCATGTGCCTGGAATGCATGACAAACACAAACACAATGGCAGTGTGGAGCAGCAGGCCCACACAGTCTACACAAACACACCCAAGACACATTGAGGATCAAACAAACACAGCACTGATGTGCAAGTCACACACTGTGCACACTTCTAAGTTATGAAAACAACAAGGAGGAGTCACACAGAACAGCATGGACATACCAACACACAGCACAGTGCACAACAAACACCTCACACAAGTGCATACAATCTCCTACAAAGGGCAACACAAAACAAACAATAGGCACACAACTCCTGGGTGACACATGTGTGTTTCTCACAATCCAGGGGCACACACACATCCACTACAAACTTACACCCTTCACCCTGCACACTTCTGCTACACCCAAGACAACGCATCTCATGTAGGCCATGGTACCAGGACTAAGGGCCAACACAAGAGGACCATACACATACATGGCTGGGCACACAGAAAGTAATCCACACACATACATCATGACCTTTCCCACCCTGCATGCAAACCTGTGCACAGCTTCACACCCTGTGCTGGCAGTGTCCCCCAACCTGACATGTGAACAGTGTAGCCAACCATAGCAAATCACTAAAAACTTGACTGCATGGCAGGTAAAATAGCCATCACAGATAACACTAGTATCCGGGTCAGAATGGACTGCAGACCCTGGCACCCCTGTCTGAAAATCTGATGTGGGCAAAGAGCTTAGCAATATTGAAGTGATACATAGAGCATGTGGCACAGGCAATCAAATGCAAACACCAAAATAACTTCAATCAGCAGGGGCATTGACAAAACACATAACAGGAGTAACTATATTTATTGACATATTGCACAGATGTGGCAGTAGAACAAAAGTAGACAACAGCAAGGCACAAAATGATGAGCATATGCAACAGAATCTGCACAGGTTAAATACAAAGTGGAAGGCCAGTGTCCATAGGACAGGTGGCACAGCAAGAATGAATGAATGAATGAATAAAATCTTATACCCCGCAACTTAGCCCAAGGGCATCAAGGCGCCCGAACAGGTCATCCAACACATCATCAGACAAAGTCGGCTTTACATATACACTTCAGAAAAATGCCAGGTCTTTAAGGCCCTACTGAAAAAACCGAGTGAGGGTTGCCTTACGAGCTCAGGGGGGAGAGAATTCCACAATCTTGGTGCCACAGAGGAGAATGTTCTACCTCCTCATTCCACCTTTACAAATCTGGGAACCTCAAGAAGGTTTTTATAGGAGGAACGAAGGAATATGCTAGGGGAATAGCGATGAACAAGAGACTTGATCCCTTCTGGGCCAGTACAGTGGAAAGCTCCATGAGATAAACAAATAGTTTTTTAAATTATCCTGGAGTGTGTAGGGAGCCAATGTAGATTGTCCCGGGCTGCAGAAGATGAGGCCAATCTGGGGAGGCTCACAACCATCTTTGCAGCAGCATTCTGGACCATTTGGAGACGATGGATGAGACCCTTGTTAACGCCCAAATAAAGGGCGTTACAATAGTCCAGCCTGGAGGAGTCTAATGCTACCGTAGCCTGTTTCCGAGCATCTGGGGAGAGATAATGGGCGATCTTTCTAAGAACCCTAATGATGCCACAACAAGTGGAAACAGTCCTATTGACCTGATGGTCGAAGGAAAGGGCAGTGTCCATTAGTACCCCTAAGTTCTTAGCATACTGGCGAGGGGGGGGACATTCCCCGAGTGGGGGCGGCCACCAATCCCTTGACCAGATATCCTGATTACCCTTAAAGATCAGAACCTCTGTTTTCTCCCCGTTCAATTTTAGGAAATTCTGCACCATCCACTGAGAGACAGCCTCCATACAATTCCTAAAATTCTGGGCAGAGTCCTTCATGGAATGAGTAAGGGAAACCATTATTTGGGTGTCGTCAGCATAGAACAGCACATCCAGCCCAAAAGATTTAACCACCCTGGCAAGTGGGGCCACATAGATGTTAAACAATGTGGGGCTCAAAGAAGAGCCTTGAGGGACCCCACAATGCACAGGTTTAGGGGCAGACAGAAACTGGCCCAGTTTCTCTCTCTGTTCCCTTTCATTAAGAAAGGAAGCAAGAAGGCTCAAGACAGAGCCTCCGACCCCTATCACTTTAAGGCGAGACACCAATATAGATGGAGACAGAGTGTCGAAGGCTGCCGTAAGGTCTAACAGGACCAAGATTGTAGTATGGCCCTTGTCGATCTGAGAGCGATTGTTGTTGACAACAGCAGTAAGAGCAGGTTCAGGGCTGTGATGTTTCCTAAAGCCTTGCTGAGAGACATCCAAGAGGGCAGAGTCCCTAGGATAAGAGCTAAGATGGAAATTAATATGGGACTCCAACATCTCTGCGGGGGCAGTGTGGTAAATAAATAAATAATACCCTATTTTTGACTAGACTTATAGCATAACAGATAGCTCAATAAATAAGAGTCAAGATTCGAGGTAGTAGGAGTTTCTGCAGGTTTATTACAGCATAAGGACAGGATCAGGACAACCTGCATAGGAACAGAATGACAGGGCCCAGCAGGACAACTGGGGCCCAACAGGGGAAAAGAGGCCCAGCAGCTGCTGGGGCTAGGTCTGGGATGAGCGCGCTAACATTCAATAACAAAACACAGGCATATATACATAACGCGAACACATAGCATTACATTGTAGTAGGCGTAGCAGTGGGTGGAGCAGAAAGGCATGACGCGTAGCAGTCGCGAAAGATAACAGTAAAAAGAGGTGTAACTGGGCGTATACATAGACATGTGGTGCAAACGTAACAGAATATGTCATGAATGGGCGGAAACATAGGAGGGGGCTACCTAAGGAGCCGGGACCTCTAACCTAATGGTGCGAGAAAACTGGCAATGACGTGTTACTAGGAGAAGCTGGGGGCTATGAACTCTGTGCTAGGAGCAGAGACTAGAGTCTGGAGGGTCGGAGCGACATGTACCTAAACCCTATCTGGTATCTGATGTTTAGGGAACATGTTGATATAAACTAGAAGTCATGAGGGGAGAAGCTAACTTGATTCTAAGACTGGACCATGCATTATTCTACATGTAGTGCGTGGTGAAGAATACTAAATGACTATTAAATACAGTATTTCTCTAACGTGGAGACGAGAAGGCTAGACAATGACGGAAACTATTGATGCAGTTCAGTAGCTCAGGAATGCAGAGGAGGAGGACTGAACTGATAGCTGGAACTATAACATACTTTTGGCAGACTCAGAGGCAGAGCCAAGCTGCACCGGGCACTGCGAGGCAGGAAGTAAGTGAAGGGTCGAGGATACAGGTGGGGGCTGTATCGCTCCTCAGCGAGGCTTTCAGGAGACAGGAGCTGAATCCAGGGTCCGGGCCCTTTTGAGGCCTGGAAACGGGGACTTTATAATGGAATAACGTGCACACTGAGAAACGTGGCAACATTACTTTACATAGGCCTGATATTCGTAGTATTCACGAGGACTGGAAAATAACATACTAGAGGTGGACACAACTGTAATTGCGTCATTAATCGGACATGGGGAATAACATATGCATATTGGTCATGCACACATAACATATGATGGATGAGGCGTAGGGACACAGAACATGGCAAAATTTACTTTTCCACATTCCCTCCTTGTCACTACGTTTCCATCAGGAAACATCAATTTTCATGATACCATCTATCATTTCATACAGTACCATTTGCTCGTCTCGAATTGTCTGGGAACGGGATTTAGAACGGGGCTTGGGACTAGGAATACAAGAGGTAGCACACATGCTGCAAATCGCAGGGCCACATTGTATACAGAGGCAGCAGCTGAATATGATCGCTACTGCAATACCTAGAAAGGACAGGACTTTCCATCCCCATGCGGAAATTATATTCCAGAACCAACCGGACCATGTCCAGGTGCCTGGATCTTGGTGTAACAGATGGGCAATTTTATGGAGTCTGGTTATAGCTGAATAAACAGACGGCGCGTTATTTGGAATGAAAATGCAGCAACTAGATCCGATGACTCTACAGGCCCCGCCCCTATCGGCCAGTATGACGTCAAGGACGAGACGATTTTGCAAAACGACAAATCTCATAGCAGATTGTTCTTCGGTTAAGTTACCTAGAGCAGAGGCGGTCTCATTTACTACAGCTTCAAGGGTTCTTGTTAACCTACGGATCAGTTTACTATTCTGGACAGGTCCTACAAAGAAGAAGAAACCTTTATTGAAATCTGTATACTGTTCTAGAGTAGTTTCAGTATAATCGACAATTGGGGACTCCCTTCTATGTCTAATGTGTACTAGATGTGTGTTTCTGTGATAATCAGATGGGGCTAGAAAAACAGGTGGCAGTAGGAAAGCAATGTAACAGGTTCCCTCCCAATCGAGGGGCAGACGGACATATGCAGTTTGACCACAAATAAAATAAGAGTGACGTGAAGCTTTGAAAATAGATTTCCCACTGTCACTATACTTGATAACAGTAGTACATTCACTATGACCTATGTGTACAGAACCATAACTACGGACACATAATTCGCCTTTGACTGGTAGTACTGAAATAGCAGGTAAGTCTGGAGTAGTATCAGACTGAACATTCAGGACCATGAAATTCGACGAATAATTTCCTAAATTATATACTTCATTTTCTAGATCTAAACCTGTTCTGTGGGGGAGACCTTGCTTGTCTGGAAAACATGTACTGTTAAGAAAAGACATATCTGTTGAGGATGACGTTAACGTGGACCATGCTCCACACGAACCATTATGTGAGAATGGATAAGGAAAAAGTGGCAGAACTCCCTTCGGTGTCTGGAAAGGGGGGAGTCGACCACACACCCAACAATTAGTGGCATTGCTGGTCTGGTGTGAATAATGTAACATACGGATAAATGTGTTGTTGCGCATAGCGAGGCGGTAAGAATATTCGTGAGGAGGCAGATCACTAAACGTGTGCTCTACTGTAGCATTAGTAGACATATTTACATGAGGAACTGGTAAATACAGATAGAACGCATAGCTGGTGCAGGAAATCAAAATGCTGATGAATAATATGAAACTCAGAAAAACGATACATTGAAGTGAACTTCGACTGACTCTCTCACTATGGGGGTCTATTTTATACATGTCAGAAACAATCTAACCGTTTCACCTAGGGGAGGACTTATACAATCAAACTGACTGACTTATTTTACTAGACCTTAATTTGAGCTTATACTCTTGTTGCGGAGTTTTCTCTAACAAGGGAGGGGTTGTAATAATGTCTTGTGCGGGACAGTCCTTTAAAACAATGTTCTGGCAATCTTTCGAATCCTGGAAATCCTTGGAAATGTTTTTGGAGACTGATTTCAATCCATTGAAAAGTTTTACATGAGAAAGGTGGACCCACCCCTTCCTGCCTTCCAACTTGACGGCAGTTCGGGTGGTCAAGAGGACCTGACGTGGCTCCTTCCAACGTGGTTCCAGCGGACTTGATCTGTCGAAATTCCGGACCATCACAAGGGAGCCTGGAACGATCTCGTGCGGTGCCACCTCGGTATTGTCTGGAAATGCGGCGGCAACCTGTGAACGACATGAGTTGAGGGCAGACATCAAGGAAGCTAGGTAATCTGTCAGCATATTACATGAAACATCGGTAATACTTCGGGGTCTAGGAGTACCCCACATGTTAGGGGGGCGGCCGAATACGACCTCATACGGGGACAGACCTGATCTGGAATGTGCGACCATGCGCATATAAAACAAAGCGACTGGCAGAGCTATTAACCAGTCCACACCTTTGTCCTTACAGACTTTTGCAATGCGGATTTTCAGAGTCTGATTATGTCTCTCTACGAGACCGGCTGCTTCAGGATGGCGTACACAATGAAACTTCCACTGGTACCCTAACAAAAGGGAAACGTGTTTCATGAGTTCAGATGAGAATGGCTGGCCGTTATCGGAATATACGACTCTAGGGAGTCCGTATCTAGGGAAAAATTCACGAACCAACTGCTTGGCAGTGGTCGCGGCTGTGTAATCTGGGACTGGATATGCTTCTGTCCACCTGGACAAAGCGCATACTACTACAAGGACATACTTGAAACCTCGACATCGCTCCATCTGAATATAATCCATCTGGAGGACCTCAAAAGGGTGGTCAGGGGGCTGGAAACCACCTTGTTCCACCGGGACACTTTTACCTGGATTAAACTGACAACATATCATACAGGTACGGACTTTCTGCTTGGCTGCAGCTCGTAAATGCTTATTGAACCAAATGTTCTGGATACTGTCTAACATAGCTTTTTCTCCTAAATGTGCTGGACTATGTGCGGTATTGATAATGACTTGAACCATAGAGTCAGGGAGAAACCATGTGGCTCTACCCTTCGTTAACCATCCTTGATCTGTCTGGACCCCTCCTTGTTCAGACCATTTCTTGATTTCAGCGGGAGTAGCATGTAACTGGATATCTATGACATCTTGTGTAGGGTCCTTAACTGTCATGCATGTAATCGGATCTGGAGTACGTGTCTGATTAACTGGAATGTCTGGAGTCTGTGCTGTAAGCTTGGCTGTGCGGTCTGCTAGATCATTACCTTGGGAAATAATGTCAGTGACTTTCGTATGTGCTTTGCATTTCATGATAGCAATAGATGTCGGTAAATGTATGGCATCTAACAGGGCTTGAATAAGGAGACCATGCTGAATCTTGGTTCCATGAGAAGTCATGAAACCTCTCTCCTGCCAGAGCACTCCGAAGTCGTGTACAACTCCGAATGCGTAACGTGAATGCATGTATACAGGCTTGTGTCAGAGCGACTAGCTCTGCTGCTTGAGCGGACAGGGTGTCAATACGGTGTGTTTCAATAACTTCAGTGTCAGTAGTCACTGCATACGCGGCGACTAGTTCTCCTGTACTAGTTCTCATACATGAACCATCCACATAAAGTGTCAGGTCGGGATCTGATAACGGAATGTCTGTCAGGTCTTGTCTTGGCTTTGTCGTAATGTTAACTACTTCCACACAGTCATGTGTGTCTGGATTTGAATTAACTGATGGTAACAGTGTAGCAGGATTCAGGACGTTGCAGCGTCTGATGTCTATGTGTGGCTGGAACAGTGTTAATTCATAACCCGTTAAACGTGCAATTGTCAAGTGCTGAGTTTGTGTTCGGTTTAAAAGAACTTCTACTGAATGTGGGACTTGTACTGTCAGGGAATGCCCTAAAACTATGGAATCACTTTGTCTGATAGCTAGTGCTGTGGCTGCAACTGACTTGAGGCACGCAGGTAACGCCTGGGCGACCGGATCTAATGTGCTCGAAAAATAAGCACAGGGCTTGTATTGTCCTGCTTGATCTTGTGTGAGAACAGACAATGCTGTACCTTCGCGTTCAGTAACAAAAAGTGTAAAAGGCTTACTGTAGTTCGGTGTAGCTAGAACTGGAGCTTGACATAGGGCTTTCTTTAACTCGTTAAAACTAAGTGTATGGTCAGATGTCCAAGGGAGGACAGTCGCTACGGCTGCCTCCTGTGTCGTTAACTGTATCAGTGGCTTGGCTAGAAATGCATACTGGGGAATCCATTGTCTACAATAAGAAGTAAGGCCGATAAAGGCACGTACCTCCTTCTGGGTTCTGGGCTGGGGAAGACTCGCTATTAACTGGATACGGTCTGGTGTCAACTGCCTACCCCTCTTGGACAGCAAGTGTCCTAAGTATACCACTTGCTGGACACAGAATTGAAGCTTCGAAGGTGACACCTTGTGCCCCATCTCGGCAAGGAAATACAAGACTGTAAGGGATGCTCGCTCGCAAGCACGTTCAGAACGGGCTGTGATCAGTAGATCATCGACATACTGGAGCAGGGCAGTGTCAGTTGGCATGTGAATGTTGTCTAGTTGTCTCTTAAGTGCTTGACTGTAAATACTAGGGCTTTCTGTGAAACCTTGAGGAGCGCGTGTAAACATATAGCTCCTTCCATTTAAACAGAATCCGAAAAGAAACTGGCTGTCTGGATGAATTGGAACACTGAAAAATGCATTCTTAAGGTCTATGACAGTGAAAAACGTGGCTTCGGAATCAATGGCTGTTAACAGGGAAGAAATATCTGGGACAACTGGGTACTGAGGAATAATACATTTATTAAGTTCTCGTAAATCAATCACTAATCGATATACTGGGGGTGCATTTGGATCAGTACGTTTCATGACTGGAATGATCGGGGAATTGCATACATTGGAGTCAGTTTCTACAACTACTCCTTGAGCCCTGAGCTCGTCAATAATTTTGGATAAGGCTGCTACAGCCTCAGGTGGCAATCTATACTGCCTGATTCGTGGTAACACTACACCTGGCTTGAGAGTCACACGATGGGGTGTGATTTGCATGTAACCTACATCAGTTGGACCTTGCGCCCATAAGTGCTGCGGAACATTAGACAATCTCAAATCAAAATCTCGTAATACATAGTGACCCTTAAAGTCACGTAGGAACAGACGTATTCCCTCTGGGGAACAGCATATAACTGCACCTAACTCTTTCAGTGTCTTAATGCCTAACAGATTTTCTGGACATGACTTAGTAAGTAACAGATCAGTGGTACGGGACAATGGACCTACCTCTAGAGTAACTGGCTTAGATATCTCATTAACTATTGGTTTTCCTGAAAATCCAAGGGAAATATTTCTTGAGCCTGAGAGCGGAGCCCCTGGAACTTCGGCATGACTAATTGTGGTCCTACTTGCCCCTGTATCGATCAAAAACTTTCTGTCTTTCCCTAATACTTGACTGTGAACATAGGGACCTTCTTGATCTACAGGTATCTCGATGAGAGGCAAGCCTACCTCCCTCTCTAGGCTGTTTCATGAATATGACTGGTACTCTGGATACTCAGACTGTGCATACTGATACATCTGTGATGTAACATGCTGTGTTGCAGCTATAGGCTGCGGTGCGGAAACTGTCTGTTGTGCATTCTGTGACTGAGGAATCTGTGAAACTTGTTCTTGTCTAGGCGGACGTGGTCTTTCTTTAGTCTTACCAGTAGCTATGTTGTGTTTCAGAACTGCACACTCGTTTATAAAATGACCTGGCTGTTTACAATAATTGCAGTTCCCTTTAACGGGAGCTGCAGGATGACTGGCTTGATTGGCTTGATTTGGACCCCTCTTCTGACTGTCTTGAGGAACAGATTGTGCAACTAGCACTTTCATTTTCGTGTCTTTCATACGTTTTCTTTCGTGTTCTTGCTCTTCTCTGATTCTATTCTGGTGGTACTGGAGCATCTGGAGCATCTGGGACGGAGTATTTGCTTGCCAGGTGCTTTCGACTTTCAAAACTCGATTTTTAATTTGTGGACTTGAATTCTCGACTAATTTGGTAACGAAAAGATGAGGGTATGACTCACTACTTGTCTTGAGACCACTATTGATACTGAAACATTTTTCGAATCTAGAATAAAAATCACTAATATCTTCATCTTGTTTCTGTTTACAGGCTGAGATTGCATCCCAGTCTTCTTTCCTAGTTGTCAATAATCTGGGTAAAACTTGAATCAATAATTCTGGTAATTCTTTACATTTATCTCCGAGACCGGTACCTGGTACTCGTGCCTTGTCTTCAGCTTCTAGAGCTGCCCAATCGATCTTTTTCTCTCCCACCTCCCATTCTTTTTCCTTTAACTTTTCATACACCCCTGCGGGTAACAGGACCTTTAACATTTTAATGATGTCTGGGTAAGTGTATTCTCCCATACGGAGCATGTCTTTTAATTCTCTATGGAACCCTGCTGGATCTTTGTCATGACAGGGGATTAATTTCTTCATTTCAAGAAGTTCCATCTTTGATATTGGAGTGTATACAAACACTCGTTGCATTACGCCACCCGCCCCTTGGACTGGGTGGACTTCTCGTAACGGATTCTGTCTGTCTATGTAGAATGGCTTATTTTCTGGGGGTGAGACATGAACAAAATGCGGGTTCAAAAACGTTCTATATTTGTGGCGCTGTTCTAGAATGACACTAATTAAATCGGTACCTAGACCTCTCCATCTATACTGGAGTAACTCGTTCAGGACATCATGCAACGGACCTGGATCAGAATGTTGACCCTCATACAGAGTAATGAGGTGCTGGATCATATACATACCCACCAGTCGTTGCTCGGCTGGGGGCAGTTTCAGAAACATTTGTGCCACTATTTCGTCTGGAAAAGTGGTAGAATCAGTAATCCATCGGACTGCTGATCGGGCTAGTTCTTGTTCATACATGGTACTTAATTCACTGTAACCGACTCGTGATTTCAGAATGTGATCGGTAGTTTGAAATACTTGTTCTAGAGAACCTTGTTCTGGTGCTAGATGAAAAATAGACTTGGGTTCTAGACGTAAATGGCGATCTGGAAATCTGGATTTTCCTACATACGCTATTCTGGCGGGATTCTCGTTCTCTTCCTCTTCAGGATCAGAGATACTTTCTTTCTCGCTTACTTGTGCTGCTTTACGCTGGTCGTGTAACCTTATTATTTCTTTACGAATTTTCTTGTACATACTCTCCATGGCACTGACGGTCTTGTGCTTACCCTCGGCTATATTATCACTCCACCTTGTCAGGATTCTCATTTCGGCGGGATCTTTAGACGGGTAATCTTGTTCTCTTATTAGACAATTGATCAGGAACTTTAATATCATGAGCTGAATCTCGGCTTTCCTTTGAGACATAATCTCGCCAATACTTTCTGGATCATCCCCTGTACGGATGAAACGATATATTCTGTCTAGATCTTCTTTCATATTCGGTAAGGTGACTAGATACTCGGTCACTCTCCTTACACGTAAGGAATATAAAACCATAGTATATTCGCCTGGAACTGGATCATAAACACATTCGTTAAGGGCTTGTCTGATTTCTGTGACAGACTTATTACTTTTAGGAGTACGCTGTGATGCTTGAGCATGTAATTCGAGTGCTGATAAACGTTTGTGTGGCGGCGGGGTTTGAGGAGTAGCTCCTCCTGCGGCCCCTAAACTGGAGTCGTCTACTGAGGCTCTACGTCCTGGCAGAGTGGGAAGTGGAACTGTAGGCTGGACCGGGGGTACCGTAACAGGTACTCCGGTGTCTGGAGGAGCGGGAAGTGCCTGATTTACAGGGACTGGCGGAGCGCGGACAGGATTTGCATATTCGGGGACTGTGTCGTCCAGATAGGACGAAATAAAAATATCAGCTGCGGTCGGTTTGTGACGTAGCTTGGTCGGAACTAATGGTGGCGGGAAATTACTGGATGCCTCTGGGGTCGCTTTTGGCAAACCTTCGGCAAGGAGAGGATACATACCCTTAATAAGGGCATGCCTCTGTCTGTCTGACTGTTCGGCTTTGACTTGTTCACCTATCTCGATTAATTCTTTTTCTTGGGCTCGTTCTTGGGATTCTCTACTTAATTCTGACTTTCTGACTTCCTTTTCCGTTCTTCTATGAGCTTCCTTACGCCATAACTCGATGGCATCTTTCTGTGACTGTCTGGCTTTCTTTTTCCATAATGCTTCTTCTACTCGCATGGTACATTCGGCATCCCATGTACCCGATACGGGCCATCTATACTTTTCTTCTAACTGTTTGGTATACTCTACCCATAAATCTAGATACATTATGGCGCTTATGCCATGTTTCTGATACATAAAATGACCTGGACTGTCCCTAGGTGGGACAGGAACCGCTTCCTCTAACAGACCCTTTCTAGTTTTTAACTGACGTAACTTGGAAAATATAGGCATGACTGAACTGTAATCTGGACACAATACAATACACAATAAAAACACGAAATCACATCGCACTCATACCACAACAGTAAATTACATGAAGAACATTATAAATAACAGTTCGAACAGAATATTACCTGGAATACTGAGAACAGAAATAGAACAGATTTTCTCGAGAACGGAACAGACCAGAGTTACTGGATGCACTGCTGTAACAGTACGGAACATACCGGTCCCATAAAGGGACGCATCAGGACCCGTATCCACCTAGGTGAACACTTCGTTTGTGAGTCTGGGCACCACCAACCCACGGACCAGGAGTCAATTTAAATTGGTCCTGTCTAGATACTACCCCAGCAATGGTACTCACCGGGCAGCACGGAACGGAAGGCCTCGGACTGGACTGGACGACGGACGACGAACTTCGGACTTCGGACTTCAGTTACAGGTGGGCCTCTGGATACCTCGGACCTTGGACTCTCGGCTTGGGCTCTGGTCGGGACTCGCCGCGTTCCTCCACTGTCTCGTTCGGATGCTGGACCGCCTCCTCCGTCTCCTCCGTGGGCCTGAGGGATACTTGAGCAGAAATATCTGCCACTGCGCAGAAGAGTTCCGTCACGACTGCAGAGGGTCAGGGGGTCGGCGTGGCTTCACCGACGCGTGGGGAAAGGGCAAGTCCCTATTCGGGCGCCATTATGTGGTAAATAAATAAATAATACCCTATTTTTGACTAGACTTATAGCATAACAGATAGCTCAATAAATAAGAGTCAAGATTCGAGGTAGTAGGAGTTTCTGCAGGTTTATTACAGCATAAGGACAGGATCAGGACAACCTGCATAGGAACAGAATGACAGGGCCCAGCAGGACAACTGGGGCCCAACAGGGGAAAAGAGGCCCAGCAGCTGCTGGGGCTAGGTCTGGGATGAGCGCGCTAACATTCAATAACAAAACACAGGCATATATACATAACGCGAACACATAGCATTACATTGTAGTAGGCGTAGCAGTGGGTGGAGCAGAAAGGCATGACGCGTAGCAGTCGCGAAAGATAACAGTAAAAAGAGGTGTAACTGGGCGTATACATAGACATGTGGTGCAAACGTAACAGAATATGTCATGAATGGGCGGAAACATAGGAGGGGGCTACCTAAGGAGCCGGGACCTCTAACCTAATGGTGCGAGAAAACTGGCAATGACGTGTTACTAGGAGAAGCTGGGGGCTATGAACTCTGTGCTAGGAGCAGAGACTAGAGTCTGGAGGGTCGGAGCGACATGTACCTAAACCCTATCTGGTATCTGATGTTTAGGGAACATGTTGATATAAACTAGAAGTCATGAGGGGAGAAGCTAACTTGATTCTAAGACTGGACCATGCATTATTCTACATGTAGTGCGTGGTGAAGAATACTAAATGACTATTAAATACAGTATTTCTCTAACGTGGAGACGAGAAGGCTAGACAATGACGGAAACTATTGATGCAGTTCAGTAGCTCAGGAATGCAGAGGAGGAGGACTGAACTGATAGCTGGAACTATAACATACTTTTGGCAGACTCAGAGGCAGAGCCAAGCTGCACCGGGCACTGCGAGGCAGGAAGTAAGTGAAGGGTCGAGGATACAGGTGGGGGCTGTATCGCTCCTCAGCGAGGCTTTCAGGAGACAGGAGCTGAATCCAGGGTCCGGGCCCTTTTGAGGCCTGGAAACGGGGACTTTATAATGGAATAACGTGCACACTGAGAAACGTGGCAACATTACTTTACATAGGCCTGATATTCGTAGTATTCACGAGGACTGGAAAATAACATACTAGAGGTGGACACAACTGTAATTGCGTCATTAATCGGACATGGGGAATAACATATGCATATTGGTCATGCACACATAACATATGATGGATGAGGCGTAGGGACACAGAACATGGCAAAATTTACTTTTCCACAGCAGGAAGAAGAGAAATGGGACGGAAATTTGTCAAAACTCCAGGGTCCAAGGCAGGTTTCTTCAGAAGAGGTTTTACAACCGCCATCTTCCATGAGGAGGGAAAAATTCCCTCCAAGATGGCACAGTTCATAACATTCATGAGAGGTGGAGTAGCCACTTCTCGGCAGGCTTTCAAAACTTTAAGCGGACAAGAATCCAAGGGAGAGCCCGATTTAGTGTTGTCCAGGAGCTGGACCATCACCTCTGGAGTTAGAAGAGGGAAAAACAGAAGACTTGGGAGCTGCTCACCAGGTGGACTCCCGGCCTCAAAGGAGGCAAGGGGAATAGAAGATCTCATGCCCAGGTTTAAAGATTCAAGCGTGCCATAAATGTCCACGATCTTAGTATGGAAAAAGGCAGAGATGTCATCACACAGCTCTTGAGATTCCACTATAGAGTCTGCTACCTGGGGAGAGGATAGGGAGTCTATGATTTTGAAAATATCTCTAGGAGAGTTAAGGGAAGCAGTAACCTTAGAGAAATAGGCCCTCTTTTCCTCCACAATTGCTAGCTTGTATTCCTTTAAGCAGAGTTTATGTTGTTCCTTCTCCACGGGGTTGAGATGAACCCGCCAGAGCCTCTCCTGTTTTCGACACCCCTGTCTCAACTGCCTAAGTTTGTCTGAGTACCAGGGGGTAGAGGGACTCTTCCTTGCTGAATAATGCTGTTTAAGCGGGGCCAAGGTATCCAATGCCCCTGAAAAAGCAACCGCGAGTTCGAGAGCAGCCGAGTTAACATCCTGCGAATGAGCAGGCACCAGCCCATTCAGAAAGGGAAAGAGTACCTCATTATTAATAGATTTAAAATTTCTTCTGAGTTCCCACTTCTTGGCATCTGGCAGAGAGGGGGCTGTTTCCTGGTAGGACAAGAGTAGCGGTACAGCAAAGTGGTCAGACCAGGCTAAAGAGACCGAAGGTCCCACCTTCAGCCTGGGGTCATTGGAAAAGACTCCATCAAGCGTATGCTCTGCTAGATGGGTGGGGCCAGCCACCAGCTGATCCAAACCACAAGAGTCCAAAGTTTCCAGGAGCGCCTGAGTATCCCTAGAGCCCACATTCTCTAAATGGAAATTGAAAGCGCCAAGAAGAGTAATAGTGGGCCTCTCGATAAACGACTCTAGCAATTTAGTAATATCCTGGCTAAAAGAGGATCTGGGTCTCGGATGTCTATAGAACAAGAGGCCAGAAAAAGAAACAGAGGGACAGGAATTAATAGAAAAGTAGAAAGCCTGAAAAGGATCCGAGGGAGTAGAGAGAGACTCTGTGCGACAGATAAGAGAGTCCTTATAGAGGATTCCAACTCCTCCTCCTCGGCAACCAACTCTGTCCATTCTGGACAGAGCATAGCCGGTGGGAATGGCATCTACCAGATCAGGACCCGAGGCATTCGTTGCCCAGGTCTCTGTAATAAACACCCAAGAAGGGTTCCTAGCAGAGACAAAGTCTCTAAAAGCAATATTGTTATTAAGTAAGGACCTCGCATTAATGCGAAACCCCTTTTCAGTTGTCGGATTTGGAGCGTGCCTGAATACAGTAGGGGTCAACTGTAACTTCAATATTTCCCGGTTTCCAAGATCACACCTCTGGCACCCATCAACCAATTTATCTAAGAGAGCCTCTGGGTCAATAGTATGGTAACAAGACTTGACTGAAGGCCTAAGTTCAAGCAGAAACTTACTGTTATAACAAAGCCTTACTTGAGGGCGGATGGGCGGTAGGGCAGCCTCCCTGGCCCCTGGCGCGATCTTGGCGCGGACGGGCGCAGACGGGCTTGCCGCTGACGCGCCCACTGCGTGCATCCGCTACGCGTGGAACAGGTCATTTGAGTTAAGTAGGGTGGCGCCGGAAGGCAGAACTAGTGCTCTCCCAATCAGGGAGACAACAGCAATCTGTACCGGCGCCCTCCACAGCAAGCGGGAAAACCTGTGGTGGAACGGGGTGCTGGCGAGCAACTAACAAGCACAGGGAGCCTGGCTCAGAGATAAGGTAGGAACACAATACAATTTAAAGTAATGAATTTTAAAATGAAACAAACAGAAGTGCAACAACAGTGACTTTTAAAATATCAGAGACCGCTCAGCAAGTACATGAGAGGCTGCACAGGGGAGAGTGCAGCACAGCAGAGCAACAGGGCCAGTGTCCATAGCACAGGTGGCACAGAAAGTACGTGAGAGGCTGCACAGGGGAGAGTACAGCACAGCAGAGCAACAGGGCCAGTGTCCATAGCACAGGGGAGAGGCCAACACCGCAGAGCAACAGGGCCAGTGTCCATAGCACAGGTGGCACAGAAAGTACATGAGAGGCTGCACAGGGGAGAGTACAGCACAGCAGAGCAACAGGGCCAGTGTCCATAGCACAGGGGAGAGGCCAGCACCGCAGAGCAACAGGGCCAGTGTCCATAGCACAGGTGGCACAGCAAGTACATGAGAGGCTGCACAGGGGAGAGTACAGCACAGCAGAGCAACAGGGCCAGTGTCCATAGCACAGGGGAGAGGCCAACACAGCAGAGGAACAGGTCCAGTGTCCATAGCACAGGTGGCACAGCAAGTACATGAGAGGCTGCACAGGGGAGAGCACAGCACAGCAGAGCAACAGGGCCAGCGTCCATAGCACAGGTGGCACAGAAAGTACATGAGAGGCTGCACAGGGGAGAGTACAGCACAGCAGAGCAACAGGGCCAGTGTCCATAGCACAGGGGAGAGGCCAACACCGCAGAGCAACAGGGCCAGTGTCCATAGCACAGGTGGCACAGAAAGTACATGAGAGGCTGCACAGGGGAGAGTACAGCACAGCAGAGCAACAGGGCCAGTGTCCATAGCACAGGGGAGAGGCCAACACCGCAGAGCAACAGGGCCAGTGTCCATAGCAGAGGTGGCACAGCAAGTACATGAGAGGCTGCACAGGGGAGAGTACAGCACAGCAGAGCAACAGGGCCAGTGTCCATAGCACAGGGGAGAGGCCAACACCGCAGAGCAACAGGGCCAGTGTCCATAGCACAGGTGGCACAGCAAGTACATGAGAGGCTGCACAGGGGAGAGTACAGCACAGCAGAGCAACAGGGCCAGTGTCCATAGCACAGGGGAGAGGCCAACACCACAGAGCAACAGGGCCAGTGTCCATAGCACAGGTGGCACAGCAAGTACATGAGAGGCTGCACAGGGGAGAGTACAGCACAGCAGAGCAACAGGGCCAGTGTCCATAGCACAGGGGAGAGGCCAACACCGCAGAGCAACAGGGCCAGTGTCCATAGCACAGGTGGCACAGAAAGTACATGAGAGGCTGCACAGGGGAGAGTACAGCACAGCAGAGCAACAGGGCCAGTGTCCATAGCACAGGGGAGAGGCCAGCACCGCAGAGCAACAGGGCCAGTGTCCATAGCACAGGTGGCACAGCAAGTACATGAGAGGCTGCACAGGGGAGAGTACAGCACAGCAGAGCAACAGGGCCAGTGTCCATAGCACAGGGGAGAGGCCAACACAGCAGAGGAACAGGTCCAGTGTCCATAGCACAGGTGGCACAGCAAGTACATGAGAGGCTGCACAGGGGAGAGCACAGCACAGCAGAGCAACAGGGCCAGCGTCCATAGCACAGGTGGCACAGCAAGTACATGAGAGGCTGCACAGGGGAGAGTACAGCACAGCAGAGCAACAGGGCCAGTGTCCATAGCACAGGGGAGAGGCCAACACCGCAGAGCAACAGGGCCAGTGTCCATAGCACAGGTGGCACAGAAAGTACATGAGAGGCTGCACAGGGGAGAGTACAGCACAGCAGAGCAACAGTGCCAGTGTCCATAGCACAGGGGAGAGGCCAACACCGCAGAGCAACAGGGCCAGTGTCCATAGCACAGGTGGCACAGCAAGTACATGAGAGGCTGCACAGGGGAGAGTACAGCACAGCAGAGCAACAGGGCCAGTGTCCATAGCACAGGGGAGAGGCCAACACAGCAGAGCAACAGGGCCAGTGTCCATAGCACAGGTGGCACAGAAAGTACATGAGAGGCTGCACAGGGGAGAGCACAGCACAGCAGAGCAACAGGGCCAGCGTCCATAACACAGGTGGCACAGAAAGTACATGAGAGGCTGCACAGGGGAGAGTACAGCACAGCAGAGCAACAGGGCCAGTGTCCATAGCACAGGGGAGAGGCCAACACCGCAGAGCAACAGGGCCAGTGTCCATAGCACAGGTGGCACAGCAAGTACATGAGAGGCTGCACAGGGGAGAGCACAGCACAGCAGAGCAACTGGACCAGCAACACACTCTGGTTGTAAACAATGTCCAGGAATAGCACACCTGTATGAGAGACAGGCGTATGGGGGGATGTCCGCTCACTCCTGGTTGTCATGTGGACTTGGACCTGGCTGTGTGTCAGGGACAGCAGGCCCACTTGATTGAGGTGACAGAGCCCCAGGGGATGTAGGGCTATCAGTGGCTTGGCAAACTGGAGGGCTGTGTGGACCAGGTGGCATAGTGGCACATGGAGGTGGAGTCATGGCCACCTCTGACACTGTGAGTGGGAGAGCTTTGAGGGGTGCCCTTCCACTTTTTCGGAATATGAAATGGCTTCCCTGTCTTGGGGTTGATGGGAAGTTGTGATGACACAACAGGCACGCACACCAACTGTCCCACATCAGGTGCAGACACTGGCACTCCCTCTAGTGATGTGCTGGATCCTGCGGAACGCTTTGTCTGGCTGTGCCTCTGGACCACCTTCCCCTCTTTGCCAGGTGCACCCCCTACAGTGCCCTCCTTTGCCTTTTTCTCAGGGGTGGTCTTTACAGTGCCCTCCTTTGCCTTTTTCTCAGGGGTGCTCTTGACAGTGCCCTCCTTTGCTTTTTTCTCAGGGGAGGTCTAAACAGTGCCCTCCTTTGCCTTTTTCTCAGGGGTGGTCTTTAAAGTGCCCTACTATGCCTTTTTCTCAGGGGTGGTTTTTACAGTGCCCTCCTTTGCCTTTTTCTCAGGGGTGGTTTTTACAGTGCCCTCCTTTGCCTTTTTCTCAGGGGTGGTTTTTACAGTGCCCTCCTTTGCCTTTTTCTCAGGGGTGCTATCTACAGTGCCCTCCTTTGCCTTTTTCTCAGGGGTGCTATCTACAGTGCCCTCCTTTGCCTTTTTCTTCAGTGTGGTCTTTACAGTGCCCTCCTCCACCAACTTCACTGGGCTCGGAATTGGGGTTGATGTGGTGGGGGGATGTGTCCCTGTGCTCTTCCTAGGAGTACCCTTCATATACAACACCTCCTCAGTGGGCACAGACACCGCATGGCTAGTTGTACGTGAAGTTTTAGTGACAGGAGAGTCTTTTGCTGGTGATCCCTCTGTGGCATGCGAGCCGATTGTCTGCCTCATTGCTCTTCTGGCCTTGCACTTCCCTGACTGGCTCTTGTCTGTGCATTCTGGGGTGTCCCTGCTCTTCTGTGGTGATGGTGTCTGTGGGCAGGAGTGCTTGGTTTGTGTCTGTTGTGTGCTCCTTGTGCTGTATAGTTTCTGTGACGCAGCCGAACCATGATCACTGTCATCTGATATGGCCACTGACTGGGGGGTGGACAAAGGCACCTGAGGTTGAAGGGGAGCATGTGCCTGTTGAAGGGCAGACTTCACTGCGGATGACAGCGCCTGGACTGTACTGTGTAGCCCACCCACGTCAGAGTGTATGCCCTCCATATATGCAACCACCTGGCCTAATTTCTTGTCATGTCGCTGAAGGCATTGAGCAGGGTGGGCTGGCCCACACAAAGCTGGCGCAGGAGCTCAACAGACTCTGCACTGAGGGCAGCAGTGAGGACAGGTGCAGGGGCAGCGGTGCCAGGTGGGAATGTGACTCGTCCCCTCTTACTGACACGGATACGGGCTGCACCAGAGGAAGTGGATGGGAGGCTGGGCACTGGCCGCTGGGTGGTAGATGATGATGCAGACTCCCCATCCCCTGTGCCTGCCAACATGGTTGCATCACCGCTGGCATCAGATGATGTACTACTCTGTGTCTCAGCCACGGATACCTCCTGCATACTTATGTCCCCCTCAGATGCGCTGGTGGGCTCTGTGTCACTGGGCTCCAGTGCAGCTGTAGTGCCACTTTCGCCACCACTGGTGTCTGGCCCCAGTTCCTCCGTGGTCTCTTGCGAATCTGCATGAGAGAGGGATACAGGGTTGTGTAAGTGTCATCATCTGGTCACACGAATTACAATCAATGCAGTACAGGAGAGGCCCATACCAACATGGTAACCACATTGCAGCAACACACAACATAGACCACAACAGTGCCTGTAACGCTGAATATCTGCCATGACTGATACATGATGATGCCAAACAGCACTACACCCTGCCCGTAGATGAAGTGTACCACACACACACCTTGGCCTGCTCACACCTTGGGACATGAAGAGGGTACAACACTTATTACCACTGACAGACCTTCAGGGAACAGGAGGGGACAACACGCGCACCTATTAGAACATGACAGTCCACAATGCCAAGTGGGCCATACCAAGCACCATGTGTTACTCTGGGGCACATTGTTGGCAGATTTGTGGGCCTCAACGATCATGATGTATGCAAAGCAGGCATACATGAAGTCACACTCAGTAAGTGAAAGGGAAATCCCTGGGGGACACTCGTTTTTGTTTTACTGCCACTTTGGCCACACACAACTCTAGTCTCATTAGCCAGGTGGCTGTATTCTAGAAAGTATAGTAATTTCCACAGTCAAATTGAGTCGTTCACAGTCTATTTTAATAAAAATATTGTACATACAAAATACATAGGTGCTAGAGTGCCATATTTAAAACATTTCTTTTATGAAAACAATGAATAAAAACAAAATAAATCACAATAAATGCAACACAATATACAGCTCCACGTGTGGGATTTAAAATCAAAATCAAAATAACAGTAATCTAGAGCAAAACACATAAAAGCATTACAACATTTCAATAACTCATATAGACAATTAGTAAAAAATGAACCTAGTAATCTAAACCCCCTTAGTTCTAGTGTGGTCACTTGATCTATTTGCCACTGGTTTTCACTGGATCCAAAAAAGGCTTGCAGAACTTATACATTAGAGTAAACAACAGTAACACTCTTTCATGTACATCCACTGTTTACTATGCCCTGGTTGGATTCTCCGTATTTACAAGAATGCGTCGACGCGTTTCGGTGCAAAGAAACTGATAAGTTAGCACCTTCTTCAGGACTTCTTTGGTCGGGGTTTCTCACTTGAATATACAGTGACTCGCACCCTCTCCCATCTATGTTGAGGGCGATGAAAATAAGAACCATCCAAGAAGCTTTAATTGACTTCCTCCCTGTCACATCTCAGGGGTCCCATCTGGTATTTTCTCTATTTTCTGGTCAGGACTTCTTGTATTGGGTTAACTTTTCCTGTTGCTTCACTTTTTTGGTAGATTAGATTCAGTATCTTAAAAACTTTTAAAACCCTCCTAGAACGGGCATAGTATTTACGTGATCCTCCTGAGAACTGGATGTGTTCTCTTGTTCGGTAGGGCCGCGTCTCTGCCTCGTTCAAAACACTCTCTCAATGAGATGTGACAGGGAGGAAGTCAATTAAAGCTTCTTGGATGGTTCTTATTTTCATCGCCCTCAACATAGATGGGAGAGGGTGCGAGTCACTGTATATTCAAGTGAGAAACCCCGACCAAAGAAGTCCTGAAGAAGGTGCTAACTTATCAGTTTCTTTGCACCGAAACGCGTCGACGCATTCTTGTAAATACGGAGAATCCAACCAGGGCATAGTAAACAGTGGATGTACATGAAAGAGTGTTACTGTTGTTTACTCTAATGTATAAGTTCTGCAAGCCTTTTTTGGATCCAGTGAAAACCAGTGGCAAATAGATCAAGTGACCACACTAGAACTAAGGGGGTTTAGATTACTAGGTTCATTTTTTACTAATTGTCTATATGAGTTATTGAAATGTTGTAATGCTTTTATGTGTTTTGCTCTAGATTACTGTTATTTTGATTTTGATTTTAAATCCCACACGTGGAGCTGTATATTGTGTTGCATTTATTGTGATTTATTTTGTTTTTATTCATTGTTTTCATAAAAGAAATGTTTTAAATATGGCACTCTAGCACCTATGTATTTTGTATGTACAATATTTTTATTAAAATAGACTGTGAACGACTCAATTTGACTGTGGAAATTACTATACTTTCTAGAATACAGCCACCTGGCTAATGAGACTAGAGTTGTGTGTGGCCAAAGTGGCAGTAAAACAAAAACGAGTGTCCCCCAGGGATTTCCCTTTGACTTAAGGTCTTCTGTACCCTGTTCCCTGGCGATAGTGGGGTACCCTCTCTTGAGACACACACTCAGTAAGTGTACATTGCTTTTCACCCCCTAATAGATACCCCACACTATCCCAATGCTGAATGGCCATGTGGAGCCTAACACATCTGGCACTGGGAAAGTGCAGCAGGGAGGATCAGCTTAGTAAGGCCAGGGTGGCAAAATGCCTGATACTAGCACACATCACAGCAGCCACTCACATGACACAGCACAGCAACACACGCATATCACATGGATCACCACACCCACATGTCCTGTACACATGCATCAACTCCCAACCAAATTCACCCTCCCCAAATACTCACCACCCCTGCCTTGCCGCTGATGCTCCTTCAGATGTGCATCCAGGTCTGGATGAGTCACTGCCAAGATGCGGCCCATCAGTGGAGTCATGCTGCGCCATGCCAAACGCCCTGTGCGTGGTAGCGTCCCCCAGGTCATCTCTGCTACTTGCTTTTCCAGCCGGCTGATGTTGTCCCACCTCTTGTGGCAGTGGGTGCGTCGTCGGTTTGATACCCCCAGTGCGCGCACATTTGCTGCAATGGCCCTGCACATGGCCTTTCGCTGGTGTACCTTGAGCTGTAGGTATGAGAGAAAAGAAGGGTAAATGACCAGTTACACAGTGTCATGTACCAACATGTATCAGTACAGTAGCAAGACACAGAGTCAGGACCAATTGTAACATCCCTCCATCCAAACCTGGGGGTCCCCTCGCAAGGGCACTCTGCATGGCTCAAACAGATGTGATTGCATGCACACATTGGGGCGTAGACGGTCCCTGATAATCTCACACACATGCAGGATGCACATTCACAATATGCATCAACAGAAGTGTGTTAGTGTGCAAGTATACAGGACACAGATGGGGCATATCTACTATTCAGTGTGAAGGGACTGGAACAAGGAGCATGTACGTTTGGTGATGTTTACTCGTTTGTGTGGGCAGGCACTGGGCCTAGTGTGTAGGTCACACAGAGTCAGACAACAGGGGCACACAGAAACATTCACACAAGCAATTACACTCCCGGCACCTACATGGCTAACATCCGGTGGCTTTGTATGGCTGACAATGTAACACACCCCACTCACACATGCAAGTGTAGGCAGGGAAAAGAGTGACATTGGGACACACACACTCGCTCGCCCTGGAGACAGCTTGTCTGTCAGTGCTTGACACAACCCCACACCCTCAGACATATACTGCGGCAGCACAACTACATGTCTGACACCCCCATGCCCTACAGCTACCTTCATGGTGACTTACCACTACATTGGGACCACCAAACAGCCTTGGGTATTGTGCCAGCACCTCGTCCACAAGGACCTTCAGCTCCTCGGTTGTTTGGACTGACACGGATCTTCGCTGTCCTTGCCATCCCTGTGGACATGGAACACCTGTGGTGGAATTGAGTGGCGAAGGGTCCCAGGCAGCAGGCACTTCAGGCAGCAGCGGGAGAGTGTTCCAGGCAGCAGGCTCTTCAGGCAGCAGCAGGAGAGGGTCCCAGGCAGCAGGCTCTTCAGGCAGCAGCAGGAGATGGTCCCAGGCAGCAGGCTCTGTGAGCAGTGGAAATGTGAGGCTCACTCCCACTGATTTATAGCCCCCTGGGGTCTTTTGTAAGGTGCAAAGATGCTACAATTGGTTGTCCAGGTCTGCCTCTTTCAAATGCATCCAATGACCGCCTCCGCGGTGGCGGAGCACACCTTCCGCGATTTTCAAATATGCATCATGCCACCGCAGACATCACTCACATTGGCTGTAGGCAATGCTCCATGGCGGTGATGCACCGCAGGTGCCCTGGGTGTGTTACCGCGATGGTGCATCATTCAAAAGCAGCCAATGACCGCCTCCGCGGTGGCAGAGCACACCTACCGCGATTTTCAAATGTGCATCATGCCACCGCAGACATCGCTCCCATTGGCTGTAGGCAATGTCACATGGCGGTGATGCACCACCGTGGCCAGGCGGTAGCTTCCGCCATTTGGCTGGCGGAGCATGCACACAGGCATATACACATGTCTACATGCCAATGGCTACCGCACTTGTGAAGCGGGTGGGGCTGGTGTCACACCGCCCTGGCCAGGCGGTTGCTACCGCCATTTGTGTAACATGTAATGGCTATGTACTTCGTTAACACTACATCAGTGCACCGCAACAACATGTTGAGGGACACATCACTGTGCACACAATGCCATTCCTCCATATATTCCACAGGTGGACGCAAGTTATGTGTGACGCACTTTGGTGTGTGGTCCCTGTCATGTCACTTATGCATTTGATGGTTGATGATGCTTGACAGTCTTAAGCTGGTGTCCATGATGTGTAACAGATCAATGTCTTGGGGGCCAGTGCTGACCTTGGCACAGCTTGTCTCACTGTATGGTATCGTACCAGACTGGTGCTTTCATATCAGCTCATGCACACAAGTGACAGTTTTCCAGCTACTGTGATTATTGTGGTGTGGATGTGTGCAAAGTTAACATGATGCACTGAGGTGTGAAAGGTACAGCAGATGGGTATGATACAGTCAGGGTCATTTTGGACACATTGGTGGATGGTACAGCACCAGGCGTGCACATGTGAAATGTGTTGTTCAGTATGTGAGCATTCACATTGACCGATGTGTTGTTATCTCACTTGTGTATTGTTAATGGAGAGGTGTGCCTTCTGTGTGTCTCAAATGGCCACCCATGTAACCTGGTGTACCACCCATCTCTCAGGCAGTCGTTGTTTTTCCATGTCATCGTTGATGGTATGTTCTGTGGCCATCTCATGATGGTTGTCATTGACATTTGTCCATTTACATCTGTACTAGGAGGAGGCCTAATCTCCTACGTCACCTGACAGTGTTGGAGGACATGCAGGACAACACTGAAGACCCTGTTTGATCTGTTGGAGCCTCACCTAACCCCCCGCTGCCACTACCTAACGGCATTCACACCCACATACAAGGTGATGGCAGCACTCCACTTTTTTGTAATTGGTTCCTTCCAGGAGACCGTTGCCAGCGCTGCAGGGATGTCGCAGCCCATGTTCAGCCAGGTGCTGAGGGATGTTCTTGCTGCCATGATGTTATATAAAAATTGCTACATTCATTTCCCCCAGGGAGCAGAACTGGCCGGTGTGAAGGGTGACTTCTATCCCCTTGGGCGCATCCCCCATGTGGTAGGTGCCATCGACTGCACCCATGTAGGTCTGGTGCCACCACAGGCTACTGAGCACATTTTTAGAAATCGGAAACATTACCATTCTATTAATGTGCAAGTGGTGTGCCTTGCAGACATGACCATCTTCCATGTGTGTGCAAGATTTCCTGGATCTACCCATGATTCGTACATCATGAGGAACAGCATGGTGCCCCGGATGATGGAAAATCTGCATCCCGTGCGTGCTTGGATTGTGGGTGAGTATGCCTAGTGATATGGGGTGCTGTGTGTTACCTGCTGCCCTCTGGCTGTGCAACATTGCAATGATTTTTTGTAATTCACAGGTGACTCTACATATCCCAGCCGGCCATGGCTGTTGAGCCCGCTAAGGAATCCCAGGACCCCGGCTGACATCAGGTACAATGAGGCCATGGCAGGACCCGACGTGTAATCGAGCGGACATTTGGCATGCTGAAGTCAAGATTCCCCTGCCTTGACCGGACTGGAGGAGCACCTCATACTCGCCTGGGAAGGTCTGCAAGATCGTTGTGGCATGCTGTATGCTGCACAACATGGCCATCCACAATGGTATCGCCCAGATCATTGACGATGGTGAGGAGCCAAGGCCACCGCCTGCTCAAGGACCTGAGTCCAGTGATGAGGAAAGTGGAGAGGAGAAAGGAGATGACCTGCGTCAACAGCTCATCGACCGCTACTTCACTTGAAGGTGGGTGACAAGGTACAACTTGTACATTATCTGGTGTGGTTGCAGTTGTTGTGAAGGGCTATGCGCGGATGTTAAAGACAGGCACATGTGGTGTCACCTGTGTGTGGAAATGTGGCAGTGAGATTTCACATGTGAGCATATGCAGGACTATGTTTGTTGAGTTTTGCTGCATATTGTGTTGCCTGCCTGTACTGTTATGTTGATGTTTGCTGTAGTGTTATGTCTGTGTTACCATCTGTGATACCACACTGACGCCAGTGACTGTTGTTTGGTTGTGTCTCCCTAGGTGAATCATAGTCATCCTGGCCTACATAATGTACATCTTTTGGATACATCATGGACATTTTGGACACTGTAAATATTGCACTAAAGACAAGACAGCACAAATTGTAGTGTGTAAGGTGTTTTATTTCCAAAGTTGAAATATGAGGGGTGCGGGCATTTCCACATGTAGGTGGTGATGGAGCAGTGAGTTGACAGTCATAATAGATGATATGCAAGAGTAGAGACCACATGGATGTGGTGACCCAGTCCAACAGACATGTGCCATTGACAAGGCAGTGTGGGGAAGGACAGTCCATAGAGTCAATGCAGTGGGGAAGAGGGTTGCCATCAGGGCTGGCTCTGTGACTGGCGTGTGGCAGGTGCTTTGCCTCCGGAGACTCCCAGGCTCTTCTTTGGATGCCCCCTAGATCTTTTTGGCGGTGGGGGGCCTGCTGACTGGCCAGCTGCGCAGAGGACTCGCCCCTCTCTGTTGGCGCTGGGGAGAATGGTGCACTGTTATCCCGCAGCCCAACCGGAGGGGGCGGAGGTGTCGGTTGGGACACAGGCCTGTCCCTCTACAATGCCACTTGCTGGCCCATGAGATCCACCATCTGTCCAAGGCGGTTGTCGATGGACCTCATTAGCAGGATGAGCTCCTGCAATAGTTCATCAGACCGGACACTTTGTCCCTGGACCTGTTGGTATGCCTCGACAACTTGAGTGAAGTGATCCAGGGATGGTGTCCATTCCTCCTGAGGTCTGCTGGTGACCCTGGCCCTCCCACCTGCTCTGCTGCCACGGACCTGTTGCCTCACCACTGGAGGTCCACGCACACTCTCCCTGCCCTCCACAGTTGTTGGTGTAGGGATCGAATTTGCAATAAACATATTGTTGGCCTAATATATCCAATATAAACCTTGTAAACATACACTCGATTAATTAGAATGAAGTGCATTCATTTAGTTACCCACATTCACTCTTTATAGGATAGTACTATTGGCACGGCTGGAGCCATTTTGTTTCGTTTCTTAGTGTGCAAATGCGGTTTCCCTGAAATCACGTGACTATGTCTTTCTTTCTAATCCACGGCGTCAGCCAATCCTGCCCCCGGAATAGCTGAAGTCTAGGATACTAGCAATCAATTGTGCCTTATATGGGTATTCCTCTTGGCCTGCTGACAAACTGTGTTTTTTCCTTGTAGGGTGTCATTCTCGATGTGTGAAACGTATATATGCTTTGTGCTTTGAACATGTAGGCAGTCTCCTCTGCGCACCTTAGTGGTTGTGTAGACCGGGGCTCCCCTGTCAGGGTTTGTCTTTGAGGAATAAACGATTGAACCTTCTCCATTGCCGACTGAATTATTGGTTATCCTTAAATTGTATACGGGTTATTGGTAAGTGTGACCCGTTAGAATTAATTAATCCCTTCAGTTGGCGACTCCGCCGGGACTCCGCGATAGGGTCGTCGCCTCCTGTAAGCAAGAGTAGCGGGACAAGGAGGAGTTCTGGCCGAGTGGGTGGACAGAAAAAGGATCCTGATTTGAGACACCGGTTTGTGGTATGAAAACAAGCCGTTCCCCTCTCGTGTCCCGCACCCCTCCCAGCTGTTGAAGACCCTACGCCGGAGTCCTACGGGCTTAACCCGAGAGACGAGCAGACTGTGTCGGTCTGTTGAGATGTCAGCAGTGGAGAACCCGCAATCGACCTGAGTGCACCAGGTGAGTGATCTTTGAAATTGAATTGGATAAGACTCACTTCGAGGAAGTGTTTCTTTTTGGATATACAGTTAACTGTTTTTGTTTGAAGGTGGCCGGGGAAGCTGGACCACGAGGGAATCGGGGGGATCTATCGTTGTAGCGAAGGGGCTGTGCGAGTAGAGACCTCACGGACTTGTTTTGTGAATAATTGAGACTATCTCCGATGCCTTAGCGGAGTACGGTGTTGCTTGCTCGGCCGAATTCTCTCTGGGACAGCTCTGGGAGCAACTGGGTAAGCTAGGGGTCTGGAGATGTGTCCAGATACCCGGCCCAACCAGAACAGGACCATGGGGTGCCCTGTGAGAGAGTTCGAGGTTTACCTATCTGAGGGTCTCGGAGCACTCTAACGATTGTCTCTTTTTGTGACTCTGATTGGTCTAGAATTCTTTTGAATCGATTCCCCGAACAGGAGTCGACGGGCTCTGTTCGTATTTGAAGACGTCATTTGCATTTGAATAGGTTTTGAGAATTAATTGCCTTGCACTGCTTTGCAGCACTTTATTGTAATAAAAGTATGAGTAAAGTACTATGAAAGGACGCCTCTGATTGAGTGTGTGTGATTATATGTGAAAGGAACGAGTAGAATAAAAGAACAATGCCGTGTTTCAGTAAAATATGTTTTGGGTGCTGTTGTCAGAGAGGTACGCGGCTCGAAGAAAGACAGCCTGCCCCTCCCGAGGGCAGCCCCAGTTTCGATATGTAAACCAAACATGGATTACAGCCAATTTTGTTTAACACCCTGTGGAATAAGTATACCAGGGACAATTCGGATTTACAGTGGCCTCTCACGGGGTCTTTTGATGAGAAAAAGATAAATTATATACAGAATAAATTGTTTATGAAAAAGAGTCGTCAGTCAATGTTTGATTCCTTGAACTTATGGTTGAAGGAAGCAAAAAGACGACGAATTAGGGAAGAGAAGCTGGGAAAGATGAAGTCGGGTCAGAGGGTTACACAGAAAGCTATAGCATATGATAAAGACAAAGTAGAGAAGAATATCGAACGGATGGATAGGCAGTTTCGGTTGGAGACCTATAAAAGCTATGTAGCCAGACCAGAGACAGGGGATGAATTAGAAGAACTGTTGGAAACCCGACCACCTCCCCCTTATGCCCCGCAAGGTCTGTATCCGGCCGTGCCTGTGGTACGTCCGTATCGGGCGGGTGCTGTTGCAGCCACCCGACCACCGTCGGGAATGATTGCTACGGCCCTCATTGGCGGATCAGGACCCGATGTTCCTGTTTCCCCTCCTTCTCTTCGACTAACTACCTCACCCTTATTATCTCTTTGGCCGGACGCGGCTGTCCCTTCTCCCTTGCACCCAGTATTTCTCTCTCCTCCAACTCAGACCTCTTTAGATCTTCGAAATATGGTTGGCCCTGGGGCCACACCCAAGCGAACGATGTCTGACCCGAGTGATCAACGAGCTTTCACTCGGTCGCTGTTAGGGCAGGAGGAGAGAAGAGCTATTATAAGTCAGGCATCCCAGTGGATGCGGAATCCTATTTATACCTTAGAAGATATTTGGAGCACTATGAAGGATTTTGAACCCGTTGCACACCAATTGGCTCTAGAGAGCATGGCGATCCGATTGATCTCACTATGGGAACAGTGTTTTGAGGAAGGATTACCTCCTCAGATTTTACGTGACATCAGGGATCATGCTCATAAATTCCATCTCCAGGTCGAGGAAGTATATCGGAATGCTAACATCCTTTTGAGTTATAGGGAAAGGATGCACCGAAAGAGCGCTGAATGGGGAGCAAGCATCCCATGAGAGAGGTGCATCCCCTCTTTTTCCCTGAAGTACCTGAACTAAAAGATGCCAATAATGTGGTAACTAGGGCCAGGGTGGACGCCAGGCTTCAGGAACAATGGGTTTATACCCCTTGGAAACGGAGTGAAGTGCTTACATTAAAGGCCCAGTTACCAGATCCTCGTAAAAATCCTACAGCTTATTACAAAGAATTGACTGAAGCAGCCAATTCTGCCATCATGACTATAGCTGATATCGAGCTATTTTTTTGGTCTCCTAATCCCGGTTGATATCTGGAGGCAGATTTATGATACTGACCATATCCCCGAGTTAGGAGGAACATGGAACCAATTAAAAGATTGGGACAAGGAACGTAAACCCGGAGAGAAGCCCCTGGACGAAATATTAGCCAAATATTAGCCGTGCCCCAAAAAATTGTTACATTCATGAAAACACTTTTACCTCCTAGGAAGGTAGATTGGGATAAATTAACAGCATGTAGACAGAAGAAGGATGAAAGTGTGTCCGACTTCTTTACTCGGTTCGAGAAGGTGTTTATAGATTTCAGTGGACAGGACCTCTCAACAGAAGGGGGAATTCGATTATTTGTAAATAGGTTTGTTACCAATCTACTCCCGGAGGTTATGTCTCGCCTTCAGTCGTCTGAAAGTACGTGGACTACAGCTGCACCGTCCGTCATTCTAAGTATGGCCCAATATTACGAGCATCGCGAGAATGAGAGCAAAGACATATTGGAGAAGAAGACTAAGGATTTAAAAACAAGGGTATTATTGCAACAAGTTAGCAGAGGTCAAATGACAGGAAGGGGAGTGCGGGGCTCGTACCAAAGGGGCCAGCAAGCGGGGAGAGGCAGAGGGGGCCCACCGAATATCGGGATAAGCCAATGTTCCTATTGTAAAGAGGAGGGACATTCGAGAATAGATTGCCCTCTGCTACAAGGTCGAAACGGACCCAGTAGGGGTCGAGGAAGAGGTCAGGGAAACATAGATCGAAATAGCACGAGGAGAGAAGAAGAGCAGCACGAGGGTTCTCGTAAGAATCATTTTGACGACCCCCAGAATAGACAATACTACAATGAAAGCTATCAGAATGACAGATACGAGGACCAAGATTACGCATGAGACACCAAAGGACAGAGCGGGGGCCGTATTACAGTACCAGTGGACCAAGAGGGACCCTATGTAGAAGGAGAACTGTTGGGTACATCAGGGAAGTTTTTAGTGGATACTGGAGCGATGAGTAGTTCAGTCGCCCAGGCTCTGGTCCCAGGGGCAGCTGTGTCTGGCCAAAATAATGTATCAGTCGGATTCTCTGGAATACCGGTAGTCAGCCCCGTTTCGAAACCTCTGCCTTTTCCATCCCATTTCTATGCATACCCCTTTTCTCCTTACTTCTAATTGTGGAGAGAATTTGTTAGGTTTGGATATTTTGAAGAAACTTCATGCACAAATCTACTGCTCACCCGATGGTGTTTTTCTAACAATGCAAAAACCACCTATAGAGATGGCTCAGTATTTTGCTAAAAACGAACCCTTGCCTCCTGAATTTGCTACCATCCCTCCGACCTTGTGGGCGAAAGGGGATACTGACGTGGGTCTGTTAAGAATAGACCCTGTGTCAATCACCATAAAACCAAATGCAAAGATGCCTCGCATTCCACAGTATAAAATATCAACAGAGGGTGAACAAGCATTGCTCCATATCATTCGCGACTTAGTTGGCAAAGGGGTGGTGGAAGAAACGGCGGCAAATATCTGTAATAGTCCCATTTTGCCGATTTTGAAGAAGACTCCAATTGATGGCACCCCAGATTATAAATCTGCATATCGTTTTGTGATTGACCTTAGAGCAGTCAATAAAATAGTGGTCCAACAATACCCAGTGGTACCAGATATCACTACAATCCTTACCATGATTCCCCCTACTGCTCGATAATTTTCTGTTATCGATTTAAAGAATGCTTTCTTTAGCATTCCTATTCATCCTGATAGCAGACATATCTTCGGACTCTCATTAGGAGGACGAAGTTTTAGATTTACGCGCGCACCTCAGGTCTACACAGAAAGTCCTAGTATATATAGCCAGGCTTTGAAAGCAGTATTGGATGAACTAGTTTTACCCACCGGCAATACAATCATTCAATATGTCGACGACATTTTGGTGGCCTCTGATACGGAGGATGGGTGCAGAAATGCTACTGTAAAGTTGTTACACCATTTGGCTAAAAAAGGAAATAAGGTCTCCCTTTCCAAATTTCAATATTGTCGACAAGAAGTGACCTACCTTGGCCACTTACTGTCGAAAGCGGGGAGACGACTAACACCAGAATGAATATCTGTGATTACTAACATGTCTTTTTATAGAGTCAGAGAGCAGGTTTTTAAGTGTTCAGAAATATGGCGCACAACTAGTCACGGTAAGTATTAAAGTGTCGTGGTATAGAGTTAGGTGCTTCTTGGCAGAGGAAAACCTTAACCTCTGTAAGAGAAGAGGTTCTGGGACCTCTCTCTAATGTAATTGGACAAGAATCCAGAGCACACTTAGTGTATCAAATCTAATTTCAATCTTCAAATGGTCAAAATGGTTGAAGCGATGGGATAGATCAAACACGCATAAGTATTTTCAAAACGGTTTTATTGTTCAACAGTGTTCTTTCCTCAGAATCACTGTGCTTATCACTCTAGCCTACACGTGTTTCATCACAGCATGTGGCTGTGAATCTTCAGGGCTGATCTGAATGATCAAGGCGCGTTATCGGGAGACCGGTGATAATTCCGTCCCGGTCCTAATCGGGATGTTTATGTTTGTAGGAGAACGGTACCGAAAGTAATCGGTTGCCGTTACGTCAAAATGGGGATCGTGTGTAACAGTTCACACAGCGTCGGTGCTATTCGGGCTGTTTGCCCGTGGGTTGAGCCGAGTGCAGCTCCTGTTTCCGAATGCGGGACTAAAAAAGGAAATAAGGTCTCCCTTTCCAAATTTCAATATTGTCAACAAGAAGTGACCTACCTTGGCCACTTACTGTCGAAAGCGGGGAGACGACTAACACCAGAATGAATATCTGTGATTACTAACATGTCTGTACCATGTACTCAACGTGATGTCCGTGCATTTCTTGGCATAACCTCTTACTGTCGCCAATGGGTTCCTAACTATTCCCTCATCTCTAAACCCTTGTTGTACTTGACTACCAAAGATGTGCATGAACCCCTACCCTGGACGGATGAATGCCAAGAAGCCTTTGACTCTTTGAAATCTGCTTTATGTTCTGCACCTGTTTTGGGTACCCCGGATTACCGGAAGCCTTTTTCACTTTATGTGCACGAGGTGGATGGTTGTTCTCTTTCAGTATTAGCTCAGGATTTTGGGGGGAAACAGAGACCCTGTGCCTTCTTTTCATCAGTACTGGACATAGTAGCACAAGCCCTTCCCAGTTGTCTGAGGGCCACGGCGGCGGTAGCAGTGGCCATCCGACAATCAAAGGGGATAGTGTTGAACACTGACCTCACAGTAATGGTACCACATGCTGTGGATATTTTGTTAAATAAAACCAAAACCCAGCACCTTATGAGTGCCCACTTGACAGGATACGAATTGACATTGTTTGCACCCCACATTACCATTAAGAGATGTGCCACATTGAATCCAGCAACACTATTACCTCTCCCTTCTAGTGATACAAAGGACGATATCCATGATTGTGTGTTTAGAACTGAGGAAGAGACAAAGGGCAGTGTAGATCTCACAGACATTCCTTTACCGGAACCCCAAGGAGAATTGTATGTTGATGGTTTCTGTTTTAAGTTACCAGATGGAACTGCAACAGCTGTTTATGCTATTACGACTTTGAAGACAGTGGTAGAAACTGCTAGGATTTCACACCACTCAGCCCAGGCAGCTGAACTAATAGCTTTGTTACGTGTGTGCGAAATTAGCAAAGAATTGAGAGTAAACATTTACACAGACAGCCAGTACGCCTTTGGCGTTGCCCATAGTTTTGGTAGGTTATGGAGGGAGAGGGGTTTCTTTACCACACATGGCCAAAAGATTCAACATGGTCCTTTAATTGATCGTTTGTTGTTACCTTTGACACTGCCAGATAAAGTGGCCATTATCAAATGTAGCGCCCATCAGACAATAGTCGATTCTACAGGAAAGGGAAATACCTATGCTGATTCAGTGGCGAAGGAAACAGCTCGTACTAAAGTAACTCCCATGTTTCCCAGTACTTCATCCCGATGGGTGGCGGAAACTTCCGTGTTTGACAATACCATAGAGAGTGTAAGGGAATTACAGAAGAAAGCCACCATAGATGAGACACAGAAATGGGAGCAGGAAGTAGGGAAACTGGACAAGAACGAATGTTGGATAGATTGAACTGAAAGACAGCGTTGGTTACTCCCTAATGCATTAGTATATGCAGTAGTGACCATGGCCCATGGCCCGGCACACATAGGAGCAAAAGGTATTTGTGCTGTATTAGACCCCGTCTGGAACAACCCAAACATTCCCAAAACGGCCGCACATGTGGTCAAATACTGTCCAGTGTGCTTACGCTATAATTCGGGGGGCAGAGAGTCCGTTCTAATTGGAAATTTTGCACCACCATCCTTGCCTTTTGAAGTTATTCAGATTGATTACATCCAAATGGAGAGGGTTAATAACTTGAAATACGTGCTGGTGGTGGTTTGTGCTTTCAGTAAGTGGGTTGAAGCCTACCCCACCAAAGAAGCCACTGCGGTGGCAACTGCTAAAGCTTTGATTAAAGAATATTTCCCCAGGTATTGTTTGCCCCGAATTATATGGTCGGACAATGGAACTCATTTTAATTCGGCATTAGTTCAGAGTGCATGTGATGGTTTACAAATTCGCCAGAAGTTCCATGCAGCCAGACACCCCCAGTCAGCAGGACTAGTTGAAAAATACAATGGCATATTAAAATTGAAAATGACCAAGATCTGCGCAAGCACTGGAGTAAAGTTGCCTGATGCACTCCCTTTGGCATTACTATCCTTGAGAACGACTCCACACACGAGGACTGGGTTGTCTCCATATGAGGTCATTTTTGGCAGACCCGCCAATGTGTGGGGAGTCCCTAGACCTAGGTCCTTTAGAGACATTGATTATCCTTTGATGACAGATTATTTGTATGCATTAACTAAAGATCTGCGTTCTATTCATCAACAGGTATCCGAGACATTGCGGCCGCTACCAGAGGGTCCCGGACATCGGCTGGAACCCGGTCAGTGGGTTCTAGTACGGAATTACCAGAGGAAATCGAGTTTGGAGCCGAAATGGTCTGAGCCCTATCAGATCATTCTCGTTACCAGGTCAGCTGTGAAGGTGCACGGGCGGAAACACTGGATCCATGGGAGTCATTTGAAATGACTCCCTCTACCTTTGCCCTTTGATTTGCAAAACCCCGATGGAATTCCAAGCCAAGAAGGAGAATCGCTCCAGAGCTTTGTCCCTTTTTCAGAAGCTCGAGACATGGGGCAGCCAAGTGAAGCTGAGCCCAGTATTGAGGGTCCATCACAGGATTCGGATATATCTAATGCCCGTGCCACTGAGTTGTTTTCTGATCAGGAGCGACCTGGTCATTGCAAATACAACCTGGGGCCCCGAAAACAGCGTGGTACCCCAGCTCCTCTTGATAGGAGATAGGGAAAGACTGGAGTTCAGAAACCTTGGATAGATTTGCTGGGGTACTGAGCGAGACACTGGACTGAACGCGTTGAGAGCTTGGAACATTGTGTTAAATAGCTCTGTTCAGAAAGAAAGACTGAGTTGGGCGCTGCGGTCGTTTTACAAAACGAAGGAAATTGTTTGCTGTTTTGTCCAATGGATATGAATGACGAGAGTCTACCTGTGAGACTCTGAACGGACACAGGGAGAAGAACCCCTCTGGTGGCGTGCGTGCTTTGTGGATACAGATAGTTTTTGCACTTATAGAGAGGGACCGAGTTATATCTGAACTTTTAGCAAGTATGTTCCCTTTTGCCCGATTTGCAATGGAAGATGAGAGACCACTAGCCCCTCGGCGATATATGGATAATATGCATTTGTTTTCCGGATGGTCCACCAGAGTGAAGGTGGCATTCGTTGTTTTTATTATTATTATTACAATTATTATGATGAGTGTGTTTGTATATCTAGAATTTCAGCATCCAGTACAGAAATTACTAGGCACCACTGTTTTCCCAGAAGAACATCTCTTTTACTCTTTGCCCCCTCATAAGGCTAGACATAGAGAGACTTATATGAAAAATGCCTTTATAGAAATGTTGCATCAGACCCATTCCACTACAAATAAGACAAACTGTTGGGTATGTGACCTACTCCCTTCAGTTATGCACCAACATGAACTGTTTATTTCCCTACCAATGTCCTATTTAGCCAGTTGTGAAGCATGGTTCCAATTGTTATCGTTGATGTATTCGCATTATGTAGCCGAACTGAAAATGTATACTGAAAAGGATTATGAGGCCATTTTAAAATACATAGAGAAACATCAGGGATTTGATGCAGCTGGAAATGAAGGAGAGGGCTCCTTGGACCCTAATGCCTGTATGAATTTATATACTGATTATAAGAATGTGACTTGGCTAATGGAAGAAATGCAGGATTTTGAACTCTTCAATGCTACGATGTATTTTCAGCATTTTAAGGACCGAAATGTTACAAATGATAAGGCCTTACCCATCCCTATCATTAATACTACCTCCCCGTTTTGCATACAGGGTAGAGGCCATGTTAAGGTAGGCAGGAGTAGATGTAATTACACCTACACTCTACAAGTGTACAGTACCCCACCTATGATCACCCCACTAGATGTGTATTTTGTGTGTGGAGAAAATGCCTATACATGGCTTCCCCGGGGTTGGGCAGGAAGTTGTTATCTTTCGTTTCTTTATCCCCCTGTATATATTGCCCCTCCTAACTATCATAAAACTCACCAGTTGATACAGAAAGAGGAAGTAGTGAGCCGAAACGTTAGGAGTTATGTTCTTGATGCCACTCATCAAACAGATACTTCCTTGCAGCAATTTGAAGACTTCGCGAAGGGACTTACTCCCTTCTGGGGGCCCATATTCAATAGTCGCAGTATAAGACGCTTGTCGAGGATAGTTGAGAATGTGGTCCAGACCACCACTGGAATACTCACTAATATCACAGTAGAGCTTGCTGCGACGAGGCTTGTTTCGCTCCAGAACCGGATGGATTTTGACGTCATCCTCGCAGATAGGGGAGGAGCCTGTCGTGTGATCGGCAGCTCTTGCTGCGTGTTTATTCCAGATTCAGCGCCCACTATTCATCTAGCCATACAGAAGCTACATCGATTGGCTAGTGAGGCCCATGTTGACAATGGCACCTGGTCCCTTAGCAGTTGGTTTTGGGGTCTTTTAGCTACCTAGGGTTGGAAGATATTTGTAATATTGGCAGTGGCATTTGGAGTAATCTTTACATGTTGCTTGTGTCTCCAATGCGGCCCTGCCTGTTGCTCGTTTTGTGCCACCAGGATCACATCAGCACTGCAATTTTCCCGACAGATCAGGGTAGAAAAACAGATGATCCAAAAGGAAGTAAATGATCTCATGCAAATAGATGAGGGGGTATTTGTAGAATAGAAGTATGTGTATTGGCCATATTAGGCCAAAAGGGCCGTCTGTAGGGATCGAATTTGCAATAAACATATTGTTGGCCTAATATATCCAATATAAACCTTGTAAACAAACACTCGATTAATTAGAATGAAGTGCATTCATTTAGTTACCCACATTCACTCTTTATATGATAGTACTATTGGCACGGCTGGAGCCATTTTGTTTCGTTTCTTAGTGTGCAAATACGGTTTCCCTGAAATCACGTGACTATGTCTTTCTTTCTAATCCACGGCGTCAGCCAAACCATGGTCGATGTCTGCTAACTGGTAGCTCAAGGGAAACTCAAGGTCGCACCTGCCTTCCTGGTGGGATGCGTACATTCTCACAAAACCCGTTCTTGTCCTCCCCGGCTTTAGATAGACTGGGAGGCAACTGGATGACCTGCCCCCGGAATAGCTGAAGTCTAGGATACTAGCAATCAATTGTGCCTTATATGGGTATTCCTCTTGGCCTGCTGACAAACTGTGTTTTTTCCTTGTAGGGTGTCATTCTCGATGTGTGAAACGTATATATGCTTTGTGCTTTGAACATGTAGGCAGTCTCCTCTGCGCACCTTAGTGGTTGTGTAGACCAGGGCTCCCCTGTCAGGGTTTGTCTTTGAGGAATAAACAATTGAACCTTCTCCATTCCAACTGAATTATTGGTTATCCTTAAATTGTATATGGGTTATTGGTAAGTGTGACCCGTTAGAATTAATTAATCCCTTCATTGGTGTGGCCTGGTCATCCCCTGGGACAGGGAGGGTTCTGCAGGTGGCACTGGTGGTACTGGTGGTACAAGTTGTACTAGTGGTGGTGGTGGTGGTGGCGGCGTTGGTGGCAGCAGTGGAGGCAGAGGCCGTGACTGCAGGGGTCTGCTGTGGTGTTTTTGCAGCAGACGTGGTGGTGGGGAGGATGGGGACCTGGGACCTGTTGGTCTGTGGCACACCAGATGGGCCGGCCTGGAGCTCAATGTCCAAACTGTCCTGGGAGTCAACATCCGAGAGTTGATTTTCCGGGGTTGGAGACTGGCTCTGCTATTCGTTGTGGTGGTCCTCAGCAGTGAGTTCTTCATCACCTGTGGATTAGATGAGGAATGGTCAGTGTTTGTGCACTGTGCAAGTATTGTGTCAGCTGCGTGTCAACGACTGTCTGTACACTACACAATTGTGAAGTATCCACTAGTATTATTCATTGCAACACTGTGTGTACTTTCATGGTGCAGAGTTACATCATTTACTCATACATGTCAGGTGTCAATGCATTGTATGCAATTGTTGCTGTGTGTAGGGATGCAGGTCTCCCACAGACACACATCCAGAACAGTAAAGATGGCTACCTACCTGTTAAGTGAGAGAGAACAGTGCAATTGCTGAGACTTGTTCCTGGGTGGGGGAGGCCTTAGTCCTGCTCAGCTGTGGAACAGGGGGCATGGTGGGAGTGGTAGTGCAAGCCTCCCTCCCCCAAACACCCTCCCAGTGAAGATGGCTACCTACCTGTAAGTTTGTTTGTTGAACAGTGCAATGGCTGAGACTTGCTCCTGGGTGGGGAGGCCTCTATCCTGCTCAGCTGTGGGACAGGGGGCATGGTGGGAGTGGTAGTGCATGCCTCCCTCCAAAAGACAGCCATCATAAGCAAGATAGCTACCCACCTGTTAGGTAAGGGAGAACATTGCAATGGCTGAGACTTGCTCCTGGGTGGGGGAGGCCTCTATCCTGCTCAGCTGTGGGACAGGGGTATGGTGGGAGTGGTTGTGCAGGCCTCCCTCCCCCAAACACCCTCCCAGTGAAGATGGCTACCTACCTGTAATTTTGTTTGTTGAACAGTGCAATGGCTGAGACTTGGTCCTGGGTGGGGGAGGCCTCTATCCTGCTCAGCTGTGGAACAGGAGGCATGGTGGGAGTGGTAGTGCAGGCCTCCCTCCAACAGACAGACATCACAAGCAAGATAGCTACCTACCTGTTAAGTGAGGAAGAACAGTGTAATGGCTGAGACTTGCTCCTGGGTAGGGGAGGCCTCTATCCTGCTCAGCTGTGGGGCAGGAGGCATGGTGGGAGTGGTAGTGCAGGCCTCACTCCAACAGACAGACATCACAAGCAAGATAGCTACCTACCTGTTAAGTGAGGGAGAACAGTGCAATGGCTGAGACTTGCTCCTGGTGGGGCAGGCCTCAATCCTGCTCAGCTGTGGGACAGGGGGCATGGTGGGAGTGGTAGGGCAGGCCTTTCTCCCCCAAACACCCTCCCATTGAAGATGGCTACCTACCTGTAAATGCAATGGCTGAGACTTGGTCCTGGGTGGGGGAGGCCTCTATCCTGCTCAGCTGTGGAACAGGAGGCATGGTGGGAGTGGTAGTGCAGACCTCCCTCCAACAGACAGACATCATAAGCAAGATAGCTACCTACCTGTTAAGTGAGGGAGAATAGTGTAATGGCTGAGACTTGCTCCTGGGTAGGGGAGGCCTCTATCCTGCTCAGCTGTGAGAGGAGGCATGGTGGGAGTGGTAGTGCAGGCCTCACTCCAACAGACAGACATCACAAGCAAGATAGCTACCTACCTGTTAAGTGAGGGAGAACAGTGCAATGGCTGAGACTTGCTCCTGGTGGGGGAGGCCTCAATCCTGATCAGCTGTGGGACAGGGGGCATGGTGGGAGTGGTAGGGCAGGCCTTTCTCCCCCAAAAACGCTCCCATTGAAGATGGCTACCTACCTGTAAGTTTGTTTGTTGAACAGTGCAATGGCTAACACATGTTTCTGGGTAGTTTTGGTGGAGGGATCCATCTTGGTAGGCTGTGGTATAGGGGATATGGTGTGAGTTGTTGTACAAACCTCCCTCCCCCATACAGGCCTCCAGAGAAAGATGGCTAGCTACCTGTTGGGTGAGGGTGGACAGTGTAATGGTGTTTGGGTTGTGCAAGGATGTACTTCTCAGTGTGTCGGTTGCCATTCGTTTGTACTTACCAGCCTCCGTTCCCCCGGCTACTCCTGTGAGACTCTCAGGATGCAGTATGGCAAGCACCTTCTCCTCCCATGGTGTGAATGTTTTCGGTAGGATGGGAGGGCCACTGCCAGTCTGGTTAGCCAGTGTTAAGTTCTTGCTCCTCCTCTCCTTGACAACCCTCTTGAGATCATGCCACAGCTTCATGATCTCCTTCTTGGATTGCGGGGTTGTCCCTACTGCATTGACCCTTTGTACTATTCTTTCCCACATTTGTGTCCTTGTGGCTAATGGTGTCTGTTGAACCAGGCTACCAAACAGTTGTGGCTCCTCTCTCACTATCTCATTGACCATGACTGTCAACTCACTCTCTGTGAATTTGGGCATTTTCTGTGATGTCATGGTGATGTGGTGGTTGAAGTGTTTGTGGGTGCAGGTGTGTGGGTGGTGGGAGTGGTGTTGGTGTGTGAGGTGTGTTGTGTGCTGGGGGATTGTTGGTGCTGGTGTAATGGTGGTAGTGATGGTGGTGATGGTGTGTGTGTGCTGTGCTCTTTTGCCTCTCCTGTTGGATGTGGTGTATGGCCTTCTCTTCTGGAATATTGCAAAGGATTGTGGCCAGTGAAGGGAATGTTTTTGTACTCAGGTATGTGGGTGTGTCCAAGTGGGATTTGGCTGTCAGGTGAGTTGTGGGAGTTGTCCTAGGCTTTTGTTTTTATTTTGAATTTATACATTTCATTTGTATGTGTTTTGTGTTTTTTGAGGGCATGGCTACTTGTGCAATGTTTGGCATCACTGCCATGTTTTTCATGTCCCGTCCGCTGCGGTGGCTATGCTGTAGCTCTTCCGCTATCTCTCCCATTCACTGCTGTGTGCAACCGCGGTCGTCGGAAACAGCGGTTCTGACCGCGGAACCTTCGGGGATATCCTCATTTCCTGTGTGGTGTCTCCGCTTTGCTTGCGGCGGATTGTTGCTTTACTGCTGCTTTTCCGACCACCGCGGTCGTTTTTTTGCCGTCATCGCCCGCGTCGGACGGTTTAGGTTGGCCCGCTACCGCCGCGGTCGGTCTTTATTGGCGGTTGATCCTAATTTGCCTGCCGGTTTACCCGCGGCCCTGGCGGTTGTTTCCCTCCTCCATGGCGGTCGGGGTGGATTTCTGCCTGCTATCCTAATTGGGGCCTTATTGTATATGTGTAAATTACCCACAAGTGTAACTCCCTTCTGTGAATGGTCCTTATTCTGTTTGGCACCATATAATTGCATCTAAAAAATGTGACACCCCTATCCATAACTACTGGAACTGACAAAATGATTCAGAAAATTGTGAAATAATGGCTGAGAGGTCCAGATGAGTTGGGAAACCTCTGTGTATCTGCAGGTCTGAAAATAGCCACACACAGGCTCCGGCAAAGTTGAGTGGTCAGGATTGGTCAATGGCAATGTTGGTCTGATAGCATGCTGCACCCCAAATGTTACACCTCAAAAGCATGCCCACAGGTGGTAGATCGGGGATCTTTTTAAACCTCCACTTTGTGTGGCAATGTGTCTCAGAGACAAGGTACAACACAGTAATTCAAAATACAGCCAATAAAGAAAGGACTGACTCAGTACGTGAGTTCCTGATGGGATTTTGAAAAACCAGAAGGTTTATTACAAAATTCAAAAGAGTACAATTGAGAAAAAATGACACGCAAAAGCTGCTGGGTTACATAAAACGATCCATAAAAGTTCTCAATGCAGAATAATAAAAAATATTGACCCAAACATCTGAGAAATGCTTGAAAGCCCATATGTGCAGCTAAATCAGTAAGAAATTGATCAACATCCCTAGAAGAACCCAAAGATCACCCATTTCACCCAAATTCTAGGGTGTATACAGTAAACTGCAGCATAGAGAAATATGGAAAGTGCATCACTGTGATCCGAGTGAAATACTTTTTGAACAAATGAGAATAAAGACTTTATAATCAGCTTACGGCCTTACTAGGAATGAATAATGATTCCGCCGTTCTGACCCAATGTCATCTAGTGGTGTCAGAATAAGTTAGTCACATAAACAAAAGAGATCCATTGTGAATAAATACAATACTGTGTGCAAGCAGAAGATCCTTGGAAAACTGTCACAAAAGTGAGCCCCAGCTAGCAAGTCTTCTTTGAGAAGAGTGCCATTTGAAAATAAACACATCTACAGTTTGCTTCAGTACATGCATCATGTTAGAAATGGGGTTTCCAGTTGGCTGAGGCTTGCGCCAAAGCCAGGCAGAAACCACTACTCTAGTCAGGGCAAGGGAGTTACACGCCAAAGATAACCCCTGCTCACCCTCTAGGCAACGTGACACGAACAGTCAGGCTTATCTCAGAGGCGATGTGTAAAGCATTTGCGCATGCACCCACCAGCATCAACATCCCAGGCCCCCCACAAAAGGAACTCCACACAAGGTTATATCAAAAATAGCCTTTGTATTATACCAAACACATTAGATAAGGAACACACACTTTACAATGTGCCATAGGCACAGGCAGAATTTACAAGGGATAATATACATGGGACAGGGCCGCGTGGACCACTGTCAGGAATATGAACTTTTAGAACTAGCACTTGGTAGAATTAGCACTTTGCAGGAATAACACGTAGAACATAGAACAAGTAGAAGCTTCACACATGATGCATAAAAACACATTCAGCGGTGTCAGGAGGACACATGATGCATAAGAACACATTCAGCGGTGTAGAGAAAACACATGACGCATAAAAACACATTCAGCGGTGTCAGGAGGACACATGATGCATAAGAACACATTCAGCGGTGTATGGAAAACACATGACGCATAAAAACACATTCAGCGGTGTCAGGAGGACACATGATGCATAAGAACACATTCAGCGGTGAAGGGAAAACACATGATGCATAAAACACATTCAGCGGTGTAAGTAAAACACATGATGCATGAAACACATTCAGCAGTGTAAGGAAGACACATGACGCATAAAACACATTCAGTGATGTAGGTAAAACACATGATTCATAAAACACATTCAGCGGTGTAAGGAAGACACATGACGCATAAAACAAATTCAGCTGTGTAGGTAAAACACATGATGCATAAAACACATTCAGCGGTGTAAAGAAGACACATGATGCATAAAACACATTCAGCGTTGTAGGTAAAACACATGATGCATAAAACACATTCAGCGGTGTAGGAAAGCAACTTTGTACATGATGCATAAAAACACATTCAGAGGTACCAGAACACAGGGTGCGCAAAACATACAACACACAGTACATTTCCTAGCACCCCAAGAAGCACATAACTCACAACAAAGTCCAGGTTGCGCCACTGCGCCAAAAACCTAAACGTAGCAGCTGCCCACTACTTGCTGGGCACCTGAGGACAGGAACAGAACAGGGCCTAAACACTGCAGCTGGCACTAAGTGCTGCGCAGCTGGGGAAGGCCAAGTTAGGGATGAAGGAGTGCGTCTCACTCCTAGTCCAAAGAACAAGTCCCTAGAAAGCAAAACCTAAACAGAGCAGCTGCCAACAAAGTGCTGGGCAGCTGAGGACAAAACTGCGTCAGGGGGCTCTCGTTAGGCCAAGATGCTCCTTCCGGAGCGATAGTCGCGCTTTACAAGTGTCAATAAATATCAAATAAATATCAAGGCCTTAGAAACAAGTTGCGCCAACGTTGGAGCCCTCTAGGCTCTAGAACACTACATGTGACCTCTGGCTCCTCAACCACAAAGACTGCGCCAAACTGAGCCATCTGACTCTCTAGATTACTGGGGCCTTGGAGCCACGGGCTCTGTAAAGAAATACGTGCCCCCAAGTCCCTCTCGGGGATTCTTTAATCACTCTGGGCCATCGTGGGAGCACTCTGGCTCTTTACATTAATAATGTGCCCCGGGAGCCTCGTGGCTCTAGAAATAAACTGCCCACAGGATGTTGGGGCGGCCCTCCTGCACGTGGGGCTGCCCGGGTGGCGACAGAGCACCCCGACACAGCCACAGACATGGGGACCCCTGCGGGGCCCTCGGGGGCCCTAACGCATACATGCCCCCGACGTGGGAGTCCCTCGTGGACTCAGAAACAGCAGAAGTGCTGAGGAGCGACCCGCGGGGATGCCCGCACTCACCGGATGGCTGGGAGGCGGCGTCTCCTCTCTGCGGCGTCTCCTCGGCTCAGCACTTGCGGTGGGGGCATTCTCTGGCGGCTGTGGGGCTCTCCCTCGGTCATGGGAGTCCCACCTTACCAGATGCCCTGCTTCACCTGGCCCCCCATCTCGGGGCCGGGACTTAGAAATGAAGCCTGCGAGGCTCCGGGCTAACAGCAGGCTATGGCTTCCCCCAGGCAGGGGGAAGCGGAAACAACGTCCTCCCGGCCTCGCCCACAACCAGGCGGCTGGCCGGACATCGGCTTCCGGTGCTTCTCCCGGGCCGCGGCGGTAAATCTCGGGGGCCAAAAGGAGGGGTGGGCACCCTCGAAACCCAATTAAAAGGTAGAGGCGAGGTGGGCACTCGCTCAGGAACACATAAACGGGGTAGGCCCCCTTAAGTAAGACTAAAATAATCACGGCCATAATGCAAGGTGGGCACCTGCGAGACACAAGAGGGCAGGAGCGCTTCCCCCCCCCGGGGTCAACAACAGCGCTCTGCCCAGTAATCAGGACAAAGCGCCCACGAGGCGCTGGGGGCCCAGAAAGGACCCCCACAGCAAGGAGGGTCCCAGCAGCAAGCAGGGCATTACAGGACAAGGCTTCTAGGGCAAGAAAAGTCTCCCAGCCATCCTCAGACCAGGAAGAAGGGGCCCCAGAGAGAAGTCCTCCAGCAGTCCAGGGGCTGGGCAGGTCCCAGGGAGGCAAGCCTTCCCCTGGACCCCAGCAGCAGCACGCCCCTGGCAGATTCAAGTCAGGAAACAAGAACATTTTACAAGAGGTCACAGCCTCTTTTTATAGACACAATTCCTTTGTCTAAAGGTGCAGGCAAGGGGCGAACCAGATACAATTGGTTCCTGAGCACTTTGTTTTTGCTCAGCCCCTCTCTCTATTCACAGGATGGGTCAGGGATATCAGACACACCACAGGGGGTGGAGCCAGCATTGTGGGGGGAAAGCCCAGCCCTATTCAGGTCCCAGGTGCATCAACATGCAGATCTCCCATTCACCACGGGGCAGACCCATCCTGACTCCAGGAGCCTGGCACACCAGCCAGCCCCAGCAAATCACAAGCCAGCACATTCACTGCACAGACATGCCAACTTCTAAAAGTGGCACTTCCACACTAGAAACATTTATGCCGCACACATCATCGCGCAGCATTTAATCACACGAGTCCGCACATACCAAACTGGCATCTGCACTCTCCACGCACCAGGAACTACCAGGGAGACACACATTCCCCATGCATTCCTATGGGAGGGCAGGCCAATCTCACACACGCACTCAGAGAGCACACGCCCTTTACACTGCGCCACAGTGCTAAAGTGCGCAAAGACCAGAAATCACTATAATTATGTAACACTAACAGGCAAAAAGTTCAGGGGTTAACCTGCCAGAAGGGCCAAGTCCAATACAGCAGAAACAATAACAAGGCATGAACATGATGAGACATCCGTTGTGGGCAAGATGCTGTTGAGTCCTAACTGAGGAGTAGTTGGCATTATCCCAATAAACACTGTTAGAGATGGGGATCTCTAGTTGGCAGATGTAGGTACCTTTGACCAAATAGGGACCCTTGCTTCTAGTCAGGGTAAGGGGTAAACACTTATAAAATAACCCCTGCTCACCCCCTAGGTAGCTTGGCACGAGCAGACAGGCTTACCTTAGAGGCAGTGTTTAAAGCATTTGTGAACACATACAGTAATACGGTGAAAACACTACAAATGGACACCACACCAGTTTAGAAAAAGAAGTAATCTTTATCTAAACCAAACAAGACCCAAAACTACAAAAATCCACAATACAGTAATAAAAATATGACCTTCAAATTGGAGAAATAGTTCAACAAAAACAGAGCAACCTGGTTGATCCTCCCAGTAGCATATGCTTGTCTCAAAGAGTAAGCCATGCACATGTAAGTACACATGTCCGGTACAGTGAAACTGCGAATGGCTCATTAAATCAGTTATGATTCCTTTGATCGGCTGGTCTACTCAACACGGTTTATGATATGTTCAAAATAAATTGCAATTAAATAAGAAGGAGGACTTGAAGAACAACTCTGAACGCAGACTTTGTATTTTTGTAACATTGTTCAAAAGGTGGTGCACAATTTGCCCTGTTTTTGAAAAACTTTCTTAAGTCCAGTTGAGGGCTGTACCGAGACAGTGGGTGCTTATACTGTGTGCACACAGATTTGGAATATTTGCCTTTATTTATATAATTTGGGGATAGCAGGTTAGGTGCTAGCTTCTGCAGGGTTCCTCTGTCAACTATTGCATGGTAGACATAGTTCAGTTCAAAGCAAATTGCAAATGCAACACTTGTGTGCAACGCATCCAAGTACCTTCGATGCATTTCACACACAAACAAAAAAGGTTGCATGGAAGCTGATGCGTTGGTTCCTTACAATCAGGGAAGGTAATGAGTAGGTTCCATGCTCCAGGGAAGGTGGTACATTGGTTTCGTACTGGTGCGCAGAGGAGGTGATGCGTTGGTTCCTTACCGGAGAGGACTTGGCATTTCGATGCAATGCAGCGATCCAGGACGATGCGTGGCTTCTTGCAGCCGCACAGCAGGGATTGCATAGGAATCAGTGCGTGATCTAGGACTTCACAGACCGGTGCTCTCGATGCAGCGTGTGTCGATTTCTCGAGCCACGGACAGGCGCTACGTCAGTTTCTTCGGCGATGCATCGGAAACAGGTGCTCATGCATCACACTTCTTGTTGCTGTGTTGCTTTTCCAGCTCCCAATTGCCAGAACAACCTCCAGATGTCCAGAACAGCTACAGATGCCTCGTGGCAGGTCAGTACTCCCAGCAAGGAATTTCAGGGGAGCTGAGGGTGAAGACTTTGTGTCCCTGAGACTTCAGAACAGGAGGCAAGCTCTTCTTCAAGCCCTTGGAGATCTTCCTCAAGCAGAGGACACAGTAAAGTCCTTTTCCCTTTCCTTGGCAGAAAGTAGCCACTGCAGGCCATCCCCGGACAGCAAACAGCACAGGGGTAGTATTCCTCCTCAGCTTCTCCAGCTCTTCTCCTTGGCAAAGGTCCCTTTTGATTACCAGAAATGATCTAAAAGTCAGGGGCCTGGGCCCCTCTTTTTATACAGCAAAATCCTTTGTTCTCTGGTGGCAGAGAAGTCCTGTGCTCAGTCAAAAACAGTTTTATACTCTCAGGTGCAGCTTCCTGGCTGGAGGGGGAGACAGCAGTGTGGAAGGCAGACCAGCCCCATTCAGGTGAAAGGAAATCCCCACCCTACTCTAAATGCAGCCAAGTCTATTCACCCCAGCCCTGACTCATCCAGACTCCCTGGATCCACTGCACCTCCCCAGCCCCTTTCACCCCAAAGCCAGACAGTCAATACACACCCTAGCAGAGATACACTGGATGGCTAAGCAAGCAAGAAAATACCTACTTTCTAAAAGTGGTATCAATCAATCAATCAGTACTTTATGGAGTGCACTACTTACCCATGAGGGTCTCAAGGCGCTGGGGGGGAACAGCTCTGGGTAAGTCGTAGGGCCAAGTCTTGAGGTCCTTCCTGAACGTGTGGAGGATTGGGGCGCATCTGATGTTGATCGGGAGCTTGTTCTAGGTTTTGGCTGTAATGTAGGAGAAAGCTCTCCCGCTAGCTCTGATTTTGTGGATGCGGGGGACCTCTGCCAGGGCGAGGTCGGCGGAGCGGTTGTGTCTTTTGGGTACATGGAAACATACTCGGTCGTTGAGGTATTTGGGTCCAATGTTGTTGATGAATTTGTAGGGGTGAGTGAGGAGTTTGAACGTGACCCTACTCTCGACGGAGAGTCAATGGAGGCATTGGAGGTGTTGGGTCATATGTTCGTGGCGCGGTGTCAATAGGACAAGCCTGGCTGCGGCTTTCTGTATGGTTTGGAGCTTGCGTAGAAGAGTTTTGTTGATTCCGGCATAGAGGGCATTGCCGTAGTCTAGTCTGCTGGTAATGAGTGCGTGCGTGATGGTTTTTCTGCGGTCGGGGGGATTCATCTGAAGGTCTTACGGAGGATGCGGAGGCAGTTGAAACCGGTGGAGGCGGAGGTGTTGATATGGCGGTTCATGGAGAGGGAGGAGTCGAGGATTATGCCGAGGTTCCGAGCCTGATCTGTCGGGGTGGGCGGGCTTCTGAGGGTGGGGGGCCACCAGGTGTTGTCCCTTGCAGGGGTGCAGGGCCCGAGGATGAGGACCTCGGTCTTCTCGGAGTTGAGCTTTAGGCGGCTGTCCTTCATCCAGGCTGTCATGTTATTCATTCCTTCCTGGAAGCAGAGTTTGGTGTCTTTGGGATTCTTTGTGAGTGAGAGGATGAGCTTGGTGTCGTCGGCGTAGGATACGATGCTAAGCCCGTGCTGTCTGACGATGGCGGCGATGGGGGCCATGTAGATGTTGAAGAGCGTCGGGCTAAGTGAAGATCCTTGGGGTACTACGCAGATTATGTCAGTGGGGTCGGACACGAAGGGGGGAGTCTGATCCACTGGGTTCTGCCGGAGAGGAAGGATTGGATCCAGTCGAGGGCGGTTCCCTCTATTCCTGCGTTGTTGAGTCTGGTGGCTAGTGTGCGATGCGAGACAGTGTTGAAGGCTGCAGAGAGGTCTAGGAGGATGAGGGGCATGCTGTGTCCCTGGTCTAGCAGCATGCAGATGTCATCGCTGGCTGAGAGGAGGGCGGTCTTGGTGCTGTGGTTGTTGTTGCGGAAGCCAGACTGGGAGGGGTCTAGGATGCGTTTTTCTTCGATGAAGGCAGTTAGCTGGGTGTTCATGAGTCTTTCAGTGACTTTATCTGTGAAAGGGAGGAGAGAGATGGGCCGGTAGTTTTTCAGGATGGTTGGGTCGGCCGTTGGTTTTTTGAGGAGGGGATTCACCTCCGCACACTTCCATTTGTCTGGGCAGATGCCGGATATGAGGGAGGAGTTGATTGTCCTAGTTCGGGTGCGATGACAGCGGCGGCCCTGTGGAAGATGTGAGGGTGGCAAGGGTCCGTTGGAGCTCCTGAGTGCATATTCTTCATGGTTGAGGAGATGAGAACAGGTAGCCTTGCAATAATGAACAAGCATTGGCATAGCCAATAGGTCTCGCCTTTGGGATCTTACAAGTAAAAATAAATAAAACTGCCCTTATAAGACTTCACATTTATCACGGCATGATGGAGTTAGGATACAATTGGTAGAGAAAAGGGAGGTAAACGGGTCAATGCAGAAAGGAAGGGATTTCCAACATTTGATTAAAGCCTGCAAGTGAGGTGAATTGGTATTGTTACTTTCTGTCCTGGCACTGAACTAAGAATTTTTCTTTTTGTTAGCTGCTGTGTGCAGCTTCCTTACAGTGCTCTGTGGATGACTCATGCTTCCTGCACTCAGCAGATAATTACTGTGCAAGTTCGGGACTCTGCTGGAGGCACAGTGATTAGAGCGGATCACTGAGTAAATATCGACGGACACAATATAGACTACCCAAAATATCGAAGCCAAAATATAGAGGGACAAAATATTGAATTCCTATCTACAAACAGGTAAGTACCAAAATATCGAGTCCAAAATATCGTTTATATATATATACATTGTATAAATATCGAATTTGTTAAAAATAATGTAAAATAAAAAAATGGTTTCAAATAAATAGCTAAAATATACTTAAAAATACTTAAATTACCTTAAAATTATTAAATAACTAATTTAACTTATATATAAAAAATATACTATCATATCTGTTAAAACATATATATATATTAACATAATATTAATAAAAAATACACAATATTATGACCGTAGGATAGCTGAGGTGTAAAAATTACTATTCCCACTCCTGGAAGTGGAACAGTAGGGAAAGCGTTGGATAGCGTAGGGGTAAAAATTACTATTCCCACTCCAAAGAGTGCAACAGTAGGGAAAGCGTTGGATAGCGTAGGGGTAAAAATTACTATTCACACTCCAGAGAGTGCAACAGTAGGGAAAGCGTTGAATAGCGCAGGGGTAAAAATTACTATTCCCACTCCAGAGAGTGCAACAGTAGGGAAAGCGTTGGATAGCGCAGGGGTAAAAATTACTTTTCCCATTCCAGAGAGTGCAACAGTAGGGAAAGCGTTGGATAGCGTAGGGGTAAAAAGTACTATTCCCACTCCAGAGAGTGCAACAGTAGGGAAAGCGTTGGATAGCGTAGGGGTAAAAATTACTATTCCCACTCCAAAGAATGCAACAGTAGGGAAAGCGTTGGATAGCGTAGGGGTTAAAATTACTATTCCCACTCCAGAGAGTGCAACAGTAGGGAAAGCGTTGGATAGCGTAGGGGTAAACATTACTATTCCCACTCCAGAGAGTGCAACAGTAGGGAAAGCGTTGAAAAGCGTAGGGGTAATAATTACTATTCCCACTCCAGAGAGTGCAACAGTAGGGAAAGCGTTAGATAGCCTAGGGGTAAAAATTACTATTCCCACTCCAGAGAGTGCAACAGTAGGGAAAGCGTTGGATAGCGTAGGGGTAAAAATTACTATTCCCACTCCAGGGAGTGCAACAGTAGGGAAAGCGTTGGATAGCGTAGGGGTAGAAATTACTATTCCTACTCCAGAGAGTGCAACAGTAGGGAAAACGTTGAATAGCGTAGGGGTAAACATTACTATTCCCACTCCAGAGAGTGCAACAGTAGGGAAAGCGTTGGATAGCGTAGGGGTAAAAATTACTATTCCCACTCCAGAGAGTGCAACAGTAGGGAAAGCGTTGGATAGCGTAGGGGTAAAAATTACTATTCCCACTCCAGAGAGTGCAACAGTAGGGAAATCGTTAGATAGCCTAGGGGTAAAAATTACTATTCCCACTCCAGAGAGTGCAACAGTAGGGAAAGCGTTGGATAGCGTAGGGGTAAAAATTACTATTCCCACTCCAGGGAGTGCAACAGTAGGGAAAGCGTTGGATAGCGTAGGGGTAGAAATTACTATTCCTACTCCAGAGAGTGCAACAGTAGGGAAAACGTTGAATAGCGTAGGGGTAAACATTACTATTCCCACTCCAGAGAGTGCAACAGTAGGGAAAGCGTTGGATAGCGTAGGGGTAAAAATTACTATTCCCACTCCAGAGAGTGCAACAGTAGGGAAAGCGTTGGATAGCGTAGGGGTAAAAATTACTATTCCTACTTCAGAGAGTGCAACTGTAGGGAAAGCGTTGGATAGCATAGGGGTACATTTTACTATTCCCACTCTAGTGAAAATAAATTAATATAATTCACATAATCATCAATTAATCAATTATTACAAATTAATTATCAATTGAGAATTAATTAATTACCAATTAAAAATTATTAAACAATTTATTCAAAATAAATACCAATTAAATAATTAACATATTTAATTAATTATAATTAAATTACTTCCCACCCTATTCCACTATAATCCCACAACCCGCTACAGTAAATAAATTAATTTAATTCACATAATTATCAATTAATCAATTAATAAAAAATAATTATCAATTAAGACTTAATTAATTACCAATTAAAAATTAATTAACAATTTATTCTAAATAAATACCAATTAATTAATTAACATATTTAATTAATTATAATTAAATTACTTCCCACCCTATTCCCCTATAAACCCACAACCCGCTACAGAATTAAATTACACTATAATTAAATAACATAAAATTAATTACTTAAAATATATAAAAAATTCGATATTTTTAATAAACTATATTATGATATTTTGACTGTCTATATTTTTGAAATCGATATTACATTACTTACCTTCAAAACGATATTTTTGATGTCTATATTCTGTCCATTCGATATTTTGTCCATTCTATATTTTGGACTCGATATTTTGGTTTGTCTATATTTTGGATTCGATATTTTGACCGTTTTCTGATTAGAGCTGCCTGTAAAAATTCCAGAGGCATCAGAAGCAGACCGGCTGGCTGAGACACTCTTGGTTTCTCAGCGAGTCTGTTTTATTTTGCAACATTTATTTTGTCAGCCTTTTAATTCTTAAGTACATGAAGACAAGGGGGGACAGATATGATTCTTCCTGTTTCCCTTGCAAAATAAGTGAAAAATAAGCCTACAGAGCACCCTGGCTCTACCCCTCCCCCTCCTACAATGTCCGGACCATGGCTTAGCAAGGGAAACACGAAGAATCTTACCATCCCCCTTGTCATCATGTGTTTGTGAATTAGCAGGCTTACAGAAGAAATGTTGAAAATGAAACAGACTCGCTGAGTAACCAAGAGTGTCTCAGCCAGCTGGTCTGCTTCTGACGCCTCTGGAAAGTATTAGCCGAACGGAGGTTGGGGCTACGTTTTTGGTGCCTGAGATCTCCGAGAACAAAGGAGAGACAGCGTACCTGGCTCTACCTGCCGCCTCCTCCAATGGCCGAACCGCAGAGCCTGAGAGGCAACTTAGGAGCAGAGCAACCTAAAGCACTCCGTGAGGCTTGTGCCTTTTTTTTCCAAAAATATAAAGGAGCAGTTTGTGCTCCGATGTGTACAAGGCCAGCTTCATACACTACTGCAGCGTGTGAGCTTCTTGAAGGGAATATAAGTACAAGGGAAGCCAGAAGAAAAAGAAGCCGTGTGCCAGCCAGCAGAGAGGGCAGTAAGGAACAGTAGTTCAGGTCAAGAGAACATATGGCCCAAATCGAAAGGATCGGTGTAGCAGGGATGGGCTCTGGGGTGGGAAGGAAACACCCTCAAGGTGGTACAAATGTCTACTATACACCAACCAACAATGTGAAATTACTTAAAGCCGACAAAGCAACCAATTGAAAGTGGTGGGCTGTCGTGGGTGTGTTTCATCTCAACAAATGGATTACAAAATGCCTCGCAGAGCAGCGCATGCACGCTGTCTCTAGGCTCGACCTAAGAACACAAATGGCAGTGTTTCACTATCAGGCAGGACGTGCCACACACACTAAGGCGTGACCTACCTTTCACTTACACTGCACCCTGCCCACATGGGTACCTTGGACCTAACTTAGGGGTGACTAACATGTAAGAAAAGGGAAGGTTAGGGCCTTGCAAGTGGATGCACTTCGATGTCTGTAAGACCTTACACCGTGTAAGGTTGAATCTCAATCACTCCTGTGGGCGACGTGGGCACTGTTTCAGTGTAGGTAAGGAAAATGGAAACTTTTTTTCTCTAATTTGATGTCAATATTTAATTCAAATTCAATCGTTGGTTTACATCATATTGCATCATATGATCAAACATCCAAGCTGAGTCAATCAGGTATAAGACATCAATAGGAATTATTTTCAATTGTCCATCATTATTGCAAAGTTACATTATGACTTATATCCCCTATGCATTTCGAGCACAGCTCTTCTTCAGGGGAAAAAATTCTGCAAGAAAAACAAACGAAAATCCGTGTATTGCTGACCCGGGAGGGAGGGAATGCATCAAGTCATAAGTTAAATGGTGGCTCATACTTTAATATGTGCGGAAAAGTAAACGGACAACATGGGTGGTTTTAAAAGCACGTGATAAAGTCAAAAAGTGGCTGAGGAACCAACTGGGAATGTTAATGAAAGATACATTTAAAATGGAGTGGTGCTTGTGAACTTCCTCGCAGGTCTGGTGAATACAAAAGTGACAAGAACTGGTGAAAATGCAGAGAGTGGCAATGAAATCATTAGAGATACCAGGTGCCTGTGAGAACGATGGGAAGACAAGTGGATACATTTGGTGAATAATCATGCTAACTACGTCCTGAGGGAATCGAGGGGAATAGAAAGTGAGGAAAAGTCCTAAAATAAAGTGCGGCTAAATACGTGGTCGAGAGTGAGGCCATTGTGAATTTAAATAAAATGTCGTGCTATAAGGTGCCAGAAATCACTCGGTGCCGATAAAGGTGATGAGACAAAAATAAATAAGACACACGGTGTATGGGAAGCTAGTTGACAGCGCTAACCGCAACGTGAAGCAATAGGGGCATACCGGAGTACGAAAGAATGACCAGATCTATGTGCGTACGATCGGCGTATTCTTGCAAGACCTGGAAGACGCAAGGAAAATAAACAGGGAACTAAAATAGAGAGGACTACACTCATGATCTCGAATGTGAGAAACTAAAACTAAAGGAAGGGCTGCGCACAAGTGGTCCCTGAGTAAAGTGCATTGGTCTAAGCGAGGAAACTAATGAACAGAGAAAGAAAGAAAAAAGACTGGTAATAGAATACAGGCTGAAAGCAGGAAATGGAATGTAAGATGGAAATGGAAATAAAAATAAAGACGAATCCATGAAAATAAGAGAGTGTGTAAACGTGAAACTAAGCACACAGAAAAAAATCTTATGTGAATGAAAGCGGGGTGGGAAAACATGTTACAAATAATAAAACCTGCAAGTCAAGATAGGAAGGCTAATGAAAGAGATAGATACTGAGATGAAAGCAACTGCTTAAGACACAGGGACAGGGAGAAATCATGTCAGGGGTGAAACTCTCTGAAGAGTTATAGAAAAAAACTATATTCAAGTCTCTCATTGAGCCCTTTCGGTGTAGGGCATTAAGTTTGTGCATCCAGTACAGTTCTCGCTGTAATAAGAACTTTTTAAGGGTGTGCACTTGCCAAGTCGACATGGCAGTACCAAACTGCTCACGGACTCTGCAGTGGCAGGCCTGAGTTACATTTACAGGCTGCTTATGTGGGTGGCACAATCAGTGATGCAGGCCCACCAGCAGCATTTGATTTACATGCCCTGGGAACACAGTCCACTGTACTAGAGACTGACTAGTAAATCAAATCAGCCAATTATTGAAACACCAATCTGTACATACAATTTATAGGGAGAACATATGCACTTTAGCACCGATCAGCAGAGGTAAAGTGCCCAGAGTCATAAAAGCAACAAAAACAGTTTAGAAACAAAACTCCACAAAGCAATAAATTAGGGGATAAACCTGTGTTTAAAGACAGGTCTAACACAACCCCCTTCCAGCCTAAAGCCAGGGTAGAATAATCAATCCCTTGATTGCTTCCCTGGTTGAGGCGGTGGAGGCGATAGAACCTCGACCTGGCCCACAACAGCACATTCTGTTCTACGCCTTTTGAACCCAGTTGGATCCCTCTGTCCATACTCTCAGGGCTCACTAAGCTAATACATGGGGAACCCTTCTCCTCACCTGTGGACACCATCTGTGCTGCACCTAACCATAGTTTACTCACAGGTGTCTCCCAACAGGCAGACATTACCCACATGACCAACACAGTGGTGTGGCCCAGTCCACCCCCGGGTTGTGATCCTGTCCCTACCCCACAACAGGCCCACTCTGTCCACCAGGACAGCAAGCCACAGAGGATACTGACAGTGGTCAGAGATGAGACCCAGGCCTTATGCCTCTCTGGGTTCTCAAACCTCTGTGGCACCAGTGAGTGGGGGGCAGTAGCCCGAGGTGCCTGGCACCTTTGTCCACTCTCCTTCCTGTCAGGTAAGGGATGGCATCCTGACACTGACCCGCCAGCCCTTGGCCTGTGCCCGGCAGATGGACAGGAGACTGGGATGGGCTTTCCCTCAGCTCAATTGACACCTTGGGATCCCCACAGGAATGGGCACCCGGTTCAGACTAGGCCCCCCTCCTGGTGTTCCTTCATGTAACCAACCAGGCCTTGAGACTGGCTTTTAGGCAACTTGGCACACAGCCCACTCCCACTCCATCTCCTCTGAGACAGGATATGAGACCCTATACTCTTCCCACTACTCTGGGACCCATCTGGGCCATCACAACCCTCCCCTTCCTCACTTGGATGGGGAACACCTGAGCCACCTATTTCAGGATTTAAGATAAAATTAAAAAAGTAAACAACATACATTTCTTACACTTTTATTCAAATATTTTACACATCAAAAACATTAATAATTATAAATATTATAATTTTAAACAAGCAAAAATATAATAATATACATTGTATCAATATAAAATACATTATATAATTTTACATTTGAAACATATACTATTCCCACAATCTTTTATACAAAAGTAAGCAAATTGCACTACTAAAGATGTAAACAATTTACTACTCCCACTTCAAATGCAACATTAGGGAAACTATTACAACAAACGGGTATAATGTGCTATTCGCACACCAGTTAAGACAGCAGTAGGGAAAATGTTGGAATGGCAAAACTTTTCCCACTCCAATGCTTGCAACAGTAGGGAAAGTGTTTGATTGTGGACGGGTCAAATTTACGATTCCCTTTATATTCATTGCAACAGTAGGGTAAGTGTTGGATTGCGGAGGGGTCGAATTTACTATTCCCACTCGAGTCAATGCAACAGTAGAGAAAGTGCTAGATTAGGGAGGGGTAACATTTACCATTTCAACTCCAATAACTTCAACAGCAGTAACGGTGTTGGATTACGGAAGCATAACGTTTACTATTTCCAGTTCAGTCAATGGAACAGATGGGAAAGTGTTGGATTGCTGAGGGATACAATTTACTACTCCTACTCCTGTCTTTGCGTCTGTCCTCCCTGGGCATGAGACAGACGCAAGCAGCTCCTGTTCATAGACTGGATATAATACGGAAAGGTTGCGGTGACTGCGACTCAGCGCCCGCACACTCAAGGACCACATTCCTACATCGGAAAAAGGAAGCCTTGACACCAAAGACACCCACTTGCTAGGGAACCCGGCTGGGTTTCCTAGTGAGTAATTTTATTTCACTTGCACACGGGTTCACGCGCTTCACCTATATTGAGCAACTCCTACTACCAGATGTCCCCCACATCATAAGTCCTGAAGAGACCCTTTATCCATGTTAGGGTCGAAACGCCGTCGACAATAGAAAAGACGAACCTGTACAAACTAACACTCTATTATTTCATAGATGTTATGAAAATTGAAAAAAGAAACGGGTCGCCCTTGTAGATAACAAATTTTATATTTTGAAACCTGCACGTATTGTCTCAAAAACGTTATTCATATGCCTTGGTTCACAATTTCACTTCGGACACATTTCACAATTGTAAATATTTGTTGTAGCATTGTTTCACAAATTTTTGTGTTTTTCAAATACAATCAATATACAGACTAAACAGTGCGCCTGTGTCCCTTTCTATCTGACATCTCACCAAAAACCCTGTTTATACATGCGTATTTTCGCCCATACTTTATTGAGTTATATTAAGTATCTTTCCCCACAGGAAACTTAGAATCAAACAGCACAGCCTCCTTGCACATTGTCTGCACTCACACAACCCTGGCATGCCGCCGATCTCCCTAGACACTATCTGCACTCACACAACCCTGGCATGCAGCAGACCTCCCTAGACACTGTCTGCACTTACCCAACCCAGGCATGCAGCAGACCTCCCTAGACACTGTCTGCACTCACACAACCCAGGCTTGCAGCAGACCTCCCTAGACACTGTCTGCACTCAGACAACGCTGGCATGCCGCCGATCTCCCTAGACACTGTCTGCACTCACACAACCCAGGCATGCAGCAGACCTCCCTAGACACTGTCTGCACTCACACAACCCTGACATGCAGCAGAACTCCCTAGACACTGTCTGCACTTACCCAACACAGGCATGCAGCAGACCTCCGTAGACACTGTCTGCACTCACACAACCCTGGCATGCAGCAGATCTCACTAGACACTGTCTGTACTCACACAACCCTGGCATGCAGCAGATCTCACTAGACACTGTCGGCACTCACACAACCCTGGCAAGCAGCAGATCTCCCTAGAGACTGTCAGCACTCACACAACCCTGGCATGCAGCAGATCTCCCTAGACACTGTCTGCACTCACACGACCCTGACATGCAGCAGATTTCCCTAGACACTGTCTGCACTCACACAACCCTGGCATGCAGCAGATCTCCCTAGACACTGTCTGAATTCACACAACCCAGGCATGCAGCAGACCTCCCTAGACACTGTCTGCACTCACACAACCCAGGCATGCAGCAGATCTCCCTAGACACTGTCTGAATTCACACAACCCAGGCATGCAGCAGACCTCCCTAGACACTGTCTGCACTCACACAACCCAGGCATGCAGCAGACCTCCCTAGACACTGTCTGCACTTACCCAACACAGGCATGCAGCAGACCTCCCTAGACACTGTCTGCACTCACACAACCCAGGCATGCAGCAGATCTCCCTAGGCACTGTCTGAATTCACACAACCCAGGCATGCAGCAGACCTCCCTAGACACTGTCTGCACTCACACAACCGAGGCATGCAGCAGATCTCCCTAGACACTGTCTGTACTCACACAACCCTGGCATGCAGCAGATCTCCCTAGACACTGTCTGCACTCACACAACCCAGGCATGCAGCAGACCTCCCTAGACACTGTCTGCACTTACCCAACACAGGCATGCAGCAGACCTCCCTAGACACTGTCTACACTCACACAACCCAGGCATGCAGCAGATCTCCCTAGACACTGTCTGCACTCACACAAACCCAGGCATGCAGCAGACCTCCCTAGACACTGTCTGCACTCACACAACCCTGGCATGCAGCAGATCTTACTAGACACTGTCTGGACTCACACAACCCAGGCATGCAGCAGATCTTACTAGACACTGTCTGGACTCACACAACCCTGGCATGCAGCAGATCTTACTAAACACTGTCTGCACTCACACAACCCTGGCATGCAGCAGACCTCCCTAGACACTGTCTCCACTCACACAACCCTGGCATGCAGCAGATCTCCCTAGACACTGTCTGCACTCACACAACCCTGGCATGCAGCAGATCTCCCTAGACACTGTCTGCACTCACACAACCCTGGCATGCAGCAGACCTCCCTAGACACTGTCTGCACTCAGACAACGCTGGCATGCAGCAGACCTCCCTAGACACTGTCTGCACTCACACAACCCAGGCATGCAGCAGATCTCCCTAGACACTGCAGCAGGAAAGAGGTGAAGTTTCTCACAGTTCTGGGAGGCTCCCTGTGAGCTTCCACCTTCGACCCCACCATCTCTTCTTCAGAATAACATTGAACACTCCTCTGAGTTCTACATGCAAGCTTTCAGATCAGGATTGGATCAGAAGTCAAGTCATTGTTTGTCAATCCTCAAACACGCCATACTAAAACTGCATACTCTTGTAACCCATATATACGAGGAAATGGCAGAACATGGGGCTGCAGCAAGTTTTGCAGCGTTACTCTCCACCATTTCCAAAATGCAGGGATGTGCTCCTTTTACAACAATACTGTGCCCTCCTGTGTTTTCCCTAGTGCTAGATCTTAAAATAGCTGCCTTGAGTCAACACAGACACCCTTGAGCCATAGTCCAAGGGTACCTGCATTGCAGGGAATTATTGTTTATGTGCACGAAGGGCTACCTTCCTGCACATAAACAATCCATAATGGTGGTCAGTTACTTCTATGTGTGGTGCATTCTGCAGCACACATTGAGTTAGCAAATCGCCATTATTTAATGTTTGTTTATATGCAGGAAGAGACGCCTTCCTGTACATAAACAATCATTTATGGCATTTTGCTCTTTCTGTGTGTGGTGCAGAATGCAGCACACATAGAAAAAGCAGAAACGAGGAAAAATATAAAGGTATTTTTCCTCACACCATTCTAACTTCTGCTATTGCATGGCGCTCCCTCAGATGTACATGTGCTTCTCAATCTGGGGAAGAGTCAAAAAGTAATGAGTGTTGCAGTGGAACATCCATAGCAACACCCATTGCATTCCCCTTTCACACAGAAAACTATGTGAAAGGGTACCATATTTACAAAGCGGCATGATGCAAAAAAAGCAGCTTATCGCCACTTTGCAAATATAGAACAGGAATGTCAGTAAAATCTGCGTTCCTGTGACGCAATCCCCTTGTAAAAAAGCTCCCCAATGCCTTGACTGACGGTAACTCTCACACTGGCTCTCCTAATGCCACGCGGCTTCTAAACATTTAACAAAAAAAATCATATATATTTTATATTGATACTGTCCTGATTCTAAAAGCAGCTTACACTGCACTGAGGTGGGCAGAGGACAACTACAGCATAGAACTGTCACCTCCTTCACCTCCAGAAAATGTGAATGAAGTGGTTAGCAAAACCATTGATTTTACATCATATTTTTCTTAAAAACTGGGCAAGACCCCACAGTTTTTAGAGGCAGTTCAGACACTCCCCTTATACTGTTGACATGGCACCATATTATTTTTCAAGATTTGCTTGGTACATACAGCTATATATATACATATGGGCCAATATCTGCTTATGTAAAAGCTGCCTATCTTCACTTTCTTTCATTTTACCATCCTGTCCCCTTCAAATTCCCAGTGGTGTCTTATGACTGAGTATCCACTGTTCCGCCATACTCCATCATCCAGAGGTCTGAAGGGACCTCCATTTAGTTCCTTCCAGACCCCCAATGCCAGGGTGAGATCTGTTTCTCATGGATTAAACTTCTTTCACTGGTCAAGCGAGGCTCTGCCTTGATTTCTGCTGAATTGTGTGACGACCACACTCAGTTTACATCTTCTCCTCATACTGTCTAGTTGTTTATGTCCTTGAAGTAAAGTGTTGTGATTAAAGGCAGCACACCATGCTCCTGGAGAATGCTTGGTTAGAGCTGTAATGTCGGGCTTGAGGGTGTTTTTGTGCTGTTTATGGTCTGATGTACTTATGTCAGTCTTCAAGGACAACCTGTTAAGGTGCGCAGCAAAGCAGCTTTACCTGGGCTGTGATCAGTGAATGGTGGGTTCCCTCTTGGAAGGGGTGTTTGAAATCCTGGGTCCCTCTGGCTCTCAATATATGCATTAGTTTGGGCCAGGTAGCAAGAGATGTAATGAGGCTTTAGTGTCATTCACCTAAAGCTCATTCCTGTTGTCTGTTTCCAACAAGGACAGGAAGCGTCTCTTGGGATTAAGGCACCCTTAATATCTAATTGAATCCATTTATTAAAGCGCTGGACCCATGTGAGATTGGGGGAAATCCCTGGGAAGTGTTGTCTTTCTATTGCCCTTTACCATTCCTTTTCCTGATCTATCCTAAAGTAGATGCATAGTACACTTCTCACAATATAATCTTGTCTCTTTATTCTGGTTGCAGAGCCGGTGACTAAACCCACAGTGAAATATATCAGCTCACAGCTGGTGGAGAACCGGGGTCCTGCAGAGATAGCCTGTGACACCTCGACCGCGGCTGTCACAATCCTCTGGTACTTTAATTGCACTTCGGCTCTACCTGGAAATATAATTCAGTCTCCAAACAACAGAACTCTTACCATGTTCAACATATCCCGGGGGGATTCGTGGATCTACCAGTGTGTGGCCATGAACCCTGGCAGCAGCAAAATGAGTGACCCCCAGACTCTTACTATCGCCTGTGAGTAGCCCCAGAGTCCTCCCTTTCCTGTCTCCCATCCCTTTCTCTGGTAAAGACACTCACAGTTCACAGACCCTCTCTCTGTGCCATTACAGATGGACCGGAGGACGTGAAGATTGATCCACCAGGTTCTCAGTGGTTACAAGTGGGGACAAAACTTTCTTTCGCCTGCACCGCGGGGTCCTTCCCAGCACCAGAGTACCAGTGGCTTCTCAATGGTACTGATCTAAAGAGACCTGGTAGCACATACACCATTGAGAAGGTTTCTTCACAAGATGATGGTAACTACACATGTGTGGCTGAGAACACAGTCACCGGCCTGTCTGTGGAGGCTTCTGTCTTTATAACTGCAAATGGTAAGTAGTCCAGGAATAAATAGACCACTTCTGAAATTGAAGATGTGAATTTAGCACAGTCGGAGCCGCCCTCCACTACCCGGCAGTGACCTTATACAGCTTGGGATGGAATGGATTTGTGGGGGAGCGACCCTTGACCCTGACTCAGACATGTCGCTCTTCATGCTGCACAGCACCACCTGTTGTGCCTGTGTACCTTGCTCCCTACCATCGCTGTTGCTTCGAGTTCGAGGCCCTCCTCCACCCGCAGGCTACCACCTGCGCCTCATCCCTGGTGGCTAGTGGGGAACCATAAGTTTCTGTGTGCCCCTCATGATTGACTGCCTACCTTCTGTTTTTTCTTCTGTACCTTCGTTGCCAGTGTAATTTCGTTTTGCCGCCCTGTGCCCCTTTTACTGTCTGCCTTCTGTATTTTCTTCTGTACCTTTGTTGCCAGTGTAACTTCGTTTTGCCCCCTGTCCCCCTTTTTTTATTGTCTGCCTTCTGTTTTTTCTTCTGTTCCTTCATTGCCAGTGTAATTTAGTTTTGCCCCCTGTGCGCCCTACTGCTTGATTTTGTTGTATTGTTCTTTTTCCCTTTTTAGCCTGTATTGTGCCCTGCATTTTTTCCGCCGGTCTCCGCTCTCCCTTCCCAACGCTATGTCCCCTGCGGCCCAGCCCCCGCACACCAATTCGTCCCTCTCCCCCTCCCAGCTGCTCCTGCCTCCCACCTCCCCTTGTTAAGGCAGCCGTTGTGCCTAAGGCAAGCCTGTCTGCACCTGTCTGCACCTGGGCCATGCCTAGTGCCAGACCCCTCGTCCCCGCGACCGCCACAACGACCGACGCCCCTATGATACAAGCACCCTCCAGGCACCGGACGATCACACACCTGCTTCCTGGCCGCCCGAAGCACACCCAAGGACCCTTCTCCTGCCAGAACTGCAGCTTCACCAGCCTCCGAGCCACCAAACCACCCACTGAGAATGGACGCAACCAACTCAGATACATCCTACTCAACACCCGCTCCGCACGCAAACACGCCGTCAAACTCTCAGATCTGATCGACACATCCACCCCAGACGTCACCTACCTGACAGAGACTTGGATGAACGCCTTCTCTGCGCCCAACATTGCCATAGCCCTGCTGGACGGCTACAAGATCACCCGCAGGGAACGCACCAATGGAGTAGGAGGTGGAATTGCTATCGTCCACAAGAACACCTCAGGGTTTCTACCAGCACCGACGACACCCTCAGCACCGCTGGACACCTGCACGTCCAGATCCACACGGACCCAACACCACCCTCAGAAGAATGCTTGGTTACAGACCCCCGGACCCTGGCCTCAGTTCAGTGACTCCATCGCACACTGGCCTCCACAGACTACATCCTGCCTGGAGACCTGAACTTCCACCTCTAGAATACCAACGGCACCAACTTCACCACCCTGATCGACAACCTAGCTAACCTTGAACTCAGACAGCTCGTCACAACGCCCACCCACTCTGCTGACACACGCTCGACCCCATCTTCTCCGCAAGCTCCCACATTTTTTTCAGTCACAACACCAAACCCCACTGGACTGACCATCGCAGCATCCACTTCACCTTCTGGAAACCCACCACGCACCACCGCACTCAACAGATATGCTGCCACAGCTAGAGCAAAGTCACTGATGTCCAGCTTAACACCACCCTCACCCGGAGCCCACCCACCGACCCTACCGACACCGACAGCACGGCCAGCGACTTCAGGCAATGGATAAACGATTGCACCAAAACTCTCACCACGATCAAGAAACACTCGAACAGACACATTGACAAGAAAGCCTGCTGGTTCACCGCAGACATCCAGGCTCCAAGCAAATCTGCCAGAAACTAGAGAAAAAATGGCAGCGCGTACAGACACCTGACAGCCATGAGGCCCACAAGAACGCCATCCGCAGACACCATTACCTCATCAGAACCACCAAAAGGGCCTCCTTCAAGGACCACCTCAACAACAACGCAAACAACAGCAAAGAGCTCTTCAACATCGTGAAGGAACTCCCCGACCCCAGCTCCAATGCCAATGACATCCCACCATCGCAAGACCTGTGCGACTCCCTTGCCACCTTCTTCCACCACAAGATCTCAGACATCCACGACAGTTTGAACAACCTGACCGCCTTGACAGCCAACGACACCTCGGAACCCCCGTCCACCATCCGCATCGACCCCATGCTCACCTGGACCAACATGAGTGACAACCATCAAAATCATGAACACCATCCACTCCGGCTCTCCGTCAGACCCGTGCCCACACCACATCTTCAACCAAGCTAGTGTCACCATTGCACCCCATCTCCGCAAAGTCATCAACATCTCCTTCGAGACTGCGACCTTCGCGGAGCGCTGGATGCATGCAGAAATCAACGCCTTACTCAAGAAACCCAAGGCGGATCTTAGAGGCCTCATGGGCTTCCGACCCATCTCCCTGCTCCCATTCCCGGCGAAGGTCATCGAGAAGATTGTCAACAGACGACTGACCTGCTACCTCGAGGAGAACTACATCCTGGACCCATCCCAGTCAAGGTTCCACAGCAACCACAGTACCGAAACTGCCCTCATCGCCGCCACCAATGACTTCAGGACCCTGCTGGACAATGGTGAAACCGCCGTTCTCATCGTCCTGGACCTCTCAGCGGCCTTTGACACGGTCTGCCTATGCACACGCCTCCACAATGCAGAAATCCGAGACAAAGCTCTGGAATGAACAACCTCGTTCCTCTCCTGCAGAACCCAAAGCGCCCGCCTCCCCCATTCCATTCCAAAGCCTCACCACCACCGACAACATCTGCTACCTCCTCGACCAGGGCAAAATGGCAGCACTCATCCTCCTGGACCTCTCGGCTGCATTCAACACCGTCTCCCACCACACCCTAGCCATAGACTCCACGACACCAGCATCTGCTTCAAGGCCTTCGACTGGATCTGCTCCTTACTCACTGGCAGAACTCAGTTGGTCAGCCTCCCTCCCTACCTCTCAGTACTGACATAGACCTGCTGGGGAATGCCCAAGGGCTCCTCTCTCAGCCTCATCCTCTTCAACATCTACATGCTCCCCTGGCAACCATCATCAGGAATGACGGGTTCAATATCTTCTCATATGCCGACGACACCCAGCAGATCCTCTCCCTTCCCAATGTACCCAATATCACCAGACACGACCGGCAGGAAACGATGAAAGCTGTTGCTACCTGGATGAAGAACAGCTGCCTGACACTGAACTCAGAAAATACAGAATTCCACATCCTTGGCACTACCCCCTCTGCATGGAATTACTGCTAGTGGCCCTCTGCCATCGGAAATCCCCCGACCCTGATGGACCATGCACAAAACCTCGGAATCGTACTAGACTCATCGCTCACAATGAACCGCCAGATCAATGCTGTCTCCTTCACCTGCTTCAATACCCTCCACATGCTTTGAAAGACCTTTTAATGGATCACAACCAAATCCAGAAAAACTGTCACGCATACACTTATCAGCATCAGACTGGACTACGGCAATGCTGTCTACGCCAGAATCAACAAGAAACTCCTTCACCAACTCCAGACTGTCCAGAACGCCACAGCCATACTGATCCTCTGCATCCCCGTTTGCAGTCACATCATCCAACACCTCCGTGATTTCCAATGGCTTCCAGTCAAAAGAAGAATAACCTTCAAACTCCTCACCCATGCATACAAGGCCCTTCACAACATCGGACCGGCATACCTGAACACCTGCATCTTCTTCCACGCACCCAAAAGATACTTCAGATCAGCCCAGCTCTCACTGGCCACATTCACATGTATGTGCAGGACAAGAAGAAGAGGAAAGGTCTTCTCCAACCTCACAGCCAAAGCCTGGAACACCATCCCCCTGCATCTCAGGCAATCTCCCACATTGACCCAGTTAAAGGAAAGACCTCAAGATCTGGCCTTTGCGTGACAGCAGCACACAACGGAGCCGGCCCCCAGCACCTTGAGACCCTCACGGGTGAGTAGTTGCACTTTACCAACCCTCATTGATAAGACTTGCTTAGATTAGCTACATGATCCTGCTTATCTTACAGACAACCTCACCTTCTCTGGAGCTTCACTCCCCTGAGAGGGACAAGTGTTATAATGGGTACACTATGGAGACAAATATGGACCTATTACTTGTGCAAGACAGTTTTAGGACTGAGTAGTGATAGAGAAACTCTATGCATGGTATTCAGAGCTGTATTTTGTAGTACATTTAGTACTATAACAAGAGCACTTCCAACATACTTCAAACTGTGGCATTAATATACCTACATGGGGATGTCACCACCTTTTCTATCTTATCTGTGAGGAGATCTCTACCCTAATTGTGGAGATTCCCACAGTAAATTTGGGAGAGACAGCTAGGAGTGGATAGAAAATAGGGTATACTTATTAAAAGAGAGGAAAGGTTAAGAGAGGACTAAGGAGGAGGTTAGATAAGGTTAGGGAGGGATTTAGGGAGGGGCATGCACTCCAACAAAAACATAGGCCTCTTTCTATTCTCATACTGTCCTTCTACAGTTATTGCAGCCAAAGGAGACCCATTACAGTTCTAAATGTACTCCAGCTGTAGGAAGTGGCCCTTAGGGGCCCCCTGGGTTACCTACAACCACCTGCTATTGCCTTCCCAAAAATGAAGAGTCAGTCAGACAGTAGAGAATACAAACTTACATCTTTATTAGCAATACCATATTGACCTGTCATAGTGTTGAAGCATAATAGAATTTATTTCAGCCTGAACGAATGTATCAATATGAGTGGCAGGGTCTTTTAAGAAAGTAATCATATTTGAGGCCGCCTGCTCTTTTACTTGCCAGGCTAAAAATTTCCTGTGGAGTTACTCTCTTCGTATACTTTTTGTGATTGTTTTCGGAAGACCTTTTCACTTTGTTCATAGTAATGGACACTGAGCTCACGTTTGGCTTCCCTCAGTTACAAACTTACATCTTTATTTTTATTAGCAATACCATATTGACCTGTCCCCTAAGATGTCTGCCGAGGGACTGGCTCCCCAACAATCTGCAGTGAGTAATCATTCCTCTCGAGAAGCCTCCAACCACGTCCACAATGGAAACTACCGGCCTGGGCCAAACACGAACAAAGAGGAACAGTAGGATGAGCTAACCATACGGGTACATGTTATTAGGGATTCAAGGCTACGGTGCTGGGTCTCAGCATCTCCTAATGTGGGAGCAGAAACCACGAGGGCAGAATAGCCTATTCTTTAACAAGTCGAGAAACAGCCTTGACAGAAGAGAAAATAATAATGAAATACAGTGTTCTGCTGGGGCAAGCAATGCGAGTAATAGGGCCTAGTTCAGGCACAGTCTAAGCAGCCTGTTATGAGGTAGAAAATGCAAAATGGAGTCACGCTCACTAACTGAAGGCTGCACATTAGGGGGATAACTACATGGGTTGCATAACGTAAATACAAATGGCATCTATTTAGCCACACACGGCTGACCTGATATAGCATGAAACAAGTACGTTGCAGGGATGGAAATCTCAAACCTAACACAGCTCACAGCTGGTTTAAAGTTCATCACCAAACATGGCCAACCACTAGAACTGCAACAACTTCCCCTAAAAAATAATGCTGATATTACTTTAGCGTTTTTTTCATTTAATCTTTAAAAAACATATATTGATTTCCAATATTTTCAAAATAATTAAATTTGTGACTTTAGCCTATTAATACTGTAATATTTTCTTTATAATATTCTCAGGGTCACAGGTACACGATTGTGAAGCCAAGGCAATTTTCACATAATTATAGATGTGCCGCCTTTGCCACATAAGGCAACATCAGCCACACACTGGAGATTTTAACAAAAAACTATTTGGTTTATATCTCAAATGGTTCAAAAGTTACCAAAAATGTGACAGCACATGTTACCACGTAGTGGAAGGAAGCCCTTTGCAAAGCTGGGCTGATCACCGTTCTGTTGTTCTATTGCTATATTTGGGTGTTAAACTGTAACTAATGAGGTGTAACTAATGGTCACAGAGTGTTACTTAGTTTAACAATTATGAGAAAATGAAGTACCACTATGACAAAATGTGCTGCTTAAAGTTGCCTTGTCTTGCCGCAAAGTTTACTCAACCCTGCCACATGCTTTGTACCTCTGCAGCCACATAAATCCAGTGGACCTTATTATTCTACATTTAAAATAATATATAACTTCCATTATCATTAACATTCAACATTAGAATATTTTAAAACACTTTTTCATATACAACACCAAAGAGAGATTTCCACCCCGGTGGCAGACAGAAACCTCATCCTTCATGTATAAAGTTAGGTTGTAATAGTAAGCTTATACTTGTAAATATGGCTCAACCCCCTGAATTTTTGGTGTTTAGACTTGTAGTTCTACACTTTGTAGTCAATTTACTGCCGTAAATGGTGAATTGGCAAAAGTAGAGTAAACCTACATGTGTAGATGTACTCATGTGTAAGTTTACCTTTGTGAATTGCCCCTTCTGTGTCTTAGAGTAGCCAATCAATTTAGGATGGATGCATAAATATGACTAGTAATGTATAATAAAATCAGAGCAACTGATCAAGGGATGAGATTTTTCAGAAATTTGGAAAGGTATTTGAGGACAGGCTGGGTTTGGCTAAGGAATATGTTCACACAATTCCATTGCAAAATAGAGCCTTGCCTTTTGGGCACAGGGTTAGGAGAAATCCTGTGGTCATTAGAACTAAAGTGAACGTTTTTTTAGACCTGATGGTAACTAACGGAGTCATGGGACCAGTAGAAAAAGCTGAGTGCCTTTCTCCCATAGGCATTAAAATATGGTGCATTCTCACTCACCATACATTACAAATTGATTCATATTTGAGAGCAACATGCGGAATGTACTCATCTTGTTGCTAAAATGTATTTATGATAACAGTTAAATACATTCCTTAAAACAATACCAGAGATAATTGATATATAACTTGAAAAAAACATCAAATATAGATCAAAAAACACATTTGTAAATTATGGACAATTGTTTGAGAAACACAAACAAAATATCACAGACACCTATTTGATCCCACATACCCAATTAATCGATGCATGACATATATTAAATGTACATGAACTCCACAATATGCATTTGTATACTGAAAAAGAGTTCACATATTATTGTCATATACAGATGTATTCTCAGTATTCGATAATTATGTTGTTGTCAGATTGAATTATGTTGATTAACAGCTCATATAAATGTCAACAAGGTACTCCGCATTTAAGCCTACTTGCTGCGATCTCTGTTGGGGTGACTCCAATACAATGAGATCTTCTTCAGGGCTATTCCAAGGCAACTCAGGTATGTCTCGAGAAAATTTGATAGGAATCAGAAATACTGAACTGCCTGAATAAATATTTTTTACACACCTTGTCAGAAATGGGGGTCTCTAGGTGGCAATGGTATACACATTCGTCTACATTGGGACCCTTGTTTCTAGTCAGGGAAAGGGGGATACACTCCTGAATAACCCCTGCTCACCCCCTTGGCAGCTTGGCACGTGCAGACAGGCTTATCTCAGAGGCAGTGTGTAAAGCACATACAGTAATACAGTGAAAACACTACAAAAGGACACCACACCAGTTTAGAAAAATAAGTAATCTTTACTGGACTTAACACAAGACAAAACAACAAAGATCCACAATACTGTAATAAAAATATGACTTTAAAATGGTAGAAATAGCTTAGTTCAATGTAGGTGGTAAATGCAACACTACTCTCAAAGTACCCTGGATGTGTTCCCAAAACAAACAAAAGGGTCCCAGGGAAGGTAATGCATTGGTTCCTTTCTTTGGGGGAGGTGATACGTCGGTTCCCTCTGCAGTGCAGGGGAGGTGATGCGTCAGTTCCTTACCAGAGAGGTGGTGATGCGTCGGTTTCTTACTGTGATCCGGTGCATTGCGAGAAGTTGGCACCTCGATGCGATGCAACAATCAGGTGCTATGTGAAAAAATTGCGTCTTTGATGAGATGCAACAACGTGGATGCAATGCGTGCACTCCCGACGGCCGTGCGGCAAAATCAATGATCTTTGGAGCTGCAACAGGCTTTGCGAAACGCTTCTTCGGTGATGCAACAACAACCTCTGTGGCGGCGGCACACTTCTACAGTGATCGGACATGCTTCATCGGTGCTGTGACGGCGAACAGCTGCGGCGGCTGCTCGATTCTTCGGCGATGTGATGGCAACTGCTGCGGCGGCGACAAGCTTCTACTTGTTGTTTCGCGCTTTGAGTTCCCAGCGACAAACAGTCTCTAGAGGTCCTAAAGAGTTGCATGCACCTCTCTGTAAGTTAGAATTCTTAGCAAGGATATTCAGGGGTAGCTGGTGGTAAAGTCTTCGTGTCCCTGATACTTCAGAAACGAGGCAAGCTCAGTTTAGTGGAGATCTTCCTCAAGATGACAAAGCAAACAGCAAAGTCCTTTTCTCCTTTCCTTGGCAACAGCTAACCACTGCAGGCCAACCCTAGACAGCAAACAGCATAGGGGCAGTAATCCTCCTTCAGCTTCTCCGCTTTCTTCTCCTTGTCAACGGTTCCTCTTGATTTCCCGGAAGTTCAGGGGTCTGGGTCCCCCTTTTTATACACACAAATCCTTTGTCTCTGAAGGTCTATTCAGACTAGTGCTGACTCACCCTGTCTCCTGGAACCACCCCAGCCCCTATCACTCATGAACCAGACATGTAACACACAAACCTAGCAGAGGTTAGGCAAGAAAATACCTATTTTCTAAGAGTGCTATTTTCGAACACAGAATGTTATTCCCAACTTTACTAAAATATGTATTTTATCATTCTTATTTCTGGCATACTAACAGGTAGCCGTGCAATAGTGAAAAACAAAATTGGCTGTAATTCACTATCAGGAGATGCCACACACATCAGGGCATGTCCTAGATTTTACATACAATGCACCCTGCCCATGGGGGTACCTTGGGCCTACCTTAGGGCGACTATAATGTAGAAAAGGGAAGGTTTAGGGACTGGCAAGTTGGTGCACTTGCCAAGTTGACATGGCAGCCCCAGGCTGCACATAGGCTCTGCAATGGCAGGCCTGAGTCACATTTTACAAGCTGCTTCTGTGGGAGGCAAAATCAGTGCTGCAAGCCCACCACCAGCATTTGATTTACGGGCCATGGGAACACATGGTGCACTGTACTAGGGTCTGACAAGTAAATCAAATAAGCCAATCATGGAATCACTAATCCATTACATTATTTTACAATAGGGAGCACTTGCACTTTTGCACTGATCAGCAGTTGTAAAGTGCCCAGAGTCATAAAGCCACCAAAAACAGGTCAGAAAAAATACTGGAAGAAGGCAAACAGTTCAGGGATAACCCGGCAAAGAGAGCCCAGTTCAACACACCTCAAATAAAGTTAAACCTTAGGCATGCCCAAGGTTCCCTGTTTGGGCATTTTTGAAGAAAGATAAAAAAGGGGAAACAATTATTGGTACAAACTCTATTCATATTCCATTCATCTTCAACCTCTGTCAGTCACCTTGTGTTCTCACCTGCTGTCACTAATCAATGATTGGAAGGTAGCTACAGGGATAGAGACCTCATGTAAATGTGGTTTGCTTCTTTATAAATGTTTCTTGAAATTGCATGTTAGTTGGTTACATTCACTTCAAAGGATTTACTTTGTTTATTCCTAGCACGGGGGCACTTCACTGGTACATTCTGACCTCGTTTGTCAAATGTCCTGTAGCATGGGTGTGACATGTGTAGTAGCAAACAAAGGCCTGCTTTTTGTTACCACTTTGCTCATACAGCAGCCTGAGCACGTTCTTTGGTTCATCTTTTGTGTAAGTATATGGTGCTTGGTCTCATACACGCACCTGCTTTACAAAGAAGACACTGGTCTAGTTGCTTAGTCCACGTTCAATGTCTCCCTCTTCCGTTCGGTGGCAGTGTCTGGGCTCCCTTCAGTATTCCTCATTCACCATTGGTGATTCCCTCTCTTTCAAAATTCAATTACACACTGATGTCATCATTAACTGCTCGGATATGTAGCTTGTCTGCCTTTCTCATACTACATTGAAATGGCCCTAAATACCTGCATTTTCCTTGTCATTTAAAACTTGTAATTTAAGGTGACACTAAAGGATATTTTGTAAGATATTCTTTCAATAGGATCAACGTTAGTTTATAGGGTTGAGGGTGTGTCATAGGCATAATATGTTTCCCATTGTCTTCATCCTTGTATGTGTATTGGTCACTAATGCCTGGCCATGGTAGATGTTGGGAAATGTAGTCCAACCAGCCATTCCACAACATATTGACTTACTTCTAAATGATGTGCGTTATAGATTTACTAAGTGTCCCATAGTCATTATCATAATGATCCATGCTTGTTGATTGGTTATGCTGGATGCTGCAGTTATCACAAGATAATCCAATAGGAGTCTGACAATGATAATACTACAACAGACTCTGTTCCTCTTCCTAGCAGGAACAAAATGGTTTTGATGTTGAAAGATGGTAAGAACTTCACAAACTTATATTTACCAACAGATCAGGTTAGACAACTTATCAACTTAAGGATTAACACTTTATAAAAAAATATATATATATTTGGAGAAGGAGACTTGCTGATGAAGGAGAATCCATATGTGTGGTGAAGATAAATAATGTGTGTAAGGATGTAAAAGGAGATATTGCTGGAACAGGTATAATGTCTATGTTTAAGGTGATTTTGAATACTGATCATAATCCAATACTCAAAGCTTTGATGTTGAGAGGACAAGCAGCCAAGATGAAATTTTACTATTGCAGGATAGAAAATGGTCCCGGATGAAAGAACTGTATCGCTGACTGTCTCACTGTCAGGAGGTGCTTATGAGATACAGAAAGGAGAACAAATGTGTGTGATACCATGGAGGACTCCTAAGTAAGGAGTCCTAACTTTACTACTCCTATACTGAGAAAAATCCTAACTTTAAGACTTTTGGTATTCACAGAAGGCATTTAGGAGTCCTAAAGTTAGGACTCCTAACTTCTGTGAATACCGAAGTGAGTAAGTGCCTTCTGTGAATACCGAAGTGAGTAAGTGCCTTCTGTGAATACCAAAATGGTAGTAAGTTTAGGATATTGTCTTAAGTTAGTTCTGTGATTCGGGCCCACTTACTTTACTAGACAATTTAGTCATATATTTATGAAAATGTATTTCAAAATGTGCCACTCAAATCTTCGCAATACCCATATTCTCTTGCTCATGTGTGTCCCTTTAGTACACACACTCCTATATCACAACCCATAAAGGTCTAATTATGAGTGTGGCAGTCCATAAGACCGTCAAACTTGCGAAGGAGGTGCGGTGGCAGTCGGGGACCGCCTCACCAGTGGTCTAACCGCCTTATTATGAGTACAGCAGTCGGACCATTAGAGATTTGCACAGCAGCCAGGAATCCACGAACCCTGGTGCTGGTGCGGCATTCTTGAGGCCGGAATAATATGTTTGGCGGTGCTGCTGTGTCCTGCCAAGCATATTACAAGTTTCCTCACTGTGACCCTAATCACGGTGGTGAGAACGCATTAGAAAGAGTGGCGGTGAGGTAACAAAGAGGATCCTACTGGGCCTCCTGGTGCCTCAGGCTCTGGGGATGCTTGCAGGGGGCCCATGCTGTGCCTCGCGGTGTGCATTCACCCCCTTCCTTCATGGCATGGACTTCACAATCCATGCCGTGCAGGAACGGGCTTTGACCTTCCCCTTGCGGTGCCTTTTTAAAAGGCATCGCTGTGGGAACGCCAGAGGACCACCTTCCAGACTACAAGGAAATGTGTAATCTGGCAGCCGACCGGCAGTCGCATTTGGCAGTGCGGTGCAGTGATGTGTCGCCCTGCTCCCGCACCGTCAAACTCGCAATCAAGCCCTAGGACTTACTGAAATGACATTATTGGCCAGCACCTCCACTCTAAAATTTGTTACAGCCCCACGGCATGTTCTTAGACCAAGTGTATATAATCGAAAACCATTTACTGGCTGCTTTCATTCTGCTTCCTCCTACAGGCAGCCCTTGCCCCACCCCAGACTCCTGCTGGCAGACCACAGTGGGCGTGGCCTGTGGAGTTCTCCTCGGTGCTGCAGTCATTGTGGCAGTGATGGCTGTTCATTATGAGAGACGCTTGAAACTGAAGGACACAAACAAAGGTAAAAGTCCATAACATGACCCTTCTTTTTTCTCTCTGCATATTATATACTATATACTCTGCATATGTGACACAACAGTAATGATTCCATCACTCTTTGCCTCAGATGAAAACGTGTACCAGAATCCCAGCGTTATTAATGAAGCTAATACCCAATATGAGAACGTGAGAAAAGAGCGCGAAGAACAGTCAGCGGTGAGTAGCAGCTAGTGATAAAGTCAAGTAAATAATGTCTCATAGTAACAAATCCATGGTATTCATATTGTTTTTGTTTTCAGTTTTCATACTGTATGGAGAAACATGCATAGGCCTTCTGCTCTGTTCAGGAAGAGCATAGATTGAGGGCTTGGTTGGAGCCCTGATGCATACTAGACAGTTAGCTATGTCTGCCACATACACTGCCTCCAACCCTCTGGAGTGACCCCTGAGGGGCCCTGCTGTGACAGTCTGTGAGTGGCTACTGTCAACTGAAGATGCTGAAGGAAATCTTCCTTCCTTCATTAGGGGGGACTTTGTTACCTCTTTAGTACATTTAATTATAATTAATGTAGAGTAGCTCCCTCCAGTGAGCAGGAGGGTGCGACCCTTGCCTGGCTCGTGAGCCTACATGATGCTGGCAATACACCTCTCTACATACATTTTTAGTGCCCACATACATAGTCTTCATAATATAATATGTGTTGGGGAGGGTCGTTCCTATCACTTTATGAAACACATGTTGTCAGATTGTATACTGTAAATAGATTAGTGGATATGCCTCCACTGTGGATTGACTTAGCACTGCAAACCAATCGTGGAAGCAAAGGGGTCCCTACCAAGGAAACCTCCTCCAAGTAAGACTTCTCAAAATAGGATGATTAGCATAAGGACGTGGGCTATTAGATGTGGCGTTTGAGCTTTATCTGAGTAAGAAGTTCAGAGTCTTCTCAGGTCAAGGTATACCAAATAATTCTGGTCTCACCCCCTCACGTTATGGCGCAGAGAAGCCAGGGTAAATGTAGAAGAAATATGAAAAAAGCAGTACCAAAAAAGGTACAAAGTCAAAACAAAACAAAAAAAACTCACAACTAAATTCTAGAAATTAAGAAAAATGTATTAAGTAAAATGACACAAAAATGATTAAAATGAAAATATATATTTTTTAATTTTTTAGGTCAGAAAGCACCAGGAAACAATACAGCATCCATAGGTGCAATAGACCGGGACCTAAGCTCAAGTTGAGGTCACCTGTGAGACTTCACCACTAGGCCTGGGTGAAGTTCTGCTGTACTGAACTCTGGAAAGGGCTGTAAAAAATCATGGCGCTCCGTGGAGTTCCATGAGTGGAGGAGTGCTGTAAGTCTTGCTGATTTTCTGTGCAGGGAGTTTGTCCCATACTTTAACATCAGCACAAAAGGCAAATCACGCACCATAAGAGGGCTTTTTTCCGCTCAAGTAGATGTTCTACTCCAATGGCAGCTTCCTCGATGCAAGCGGCAGGTTTCTCAATGCTAGCGGCACCGAACAGCTACGACTGCGCTGCATTGAGAAATTACACCCTGGGAGGTGGTATAACATATGATTTTTCTCACTCATGCTCATCGGTTTAACATCGGTTTAACATTGGGGAGCCATGCAAGAGGAAAACCTGCATGCGCTTTGCCAGGTTTTTTACAACTCCACTGGTAGAGCAGAATTCATTGCTCATGCCTAACCACAACCAGAAAATCACCCTCTCCTAACCCCACCCAAAAAATTTACTAAATGCAATATGGGTTCTCTGAAAGCTTGCAAACACAAAGAGATGATGGATGGAGTGCTGAAACTTTTCAGTCACAGATCTGGGTTGAATCCATAATCATTCGGCAAAATACAAAAGAAAAAATGCAAACTGTGCCACTGGATTCAAGCTAGCCCGGCTGATGAAGGGTAAAACCCAGAAACTGATACCAGGATGTTTGTTTCCCGTCTGGGGAGGACCTGGCTTGGCAGTTCGGCTGGACTGTTCCCATGAGGCACAGGGTCAAGACTGATTTGCATATGGCTGGGTTCAAACTGGAATGGCATATTGTGCAAAAATAAACAATGGATATTGGCCCAGATCTCTGTATTGGGGTGAATGTATGACATTGCTCTGCATTCTGTCCATCAACTGTTGTTTTTGCATTTGTCACCCCGAGTGAGACGGGTATGCCCAGACGTGGGTCCCATGCTCTCCATGCCACTGGAATCAAGCTATCCTGGCTGAAGAGGGTTGAAACCCCGAAACTGGCCCTAGGATGCTTGTTTCCAGTCCAGGGAGGACCTGGCCTGGCAGTTTGGGCTGGACTGTTCCCATGAGGCACAGTGTCAAGACTGATTTTCATATGGCTGGGTTCCAACTGGAATGGCATGGTAGGCAAACAAACAATGGGTTTAAGCCGAGATCGCTCTACTGGAGTGAATGTATGACATTGCTCTTCATTCAGTCCATCAACTATTGTTTTTGCATTCTCTGAAATCTTGCCAATGCCCCTCACTATGGGTTCTTCAATTGCAGGGTGGTAATGTAGGAAGGTCCTTCTGGGAGTTTTTGGATTTTGCTAGCAACTTGCTTAATCTGGCATCATCAGCAGCTTCTTCTGCATGCAGGAAAAAACCACCCTTCCTAGAGCTACTATTGAGTGTAGCTAAGTAAACAACATTTGCAAGAGCTTCTACTTTGAAACCTTCAACAGAGTGTAAGATCCTCCACCTATCTGAGATTTCATTCCCCACTCTATAAGTCAGCAAATTGACCCAAAATGTAGGTTAAAATGTATACAAAGGACCTCTAAACTTTATGTAGGTATTTGACACATTCTTAAAGGCAACTGTTGTGCTCAGAGAATATAGTAAATAACATGTGTCATGGCCAGGGAACAGTTTCAGCAACTTTATCAGGGCAAGAGAAGCATACTGTCACCCAACCATAGACCACACCACATCACCACCAGGTGAAGGCCAACCAGTGGTCAAGCGGTTCAAACACTGCTCAAATAAGTTTAACCCCCTGCTGTGCTGAAAGTAAACAGTCCCTCTCCTGGTGCACCAGAGGTCGAGTAAGCCTAGGGAGTTGACCCAGTCAGAGATTTTACTTTGTCACTTAGGGGCCCATTAGTATGGCGGACGGATTGCCCCGGCAAGGCTGATGGTAGCCACCGCCAGCCTGGGGGGGCAATCCACCCGCCATCCTAACCAGAATGACCCCCCGCCATATTAGCATTGCTTGGGGGTCTGCGGCGGATGAAAAGACTGTCCGCCGCTTTTCCCCCCGGTCAAAAGGTTTAATATGGTGGCGGTGTCAATCAGACATTGCCAGCCATAATAGTATGGGCTGCAGGCGGTCTTCACTTCAGGGGCCCCCTGCGGGCCCCCGGAGTGAAGGCGAGGTGGGGGGTGCACACAGGGGGTACCTGTGGTACCCCCCAGTATTTGCATACACCAAGCGGCAGGCACAGCGTGGTGCCTGCCGCTTTATGTATGCAAATGCATACATGCATTTTTAGCATTGTGGCTGGCGGTGCTGAGAGCACCGCCCACCACAATGTTCAAAATGCAGGATGCGCCCGCCACTGTGGCGGGCGCATCCTAATAGCCACCACGGGACCCCCGCCCTTATGGCAGGCGGTCCCAAGTACCGTGAGGATGGCAGGTGGGAAAAGACCGCCCGCCATCCTAATGGCCCCCTTAGTCTTTTTTCTGTGAGTTGAAATACTCCAGCTAGGCAATGTTGAGATATGCATTGAATGAGGTCTCACTAAAGCCAATGATTTCTCAAGAAAAGCTGCAATTCTCAAATTTCTTGCCCTTGGAAGTCCTGTTATCAGTCCCATACCTGAAACGTCTCTACTCAGTCAAGTGTTCTACATTGGGACATAGTCAGGGCCGTAGCCACGGGGTGCCAGCCCATAACAATAATAAGCAATACAAATTCTGTAATCATTTTTTTTCTTATTACATTTGCTGCGTGTTTCAAGACAGGTTAAATGTCAGGCTATGTCTTCTGACAAATTGCTGCTTATTTTTTTAACATGGAGATGTTTACTTATCTAAGTCAGAGAACTTTGTAGATTGAACTGTGTGACAATCTTCCTGGGGTACAGCCAGGGATAATAGAGTAATGAGGCAGGGAAGGCCTAAAATATGCAGCAATGTTGACTTCATTTTGTGGTAAGAAAACACAAATTATGTGGGTTCATGCAGCTCACATTTACAAATCAGCACTATCTGGGCAAAGGTTTCACTTTATTAGTACCAGTTCGACATCCAAATACAACTGCAAGTAACTGAAACGTGACCAGCCAACCTTCCACTGCACGACAGCATGCAGTGAGCATTTTTGGTAACATTTGATCTGTTACAGAATCTGCAGATTATGCAGAAGATCGATTATGTGGCAAATGTTGCAAGTTCATAATCACGCAGGAAATGCTGTAGCCACAGAATTGCTTAATTCTGGAAGCATTGTGTCAGGGAATGTGAAAAGAAATAGTGTAGGATGTTAATTTGTTTCTAATTCATAAAAAATTTCAAATACCTGTAGGTGAACCGCACAAATATTTTGATCCTATGTGGAACTGTTTTTATGCCATCCGCGATGACCACCGTGGTGCGATTGTCCTATTATGAGACACTGCGCGTACCAGTGTGGTGAATGGTGAGATCTGAGAGACACAGACGCACAGTTTATGGTTTGCGGTACTATATAAGCTTTGAACAGCTCTGCAGGCCCTTTCATGGTATTTCTTATGATTATAGTCTGCTTAGCTGGTTACTGCACTGGGTTGTCCAGTTGGAAAGTTGGGGTAGATTTGCTTTCAAGTAATGCAAGCAGCAAGGCAATTAGCTGTGCGGCATTGGGTAAAAGGCAGACAGCATAAAGGCATTTAGTCAGAAAGATATGGCATATTGCTTCTGTCTCCTAGCCTTGGCACACAGTATGCTGGGTAGCACCATTGCAAACACACTTGCGCCGTGGTGCAAAGGTACCTGCGTTACAGGCAGAAAAGGCACACAATATGGTGGCGGAGGCTTGCAGGCACCGCCATCCATATTATGATGCATGCGGTGCGTGCGCCTTTCACATGGCGGAGACTCCACCATGGAAAGGCATACGGTAAATGGCTTTGGGGGCCCGTGTGGCCTTGGGGGTTGTGGGGGCGGGTGGCTGCACTTGGCATGCACAATGTGGCAGACAGCGAATGGTGCATGTCACCTGGTGCATGCCTATGCCCAACATGCAACTTTTACATTGTGGCGGGTGCAGCTTACTGCACCACCCGCCGCAATGTAAACGATGCGGGATGCAACCGCCAGGGTGGTGGTTGCAGCCTAATTGACCTCATGCACGACAGCACCTGTGGCAGTCGGTCCCATTTCCCGTTTCTGTCCGCACACCATCATAATGAGGCCCAAAGTATTTAGTAAACTACTCATAGTGGCTTGGTATGTTTTAGTAAATACTGAAAATGATTTTGCATATTGGCTGTTCCAAAAAAGGTGATGTAACAACAAAGCAAAATCTTAGTGAATATGCCCCAGTGTTTAGTTCTGAGTCAGAGCTGGCATTGTTGGAGGGAGAGTGAAGCGGAGATATCTGCTTGGATGTGTATTATTACTATAATTACATATCTAAAAGTCACTGTCAGGTTTAAAGAAGCAGCCATAATGTAAAGATATTTGGGCCCGCAGTCATGGATTAGATTAAAGTCCTTCAATTAACCCATAGATCTGTTCAATTATTTCATGAATGTTCTTTTTTTTTTTTTTTTGGGATTATAAACTTTTATTTGCCATCCATGCACGCACACAGCTTTCCGCCTACAACCCTGGGGCCGGCAGCAAACTAGGATCATGTCAATACAATTTGCAAGTCCATTGCTCATGAAAGGGAGAAAGTAAGAAATTGTGCCAAACATTGCACCGGCGTCGTCTGGTCCAGTTGCCTGAGCTTCAAGTAAAACAACAACATTATTTTGCATGAACGCCAATGCCCCAAGTCATTACCCTCCAGTACTTCGGGAGTGTGAGCTCGGCGTCCTCCAGTGCTGTATTGGCAGTCTCTTGTGGTGCGCGCATTCGACCACGTGGTCGAAGTCTAACTTTCCTAACCCAACATGCCCACTAACCCCCCTTCCCTCCCCCCTCAACTGCCTGTGCGCCTCGTCCTATGGGCTACTGCCTTCACAATGTTATGTGTCTCGTGCCCCAGCCAAATCTTCCCGCACCCTCCCCACCCGTCCATTCTCTCACTCACCTCATGCTCCTAACCTGAAGATCTCCTTGTGCGTGCAGTCTATGTGTCCTTGGTCTCTAGCGTCAGCGATACCTGGGTGTCACTCCCGTGCGGCCCCTCCAGGAACATTGGAATTATCTAGTCCTCGTTGTCCTCCCCCCCTTCTCGTTGCTCCTCTGTCTCCTCCTGATCCTCAACCGTGTCGTTCCTATTCGACTTGTATGTCATGTATTGGTCCCAGAAGTTCCGTGGCCTACTTACAGGTGGTAAGAGTTCACTATACAGCTGGGATTGTGTGCAACTGTACAACATATCCCTTTCCCATCCTCGTTTAGTTGGAAGCGGGCCGCGCATCCAACACATCGCTATCGCTCTCCGTGCCATAATTAACCCTATGCCCGCCAGGCGACGCGTAGCTGGAGGTAAAACTCTGGTATGTCCCAGCAGAGCCAACGCCGGATCTATCGGGAGCTCCATCTCTAGTATCCGCCCCAGCTCGAGAAAAACCTCCTCCCAGAAGTTGTTTATCCCCGGACAGGACCAAGCCAGATGTAGGAAGTCCGCCACTGACGCACTGCAACGTTCACATTCAGGCGTCTGCCGGAGTCCATATCTGTGCAAGCGTTCCGGAGTGTAATACACTCGCTGTAGAAATTTAAACTGAACAAGCCTATGCCTAGCATTCAGCGACACCCGTTTCGTGTTCTGGCAGCAATATTTCCACATTTCGTCACTTATCTCCGTCTGTAAGTCTCGTTGCCACGCCTGTCGGGCCTTCGAGGGTTCTTGTGTTCGGTGACACTGCCCCATCCTGTACAGTCGTGCTATCATCTTGCAGCTCGATTGTGTTTTTATTACGTAAGTCAGTTCTGGTAGTTCTGTGGGTTCCTCCATATCCGGCCCCAGCAGCTCCTGTAGTGCTGCACGGACTCTGTGCAGATGGAAACGGTGCAGCAACGTCGCAGTGATCTGGGAGGGAGCGACCTGTTCCCAGGTGACTACCTTCCCGTCCTTGAACAGGTCCCCCAGCTTGAGTATGCCCAGCTGACTAAGGGCGCGCGTGACCCCCTTATCTCGCAGCGGTGGAAGCCATATGGCCCATTCTATCGGGCCCAGGGGGGAATACAGCAGTGAGCAGTCATGGCTTCTGGCCAAAGACTGCCATGCATGATTCGTAGTCTTAATAGAGTCCAGAGTGCCCACACGTCGCGTGGCCGGTTCAAATATAGTAGCCGCTGGCTGGAGGGGTTTCGCGAAGAGCGTCTCTAGAATCACGTGGGGAATATTGCTATCCCCATGTATCCAAGTATGCAAGTGCATTGCTTGCGCGACCCTATAGTACTGTTCTACGTCCGGGGCCCCCATACCGCCTTGGTCATATGGGAGGGTCAGGATTTGCCACTTAACCCTCGGTTGCTTACCTCCCCATGCCAGTCTCGTGAGGGTCTGAATTAGCGTTTTGAAAAATGCCTTAGATAGGACCACCGGTAGGTTGCGAAAGAGAAACAAGAACCTCGGAAGTACCAGCATTTTCATGAGCGCAATGCGGCCCGCGAGGGACAGCGGCAGCCTACACCATCTGTCAACATCGTCAGTCAATTTCATGTAAGCAACACCGTAGTTTTCCCTGATCAATACATCCGGGTCTGGGTGTAGTCTTATGCCTAAATACCTAACCGGGTCTTCCGACCACTGCAATGGGTAGTCTATTACAAATTTATTCGTCACCGGAGTCAGCGGGAATGCCACCGATTTAGACCAGTTCACCTTTAGTCCAGATAGGGCTCCGAACTGCACTACCTCCCTTAGCACTGACGCGAGGTTAAGCTCCGGGTCCCTGACGTACAAAAGCGTGTCGTCAGCGTACGTGGATATACAGATCTTATATGTAGGGAAATTAATACCTTCATGACTGTGGCATTCTCGGAGTGCACACGCTAGGGGTTCCGCCACTAGTGCGTATAGCAACGGGGAGAGTGGGCAACCCTGTCTTGTGCCCCTGCTGATTCCGAACGCCTCCGTGACCGTGTCACCGATTCGTAGCCTGGCCGTCGGTTTGTAATACAAAGCGCCTATCATTTGAAGGAAGGGTTCACCCAGGCCCAGTTTCCTAAGCACCCTGGACATGAAAGGCCATTCTACGGAGTCGAAGGCCTTCTCCATATCTAGGAATATTGCCAATGCCTTATGCTCCGGCTTCACCTGCTGCATCGTCCCCAGGACCGTATGAATGTTGTATGTGAGGTTCCTAGATGGGATAAAACCCGCCTGTTCCGGGGCCACCAGTACAGGGCGAGGAGTGCAAGACGCGTCGCCAGTACCTTTGCGTACAGCTTAGCATCAACATTGATCAAGGAGAGGGGTCTGTACGAGCCGCATTCCGTGTCAGGCTTCCCAGGCTTAAGTATCGTTATGATGAGTGCCTCTCGCATAGTCGGGGGCATGGAGCCTTCCAAGCATATATCATCAAATAATGCTGAGAGGTAGGGAACCAGCAGTTCCTTAAATGATTTGTAGAAGCCGACAGTCAGTCCATCGGCGCCTGGAGCGCTACCCGACCGCATACTATCTAAGGCCTCCTCTATCTCCTCCCTCTGGATGGGCATCATAAGGAATTCTCTTTGCGAATCGGACAGTTGTGACATCTTAATATAACTCAGGTAGTCGTCAATTGCCCCTTCCAGTCCCGTCGATTTCGATTCGTATAGAGCGGAGTAGTACCGCCTGAATTCCCCGACAATCTGTTCCTCGTCTGTGAGGGTCTCTCCCGTACTCGAGATCAACTCGCCAATCTGCAGTGGCCGCCGCTCATGTTTAATCATCTTAGCCAGGAGAGAACCAGGCCTTTCACCCTCGCCGTACATGCGGGCAGTGGCATATTTGCCCATGTGTTGTACCTCTCTGTCTGCCTCTGTGTGATATTCTGTCAGCAATTGTTTGATCTGGTCCAGTGCGTCTCCCTCTGGTTCCGCCTGATGCCTCCCTTCAAGGTCCTTCAGCTGATTCTCTAAATATTTAAGCCGCTGTCTAATGGACTTCAAGACACTGGAGTGTTTGGCCATGGCTATCCCGCGTATGTAGACCTTAAAGGTCTCCCATAGCGTCTGAAAACTTTCCACAGAGCCCGTATTCGTCTCAAAAAAGTTTTCGATTTCATTCGCGATTTCCCCTCGGAACACCTCGTCTAGTAAAGAGTACGGGGGGTAGCGCCACGTAAAGGGGGGGATCCCGCGCACTGGCGGCTCCAGGATCAGGAGGAGAGGAGAGTGGTCAGACAGTGTGCGTGGCAATATATGACAGTCCCTTATGTTATTGGATAGCTGTTGCGATACAAACCAGTAATCTATTCTAGTGTGTAGTGCATGATACGCTGAATAATGAGTGTACCCCCTCTAGAGTGATGTCTACTGCGCCATACATCCAAGAGATCCAAGTGCACCATCTAAGTTTGGAGCACCGTGGCAGCCGCCGACGGGCTCCTGTTCGGTCCCGCAGATCTGTCCAGATCCGGTTCAAGGACCAAGTTAAAGTCCCCGCCCCAAAGCATATACGTGTAATCATACATCTTGCATCTCCGGGCTAAGTCCACGTAGAAATCAGGTGAATCATAGTTAGGCCCGTATACATTCACAAGCAGCAAGTCATGCCCCTGGCCCCTGCATCTGCAGATGACGTACCACCCCTCCCGGTCCGTCTCTAGTGACGTCAATGTGAGTTTGGAGTGCGGGTTTACCCATATCAGTGTCCCTCTCGAGTGTGTGGTAAAGCCCACTGCGATACTGCATCCTGCTAACCCCTTGTGCTGTAACATCCTGCTGGCAAGAGGCAAATGTGTCTCCTGTAAGAGAGCGAGATCTATGTTATGCCTGCGCAGGTAACTAAGGACCTTTCTCAGCTTCCTAAAGTCATTGAGGCCCCTGACATTCCATGTGAGTGCCCGCATATGGGTCCGCGCAGTGTCCGACTGTGGTGTAACGATCTCAACCCCAGCCATAGTGTATAGTGTGTGCGGTAAGACTGCTTTGCAATAGTATCCATCGCTCCCGTGAATCGGGGTTTGGCAGTTGACATAGCATGTATTTGCCGGTCCCAAAACCAGGGGGACTCACCCAATTCTCAGCCGGCAGCACCTTGGCAGTCAAACACAATAACAACTGGCACTCAAATACAAACCCCAACAGGCCCCCCACCAACCACAGCAGACCCGCACCAATTTGGCCTTGCAGAATCCCATCCCACCCAACCCTCCCTAGCAACAAGTAAAACATTCCCATGTGCACAACGCTCAGAAGAAGTAGGCCACGGAAAAGACAGGGGAACGTGTCCAGCACTTTCAAGTCCTCTCCCGCCGCCGACCGCCAAAGCGAATCAAGATCAGCCCGGCGTTCATCCATCAGCCATCAGCCGTTGCTGCCAGTTCCAGTGCCGCTGTCGCAACTGCCGCCCTTTGGCCTTCATGAATCTCCTCCTGGGGAGGGCTACGCGGCCTGCGCCGCCGTCTCTGCTGTTGCCATTGTCCAGCGGAGCCTGTCTCCAAGTTGTTCCCTGGTTGCGAGTCTCCCGCCGGTTCAGGTTCCTCGATGCCCAACAGCCGGCAAGCATCAGAGAGAGAGCGTAGCTGGTGCACTTTGTTGTCCCATTTGAACACAATCCGGAACGGGTGCCCCCAGCTATATGTGACACCAAGGCGTCGCAGTTCAGCAGTAACCGGTCTGAATGATCTCCGCTTCTCCAGGGTGATGGCTGCCAGGTCCTGAAAGAGTGTCTGTGAGTGATCGCCATAGGTGACGGAGCCCAGCTGTCGCGCTTTGTTGAGAATCTCTTTTTTGGTGCGAAAGTCCTGAACACACACCAGGATATCTGCTGGCAAGGCACTCGAGGCTCTAGGCAGTCCAGTCCGATGTGCTCTGTCTAGAGTGATAGTGGAGTCAGCCGGTCGGCCCAGGATATGGTTGAAGAGGCCCTGCGTGAACTTGAAGAGATCTGCCGTGTCCGGGGTGGACTTTACCCCTCGAATTCGAATGTTATGCCTCCGGGAACGGTTTTCCAAATCCTCAACATGCGATTGTAAGTCAACCTGCTGGTCATGGATGCGGATAATTTCTTGCTGGAGCGCTTCCATCTCGACATCCCGGCCATCGCTCTTCGTCTCTAGGTCCGCTACCCGCTCGCCAATGGCGTCCGTGTCTCGCCTCAGTTCCCGAATCTCCCCCTTCAATTCAGTCTTAAGGAGCTGGAGGTCTTCCCTTAGGCCGCCAAATAGAGATTCCAAGAAAGACCTCGTGACAGGCTCGTCTGTGCTTTGGGGGCTGTTGCCCGGTGTGCCGGCCATTGACTTAGCGGGCGCAGCGTGGGTTCCAGCGCTGTGAAGGTCGGTTTTCTTCCCCTTGGTGATGGGAGTGAGCAAGTCCTTAATGGACCTATCCTTGCGCACTCTGCCAGTCGCCATACCCCCCAGGCCCGCCAGCAGAACAGGCCAGGGCGGATCGGGCCGGAAGCTCGTCGCAGCACCAATAGGTAAGTACCGGACAGTTGGGGCTAAGAGTCCGGCCCCAGTGGACCGCTGTCGGTCTCCTCAGCGCCAATTACTCTCGCTGCCAGGGCATAAGCGCCGGTGTCTCCCCCTCAGATATTGTTCGAAGTGCAGGCCCAGGCGGTGCGGTCCGTGTGGGAGAGCCAGTCACTGGGCCGGGTGACGTCACAAAATGGCGGCCTCCAGGTCACAGATCCACAGAGACCACGAGGCAACCGACCACCACCCGGGCTTTGAGTGGGGCGGTGCACGCAGGGGGCCACCGAGGCAACGGTATCACTCTGGAAGCTCCACACTACCCCCCACCGCCCCACGCTGTCCGCCGCGTAGGGTGGGGCTCCCTTGCTTGCCTCCAATGTCCGAGGCTGTAGCGGGTGCAAGTCTCGACCCGAACGCCCGTATGTGTAGGGGGGCAGAAGTGTGGCTGTAGGGTAGGCGCGAGGGGACCAGCCAGATGGGGCAAAGGGTAGTTCCTGCACGGGCGCTGCACGGGCCGCAAGCACCCGGCCTCAAAATGGCGGCACTCAGTCGCAGTAATCACCGCCGGGACCGGGGATGGCTCCAAGGGTGGTGGACCACAGCTGGGGTGTCGGCGCTGTTAGTATCTTCCTTCGGCTGCCCCAAAGCTGCAGACCGGAGCGGCGAGTCACCTGGGGGGTCGTCTCGGTCACCCCACTCTCCTCACCTCAAGCCGCTTCCCGGTCACGCATGGCGCCGTACCTCTCCCCGCCGTCGCACTCCAACAGCTCCGTGTGCGGCCCAGGGACTCCGGCTGTGTCTGCATAGAAGTCTGGCAGGTCCGCAGAAGCCTCCACGGAGAAGCCGCGGGAGGCCTCGCGCTCAGCCGCGCGGGTCGGACCTGCCACTGCCCGTCAGGGAGGCCTCAGCACCGGCCGTATGGCTCCGCCCCTCGCGGCCTCGTTTTCGCGGCTCCGGCCGCCACAGGCCTCTGCGTGCCGCGGTGCTCCTGTCAGGATTCCGTCCGATCCCAGTAACGCCGGTCTGCTATGCCGCCCCACAAAGATCCTTACTGATCTGGCATCAGGTCTGGGGCCCCAGTGAAGCCGCTCGGGCCCGAAAGGGTGCTTTAGAATCTATAAAGTGGCGGCCAGCGGCGGGAGCTCGGCGAGACACGTCCGCTCACACCGCCATCCTGGCCACGCCCACAATGTTCATTTAGTGATGGCTGGTTTATTGGCTGCACAGAACTGGTGATGGACAACCATCATAGCATATGTGCCTCAATTGAATGTAAGAGGTCTATGTTACATTTGGTTGCTGACTGTTGAGAGTTATGCTAATAGTATTTGTGTGGACCAGAAATGTGATGCATGAACTTACTTAACTATGTAATACCCTGGAGAAGCATAGGTTATCTCTCCTTAACTTACATGCCTAATAAAGTAGTTTGCTAGTTGGGTTCCTTCCAATCTTTGGATTTTAAGCAAAAGATGGAGCTTGAGAGTGCAACTGTCTTTCCAGGTTTGGTTGCCGAGTTGTGTGGTGGTGTAGCTGTCTTGGAAATAGCCATGTTTTCAACTGTCTTTGCTCATGGATATCTGGAATGCTGGCCAATAGCATGTTTGAGAGCTTGGTGGCATGTACTGAGAAAGCAGTGCCTCGTACGGATTTCTTAAACTAAGGTGGTTGTGGTGCAAGACAGGAGCGTTGCATCCTGATTTCTTTGTTTTGCTCGTATTCAGGGCGTAGCGATAGCAGTCGTTTCCTAGGGACGCTCAGTGAACAACGCATACTCCCTTGAACATTGCTATTCTTGCTATAGGTAGCCAGAGGAGTGATTGTGAGACTGGATTCATGTGTTCTCTTGGCTGAAGACGGAGAACAAGTCTTTGAATGAGTTGTATTTTGTGTATGATGAATGCGGGTGCTCCATGGTATAGGGTGTTGCATAGTTAACTCTGGAGATTACAAGTGCGACAATGGCTTGTAGTTTCTGTTGCATCCAGGGCATGGGATGATGCATTGTGGTGTTTCATTGAATAGACGGCACTTAGTTTTACATTTATAACATGGATCAAACATAGGCTCAAATCCATGGTTATCCCAATGTTCCTGGCTTCTCCTAATATTGTTGGAGGGACCTCATGCTCCTTTGGCCATATGGCAGGAAACAGTTGTTTTATCACTGTCTGCAGATCATGCGTTCTAGCTTTGCGGTATTTAGCTTTAGATGGTTATTCATCATCAATTAGTTTGCGGCCCGAAGGCAGTCATCCTGTTTTAAATTGTAGAGGTCGTCCAGGCCATCCATATTAAAAATGATTAGTTGTCATCTAAGGAGCTGAAACAGTGAGGTTACTTAATCAGGTTTGGTAAAGATGTTAGGTACATGTTGAATAATAGAGGGGATATGGTGGACCCCATGTGATGCTGCAGTGTTTTGTGTGAGGAGTTCATATGAAAGGTATTATCAACACTACTTTGCTGTCAGTGCTGCGAGGCCAAAAGGCTTATGGGCACTAGCCGAACTCCCTTCTAAACTTTCACATCTAGTCTGTCAAACAAGAATTTCCTATGTGAAGAGATTGCCCAACTGTACATTAAATTGATCAATGTGTTCTTAAGCCAGCAACACACGTGACATTTCCTAGTCCTAAAACAGAAGTGGTTGTCACTGCCTAAACCTACCATTCATTCAGATGTGCTGTCCAATCAGGAAACTCCTAGATTCCAGTGTGACACAGTGCTTTGATTAGCCTATGGAGCTGGGGTACAGTTATAACAAGTCAGGTACAAAACCTATATTTGACTGACATTACTGTAGCCTACTGTTGTGGAATACACCCTGGTGAGATAATGCATCTGCCCTATAGTTTTTTATTTAGTTTGCAGAAGCCAGATAGTGTGTTAGGTTAATATGCCAGCTGCAAAGGGCTGCAAATACTTTAACTAGCAGTAGTATTACTCTGAAATAACACAATCTAGCCTGTCATGTCACAAAGGGCTGCTATAACAGACCATTTTTCAAATATGGTTTAATATCTAGATAACCTGGTTTAATATCTAGATAACTTGCCATTTAAAATGACATTTACATTTTATTTAGTATTCTCCATTTTTGCATCCCTAAATTGTTAAAGAAAACACTGTCCGACCCTAAGGTCATAAAATATTCTTGATGGATATACTCCAAACTCTCTCTAAGGTTATTATAAATTAGTGGAGAGGTAAATTAGTGGGGAGGTTAATTCAAACTTCCCTTACGGTGTTGGTTGGTATTAGGAAACTCCACACTTTTTGAAGCAGATAACGTTTCCAAACTTTCTATAAGGTAAGGTTTATCGTTTCAGGAATTCCGGGAGTGATGATTTCTTAATTCAGAACGTCCCCAGTAGGACATCTTCCAGCACACTTTTGATTGTGTAGGCTGGACAGCTATCACCGGATGATGAGAGAGCTCTGAGCTGAGGCCATCTTATTTTTTTAAATAAAGAATTTGATAAGCTTTGCATTGCACAAAGCTTGAACAGAGTAGACAATACATAAAGTTGGGAGTCAGACTACTTTCCAACTTTACACACGTCTTCTTTAAATTTAATCTAAATGATAGGAGTTAAACTTGGATTGTTAAAATCTGATAGAATGTGCTTTAATATGTACAATATGTACATGGTAAGTATATAACTCAGTACAAGGATCAGACCTTCTGACATCACAAGACTTTTAAATTACAGTCATTATTGTATTTCACCTTGGAGACAGGAAGCAGGTCCCTGGCACAGGAAGTGAAGATGCCGTTCCTGTGAGGAGGAGACTTGTCTGCCTGAGGGACAAAGAAACAGGAAACAGAGGCGGGGCAGATGTTCTTGGTCCTCAGCTTTGAAGGTCTCAGAGGGAGATGAGGAGTCTCAGGGAGGAGAACATCAGTAAAGCGTAGATCAAGAGCTGATTCAAACTACCCGACAGGAGCCAGGGAGAGATGATTTGCAAAAGAAATAATAAGACTAATTATTACTATTATTATTATTATTATAATTATTATTATTATAATTATTATTATTATTATAATTATTATTATTATTTTCATTATTATTATTATTATTATTATTATTATTATTATTATTATTTGTGCTCATAGAATTCTTCATAGTGCGTCTCTTCCATTTGATAGTAGATGTTGGTATCAGTATTTGTACTTGATTTGTGGGTGTCGGAAGGATAAATGGCAGACTTTGCTGAATTCAAACTCATGAACTGGCGATAAAAAGGTACACTCAAACCATTGATAGTCCTCAGATTTACTGAACGCTGATAGAGTGAGTGTCCACCTAACAGAAGGCAGTGAGCACCAGAGTCGCTGCTCAAAGCGGACCTGCCCGTTGGGTCAACGTGTCGGGTATTTCTTTTTAAGTTTTGTCAAACAAAAGCTTGAATGTTCCTGGCACACATGCGGAGTACCTACCACTGATGCATCAGGTGCAGTGGCACCAAGGCCCGGGAGCCCTGAGAAGTTCATTGATCCCTGACACTGCTGTATTTTCCTACCCTAACAGCAGCCTAAGGAGGCATGTTCCTTGCTAGTGCCAGGGCACCTGGCACCCCTGCTGTGTCCTGGCATAGGGGACATTGTCCCAGATCCATGGAGTCTGTGGCTCTCTGGTTTCTGACATCTGAGCCAACTGATGCTTCTGCATTCACACCACTACCTGAGACGGGCAACCATGAAGAAGGCGGGCGAGCTATCCACCGATTGCTGGTGGATACAGCCGCCTCCAAGCTGTGCCACAGTATTGACGCATTGTGCCCGCTACTATAAATAAAACATATACACACCTGATGCTGACCTCTAACAAAAGGAATCCACTAAATTCTTTTTATTTCTAATGCTTGATTCTTTTGTTTCCAGGAGTAGAAACATGGAGACCGAGCAACCTACGAGCAGATCAAAAGGTAAAAGATGAAATATTCCATTTAAATTTATTATTGTTTATTTATCTTAAGCAAGGTCTGGTTAATATATTAAAGAAGGTTTGTAGAGGTCATTTTAGAAGATCTCTGTGGCCTTTAATACATTGGTCAGTGACGTGGTTGTAGTGCTTTGTCAAACAAGAGACAATGTTGTTTTTGTCTAACTTGTCAGTTTGTTTTAAGTTTTCTATAGTAAACTCCCACAGCAGGACTTTGGGGCATATTATCAAGTAAGGGCGTTACATTATCGCCGCTTTTATCGGCAGGAAACGGCCGATAAAGCGGCGATAATGGGCTTGATAATATGCTCTATGAATTCCAATCGAAGCCCATGTTAGATGTGAAGACATCTAAAATGTGCTTCGATAGGAATTAATAGTGCATATTAACAAGCCCATTATCGTCGCTTTATAGGCCGTTTCCTGCCGATAAAAGCGGCGATAATGTAACGCCCTTACTTGATAATATGCCCCTTTGTTTTTGAAAACAAAGTTGCAGGGACCCTTCACTCTGCTGATTGTTGATTGATTCACTTCTCTGCCTGAGCTCTGTGGCAGTGAAGTCTGGAGGCAGTCATTATCACCCAGGGAAGGTCTGACTGGGGGGGTTTCGTCATCAGGCCTATATACATATTTATATGTTAGAGTATTATGTGCTAAAATATAGTTAATCAGATTAATCGTTATAATATGATAATTTAGCAGAACGACATTTTGTCGCACAATATTGCGCTTATTGAAATTATGTTATATAAATAAAATAATAATATTTAAATCTCCTAATGAGTTCCAGTATGTTTTAAAAATTACAAGTTGGCAACGATCTGTGCACCAACCCAGACGATGGATTTCAAGGCCAACCAAGAAAGGATGATTTCAGGAACAGCAGCATTTTTAAGCATTCTAACATGGTCAACTTTTTGCCGTTTACAAAGTGACCGAATGACAAAACGTATGTACTTTTGTCTATTTGCGCAGACGCGCAGGGTTTTGTGATTTACACGCTTCAATATAAAGAAAGTGTCGCAAAGGTTCAACTGTACTGGTTGATTGATGGTGTCAATTAAAACAGTGATGTGCACACTTTCATTCAGTGGAGTCTACAACAGCGATCTATACGCTAGCGTTATAGTGTATTTTGCTGAAATCTATAGAGTGTGTTCTAATATTATTGCCATTATTGCATTCATCTACAAGTTATTGGTCAGCAAGGCTAATTCAAGGATTTTCAATCAACCACCACCATTTCTTCAGTCGCCAGGGAAACCAGGAATTAGATGGAAATATGGCACAAGCCATTTGAAAATGATTTAACTGCTGCATGATGGCAAAAAGTTTGATGCTGAACCGAAAAAAGCTTGTATGTATGGCGTGTTGGGTATGGCAGGTCAAGAAAGGTTTGATAACCTGCCAGATATTGAAGCAGGTCAATTTGTACCTTTAAATAAATACAAGGAGACAGTAAAAAAGGATTGAAAAACTGTTTATTGAAGCACTAAATATTATGGTGGAAAGGCATGTTTTTAATGTAAGAAAACAACAGGAACAAGAAAGCACTGAAGAGTAGATTGAGAGTTTGCATATTTTAGCAGCTTCATGTGCATTTGGAGACATGATGGGTATATCTTTGAGAGATCATTTGGGTTTCTCTGTTATTCCAAGAAAATACAAGAAAGAATTTTAGCATGTAGAAATCTAACACATAGGGGCCCATTAGTCCGCCCGCCACCCGATGTAAAACGGGACCGCCCGCCATAAGGGTGGCAGTCCCGTGGGGGCCATTAGGATGCGCCCGCCACACTGGCGGTCGCATCCCGCAATGCTAAATATGCACATTGTGCACTTCAATGCACATCGCGACAGGCACCGTGCGGTGCCTGTCATGTTGTACAGTGAAGTTCAGGGGGGTACCATAGGTACCCCCCATGTGCACCCACCGCCCCCCGGAGTCCCCGGGGGCCCGCAACAGCCCCCCACAAGACATTCCCGCATGCCCCACATGTCCCTGCCTTCCCGCTAATATGGATGGCGATGTCTAACAGACACCGCCACTGTTGGAACTGGGTAGCCTGGCCTAGGGCAAGACATGCATTTCAGAGGCACAGTGTTAAGGTTGCAGACCACCCAAGAATAAAACCACGCAATAGCACACCAACAGATAACGCTACACCAAAAATGTTAGGAAAATATGGGCTGTTTTATAAAAATAGGATTCTCTTTGCTTTAACTCTTAGTATTCACACAGGATAAATTTACACTTAGTTTAGGAAAAATTATACCACTGTTTGTCTATAGAAAGAGAATTACAACTCAATGCAGGTAACTGGTACATATGCTTAGCTTTTCACCATTACTAGATTGACCTCTTATGCAGATTCCCTGTTGGAGAGAAAACACAATACCTAGTAATCAGGAATTTAAGATAATCTCTACCAAGGTGCTAACTAGTCATTAACTTTACATTACTAGAGATCCTAGCATTTAATTAAACATAGTTTCTAGAAGGTTCTGTAATCTACAACTGGTCTCAGCACTTGCAGTAACACTTTTAATCTTCTGATGTAAATTACCAATGAATTTCTATGTTGCCTTACATTTTATAAGCACTATATCAATAATAAGCAGGTAACCTTTTATGCCTTTTTAGGCCAGTTAAATATGTGTCAGATTTGTCTGTTGCTCCCCAGGACTTCTATTCCCCTGAGGAGGGAAAGCATCTGTCAACAGTAAGAATTCATCATTATTTAGCACTCCCAGAAAATAGAGAGCCCCACTCCTTACTGTAGCGTGGGGACGATGTTGTCCCAGTCCCCACGCGTTGCTGACGATTTTAGGCTCTCTTGAGGTCCCACCGGCCTCTCTCCACTCCCTCCTGCCGAGGTTCTTCAGAAAAAGGAGGGAGGGGGGGCCGCTGGGGGTTTTAGACGCTTTAGAAAGGAGGGGGTCGTCAGGGCTCCAGGCGCTTTAGAAAGGAGGGGGTCGTCGGGGGCTCCAGACGCTCCAGGAATGAGGGGGTCGTCGGGGGCTCCAGGCGCTCCAGAAATGAGGGGGTCGTCGGGGCTCCAGGCGCTCGCTCCTCAAAGCAAACGCGGGAGACAAGATCCTTACGCGAGCGCCGCCTCTCTCTCTTCAGACCGCCTCCCCTGCTCACTGGGCAAGCGCGGGGGATCAGCGGCTCTGAGGAAGCGCCGCCTCGTTTCCACTCACTGGCCTACTCACGGAGCATGCGCGGGGAGCTAGCAGCTCCACAACACTAGCGCTGCAGACTCCGGGCCACTTCCTCAGTCAGGCGCTCACTTCCCTCTTCAGCCGATGGGTCCGCCAGGCCCTGCCTGCACTACCAGGATGAGGGCAACAAGCCCAGCCACCTCAGGGCGATCGCGTCACCTTCCTCCCACGCCTCACCCGGACAGCGAGCACTCGCCAGCAAAGGCAGGTGAGGGGCAGTTGGTGAAAGGGAAGGCAGTTTGTAGACTTGAATTAATCCAAACCTCCTGGCACACACCAACCCCAGAGGAGGGGGGGGGGGGGCGACTATCAGTCCCTGGACAGGGCTGAGGGTGAAAGTAGGTGCACTCCTCGATAGGTCTCACCAGCTGGGCGGAGGACTGTGCTTCGCAGCGTGACAGTCTCCTTCTCCAGAAGCTGTCCCTGTATAATTTTAGACAAGGGTCAGCTAGGCGCCCAGGGTCTCCAGTAACTTCCTACAGCGGGGCCAGGACAAGTAACCAACAGGGGAGTAGTGGATTGGGCCAATCAGGTAGCTTCCTAGTCCAGGGGGGGTCAACCCTCAGTCCAACCTCTTCCCACTCTCAACTACCACCTGTCCTCCAGCTGACGTCCACAGGTAGACAAAATGGCTGCCCCGCATTCCGCCTTTTATAGGCTGCCCTTCAATGGTCCAGCATGGACCAGAAGGTTCTGGAATGCCCTATGTTAAGCTATGGCCAAGTTCTAGGTGCGACAGTTGGGGCAGTTGGTGGCCACCATTTTAGGTGGTGCCAACTTTCCTGTCAGAACAGGCCTCTGGGCCTGAGGTAAAAGATTATGGAGGGGAGAAAGAACACCTATCCCCTTGACCAACACCTATAAAAAATAGTAGACAGAAAAATAGTAAGGGTATGAGGGGCAAAAAGGGGACAAAATAAAGAATAATGAGGAGGGACTGCGCAAAAAAAATCCAGACAGGTCTAACACGCGTCCCCCCCAGCTGAAAGTGGGGAGAACTACCCAACCCCTTGGGAGTCCTCTTCACTAAGGCGGAAATACCTGGAGAGACCGTCTGCATTGGCGTGGTCCACTCCAGGCCGATGTTCCACCCGGAAATCCATTCCCTGTAGGGAAATGGACCACCTCAACAGCTTGGGATTTTCCCCCTTCATTTGCATCAGCCAACGAAGGGGGCGGTGGTCAGTCTGAACCAGGAAGTGCGAGCCAAAGAGGTATGGCCGCAGCTTCTTCAGAGCCCACACCACCGCAAAAGCTTCCCTCTCAATTGCACTCCACTTCTGTTCCCGGGGAAGCAGTCTCCTGGATAAGAAGACTACAGGCTGATCCAGGCCCTCTTCATTTAGTTGCGATAACACTGCCCCAATGCCATGTTCGGATGCATCTGTTTGAACAATGAACTCCTTGGAGAAATCGGGAGCCTTCAGGACCGGTGCTTCGCACATTGCCTGCTTCAACTTTTCAAAGGCTTGCTGACAAGCCTTTGTCCAAACTACCCGTCGAGGTTGTTTCCTAGAGGTGAGCTCTGTGAGGGGCGCTACAATAGTGCCATACCCCTTCACAAAGCGACGGTAGTAACCTGTGAGGCCCAGGAAAGCTCGGACCTCAGTCTGTGTCTTGGGGGGTTCCCAGGCCATGATTGCCTCAATCTTTGCCTGTAGGGGCTGCACTGACCCCCTACCCACCAAGTGTCCAAGGTACACAACCGATCCCTGCCCAATCTGGCATTTGCTGGCTTTGATGGTCAATCCAGCTTGTTTCAGCGCCTGGAGAACTGCTTGCAAATGTTGCAAGTGGTCCTCCCAACTGCTACTGAAGACAGCAATGTCATCCAGGTAAGCAGCCGAGAAGCCCTCAATTCCTGAGAGGACCTGGTTCACCAGTCGCTGAAATGTGGCAGGGGCGTTCTTGAGCCCAAAGGGCATCACACAGAACTGGAAGTGTCCCTCAGGCGTGGAGAAGGCTGACCTTTCCTTTGCTCCATCTGTCAAGGAGATCTGCCAGTACCCTGAAGTGAGGTCAAAGGTACTGAGGTATTGGGCAGCTCCGAGCCGGTCAATTAACTCATCCGCCCTGGGGATTGGATGAGCATCAGTTTTGGTAACTGAGTTCAGTCCTCGGTAATCCACACAGAACCTCAGTTCTGGTGTGGTGCCCGGTGGGGCGGCTTTTGGGACTAGCACCACCGGACTGGACCAAGGGCTGCTGGACGGTTCTATCACTCCTAGCTCCAACATCTTGGCAACTTCGCCATGGATGCTAGCCTTCACCTTGTCCGACAGCCTATAGGTCTTGGATTTCACTGGGGGGCTGTCTCCTGTGTCCACATCATGGGTACACAGGTGGGTTCTTCCTGGGACAAGGGAAAACAGTGAAGAGTACTGCCCCAATACCTGTCGGCAGTCCTCTCGTTGCTCAGGAGTGAGAGACGGGGAGAGAATCACTCCCTCCACCGACCCATCCTTCTCTTGACATGAAAAGAGGTCTGGGAGAGGCTCGCTTTCTGCTTCCTCAGCACCATCAGTCACCAACATCAGGATGACCTCTGGCCTCTCATGGTGGGGTTTGAGGCGATTGGCATGCAGCACCCGTAGGGGCTGCCGCGGGGTCTTAAGATCCACCAAGTAAGTGGACTTACCCTTTTTCTCCAACACCTCAAATGGGCCTGTCCAACGATCTTGAAGGGCACTTAGCTCTCCAGGTTCCATCACCCAGACTTTCTGGCCAGGCTCCAACTCCACCGGGTGAGAATTTTGGTCATACCATTCCTTCATGACTGCCTGACTGGCCTCCAAGTTGTCAGCAGCCTGCTTCCACAACTTGGCCATCTGGCTTCTGAAGGCCAACATGTAGCTCACCACATCCTGGGGAGGTTTTCTGGGAGACTTCTCCCATCCTTCCTTCACCAGGCTGAGAGGCCCACGCACCGGGTGCCCATACAACAATTCGAATGGGCTGAAGCCCACTCCTTTCTGTGGCACCTCTCTGTAGGAGAACAGTAAGCAAGGTAGGAGGACGTCCCACTTCCTCCGTAAGCTCTCTGGCAGACTTCTTATCATGCCCTTCAGGGTCTTATTGAACCTCTCAACCAGTCCATTGGACTGGGGGTGATAAGGAGTGGTGAACCGGTAGGTCACCCCACACTCCTTCCACATGGTCCGCATGTAAGCAGACAGGAAGTTAGTCCCCCTGTCAGACACAACCTCCTTCGGGAATCCTACCCTAGTAAAGATTCCCATCAGGGCCCTAGCTACCACAGGTGCAGTAACAGTCCTCAGAGGGATGGCCTCTGGGTACCGTGTGGCATGATCCACCAGAACCAGGATGAACCTGTGACCAGCTGTTGTTGGTGGATCTAATGGCCCTACAATGTCGATGCCCACCCTTTCAAAGGGGGTGCTAACGACAGGAAGTGGTTCCAGGGGAGCCTTTAGCTTCACCCCTGTCTTCCCACTGGCCTGGCAGGATACACATGTCCTACAGTATGTGTTGGACGCCACTTTCATCTGAGGCCAGTAAAAGTGGAGGACAAGCCGTGCAAAGGTCTTGTCCTGGCCTAAGTGTCCTGCCAGTGGTATCGCATGAGCCAATTCCAGCAGAAAGGCTCGGTATTGCTGCGGGACCACCAAGGCTCTTGATGAGCCAGGTAGAGGTATCTTGGGTTCACTGTAGAGGAGGCCATCCTCCCAGTAAATATGGTGGTGTCCCGTAGCATCACCTGCTGCCTGGGCTTCAGCCTGACGCCTCAGTCCCTCAAGGGTAGGGCACTCCCTCTGCCCCTTACAGAATTCCTCTCTGGTAGGACCTCCCTCTACATGCCATTCAGCAGGGATGGGTAAATCCTCCAGAGAGTCTACTTCCCCCTCCACGGACTCCTGGCCTACCACTGCAGGTGGCCGATCTGTCACATGGGGCGTGGAAGCCGAAGCAGGCTGTCCCTGTCTCCGTTTCTGACCCTTTTTGGCAGCGGGTTGGGCCATTGTTCCAGGCTCCAACCCAGGCGAACTCCCTCTCCGGGCAGTCGCAGACCGTGTGCTTACACAGGCCCAGTCAGGTGTACCCAGCATCGCAGAATGCGTCCGGTATTCCACCTCTCTCCAAGTGTTGTGCTCCATGTCATTCCCCAACAGACAATCAACTGGCACGGCAGGGCTTACGGCAACTCGAAGTGAACCTGCAACCCCTTCCCACTCAAAGGGAACCTCAGCCACTGGATAGTGGCCCATTCTGCCGTCAGCCATCGCGGCGGGGTGGAGTACATTAGGAACAACCTGCTCTGGAGACACCAGTTGACTTCTCACCATAGTCATACTGGCTCCTGTATCTCTCAGAGCCTCCCCTCTTTGGCCATTGATGGTAACCCATTGCCCATACTTTGTAGTATTTGGGGGCACCTGGATCTTTGGTACCATCTCCCGCTCTCCCAGGGACACTAAGGTGACACCCGCCCACTCACCCCCCTTATCTAAGGGCAACTCCTCCCCGAGCGCTACACTAGCTACTCCCGGTGACTTTCCTCCGGTGGGAGGGGGTGGTCTCTTTGGGCATCTGACATCTCCCTTATAATGTCCAACACCACCACATTCAAAACAGTGGGGAACCCTTGGCTGCTGGCTTTGGCCAGGATTAGGGTTTCTGGGCGGGTTTGCCCTAGGGGTGAAACCTGCTCCCTTACCTTGGAAATTATTTTGGGGACCTTTGGAGAACTCCTTCTTTTTATCTCCTCCCTCTTTCTTCTGGGGGGCGCCCTGTCCGGCTTTTTGAGAATCCCCTCCAGTCCCCTTGGAGGACACCCGGGTACTTGCCCAAGTGTCCGCCTCATCTGCAAGCTTCCGGGGATCGGTCAGTTTGCTGTCCACCAGGTGTTGGCGCAACTCGGGAAAACATTTCTCGAGGAGGTGTTCTTTCAAAAATAGATTGTACAGCCCTCATAGTCTTTTACCTCGCTGCCCTTGACCCAACCCTCTAAAGCTTTCTTGGCGTAGTCTAAAAAGTCTACCCAATTCTGGGTACTCATTTTGTGACTTCCCCTGAATTTTTGTCTGTACCTTTCAGGGGTAAGTCCAAACTTTTTCACCAGTGCCACCTTCATGACAGGGTAGTGGGTTTGCTCATCCTGCTCCAGAGCCAACAAGGTGTCTCTGCCAGCAGGTGGCATGTATTTATACAGCCCACCTCCCCAATGAGTTTCCAGGATCCCGTGAGCCCTTAAAGAAACCTCATAAGCGGCCAACCATTTGGCAATGTCATCACCTGGGGTGTAACTAGCAATGACATCTTTGGGTAGGTAGGGTCTAGATTCCCTGGTGTCTACTTTCTTTTCGCTGCCACCATTATCTGGAATGGGAGGCCTTTGTATTAGGACCTGTAGGTCCATCTCCTTGAGGGTTCGCTCATGAGCTAACCTCCTTTCCTCCCTTTGCATATCCATCCTAGCTAACTCCAGCCTCATTCTCCTCTCCTCCCTCCTATCTTCTAGCTCGGCTTCGGTTAAACCCCTGTCTGAGACGCTGCTGCTTGCCCTTGAAGGTATCCTGGGACCTGTCAGAAGATTCCCTCTCCCCACTTGGTTCAGCGATGCAGCCTCAGTAACAGTGTCCCCTTCACCCACTTCAGTTTCTGGTTCCTCCCTCAAACGAGCTTCCACCCATGCCCTTATGCTTGTCAGCAACTCTCCTTTCTTGGCACATTTGTTAAAAAATACCCCTTTCTGCTGACACCAATCCCTGAGTTGGGCCACAGTATTGGCTTCCAGCTCCTTAAGTTTCACCTCCATCTTTGCCATGGAATGTAATTACTCGCAGGAGAAAACCACGAAGTGATCTGAGGTTAACCTCCACCCACCACCAGAAATAAATTTAGAAAAAACAAAAATGTAAATTAGGAGGGCCGCAAGGAGAAAACTCCTGGTGTAGGTTTAGTGTATTGCGTTGAATTACTAGTGAGTAGCTGCAACCAAGTCAGTAATCCCACCGCTAGGCACCAAATGTTGGAACTGGGTAGCCTGGCCTAGGGCAAGACATGCATTTCAGAGGCACAGTGTTAAGGTTGCAGACCACCCAAGAATAAAACCACGCAATAGCACACCAACAGATAACGCTACACCAAAAATGTTAGGAAAATATGGGCTGTTTTATAAAAATAGGATTCTCTTTGCTTTAACTCTTAGTATTCACACAGGAGAAATTTACACTTAGTTTAGGAAAAATTATACCACTGTTTGTCTATAGAAAGATAATTACAACTCAATGCAGGTAACTGGTACATATGCTTAGCTTTTCACCATTACTAGATTGACCTCTTATGCAGATTCCCTGTTGGAGAGAAAACACAATACCTAGTAATCAGGAATTTAAGATAATCTCTACCAAGGTGCTAACTAGTCATTAACTTTACATTACTAGAGATCCTAGCATTTAATTAAACATAGTTTCTAGAAGGTTCTGTAATCTACAACTGGTCTCAGCACTTGCAGTAACACTTTTAATCTTCTGATGTAAATTACCAATGAATTTCTATGTTGCCTTACATTTTATAAGCACTATATCAATAATAAGCAGGTAACCTTTTATGCCTTTTTAGGCCAGTTAAATATGTGTCAGATTTGTCTGTTGCTCCCCAGGACTTCTATTCCCCTGAGGAGGGAAAGCATCTGTCAACAGTAAGAATTCATCATTATTTAGCACTCCCAGAAAATAGAGAGCCCCACTCCTTACTGTAGCGTGGGGACGATGTTGTCCCAGTCCCCACGCGTTGCTGACGATTTTAGGCTCTCTTGAGGTCCCACCGGCCTCTCTCCACTCCCTCCTGCCGAGGTTCTTCAGAAAAAGGAGGGAGGGGGGGGGCCGCTGGGGGTTTTAGACGCTTTAGAAAGGAGGGGGTCGTCGGGGCTCCAGGCGCTTTAGAAAGGAGGGGGTCGTCGGGGGCTCCAGACGCTCCAGGAATGAGGGGGTCGTCGGGGGCTCCAGGCGCTCCAGAAATGAGGGGGTCGTCGGGGCTCCAGGCGCTCGCTCCTCAAAGCAAACGCGGGAGACAAGATCCTTACGCGAGCGCCGCCTCTCTCTCTTCAGACCGCCTCCCCTGCTCACTGGGCAAGCGCGGGGGATCAGCGGCTCTGAGGAAGCGCCGCCTCGTTTCCACTCACTGGCCTACTCACGGAGCATGCGCGGGGAGCTAGCAGCTCCACAACACTAGCGCTGCAGACTCCGGGCCACTTCCTCAGTCAGGCGCTCACTTCCCTCCTCAGCCGATGGGTCCGCCAGGCCCTGCCTGCACTACCAGGATGAGGGCAACAAGCCCAGCCACCTCAGGGCGATCGCGTCACCTTCCTCCCACGCCTCACCCGGACAGCGAGCACTCGCCAGCAAAGGCAGGTGAGGGGCAGTTGGTGAAAGGGAAGGCAGTTTGTAGACTTGAATTAATCCAAACCTCCTGGCACACACCAACCCCAGAGGAGGGGGGGGGGCGACTATCAGTCCCTGGACAGGGCTGAGGGTGAAAGTAGGTGCACTCCTCAATAGGTCTCACCAGCTGGGCGGAGGACTGTGCTTCGCAGCGCGACAGTCTCCTTCTCCAGAAGCTGTCCCTGTATAATTTTAGACAAGGGTCAGCTAGGCGCCCAGGGTCTCCAGTAACTTCCTACAGCGGGGCCAGGACAAGTAACCAACAGGGGAGTAGTGGATTGGGCCAATCAGGTAGCTTCCTAGTCCAGGGGGGTCAACCCTCAGTCCAACCTCTTCCCACTCTCAACTACCACCTGTCCTCCAGCTGACTTCCACAGGTAGACAAAATGGCTGCCCCGCATTCCGCCTTTTATAGGCTGCCCTTCAATGGTCCAGCATGGACCAGAAGGTTCTGGAATGCCCTATGTTAAGCTATGGCCAAGTTCTAGGTGCGACAGTTGGGGCAGTTGGTGGCCACCATTTTAGGTGGTGCCAACTTTCCTGTCAGAACAGGCCTCTGGGCCTGAGGTAAAAGATTATGGAGGGGAGAAAGAACACCTATCCCCTTGACCAACACCTATAAAAAATAGTAGACAGAAAAATAGTAAGGGTATGAGGGGCAAAAAGGGGACAAAATAAAGAATAATGAGGAGGGACTGCGCAAAAAAAATCCAGACAGGTCTAACAGCCACCATATGAAACCCTTTTCCGAAAAGCATTGGACGGTCTTTCCGCCCGCCGCGGTCCCCCCACCATAGTAATATGGCAGGGGGGAAATGGGTGGCGGGCAGGGAAGGATGTCGGGCGGATCGCCACCGCCCGCATGGCAGTGGCGATCGACCAGACATCCTAATGGGGCCCCTAGTGACATCATATACATAGCCAAAGTTATAAAAAGATCTCTTTTATCTACAAAAATGGGATCATCAGGAAATACACAAAACGCGCAGCTCGCGTAGTTCGAAGTTGCGATAACTTCGCAAACTCCGCGAGCGTAGCGTAGTGCTTCGCCCAGGGTTACTTATGACAGGCCGAGTGCTGGCCAGAGTCAGTTGTTCGTTTTGACAGATAGCTGATGAACCATTTTAAAACCTGCCCCTTGACACCACACTCCCACAATCTTCTAATCAAGATCTGGTGGGAGATGGTGTCAAAGGCAGCTGACAGATCCAAAAGTACCAGAATGCAAGATTGGCGTCTGTCAAGAGCAAGTCTGATATTGTCGGTGACCTCAATCAGGGCAGTTTCCGTGCTGAAGACATGGCTCTTTAGTTAAAATTTCCATCCAGACTCATTTTCTTTTTTCAGGACTGTCTGCATGCGCCATGAGACTCCCTCGGGATGTGATATGTTGCGCAATACAAATATCCAGACTAGACTAGTTAGACATAAAGCTGGAGGATTGAACAAAAGGGCTGATTGGTTGTCCAAGTCAACAGTTGAAGATGTGGATGAACATATTAATATGTTAGACCAGGAGTGTGTTGTGTCTGTGGTTGAACCCATTGATGATTTTGAGGGGTCTATCTCTAACAATGAATGGACAGAAGCTATGTAAAGGCTATTGTTTTGAATCAGATTAAAGACTAAGGGGCTCATTAGGATGGCGGGCCGACTCTGTCCGCCCGCCACCCTAACGGAGAACGGGCCCGCCCGCCATAAGGGTGGGGGTCCCGTAGGGGGAATTAGGATGTGCCCGCCACAGTGGCGGGCACATCCTACATGTTTTGCATTGTGGCGGGCGGTGCACTCTGCACCGCCCGCCACAATGCAAAACATTAGTGAACGCATTTGCATATGCAAAGCGGCAGGCACCGCGCGGTGCATGCCGCTTTGCATATGCAAATGTGTGGGGGTACCATAGGTACCCCCCTGTCCTCCCCCTGAGCTGGCCTTACCTGGGGGCCCCGCAGGGGGACCCGCAGCAAACCCTCCTGTCTTTCCATGGCGTCATTGCCGCCTCGGAAAGGCCCCTACATGTGGACATTGTAATATGGCTGGGGGTGTCCATTGGACACCGCCACCAGATTATTCTATTACCTCCGCGGTCGCAAGGCGACCACGGTGGTAAAGCAGCGGACGGTCTTTCCGTCTGCCGCTGTCCCCCCGCCATCCTAATCTGGCGGGGGGAATCCATGCACCCCCTATGTGTGAATGGTTAGCCACCAATCAGGAATTTGAATATAAGATTATAAACAAGTTGCTGATGAATTCACCATTGAATGAGAGTCAATCAATCAATCAATCAGGGAAATTTAAAGCGAGCTACTCACCCGTGAGGATCTCAAGGTGTTATGGGGGAGGGGAGTGCATCTCTGGGGTATGTGAAACGCCAGGTCTTAAGGCTCTTCCTGAAGGTGGGCAGAGTGGGCGAGCCTTGGCGGCGATGTAGGAGAAACCTGCTCTTGTTTTACGGATGCACAGGGTTTCTGCTATGACATGGTTGGCTGAGCAGAGGTTTCTTTTGTGTACTTGGAAAAATACTCTTTCGTTGAGGTATTTGGGTCTGAGGGTGTGGATGGATTTGTGAGCGTGGGTGAGTAGATTTAAGGTTACTCTCTTCCTGAAGGGGAGCCAGTGAAGGTATTGCAGGTGTTGGATCATTTTCTCATGTCGTGGGGTGCTGAGGACAAGTCTGGCTGTACTGTTCTGGATGGTCTGGAGTTGTGTAGCCGGGATTTGTTGATTCCAACGTAAAGGGTGTTTCCGTAGACAAGTCTGCGTGGTTGATGGTCTTCCTGGTTTCAGTTGGGATCCACTTGAAGGTCTTGCGGAGGATGGGGAGGGAGTTGAAGCAGGTGGAGGCAACAGCATTGATCTGACGAGTAATGGTGAGGGAGGAGTTAAGGGTGATGCCGAGGTACTGGGGTTTTGGTTGGTTTCTGAAGGCAGGGGGCCACCAGGTGGTGTTCCAAGCGGTGGGGAGGGCCCAAGGATGAGTGCCTTAGTCTTCTCAGAGTTAAACTTTAGGCTGCTGTTGCCCATCCCTGCTGCAACGTCTTTCATTACTTTCTGGATGCTGAGTCTGGTGCCTTCGGGGTACTCCTTGAGGTAGAAGATGAGCTTGGTGTCGTCGGTGTAGGATACTATGGTGAGTCCATTCTGTCTGACGATGGCGGCGAGGGGGGCTGTGTAGATTTTGAATTGCGAAGATCCTTAGGGTATTCCGCAGTTGATTTCTGTGGGTTCGGAGAGGAAGGGAGGGAGTTGTATCCTTTGGGTTCTGACAGCAAGAAAGAAGCAGATCCAGTCCAGGGCGGTTCCCTGTTTGCTAGCCTGGTGGAGTCACACTGCCAGAGTGCAATGGGAGACGGTTTTGAAGGCTGAGGAGAGGTCTAGCAGGATGAGGGCCACTGTGTGGCCTTGGTTGAGGAGCGTGCAATGTCATCGGTGGCAGCAAGTAGGGTGGTCTCAATGCTGTGGTTGCTGCGGAATCCGGACTAGGAGGAGTCAAGGATGGCGTTTTCTTCGTTGAAGGTGGTTAACTGGGCGTTGACGATGTGAGGGGGGCAGGGATCTATAGGGGCTCCTGAGTGGGTGGTATTCATGGCCGTGGTATCTTCTTTGGTGACAGGGGCCCAGGCGGTGATGGTGTGCTGGCTGTCATTGCTGGAGGGGATTGTAGTTTCTGGAGTCTGTTCGCTGAAGTTGCTGATGAGACATGATGTATCTGTACCATCTTGTAAACTAATGGTTTACAAAGGAGGTATCAATGAGTTACAAAGGAAGCATCAATGGTTTACACAGGAAGCATTATTGATTTACAAAGGAGGCATCAATGGGTTACACAGGATGCATCAATGGTTTAGGAATGAAGCATCACTGGTTTGCAAAGGGGACATTGATTGATTAAAAAAAAGGTGTCAATGGTTTACAATGAAAGCATTAATGGTTTACAAAGGAAACATCATTAGTTTACACAGGAGGCAGCAATAGTTAACAAAGGAGGCATCAATGGTTTACAAAGGAGGCATCAGTAGTGTTATGTATTATTTTAGGACCCTATTGTAAGTTTCCCGATTCATGCCCTTGAATAGATATAAATCACCATATCCTTATAAAGGGATAGAAATCATAACCATATTTAGGCATAGCTCATGCAGTTCAAATACGGCAGGGCTACTTCCACTAGTTCCAAAAATCCACAACGATTTCTTGGAAAAACCTGCCTTCAGCAGTCAGGAACTTCCCCTTGCTTGAGTACTGATTTATCCAAGAACTCATGGAGTTTTCAAAGAACTGAGACTCTTTGATGACGTTATTATGTCCAACCATACGTCAAACCCGGCACCTTCAAGGTATAAATATGCCCACATTTGCCCAAGCAAACACGGCGTTGTTTGGAGCAGTTCGACCCTGTTACATCAAGTGCTGAAGGAACCGACCCTCCAACAGACGCACTGAGAGATACGCTGTCTTTTCTTCTGCCGAGAAATCCAACTCCAGTGTTTCCTAGCTTCCCCTTGCGGGTTGCTGGGAAATCGAGTCCCGAGACCAGCCTTCTTCTTTCTAAACTAAGGTACGGAGCTGATTATACCCTTAGAGAAATCTTGGACAGATTCTTGCAAAAGAATACTACACATCACTTACTTCTTCCCTCGTACTAAGCTTAGGTTAGGTACATTGGGGTAGGCGTATTTTAGATGCACCCGTTGAGTACTTTTAGCCTCTGTTATTTATGTATGTATTTATCTATGGTTTGGGAACCATACAATGCTCTTACAGTATTATTTTATTCTACTATTTCTATTGCATGCATTATATTTTACAACCAGTGTTACGAATGTAGCAGTTCATTTCTTATGCTTGAGAAAGAAGACTGTTCAATAAATCCTTTTATTGAAAACGCCCGTCTATCTATTTCTCTTCACCTCTGGTGAAACTCTATTGTTTCCACAACTCTGAAGATATGTTTTATCTTGGGGAAACAAAGTTGTCATGTTTATGCGGTTGTCAGAGACTAATCCCTTCTTGTGAATTCGAAAAAGTTTCTAGTGACCTCTGAGCTAGCTGGCACTCACAATTAAGTCTAGTATATTCCATAGAGACCTAGTCGACCTCAGTCCTACATCTAATCTATAGGATATATTATTCCAATGTGCAGAGCCTATTGGGAATATAGGAACTACACTGCATGGTGCCCAACGTTTGGTAAGGCACTAATTTAATGGTAGATATTAGAGAACTCAGTTGTGCTTTTCGCAGAGACCGCTTTTTCCCGTAAAATACTCCAATAGACGTCTGGAGTGGGTTAAAGGATAAAATATCCGCCTTAAACTGAGTAGGACGAAAAATCCTATGTATTAGTTTTTGGTTTGTTCAACGTTGAAGGATACAGTGTTCCAAAATATTGTGCACCTTATCTTTATTTCCTTGAAACTTGCTCTGCAAACCTTCAAAAAAATGACGGAGAGTGACAAAGAATTGGCTAGAGCTGCAGCAGCAGCACTTGCACCAAACCTGGACGTTACAGGTTTCCAACAAAATGACCCGGATGCTACAATCATCCCGGCAAATGTAAGAAAAATTATAACTTACAAACTCATACATAATATAGTATCATCGAGAGGTAGTAAAGTAATATTTGTGATAGAGGCACATGAATATCAGCAGACAGAGGTATCCTATTCATGGATTGTCTTTCCACAAGCAAATCCAGTAACACATGAGTTCCACTACTATAAAATGGAGGAACCTCCAGCGGAATGCGTTCCTTTCGAGGACGTTGAAATTCCACTAACTTACCAAGAACATCAGCTCTGGTTTAATGGTGCCCTACAACATCAAAATCGCATTACCAGGCTCGGTCCACTAGGTAGACCAGGAGCTACATGGTCGCTATTAGCCAGCTATACACCACATCCTGACATTGAAAGAATGACAGGGTCAGAATTATTAGCTCAGCTAAAACAATTAATTAAAATACATAGACAATTGGTTAAATATGTCATGCGGACTTTAACAGTCCAACCAGCCATAAGAATTCCACAGCACACCCCTAATCAGGGAACACAAACAAAATCACACCACAGACTATACAATCAGTCATTGGTAAATTGCCGGCAAAACGGGAACAAATTCCGTTCTGGTTAGCTCAAAAAATTACCCAAATACAGGCAGTATTTCTCGATAGTGCACCTCATTAGAAACACAGGATTTTAACAATCTGTTTACCTATAGGGATTGCACCACACGTAGAGGACTGCGGCACTTGGGGTACAGTCTTTGCTTCAATCTACATAAAAACACATGGTGTTCCATCTATGGCGGTACTACCAGACGTTCTGAGACAGATTCAAAATGAATAAGGTCCAGAACCAGTCTTGAATCTCGGTATGAAATTACTGAAAGATTTCAAACAGGTCTCAGCTATCTTATTAGCTAACATTAAAGGTGAAGCTGCATTAGTGTCAATCTGCCAAAAACTAAAAGAAATAGATGTAACTGAGCAACCGTATGAACTTGTCAAAATTATTGAAAAATCCTATGAAGATCTAGGTAGAGATAGTTTGGGAGGGAAACCAGTAAAACCTAAACTAACAGAAAATCCTGAAAAAGTTTTTTTATAAAAAATACTCTAATTATTCCTAAAAAGAAATGGGAAAATACTAGACAGTCACTTCCTAAAGAGAAGCGTTCTCAGTCCAGAGGTAGATCTCCTCGAAAGGAGCACTCTGAAAAAAGATATAACCTTAGAAATAGGGATAATATAAAAAAACCTGATAGATATCAAGATACTGATACACGATCCTCTCGTACTCTTCAGACTTTATCGCAGAAATCCGAAAGAATAGGACAATCAGAACAAAAAGAAGAACGCGTAGAGTCCAAAGACGATCAACACGTTCCAAAAAATAAGAAAACTCAATTTTCCAAAAAGAAGGTAGCAAGTATTAAAATCAGACATGCCGCGGATCTTGAGGACACTGCTCAAGAACGGGGAGTGGGCCCAGACAATGCTGGACAGCGCAGCAGAGGTCACCATAGCTCGCAGGATCCTGAAAGATCATCTGGAGACAGTGGATCTGAATGAATACATTCAGGTTGAAGCTGCTGACACCAGGGTTAGTGTACCCCACAAGTTATATGAAGTAACACTCCAAATAGAGGGGGATATAACTAGGAAAATAAAAGCACTCTTTTGGGAAAAACTATCCAAGGTTTATGACATCCTTCTAGCTGAAAAAAACTGGCCACCTGAATTTGTCAGGGAGTGCCCACATGGTGAAGAGATAATTATGCCAGCCTTCTCTAATCATATTCCTATTCATAAAAAATACACCTATGCCAGATTTCAAATAATCTGGATGCGATACCAACAATTGACATAACTGCCTCTGACTATTTTATTAACAATGATAACTTTTCTGAGGATCCCAGTGAACCTGAAACTATGCCAGCAAATAAATCTTTCAAGGAAAAAGTAAAGGAACTTGTCAAGAGCATACAAATACATATCTGGTTTCACCATGAGTTGAACTTTGGATTGTGTTAGGTGTACTTTATCTCCTGCTGTGGCTCATTCTTGTGTTATGTTTTGGAAAGCTGATAGATGAAAAGCACATTAAAATGGACACAGCAAGTAAGAACATCAACTTGCTCCTGAAGCCACACAAAACATCTCATCAGGAACAACGAGACCTGTCATCAGTGAACATCACAGCGGTCCCACTACCTGGTGGAATAGCATGGGACACAACTGATGATGACATTATGGCCCTGTTGAGCTGCTAAAGTTTACTCATCAATTTAAGGTTTCCTTGAGTGATGTCTCACCTAGCACATTTTCTGATGATTGGGACTTTGAGACTGTTAATAACATGATGGCAGACTTAGAAATGTCAGCAAAATTTACAAAGCATATATACTTAGAAGGTTCATCAAATTATGAAGAAATGTATTGTTTTAATCATTTTTGCCATCATTACTTGCATAAACCCTAGAAATGTTTTAAGTTATAATCAATGGGAACATTGTCCAACACCTCTAAAATGTAGTTCTAAAATGTTTCTTAGAAAATTTCCATATTTTCTAGGTTTTAATGTTACAAACCCAGAAAGTTTTTACTTTAAAAATGTGAATAAGACAGGCATGAAAAGTATGTTGACAAATTCTAAAAAAAAATATTCTGCTGCCTTTTATGCTCAATTGTCCACCTTAGGCTTTGACATTTGGAAAGACAATATTGAAACAAAAACTGTTTGGGGCACAAAAGACTGGCAGGTACAAGGTTTAGAAGCATTGTTTAGAGCCTGCATCATCCCAGAACAAATGATGTTCTTAAATGACACTGTTCAACAGACATCTTGTCTTGGCCTGGCTAAAATGAAAGATTTAAACAAACCGTCCATATCTAAACCCACACCTGTTAGTAACTTAACTTCAGGTGAGGAGGTAGACGTAAATTATATTTTACAACAGAACAGAACAAATCCTGAATGGAAAAAATGGTTAATCTGGCCCACGAATAACTGTCAAGATAGATTCCTGAACAAGACACAAGGGTTCACAGTAACTCGGCCAGATCCAAGATATATCCAAAGACAACATCCAGGGATAATAACCACCTATAATGTAGGAAAACTATGCCTTGAATGGCTGCAGAAATCCACACTTCCAGAAATAAAACAACACTTATCTTTGCTTAAAGATGGTGTTGATTTACGAGACTTCTTACTAGGACCTCGTAATCCACGTCATAAACGTTTTATATACGCCGGTATATACGCTTCTTACAATGAAGCTTGGAAAGTCACGCAAATGGAAACAGCTGAAAGAATACGTGAAATTGATTGTATTCATTTAGAGAAATCACTCTCTGTAGTTGACAATGGGTTAACAACTTTGTCGTCCAGAATTTATTCTTTGGACAGCATTGTATCCTCTGCTATCGACTTAATGGAACAGTACGTTCTAATGTTACAACATGGCCAGTCTCAGTTACGTTTTATAATGCTGTAAGGCTGGACGTTGCAAAACCTTCGTTCTGGCTATGTGCCTTGGCGTCTAATCAACACTACGTCACTCTTTACTGTATTTAACCGTACATATAAACAAATCTCATTGGCACAGAGGGGAGCAGACTATACGGTGCTGAGCATAGAAAAACTGGAGAGATTACCATTGACCGTTTCTGAGAAACCATCAGTTGAATGGATAATACATGGTAGCATCACAATACTAGTGACGACGATCCAGTTTCATTATTGCTTAAAACATATACCAGCAGGCCTGTATGAAAGGTTGGGTAAAGAATACATTAATTCAACCTGGGATTTACCATACACACAAAAATGTTGGAGTGGGGGAAAGGAAGTATTTCTTAGTGGTAAAAATTGTGAAAACACACTAAGCGGTACACTATTGTGTCAGGGTATTAATTTACACGGAGCCTGCGAAGGTTCTTCAAATAACCTTCTTGCCACCTGCAGTGTTCGCCCACAGCTGTGATTGATCCAATTTTCAGGCAGCTTTCCAAAGGCAGCTACGTTATGCTCAATGATCACAGCAGTTGTGGAATAGTGCCATGAATAAGCTATCTCGTTACTGTGTCCGCCAGGCTTACCTGTTGTATGCAAGTATTGTTTCCTAAAACCAAGACAGACGGGGAGTCGGCTCTATGGCCTTTACTGAACATCTCTTCTATACAAATTGATACTTTAAGCAGAATGATAGCCATTCTTTTACAAAAACCGGTGCCACTGACCTCGTCCAGAGAGACGTATGATCTCCAAGTTGCAAGGTCCTCTGCAGAGATACATGCATTATTATCAACAAACTGCCCAGTACATTTCACAGTAATGTTAGGTCGTATCTTTAACATGTCTGATACCAGTGGTATTGCACATGTATTTAAGATGATTCTTTCGGGACTGTTAGCACCCTTTGAAGCAGTCCTGGGCATTTTTCCTAACTTCTTCCACTCTGTGTTAAGCGGCCTGCCTCTCATATTGAGACTCGTAGCAGGGATCTTATTTTTATTCCTCCTGCTCTGTTATAGCAAATCCGGCCACCAGCGATACCCAAGCCAGCATGGAAAATGCGCTGCAGGTAATGAGATACCGTGACAGAATAACACTGATCCTTGGCTTGGCTCGTTTGAAAGATCTGAATACCACATGGTTCCTGTCATTCATACCAATCTGGCAAGATTGCATCTTACCTGTTCTACGATCACTGCTTTGTGGAGAGGAATGCGTGTTAGATATCTGTTTAACACTACCATCGGTTTTGCCAATGGATGGAGACGCATTACTGGGTCCAGTAACGGCTCATGTGTTGTGTTGCCCCCAAGGGCTACCAATCCTGATGACAGCATTCATTGAAGTGTCACCGGCTAATCCAACCTGAGGTGAGATACGTGGATCAACAGGCACTCAGGTACCATCTGCTATGAACATTGCTAACGCGGCAACTGACGCTGACGGCAGTGCTTCACATATGTGCACAATTGTCCTTCTTAATGAAGTGGTTGAACTTTCACCTACAGTGGTAGACGATTTCTTTGCCAGCCTTGATGACTTAATGTTTTCTCCTGACAACGTGAATGACTTTTGAAATTAGCACACAGCGTTCTTTCGAACTCTGAAATTCGACCTTCACTTTTTCAAAACAAAAGCTACCAAGTTTGGAACTCTATTTTTATGACAGATTTTATTTGACCTTTTTTCCAAAAAACAGAACTGAATTTTGGCACAAAAGTAATCTGCTTAAAGTAGAACTATTCTTAGAGAACAAGAATTCCTTGAACACTTCCTAGAAGCAATATTAGCGTAATTCACAAAGAACAACAATTTGTATTGTCTGCTATGGGATGGTCTCGACCTTTTTCTTCTGTGACTAAGAGCCATTTCATAAATGTAATTCGTGATTCAGTCAGTTAGCATTGCTAATATCATATCATATGCTTACAATGAAGTCATTTCCTTTAAATATGTACTATACAAAATGCTCATTTTTTCGTGTACAACCATTTCAAATGCATTTTATATGATTTTTGGGGGGGTTGTAAACACATGCTCTAGATTATATGTTTTTAGTGCTTGAACTTAGATGAACATAACATAGCGTGGAGTGGGTGTTATGTATTATTTTAGGACCCTATTGTAAGTTTCACGATTCATGCCCTTATAGAGATATAAATCACCATATCCTTATATAGGCATAGAAATCATAACCATATTTAGGCATAGCTCATTCATTCGAAATACGGCAGGGCTACTTCTACTAGTTCCGAAAATCCACAACGATTTCTTGGAAAAACCCGCCTTCAGCAGTCAGGGACTTCCCCTTGCTTGAGTACTGATTTATCCAAGAACTCATGGAGTTTTTCAAAGAACTGAGACTCTTTGATGACGTTATTATGTCCAACCATACGTCAAACCCGGCACCTTCAAGGTATAAATATGCCCACATTTGCCCAAGCAAACACGCAGTGGTTTGGAGCAGTTCTACTATCTACTTGCCCAACGCGCCCTGCTACAGCAAGTGCCGAAGGAAGCCGACCCTCCAACAGACGCACTGAGAGAAACGCTGTCTTTTCTCCTGTCAAGAAATCCAGCTCCAGTGTTTCCAAGCTACCCTTGCGGATTGCTGGGAAATCGAGTCCCGAGACCAGCCTTCTTCATTCTAAACTAAGGTACGGAGCTGATTAGACCCTTAGAGAAATCTTGGACACATTTTTGGCAAAAGAATACTACATTTATGCTACATCTCACTTACTTCTTCCCTCGTACTAAGCTTAGGTTAGGTACATTGGGGTAGGGGTATTTTAGAGGCACCAGTTGAGTACTTTTAGCCTCTGTTATTTATGTATGTATTTAGCTATGGTTTAGGAACCATACAATGCTCTTACAGTATTATTTTATTCTACTATTTCTACTGTATGCATTATATTTTACAACCAGTGTTACGATTGTAGCAGTTCATTTCTTATGCTTGAGAAAGAAGACTGTTCAATAAATCCTTTTTATTGAAAACGCCTGTCTATCTATTTCTCTGCACCTCTGGTGAAACGAAGCATGCGCGATTGACTGAGTGAAATATCTATCTAATGTTTCCACGACTCTGAAGATATGTTTTATCTTGGGGAAACAAAGTTGTCATGTTTTTGCAGTTGTCAGAGACTAATCCCTTCTTGTGAGTTCGAGAAAGTTTCTAGTGACATCCGAGCTAGATAGCACACACAATTAAGTCTAGTATATTCGATAGTGACCTAGTCGACCTCAGTCCTACGTCTAATCTAAAGGATATATTATTCCAATGCACAGAGCCTATTGGGAATATAGGAACTACACTACAGTAGGTTACAAAGGAGGCATCAATGATTTACAAAATAGGCATCAATGGTATACACAGGAGGCATCAATGGTTTAAAAAGGAGGTATCAATGGTTTACAAAGGAGGTATCAATACTTTACCTAGGAGGCACAAATGGTTTACAAAGGAGGCCTCAATGGTTTACACAGGAGGCATCAATGCTTCACACAAGAGGTGTCAATGGCGTACAAAGGAAGCACAAATGGTTTACAAAGAAGACATCAATGGTTTACAAAGGAGGCATCAATGGTTTACCAAGGAGGCACCCATGGTTTATAAAGGCGACAGCAATGGGTTACAAAGGAGGCATCAATGCTTTACAAAGGAGGAATCAATAGGTTGGAAAGGAGGCACCGATGGTTTACAAAGGAGGCATCAATACTTTACCTAGGAGGCACCAATGGTTTACCATGGCGACAGCAATGGTTTACAATCAATCAATCAATCAGAGTACATGTAAAGCGCACTACTTACCTGTGAGGGTCTTAAGGCGCTGAGGCGAGGGGGGTGCCGCTACGGCTCAAAGAGCCAGGTCTTGAGGAGTCTTCTGAAGGTGAGTAGATCTTGAGTTTGCCATTGGTGGGAAGGGAGGGTATTCCAGGTCTTGGCGGAAAGGTAGGAGACGGATCTGCTGTTGGAGGTTGTTCGTTGGATGCGGGGGACAGCGGCGAGGGCTAGGTTGGTGGAGCGGAGCTGGCGGGTGGGGTGTGGAAGCTGAGTCTGCTGTTCAGGTAGGCTGGTCCGGCGTTGTGGAGTGCTTTGTGTGCGTGGGTGAGGAGCTTGAAGATGACATCAATGGTTTACAAAGGAGGAATTAATGGTTCACAAAGGAGACATCAATTGTTTACAAAGGAGGCATCATTGGTTTACAAAGGATGCCTCCATGGTTTTCAAAGCGACATTGTTAACAAATTAAGGGCTTGATTAGGATTGCCACCGCCGGCCCGGAGGATGCGGAATCACCGCTGCGGTGAATGAAAAGACCCCCGCCACATTAGGATGGCTGGGGAGTCATCGGCGGACGGGAAGACCGTCTGCCGCTTTTCCGCCGCGGTCACCTTCCGACCGTGGTGGAAAAGCTCTAATATGGTGGCGGTGTCTATCAGACACCGCCAGCCCTATTAGGATAAGCTTCAGAACATGCCTTAAGGCATTCGGTCTTTTCTTTGGGGGCCCGTTGCGGGCCCCCAGGGTGAAGCGGGGGTGGGGGGTGCACATGGGGGGTACCTATGGTACCCCCATGCATTTGCATGCACAATGCGGCAGGCACCACGCGGTGCCTGCCGCTTTGTGTATGCAAATGCACAGCATGCATATTTAACTTTGCGGCGGGTGCTGCTTAAAGCAGCACCCGCCGCAATGTTAAATATTCGGGATGTGACAGCCAGGGTGGCGGTCACATCCTAATTCCACCGGAGGGACTGCCGCTGCCCCTGCGGACGGTCCCTCCACCTCGGGGTGGCGGACGGACGCAGGTCCGTCCGCCATACTAATAGGTGCCATAGTGTCAATGGTTTACAAAGGCAGCATCAGTGGTTTACACGGGATTCATCTATAGTTTATACAGGAGACATCAGTGCTTTACTCAGGAGGTATCAATAGTTTACATAGGAGGCATCAATGGTTAATTCAAGAGGCATCAATGGTTTACAAAAGAGGCATCAATGGTTTACAAAGGAGGCATCAATGGTTTACAAAAGAGGCATCAATGGTTTTCAAAGGAGATGTCAATCATTTACAAAGGAAGCGTCAATGGGTTACACAGGAGGCATTAATGGTTAACAAAGGAGGAATCAATGGTTTATAAATGAGGCCTGTGTGGTTACAAAGGAGGCATCTATGATTTACCAGGAGGAATCAAAAGATTACACAGAAAGCATCAATGGTTTACAAAGGAGGCATCAAAGTTTAAACAGGATCCATCAAGGGTGCACACAGGAGGCATCAATGGTTTACAAACGAGAAATCAATGGTTTACAAAGCAGGAATCAAATGTTTACACAGAAAGCATCACTGGTTTATACATGTAGTGTAGTTACTATATCACTGATAGGTTCTGCGCATTGGAATAATATACACTATAGTTTTGACATAGGACTGAGGTCAGTATGTCTCTATTCAGTACATTAAACTTAATTACTTGTGTGTACCAGCTAACTCAGAGTTCACTAGAAACTTTTCGAATAAACAAGAAGGGATTAGTTTCAGACAACTGCATAAACATGACAACGTTGTTTCCCTTAGAATCAGAACAGTCTCAGAATCGAGGAAACAATAGATAACAGTTTCACTCAGTCAATCGTGCACGCTTCGTTTCTACAGTTACACAGAAATAAATAGATGAGCGTTTCAATAAAAGGGTTTATTGATCAGTCTTATTTCTCATGCAAAAGATATGAACAACCGTAAGACAGAATGCTACAATCGTGAGACAGAATGCAAAGTTTAATACGTACAGCGTTAGCAGTAGAATAAAATAATACTGCAATACCATGGATTGTAGCTATGACATATATTCATAAAAATACCTACATAAATAACACAGGTTAAAATGTGAATACTCATCTGGTGCTTCTAGCTAGTTCTACCCGAGTGTACCTATCGTAAGTGTAGTACGAGTTAAGAAGTAGGTACTGTTTCTAAAGTATAGCTAGCTATAGTTTAGTTTTGCCAAGAGTTGCCAAGAGTTTCTCTAGGTTTAAGTCTGCTCCATACCTTAGAATGAGGGAGGTTGGAATCTCTTTCCGGGTCTATATCTCTAACACCCCGCAAGAGGAGTCAGTAACACTGGAGCTGGATTTTCTGTGAGGAGGATGACAGAATCTGGTCAGTGCGTCAGGAGGGGACTCGAATTCCTTCCGAACTTGCTGTGGCGAGCCGTGGAAGTATTTAGCTGAATCGTGCTGTGCTTTGCCATGACAAGTGAAGGTATATTTATACCTTGAAGGTATTTAGGAATGCCAGTATTGAGGTAAAAGTCGGGCAGAGGAACGTCATTATTGAACCCATAAGGAATAGATAACCATGCATAATAAATGATTTCATGGAGAAATCAATAATCCAATCAAGGGGAAGTCTTAAAGGCTTAAAAGTCTGGTTTTCCAAGAACTCGTTGTGACATGGATAGACGGATGTAGGTGACCATGCCTGTATTTGGTTAGCATGAATAATTACTAAATAAGGGTATGATTTCTCTGCCTAAATAGGGGCAATGTGAATTGTGCCTATATAAGGACATAAGTTGGGAAATCTATACACGGTATCTAAATTAACACACAACACCCACTCCAGTTTGGTATGAATGACATTACCAAATCCTAAACATGTTAGACATATCTAAAATAGAGTTTTGCATGATTTGCTAAAACATGTCTGAAAAACATATTTCAAAAAAATGCATTTAAAAGTGTTGCTATGCATAAAATGCAGTGGTGCTGTACGTATTTAAAGCAATGTTTCATTCCAAGCATATATTTACAGTGAATGCATAATGAATGAACATACCTACATATACACATGTTGAAATGGCTCTTAAATACAGAAGAAAAATGGCCAAAACCATTTCATGTCAAGTTACGTAAAACAATTGTTATTGACAAGGTGACATATTGTTGCTGGAAGTTTTTCAAAGAATTCTGTTCTCTATGAATAGTTCTACTATAAGCAGATTACTTTGCCCAAAAAATGAAAAATCTAATTTGGAAAAAAAACTAATCATAGGAAAAAGTTCCACGTTTTTAGTCTTTGTTTTGAAAAATGAAGGTCAAATTCAGAGTTTCTCAGTACACTGTGTGCTGAATCAAAAGCCAGTGAATGGGGATGGAGAAAACAATCTTCTAATACTGCAGACAAAAAGTCGTCAACTGTTGTAGGTGAAATTCGGATTACCTCGTTTAGAAGATTAACCACACAAAGATGTGAACTATCGCCTTCAGCATTGGAAACACACAGCATATCCCTTTCCCGGGTCCAGCAGAGTATCGATATCCGTAGGCATGACTGCTGGGAGTGATAAACAGATGTCTAGCACACATTCTTCTCCACAAAGCAGGCAGCATAGAACAGGTAAGATGCAATCTTGCCAGATTGGTCTGAATGACAGAAACCATGTGGTATTTAATTCTATTAGACGAGGTAACCCCAAAATTTGGACAATGCGCTCACAACACTTCATCTCCAATAGAGCTCTCTCTATGGTACTTGGAGTAATGCTGGTGATTTGGCTTGCCACATCGCAGCAGTAGGAGCAAAAATAGGATCCCTGCAATGAGTGCTAAAAGTAGTGGCAGTCCGCTAAACACAGAGTGCCCGAATTTGGGAATTATTCTGAGGACTGCTTGAGAAGGTGCTAACAGTCCTGAACATACGTTCTTAAATACATGTACAATACTGCTCGTATCAGACATGTTCAAGATACGGTCTGAGAAATATATAGGGCAGAATATATTCTAAAGGGCATGTATCTCGGCAGAAGTCCTTGCGACTTGGAGATCATAGGTTTCTTTGGCCGAGGTCAGTGGCACTGTTTGTTGCAAAATAAGGGCTTTCATTTTACTTAGAGTATAAATTCGTATAGAAGAGATGTTCAGTGAAGGCCATAAAAGCGACTCCCTGACTGTGTCTACTTGTGGAAACAAGACTTGCATGCAGATAGTGACCCTGGATATAACCATAACTAGATATGGGATACATTGGCAACATGCCACAGCAGTCGGTCATTGCGAAATTTATGGACGACCTTCCCCCTAAGACCGTCTCGGACGAGGTGCGGGACCAACTTGATAGGCCCCTTTCGGACCACGAGTTGGGTATGGCCCTGGGGGAGTTGAATCCCGGGAAGGCCCCGGGCACCAACGGCTTTACCAGTGAATTTTTTTAACGTCTTTTTGTACAGTTGGCTCAACATTTTTGGCCGGTGGTGGAGGAGGCGCTGGAGCGCGGCATGCTTTCTCCAGATTGGAGACACGCAGAGGTGGTGGTAGTTCTTAAGCAGGGTAGACCTCCGGAGCAGCACACGTCATACCGTCCGATCTCCCTCCTTAATGTGGAGGCAAAGGTGTTTGCCAAGGAGTTGGCCAACAGGCTCAAACCACACATCACAGCATTGGTGCGCCCAGGCCAGGCCGGGTTGATGACACAGAGGGCAACTCGTCATAATTTCAGGCACGTGCATGTTGCAGCATCAGCCAATGGGCGGCTTGGGGAGCCAGCAGAGTTACTGCTGGCTGACATGGACAGAGCCTTTGATTTCCTGAGCTGGGTGTACCTCTTTACTTTGCTGAAGAAACTGAATTTTGGCCCGCGCTTCCTGGCCTACCTGCAGCTGCTCTACACTGATCTCACTGCAGCGGTGCGGGTGGGAGAGGGGGATTTCTCGCTCGTTCCTCATCTGGCGGGGCACACGCCAGGGCTGTCCCCTCTGCCCTTATCTTTTTGCGCTACTAGCCATGGAGCCGCTGGCAGCCTGGGTGTGCATCGATGCCCAACTTCCGGGGTTTGAGTGGGCGCTGGGCTTCATGGACAAAATAGCACTGTACGCAGATGACGTTTTGTTCTTTCTTACTGCTCTGGACAGGTCGGGGCCACAGTTGTTGCGTATCCTACAGATCTTCGGGGAGACCTCTGGATTGTACATGAATCCACGTAAGTCTACGCTGTGGGTTCTGGGGGGTGCGTCAAGGTTAGGAGCATGGGCCTCATCCCTTCAACTGGCGACGGGGGAGCTGAAGTATTTGGGGGTATTTTTGCCGGATATACCAGCAGTGTCCAGGGAAAGCAATCTGGTCCTGGTGTGGGATCAAACACGGGAAGAACTTAAGGTGTGGTCCCGCATGCCCTTGACCATATACTGTAGATTGCCCATCTTCAAGATGGTGGCGCTTCCCCGTCTTTTATATCAATTACATAACCATTCCTACCAGATTTCAGCTAAATGGTTCCAGCAGGGGAACTCACTACTGGGTGGGTTCTTGTGGGAGGGGGTCGCGATCAGGGTGGCCCTGCGTACTTGTTTTCTATCTACCTACACTGGCGGTCTTGCTACCTCAGATGCTCTCTGCTATTACCAAGCATCGCATTTGTTAGTCCTTAACGAGTGGTGGAACGGAAACAGGGGGGACCCAGTCTACGCGGTAGAGCGGCAGCTTATGGGCGCCAACTCTCTGCACATGCTACTATATTCGGCACCATTTCCGAAGCTCTTGCCCATGGCCACGTGAGTGGTGTTTCATATCTGGAGGCAGGTCTAGGGAAGGATGGGGTGGTGGAATGTCTTGACCCGGGAGACTCCTCTTTTTGGCAACGTCGTTTGCCTCAGTTGGTGGCCTTGCAGGGTTTCAGGGGATGGGACTCTATAGGAATTTCGGTCCTGGGGAACGTTATGACAGACCGAACACTGAAATCATTCCAGGAGTTACAGGAAAAATATGGGATGCCACGGTCCCAGTTCTTCCGATACTTACAGTTTCGTCATGCTCTGGCACCTAGCCTGGAGGGCCTGGAGTCTCTCCCCGATTTCAGCCCCATAGAAGCGAAGGTCTTTATGGGGGAACTACCAGACAACAAGATATCTCGCATATACCAAACTCTGGTTATTCCCTGCTTCACGAACCTGCAGAGGTTAAAGACAGCATTGGAGGAGGATGTAGGTGAACTGGGGGAGGAGGACTGGGCAGAGGCATTAGCAAGTCCACGGGGGGCGGCAATAGCCACACGCCTGCGGCTGATACAGTTTAAATACTTGCACAGGGTGTATTACACCAGACTATGGTTGTGGAGAGCAGGAATGATTGGATCACCCGAGTGTCTCCGCTGTCAGCGGGAGGAGGGTGCGTTTTTGCACATGGTCTGGAGTTGCCTCTCATTGTCTCGCTTATGGAGGGGGGTGTTCTCCTGCTTGTCAGGGGTATTGGACTTGGAGCTTCCCTCCATGCCGCGTCTGGTCCTGCTACATGTTCTAGAGGGAGTCGGGGGCAATAGGTATAAGCGTCACCTCCTGTTACTAGGTCTCACGTTGGCTAAGAGGGATATTGCCAGGGCTTGGAAGGTGCCCTGGGCCCCGTCACTGGCTGCCTGGTGAAATGGGATGGATTTTTATATGGGGCTCGAGCAGCCGGTCTTCTTTGCTAGGGGGTGCCCCCGTAAGCATTATAAAATCTGGAAAAGGTGGGCAGACTGCCGGGGAGTAGATTTAGATCCCCCTCCGGAAGGGGAGGTTTGCTTGCCGGATTGATGGGTGTGTAAACTCTGGACTGTTTTCGGTGGCTGATGGGCTTGTTGTTTCGCTCCTGAGGTATTGTACTTTTCTCTGGTGACGTGAGGGCAATCGGGGGTGTTGGGGGCTGGGGATTTGTTTTAATGTGGTTCATTCAGTCTCAGAAATGTCAATGTCATTCTTTTTGCATCACTGATGTGTGCAGCAGTCTCTGGGATGCGGAGCTATGCAGTATATGTGAACCATGACAAATAAAACCTGTTTTAAAGAAAAAAATTCCGACCGGCCAAAAATGTCATATTCTGTTTTGTCCCAAACTATACCATCTGGTATAGGAACTGCTGTGATGTTCACTGCCGACAAGTCTCTCGCTTCACGATGGGATGATTTGTCTGGCTGGAGAAGTAAGTTCACTCTTTTACTTGCTGAGTCCATTTGAATATATCTTCCATTTATCAACATACCCAGAGTTATTACTAGAGCTAACCAAAGTAGAAAGAAAAATATACCCAAAACAATCCATAGTTCAATCCATGGTGAAACCAGGTAAGTCTTTTTCAGGAGATTAAAAAAATCAGTTGCTTGTTCTTTGAAAGTTCTTTGAGCTGGCGTCATTTCAGGTTCGCTTGGATCCTCATAGAACGTATCAAAGTTAATGAAATAGCCAGAGGTAGTTCTGTCAATGGTTGAAATTGCATCAGGATTTGTTGAAATCCCTGGAACCAGTTGATCATTTGTTACTTCGTTGTAGACAGGTTTATCAGGACGAACTGTTATTTGGGTCTCAAGAAGTACAAGTTCCATAGCTTTGTTGCTTAGTCCTTCACTTCTCACTGTAGAATCTTCAAAGGTGATGAGTATCTCAGTTTTAACCTCTTGGATTGTAGCTAGAGGAGTGCGTCTGCTACGTTGTCGGAGTCCACTTGGCCTACTGCTTAGTGTTGGCCACATAGTGTGGTTTTATCAGGTCGATAGACACAAATCTTTTCTCCTTTTTACCAGCAAGGCGCGGCAGTATTACGTACTGTTCTTGATAAGTGATTGCTAGGACAGGTACTGATTGGCTGTAAGAAGGCCCAAATTACTTCTTATCTGCAATATTTTCTCTGAATAGATCCCCAAGCTTTGGGATCCAGACAGGCCATGCTGGGACGGCTAGTTTTTACCCAGTGGTAGTTGGCTTCAGGAACACGTTGCTGTCTTTCGATCTTAGTTAATTTAAGTCTGTAAAACAGCCAAACGATTGTTGATATCAAATTGCTTATTTTCCACCACTGTTCAATGACAATCAAGGTCCGGTACCAACATTCTAGTCCCAAATAGGACCTCATATGGAGTGACACCCCCTAGAGAACCTCTTGGCAAATTATTTAATGAGAAATGGACCCCATAAAGATATTTGAGCCACCCGTCAGCCGAACCTAATACCCTAGCTGTTATAGACTACTTTATGTCCCTGTTTTTTCTTTCCCACAACAGAATTTCCCTCAGGATGGAATGGAGAAGAATACTTCAATGCTACGCCCAAACTGGCCTTGGATTCTTTGTAAGCTCAAGAGCTAATTTCAGGGTCAGAGTGTAGTGTGCCAATTGCGTATGTGCTAATAAAGACTCACAAATCTTTCATAACAGTTCGAGCGTCAGCCGAGCTGTGAGGCCACATCCATAGGAACCTTGACTTAGCCAAGAGATCTTCCTTCAAAGCCCTCCTGGATAACAACGCACATGACAGCAAAGAGCTTTTCAGCATAGTGAAGGAACTCTCCAACCCCAGCGGTAACCACAACGACATCCCGCCCTCACAAGGCCTATGCGACTCACTGGATACCTTCTTCCATCGCAAGATCACTGACATCCACGACAGTTGTATCACCCCGTCCGCTCCAACCCTGACAGACCCCACCCCGAACACCACCTGCATCAACCAGCTGACCTCCTGGGCCCACGTCAATGACGACGAGACACGCAAGGTCATGAACTCCATACGCTCAGGATCGCAGTCAGACCCAAGCCCGCACCATGTGTTCAAAAAGCAGACTCTACCATCGCACCCCAACTACGGAAGGTCATCAACATCTCCTTCGACACAGCGACATTCCCGGAAAGCTGGAAACACGCCGAAATCAACGCCCTCCTCAAGATCTTCTGGCCTATCTCCCTGCTCCCCTTCCCGGCGAAGGTCAACGAGAAAATCACCAACATACAGTTGACCTGCCACCTCGAGGACAACAACATCCTAGACCCATCGCAGTCCGGTTTCAGACAAAACCACAGTACCGAGACAGACCTCATCGCCGCCCCAGACAACATCCGGCGCCAACTAGACAACGGCGAAACCTCAGCCCTCATCCTCCTGGACCAGTCAGCCGCCTTCGACACGGTCTGCCACCGCACACTAAGAACACTCCTCCAAGAAGCAGGAATCCAGGAGAAGGCCCTGGACTGGACCACGTCCTTCCTCTCCTTAAGAACCCAGAGGATCCGCCTCCCACCCTTCCGATCCGAAGCCACTGACCTCATCTGCGGCGTACCCCAGGGCTCATCCCTCAGCCCAACCCTGTTCAATGTCTACATGGCCCCCCTCGCACAAGTAGCCCGCCAGCACAACCTGAACATCATCTCCTATGCTGACAACAACCAGCTCATCCTCTCCCTCACCAAGGACCCTCACACCACCAAAACCAACCTCCACGAGGGAATGAAGGCGGTCGCCGAGTGGATGAGGAACAGCCGCCTGAAACTGAACTCGGACAAGACAGAAGTCCTCATCCTTGGCCCCACCCCCTCTGCCTGGGACGACTCTTGGTGGCCGACCGCACTGGGAACAGGACCGACACCTATGAACCACGCACGCAACTTAGGATTCATCCTCGACTCCTCCCTTTCCATGGCGAAGCATGTCAATGCCGTCTCCTCCTCCTGCTACAACACCCTCCGCACGCTTCGCAGGATCTACAAGTGGATCCCAACCAAAGCCAGAAGAACAGTGACCCAAGCCCTTGTCAGCAGCAGACTGGACTACGGCAATGCACTTTACGCAGGAATCCCGACCAAACAACTACAACGACTGCAATGCATCCAGAACGCCTCTGTCTGCCTGATCCTCAAAATCCCTCAAAGCAGCCGCATCACCTCCCACCTAAGAGACCTGCACTGGCTCCCTGTTGACAAGAGGATCACCTTCAAGCTCCTCACCCATGCACACAAAGCACTCCACAACACCGGACCAGCCTACCTGAACGATAGATTCAAACTCAAACCGTTCAAAATATCTAATGTGGTTTTATATTTTTTTACCACAATGTTATTCAATAATGCTGTACTGTGTGCATTTTGCATTGCAAATGTTTTACAACAGAGTTTAGGTGTAATCCAAAACTAGACGATATGTATTGTCTGGTTTGGAAACAGGAAACAAAAGATTGTTCATTGATGAGGTGCATGTTTCAATCACCCCTTGGTATTCAAATTGATCTAAGATCTCCCTGACCTTTTTTTAGCTTCTTGCTTAACTGGGTACTGCCTTTGCGCAGTTGGTTGATTTTTTAACTGGATCCTATGATGAGGTGAATCCTCATCCCATCCTACATGATTTTTGTTAATGCTGGGGCCTGGGCAAATGCCCACTTCTTGGCATAAGTTTATTTTAAATGTACTGGAACATGGTTGGAGAAGGCTGGCATAATGATGGCACTCGAAGACAAATTCTGGTGGCCAGTCCTGGTCTGCTAGAAGTATATCATAACCCTTTGAAAGTTGCTCCCAAAAGAGTGCTTTCACTTTTGTTGGTATGTATCCCTCCGTGCGGAGTGTGATTTCATATAACCTATGTGGAGAACTAACCCTGGTGTCTGCAGTCTCAACTTGAATGTCCTCATTCAAGTCCACTGTCTCAAGAAGTCCCTTCAGGTTCTGGCGAGCTATTGTTACTTCTGCTGCACTGTCCAGCATTGTCTGAGCCCATTCTCCGTTTTGAGTCTTGTTCTCAGAATCCTCGGCATGTCTGATCTTTAGACCTGCTACCTTCTTCCTTGTGAATTGAAGTTTTTGTTTGTTTTTCTGAACGTGTTGATCGTCTTTGGACTTCACGCGTTCCTCTTTTAGTTCTGACCGTCCTCTTCTTTCAGATGTCTGTGACAATATCTGAAAGGTACGAGAGGAACGTATATCAGTATCTTGATACCTGTCAGGTTTTCTCAAATTATCCCTATTCCTGAAGTTGTACAACCTTTCAGAGGGCTATTTTTGAGGAGATCTACCTCGGGAATGAGAGCGTTTCTCTATGGAATGTTGTTTGTTATGCTCCCACTTCTTTTTAGGAGCGGTGGGATTGTGTTTAATAGAGTCCTTTTCAGAACTTTCAGACAGTGATGGATTAACTGTATAATTCTATCAACATTTGTATGTTATTAAGTCATTCCTTGTCCGACATTGATTCAATGTCAGGGTCAAGTGTGTAACCTGCTAAAATTGGGCATGTTGCTCCTGGTCTACTTGGAGGACCGAGCCTGGTAATGTGATTTTTGGTGTTTTAGGGCACCTTTAAACCAGAGATCATGCTCCTGGTATGTGAGTAGAATTTCAATATCCTCGAAAGGAATATATTCCTCAGGTGGTTCATCTTCTTTGTAGAAGTGAAAAGTTTTATTTACTGGATGTGATTCTGGGAATATTATCCATGAGTAGAATAACTCTGTCTGGTGAGATTCGTGTGCCTCTTTCACAAAAACTGCTCAACCACCTCTTGGTGTTAGGCCATGTTTTATACGTTTTGGAGGGAAGGCTCTCCTTAAATTAAGAGGGATGATTATTGCATTCTCATTGGTTTCATTAAAGCCTGTGTAATCAAAAGCTACCGCGACATTGTCGGGTACAGCTCCACCGGTGTCAGTGTTATTGCCGTTATCAGACATTGTTTAATGAAAAACGCAGAGCAAGTTTCAAAGGAGCAAAGATAAGGTGAACAATATTTTGGAACACTGTATCCTTCGACGTTGAATAAACCGAAAAGTTAATACAAAGGATTTTCGTCATACTCAGCTATGGCGGATATTATCCCTACCCACTCCAGGCGTCTGATGGAGTTTTATGAGTAGGGGTCTCTGAGAAAAGCACAACTGAGTTACTTCAGTATCTAGTGTTAAATTAGTGCATTACCAAACCGTTGGGCACCATGTAGTGTAGTTCCTATATCTCTGATAGGCTCTGCGCATTGGAATAATATAGTCTATAGTTTTGACATAGGACTGAGATCAGTATGTCTCTATCGAGTACATTAAACATAATTACTTGTGTGTGCCAGCTAACTCAGAAGTCACTAGCAACTTCTCGAATAAACAAGAGGGGATTCGTTTCTGACAACCGCATAAACATGACAACTTTATTTCCCTTTGAATCGGAACAGTATCGGAATCGTCAAAACAATAGATTACAGTTTTACAGAGGTACACTGAAATAGATAGACGGGTTTTTCAATAAAAAGGGTTTATTGAACAGTCTTATTTCTTGTGCAAGAGATATGAACTGCTACAATCATAAGAATGCAAAGTATAATACGTACAGCGTTAGCAGTAGAATAGAATAATACTGCAATAGCATGGTTTGTAGCTATGACATATTTTCAGAAAAATACATACATAAATAACAGAGGCTAAAATGTGAATACAGATCTGGTGCTTCTAGCTAGTTATACCCCAGTGTACCTAACATAAGAGTAGTACGAGGTTAGAAGTAGGTGCTGTTTACTAAAGTATAGCTAGCTATAGTTTCGTTTTGCCAAGAGTTGCTCTAGGTTCTAGTCTGCTCCATACCTTAGAATGAGAGAGGTTAGAATCTTTTTCCGGGTCTCGATCTAAAACACCCCGCAAAGGGAGTCAGAAACACTGGAGCTGGACTCTCTGCGAGGAGGATGACAGTGTCTGGTCAGTGCGTCAGGAGGGGACTCGACTTCCTTCGGCACTTGCCGTGGCGAGTTGTGCAAGTATGCAGCTGAATCGTGCCGTGCTTTGCCATGGCAAGTGAAGGTATATTTATACCTTGAAGGTTTTTAGGAATACCATTATTGATGTAAAAGTCGGACAGTGGAATGTCACGAATGAACCCCTAAGGAATAAACGTTCATGCATAATAAATGAGTTCTTGGAGAAATCAATAATCCAAACAAGGGGAAGTCTTAAAGACTTTAGAGTCTGTTTCCAAGAACTTGTTGTGACTTGGATAGAAGGATGTAGCTGACCATGCCTGTATTTGGTTAGCATGGATAATGCCTGAATAATGGTAGGATTTCTATGTATAATGAGGGCAATGTGAATTGTGCCTATATAAGGACATAAATCGGTTAACCTATATACAGTATCCAAATCGACACACAACAGGAGGGAGCAATGAGTTACAATGAAGGCATCACTGTTTTACAATGGAGGCATCAATGGTTCACAAAGGAGGTGTCAATGCTTCACAAAGGAGGCATCTTTGGGTTACAAAGGAGGCATCAACGGGTTACATTGAAGGTATCAATGGTCTACAAAGGATCTTTTATGTGACTTGTCTAAGGAAGCTCCCAAAATTTCAGAGCAGTCAAGCTCTGTGCTTCCGTAAGCAGGACAATGTTCATTTACACATGTTCCCTGACACCCCAAAGGACTGATGCAAATAGTGAATGACATTGGCACCAAGGTTAATGGCTGAAGGAGGCCGACCCTTTGAAGCCTCTGTGGATGCTAATTCCAAACGGATTCAGAATGTGACTGGAGATTCGGGAACCAACCCTTTCTAGGAATTGTTATAATTAGGATCATGGTTATGAGTATGATGATTAATATTATTATTAGTAGGAGTAATAGTAGTAGTAGTAAGAGTAGTAGTTTTAATAAAAGTAGTAATAGAAAGAGTAGTACTAGAAGGAGTAACAGTAGTAATAGTAGCAGTTTGAACAACAGCAGTAATATTAGTAGTAAGAATAGTAGTAGGAGTATCAGTAGTAGAAGCAGTAGTAGTAGGAATAGCAGTAGTAGTAGTAGTATTTAGGAGGCCGGTAAGACTGCACTTTATGCCAGACCTAATAATAAAAGAACTCATACACCACAGTTTCCATCATCGAAAGTCTTAATCGAGATTGAAGAATACACGTTTTCAATGTGAAAATCTTAATCTATAACTGTTTGCTTATTCTAGGCCCTGATGCTTTGGCTGAGAGGATTCTGTGCGCTGGAGAAGAAACCTTGATGCTATTAACAACCTGACATTCACCATTCACATCAATGTGCGGAAAGACAAAGCTTATAATTGACATGTTTTGTTAATAATATGTTCAGCTTCACATGATTTTGTTTGTGCTGCAAATGTGACCTCTTATATTCACACTTATTTTGGTTCATTTCTGTGACGTGTGACAATTATGCATTTTGTTACAGTAAGGATTATATTTTGTAATTAAACATCATGTTCATTATTTTTTACATTTTAGACTGGAAATACCATGTTTATTTCCTATAAATAATCTAGTCTAAAAGGCAAAAATAAAAAAACATAATTATCAATATATTGAATGAAAAGTGCAACAATTTTAACAAATGGTGATTTGGCCTATAAAAAAGAAAGGGCAATGCACAAAGAAGAAGTTGAAATAATGGAGACATAAGCATTATAAGAAGAGGGAGAAAATAGAAACAGTATTATAAAAGACATTTGCTACCAGTTAAATTGTACGGAGTGTAAATAGATTAGATTGGTTACCGAGCAGCATCTTTCAATGTCCACCGCCGGTACCCACTGAGTGGAGTAAATGTCATCGGCCTCCTCATCTCTTCCAAGTGGACGTAAGTGTTGCCATCTCCACCGCATCAAAAAAAGCACGGATGTCAAGGAAGAGACAGCCATTGATATAATGACCTTCATGCCAAATGCCACTGTGTGGAATCCCTGGTCCATAGTGTTGCATCCAGCTCTGCATCAATCCAGCTGATAACAAATAGACTTGTGACACTGGTTCCATATCTTTTAACTCACTGGCACCGTGTTAAAAAGCCTCAGTATTCATTTATTTATTTATATAGTTTTTTAAAGCGTAAACAAAATCCTGAGGGATAACAGAGCACTTTATAATATGATGGTAGGAGGGACAAAAACAATATTTGTAACAATATCCATAAGAGAAAGGGAGAGAAAAAAACAAAAACATTGAAAAATACAACTAGGCGGGTAATACAATAAAACAAGTGAAGGCGGTAACAAGAGTGAAACACAGTGTTCAAGGGGGAGCTGTATCAAAAGTAAGAAAAAAAGTCAGTAGGTGCAATGTCAATGAGCCTGTGAGAAAACCCTATTAGGGTATGCATTTGTTCATTAGGAATCATTTGGCTTCCACTTTGAATGCCGTCAATGAGGAGATATTGTGAACTTCCGGTGGGAGAGAGTTCCAAATCTTAGGGACAGCTCCGGAGAAAGCTCGTGGCAACTTTTTTTTCTCAAGGATACGCGGTTTTCAAGAGAAGGGAAGAGGCACTTCTTGAAGCTCTTACGCCACAGGATACAGTAAGTTTTTCTCCAAGGTACGTAGGAGTATTTAGGTGAAGGGCGTTGTGTGTGAGAACAGCAATCTTTAATTGAATTTGTACTTCGAAGGGCAGCCAATTGAAGGATTTTAGGACTGGGGAAATAGGATCTTTTCGCTTGGTATCCAGTCAGTCAGTCAAATAACTTTTATTCGGTTACATTAATTTGGAACCATAAAAACTACATATGACGTGTGCATACTACAGCAAAAAACATTATAAGAACGGCAGAGGCGAAAAACAATACATCAATACATGGTAAAGTTTAAAAAACCGTTATTACATAAGTAGTTTTTACAGGATACAATTCATTAACACGCTATAAAAAGATTAAAAAGATTTAAAACAGCGTTAATTAAAGTTACTGCGATATTTTATACATGATTTTAAAAAGCTAGCTACACTCTTTGCAAAATATTCAAATTCCAAGTATTGCAACGCCAAGTAAGCAGGGCGACAGGATCTCAATCCCATTATACGCAGCAACGGGATAATCCAACGCTTGCGAGGGAACTCATAATATTTATCCATAACCAGTCTAGCAGCTGAGCTAAGTTCTGCCCTTCATGGAGCCAGAGCGTATTTGGGAAGGCCACAGAGGATAGCACTGCCGTAGTCTAGCCTCGGCAAGACAAGTGCTTGAACCACCTGCTTGAAATCATTTGGAGGAAGGAAAGGTTTGATATTTCTTAGAGATCTTAATAAGTGGTTGGCTCCTTTGCATACATTGCTGTTGTGACCTTTCATGTTCAGGTGCTTGTCCATGGATTATACCGAGAAACTTGGCTGTCTCTATGATAAGAGCCGTACAGTTGAAGGCAGTGAGCTGGCTCAACCAGAGATCTAGCTTGGAGATGTGTTTCGGGGGGAGATGAGGAACAATTCTGTTTTAGAGGTGTTGAGGAGTAGATGATTCACTGTTAACCAGTTTTGAGTAAACATTAGAGTAGTGTTGAGTGAGATGATGTTTTCCGAGGATGAGATTTTCAGATATAATTGCGTGTTGTCAGCATACATGTGGAAGAGAATGTTCATGGAATTTAGAGAATGAGCAAGAGGTTCCAGGAAAAGATTGAAGAGGATAGGAGATAGAGCGGATCCTTGGGGTGCCCCCATGAGTACGGGAGATGGCTGGGAGAGAGAATGTTTTGCCTTCATTCTTTGAGTTCTGTGCTGGAGGAAGGATGAAAACCACAGTAACACCTGATCAGAAAAAAACATTCTATTTTGCAAGATGGATGAGCAGGTTGTCATGATTAACCGTGTCAAATGTGGAGGAAAGGTCAATGAGGATCAGCAGGCAGGATTCATTTTGGTCGAGCATAATTAAGATGTCATCAAAAACGTGAGTGAGAGCCGATTCAGTGCTGTGCCACTTCCTAAAGCCTGATTGGTGCTGGTCTAGGAGTTGGTAATTCTCTACGTGGGCACAAAGTTGAGATTGCATGCATTTTTCTAGTAGTTTCGCTAAGGTGGGGATGCAACTAAGCCATCAGCTTCTTTACTGCCACCTTTTTATGGTCTTGCTTAACAGACAGTTACATGAGGTATGCCAGGAGAGGGGCATTCACGTTGTAAGCCATGTTTACAAAATGTGATTGGGGAATAGAAAATAAGTGGTTGTACTGCACTCCTATTGGCTGTTGGAGGGTTCCCAATCACCTCTCCCAATATGGCCCCTGTGTTAAAGTGTGATGTCAGCGATTAGTAAGATGCTACAATCCCATGTGTGTGCAACTCTCCCTCGTCATCCTACAGGGGCTTTTGTTTTTGCCTTGTTCTAAGCATGCAGAGTTCCTGATAAACATCTGTGAAAACCTAAGAGCACACCCATATTAGTAGATGCTAGTGCAGACTACTCCTATTGGATGAGTCATCCATAAGGGCCCACTCAGCCTCTGTTAATCATGTGATCTCTCCTTGGAGCAGAAGTAGCTCCAGGGGACAGCCAATAGAAATCAATAAGGTGTGCCCTTCACTTGTCTTCTCATCAATAATTTAGGTAGGATGGAAAATGTAGGGAGGTCAAAAGGTACGAGGCAATAAAGCAACTAGAACTTGTTTAAATGTCTGTGGCCTTTGTAATGAAGGGTGTTGCCTAATAGAGGGAGGTTGAGTCCTGTGTTACGCAAGGGGTATCCAGACCCTGGCAGGGATCCAATGGTTCAATCAATGAGCCAGGTCTGAGCATCTTGTGGAAACCTAGTACAGTGGCAGAGATCTGGAGGTGTAGGAGGAGGTCGTTCCATGCCCTGGCTGCAAGGTAGGGGAAGGAGCGACCACCGTCCCTGCTCTAGCGGGTGTGGGGGGGCACAGGAGCATGAGGAATGCAGACTAGAGGTTTCTGGTTTGCAGAACCTTAGGCAGTGGTTAATGTTGGCTGGTCTGGAGTTGTACAGGGCCTTGAATGTGTGGATGAACAGCTTCAACTAGCATCTATTCCGAATCAGGAGACAGTGGGGAGATGTGTGATCGCCGAGGGAGATTGAGGACGAGTCTGGCTGTAGCATTCAGGATGTTTTGGAGCCTTTGGAGGAGGTGGTTTTGTGAATCCTGCATAGATGGCGTTTCGGTAGTCCAGTTCACTGGTGAACAGGGCCTGGGTGAAGGTGCTTCTGGAGTTTTGGGGAAGCCACACAAAGATCTTGCGTAGCATGTGCAAGTTGAAAAATGATGATGATTGTACGGTGTTTCCCATCTAATCTAAGCCTGTGGAGCTAGTTTTCTACAATGTGGAAAACAAAATTTCCTTCACCAGTGCTTATAAAACATATTTTTTAATGTCTCTACTAATAGCAATAATACACCCCTGGGACTCCTAGGGTAGACCCTAGGTGTGACCTATTTGTAAAAATAAGGTAATTTAAGACTGTGGAAGCACCTTTTAAACCAATGTTGAATTTACATATACATCTAATGTAAATGAACCCTGAAAAGCAGTACTGCTTTTAAAATAACTGCAGGTAACACAGTAGTGCACACTTAAGTGCATTAAGTCTACTGGACCTCTAAGCATGCCAGCCCTATAATATACTAAGCTGTCAGTACCAATTGTAATTACACTTAATTACCATATACCTTATCATCGGAGCACTGGCCCAGGGTCTGTTAAGCAGAGCCCATGGCACTGTCCGGGTCAGTTACCACCAGTATGAATAAAAAAATGTGGGTGATCAGGGCAAAAGGATGACTTTTTCACAGGCTGCATATGTTTTCCAGCTCCGTTCTTTGCATTGCACAATAGATGCTGAAGTCCAGAGGTGGCTTTTACCTTCAGGCTGTGGGTGCATTTCCTAAACCATACAGTAGGGACGTATAAGCAAGGTAAATACGTCAATCAGGGGTAAGGCTATTTAACAATGTTTAAAGGGGGAACACAGGCACTTCACTACTGTTCAGCAGGGGTAACAGTGCAGAGTTCTGAGTCCAGCAAAAATAGTCCGAAGAAGACAGTTATGAGGTTACCCCTGCATGAAAGGCACACTTCTTACTTCGAGTAATAGAAAACATATTATCCGAAGTTGCAGCCCTAGGAGCATGTATCCACTGACGCAAGTGCAAGCTGTATGGCTGTCTGCAGCACAGTGCGCCTCTCAAGAGTACTGAGAAAAAGACTGATGGAGCTTCAGAACAGCTTTTATAAAAGACATTTTGTTTCGAAGCTTTACCGTTTTTCATATCCCCAAGGAGCAATGACCTCGGTCTGAGAAAGGAAGCTAATTCCAGGCGACTCTCAACACATAGTGGCATAGTTACTAGAAAGTGCCAGAGCGTGCGTTAGCCACCTTCACTTTAAGCTGTACTGCACCACTGTCAGAATGCAGGGCTGCACCGTATTTACAAGGATATGGTGCACCCCTGCCTTTCCCCTAGCACAGGGGCTGAGTTCAGCTGCCTAGCACCAACGCAGCCACTCTTGCACCATAGTGCAAGGGTGTCTGCATTGCAGGGGAAGATTGTTTATGTGCAGAAAGGTCCCCCTTCCTGCACCTAAGCAATTGAAATGGCATTTTTTATTGATTGTTTATATACAGGAAGGGTCACCTTCACAAAAAACAATCAATAGCCTTTTGTGGTTACTATGTGTGCTGCTGAAGGCAGCAGACATGGATCCACCAACAAAAGAGGAGAAATTAAACATTTCTCCTAGTTGCGCCTGTTTAAGACCAGGTTTTCCCTGGTCTTACTTTTGACATTGCCCCATATTTATGCCACCCTTGTACATAGGGGGCAGCGTCAAAATCAATGGGTGTTGCGGTTGAATGCCCACTGCAACTCCCATTGCTCACCCCTTTCCTGCTAAGTATAATGTGAAAGGGGGCCTCATTCACAAAGTGGCGTTAAGCCACATTAAGTGGCTTACATCTGCCTTGTGAATAAGGCGCAACCCCTATCGCCACCACAATGTTAGAAAAAGTGATAAGTGACGTTGTGGTGGATACAGGGGCTTGTACATACGCCCAGAGTGTCACAGTGAGTTGAGCCGTGCTACTGTGTTGTTGAGCACAATAATGACAAAACACACGTGTTTTAGTTTGAAAAAGGACAGATAATAATACCTTGAACAGAAGGGAATTACTTTGTGTCGGGATATGATCCTTGTGAAAGGACAGCATTCCATCTCTTGCATTGAGGTTAGCCATTGGCTGAATGAAGTGTGCCAACACACTCCCCAATGAGGTAAACAGTAGGGGGCAAAATAAACAAATGAATGACACATAACCAGACCAATTGATGAAAAACCTGCTGAAAGCCCCTACAAGTATCAAATATATATTTTACTAAAACATCTTGCTTATTTCCATACCTAAAAATCAGAGTAATAGATTTTTAAAACATTGTACCCTCATTTAGATTTTATTTGATGTGTCCATTAGAGTTTTAAGCGACATATTAGCATGAGGTTATTTTGTGTTTTGTTTATTATTTGTGGAGAGTTAATATGATCCAACTGGACATTTCGAGTGAATTCACACTCCATTGCACATTTGTGAGAACCCATAGAACATGGGTTAAATTGGAAATTCATAAGACCAATTCCTCAAAACACTCAAACTTCCAATGGTCATAGTCCCGTTCCCTACCCTCTTACACTCACCCCCAAATTGTCCTTTATGGACACATACTGGGTCACAATTCTGCCAATGTTCAGCCACACATACTCTCTGTCAAACTACCCGGGGCTTGAGCACGGGTTAATTTAGGGTTGCTTGTGACTTCACCCTAAGGAGGATTGTGGTTGCTGCTTGAGAAGAGTTACACCCCCCTCAACTAGTAAACCAATTTCGTACACACATGCACTTATTACTAACATATTTTTAACCACTTCAATGCTAAGTCATTTTGTCATTACAATTTGAAGCTGTTTTTGAGACATTTGCAGCAGGGATCAGGTAAGCCTTCATACTAAACAGAACAATTCCCAAGATACCCAGGGGGAAAAAAGGTATGCAGAGGAAACAAAGAAAAAAGCTAACATCTGGCAGAATTCTGGGTTTTGTTTGGAAAAAAATGCTGTGCAAGACAGTGGTTTACTATGCTAAGATTTCTTTATTCCCAGCTTTGAGAAGCTGGCTGAGTTGTACAAAATCATTCTTCTCACCTTAAATGTTGCATGTGTGTAAGTGGTTGTCAATATTTTCTATTTTTGTGGGTTTTCCCTATTTGTAGTTGTACAGGAAAGAGGTGTGAAATCTATGAGCGAACCTCAAATGCTTTGGGCTTCTGAAACGTAGGTAACATTCTAGCTTCAAAAAGGGGTCTTTTGTGTAATTCACTAATGTTTTTAATATAATCACAGAAATCTATATAACTGTGAAAGTAAGGCAGGTATAATAGAAATGGTAAAACCAAAAGGGATGATGGACGGAGTGTTGAACATTGCAAGAACTCACCCCCAGTCAACTGATCTGGGTTTAATCCATCATCATTCTTTAGTTCACTCCGCCACCCCAATTCAGACATGGCTATATGCAAATCAGTCTGACCCTGTGCCTCATGGGAACAGTCCAGCCCAAACTGCCAAACCTTGTCTTCCCTGGACCGGAAACAAGCATCCTAGGACCGGTTTCTGCCTAATCAGCTACCATCAGCCAGGCTAGCTTGAATCCAGTGGCAAAGTGAGCAAGGGACCCATGTCTGGGCATACCCTGCCAGCTTAGGGCGAACAAAGCAAAACCAAAGGGTGTGATGGACCGAATATTGAACATTGCGAGCACTCACCCCCAGTCAACTGTCTGGGTTTAATCCATCATCATTCTTTAGCTCACTCTGCCACCCCAGTTCAGACAATGCCATATGCAAGATAGTCTGACCCTGTGCCTCATGGGAATAATCCAGCCCGAACTGCCAAGCCATGTCTTCCCCGAACCGGAAACAAACATCCTGGGACCGGTTTCTGGCTAATCAGCTGTCATCAGCCAGGCTGGCTTGAATCCAGTGGCAAAGTGGGCAAGTGACCCATGTCTGGGGATACCCTGCCAAATTAGGGTGAACAAAGGAAAACCAAAGGGTTTGATGGACGGAGTGTTGAACAATGCAGTCAACTGATCTGGGTTTAATCCATCATCAATCTATCATCTATGATGCGAACTAGCAATCGCTAGTGCAAAGATCATTTCCATTTAATGATTGCACTCCTTTCTTGTTAACTTTGTCTTCCATTTTTTGGAATAGATAGTATACATAATTTTGATGTTTTGTTTTGTTTTGTTGTTTCTTTGGGATGTATGATGTATTTCTTGTATTCTTTTGATTGAACATCGATATTTATATGTGTGTAAATTGTATTGTATATTAGTGTAAATAAAGGAATGTATAGTAGTTCTATTTTTCTGCATAATTGAACCAAAAAAAGTTCTCAAAAGAAAATATATAAAAGAATGGCATACATAAAAATACCTGGTCAAACTAAAGAAGTTGTGGTCTGACCTTTACAAGTAAGAGCAGCTATAAATAAAGGTGGTGGAGGCGAATTTTTGTGTTTCTTGGGTTACATAGTCAGCATAAGACCAAGGGGGAGTCCTAGCTCATGTAAGCATGCAAAATGACTAATATGGACATGCATGACCTGCTTGCTCAACAAAGTGGGAGGAGCTAACAGTTGCTAATTTTGGTGAACACACCCTGACATTTACAGACTAGGAACAGTTGCAAGGACAGCTGCAAGCATAACTGAGCATGTGCGAAGGTGGAAGATGCTAAATATAGTTTGTTTCTAGGCAGATTGCAAGAGCAGTCAACACTGAGGGAGGACAGACCACATGGCGAGCACGTGGCAGCACATGGCAAACAAGATGGCTGCCGGAAATACAAAATGGCTTTCAGCTCATGCTAACAAATCCCTGCAATATTTAACAGATAGTCCTATTAGCATGAGCTAAATACATTCCTGTGATCCAGTAGGAACATAGAAAATATTTGCACATTCATTTTCATAAATTTATCAATGTCCTAATTCATTGCTAGGCACGCAATTTCCATTCTAAACATTTTATTAAGCGGGTATATGTGAAGTATAAGCAGGAATACAAAGGGAACAGAGCATCGGGTCATCATTAACATACAGATAGCAGGAGAGAGTAATGACCACTATTACAAACAGAATTATCATCTTTCTAGTCCTAAGCAAAAGAAAATCCTAAAATCATCTAGTAAACATTTTCAGGGCTCCTATGCATTTTAGTGACTATTCATTTAAGTTTCAGAGTAGCTAACAGGACATCTCTAATAAAAAAAAATTCCAATTGACTGTTACATGTTCCTGTTATGTGGGTTAGAACATCAATTGAATGCATTCAAGGAAAGGTCAAAGTCACATTTTTCAATTGCTCAGAAAAATGTTTTTTGTGCATAATAAATATAACTAATGAAAATATTAAAGCTACTAAATAGATTATTACAAAAACAATCCTGGCTCCAAGGGACCAGGAGGACCACACAGGGCCATAGGAATTAGGACAAAGAGCTGCAAAGGGCTGCTCCTCCTTAAAAAAGGAACATCCAAAGGGGTACATTATTAACAAGAAAAAGAAGTCCTTGGGGAAATTGAAGCTGCTGTACAACCAAGCCAGAAGGGAGTCTTCTCCCTGTGTCCATTTGAGCCTCACAGGCAGGCTCTTGTTTTTTCCACGGTGGAGCTGCACAACTCGCAAGTCAAGAATCACAGCCCAGTTTCAAGGGAAAAGTCTCTTCTTTCAGGATAGGGCAGTCACCCACCAGGGCAAATGCTCTTAGCGATCCTGTCCAATGTCTCAGGCAGTGCACCAGTTTCCTTCACTTCAATCTAACAGGCACCAGAGACACAGCACCTGTACCCTAAACTGAAGTCCTTCCCTAACTCCTGTATTGCTCTGCTGGGGCACTGCTCATTCGTTGGGGCCACACATTGCATCCAGAGTGCTCAGGTATCTCGTGACCAACAAACAAAGGTGCAAACTTGCATTCACTTTGGGACCAGGATTCAGAGGCCTGATGCTAGGATCTCTGAAGCAACCCTTGTTTCAAAAGGGGTCACCTCAAGCAAAGCCTCCTCGCCATTCTGGTCGGTCTGTGACTCTCAGCTGGGCATTAAATACTTGATCCATAATTTCTCCTTTCTGATTTGTGAACCCGTCTTTCGCCCAAGACAGTGGCAGGGGTACACACTTGATCACAGGGCTTCCGCCTTAACTGAGGTCCTAGTTGCCAGCAATGCCTGTGCTGGTTACCTTCACTTTGGCTTCAAGCTGGACTGATGCTGTTGCTGACTCCCCAGGCTGAATCTGATGTCCGGGCCCCTCTGGCAATGGTTGTAAGGCAGCAGCTATCTATTGGTGGACAGATCAAAGGGTCTTGAGACAAGGCACAGAAACAGTCTATCAACAGAGAGGATAGTCTCGGAATACTTCCTAATCTTGCGACGCCCCATATATTAGCAAGGCACCCAAGAACCACTTTCATGTATCTATGAGAGAGTGAAAAAAACCAACAGCCTGGACCTATTGGCAAGTATAAAAGGAACTCTTTGGTGAACTGACAAGAGTAATACATCACCCAATCCCAAGCAGCCAAGGAAGTCTGTATTCATTTACTAAATTGTGAGGAAAAGAGAAAACCAACACAGACATACTCTAAATCCTTACATTGGTTTATTCCTGGATACTAATCTGAAAACCCTCAAAAAAAGGAAATGTTCTACACTTTTGCTCATAAACTTTACATTACTTGTTCAGGACTGCAGACACTTCTAAAATGATTCTTCTTAATAAAAGCACCTACATTGTTTGCTTACGACCATGCTCTCATGTTATAGGAGAAACAGGAAAAATCTAAAACCTCTAATTTAACAGGGGTTCTTATCTATAAAGCAACATTTCCTTCAAAACATTATTTTGCTAAGGATCACATGGGCATCTTCCCTGCGTTCTACTTTTAATGATCCAAACTATGCAACATCAGCTTTAATAAGGACTGTCAGTTTATTTACACAGACTAGCTAATAAAAAACCAGCAATGGCCTTGCAAAACTATGTAGCATGGAATAACATACAATAATGATGTTATCACCTTAAAACTTGTAGAACAAAAACTACCCACATCTAGTTCCCTTTAAAGATCAAAATAAGGGAACAACAATCTAGACTATTTTCCTGTCATAATTTCATCAAACAGGATGGGTAGTAACATAACATATATACTAATTCATTTTATTAATGCTAACAATGTTTAAAACAGTATTACTGAATAGCCAATTACATGTCTCATTGCTATTTCACAGACAGCTTAGACAGGCTAAAATAAATTGAGAAAAGGAGAGAGCAACATACATATTACCTAGCCTTAATTTGTAGAGGAGCTAGCCTCCTTCCCCCATTTTGACAGTAGGAAACCTGAAACAGGTTTCACTTCTGTCAACACTATCAACCCCTATTTGTAGCAACTGGCCATAAACAAAGTTATAGGAGATACACAGCACTTTTGAGAGAACTTAAAAAACACTTGACACCCAAACCCCAATCCCTTTTAACAAATTTACAAGTGAAACATGAGGGCACATGAAGTCAAATAAATGTAATTGCCTCGGCTTTTAAGCATTAGTGCTGTATAAATATGGCAAAGCTTATCTGTTAATCAAAGTTCAGATATACCATTATATCATTTTCTATCATATGAGTACATAAAGTGCTTGCTTTTGCCAAAAATAGTAAAACTTCTCCTTCTCTCCGCTGTCGTCTTTCAAAAAGTTTGAGAGGTCAAAATGTCAAAGCAGACCTTGCTCTGGGAGCCAGGCTTCTAAATATAGAACTGACATTTAACTCTTCCCAGCTGTCCTATTCTGTGTGCAAATGCACCCCATTCCCCTGTTTGTCAGTTTAGAGTTAAGAAAATAACCTGCTCAATTTTTATATATGTTTTCAATTATAAGCAGTGTGCAGTATACTTTTCTAACAATATAGAAGTCAGCTGTTTGTATTGTATCTAAATGTTTGCATTTATCTGTTTTAAATTAGTGAATTTTGCCCAACTACGACTTTGATATTTGGGGCACTTAAAAATGAATATCCTAAATTCAAAAATACATCATATATACCCTTATAAAAATGAGGTTTTTACGCCTGTGCGTAGTTATATTTCATATGCAAATTACCTCATTATGTGGTACAACACAACTTAATTAAATGTTAATGCTAGGAGGTCACAGTATGAGTATTCATCTTTATAAATATTAAAAAACAAATTTAAAATCACTTATTTTTTAATAATTTTTTCATCATTAATATGTTTTTTTTAAATAAAACCAATCATTTTGATAATTCCACATAGGAAAAGCAAGCTACATTCCTTGCCTATCATATTTAGATGCATTCATTCAGAAGCCTAAGCACATAAGCCTAATTTGAAACATGAAACATTTGACGCCACTTTTTAAAAGGACTGTCATTATTTATTTTCAGAACCAACAATGTGCCTATGTAAAAAGGCCTTAAGAAAGGAAATCTCTACTTTAAATGTTTTCCTGTTATCTAAAATAATGAACCTGATTTTTGTAACTTTTTAAAACAGCAGTCTGAAATGCAAGATTATACCCCCTGTTTAACTGACAAAATCCTGGCTGAGTCAACATTCCTGTCTCTCTGTGGCCTACAATAAAAAAACAGCTGTTCCTCAGGGGCAGTTAAAACACAGCTGTTGGAAAGCTTCTTTCAGTGTTGAAATGGAAGCACGGTGACTGTCTATTTAAAACTGAGGCATTTCAATGCATGTTCTATAATATGTGTTTTAGTTCAACAACATCCAATTTACTCAGAAGATGTGTTTGCCTGTTTATATCTAACACAATGTATCTGAGGAAAAAGTTGTAACATTTCATAATTATTTATTTATTGCAAAAACACACACATTTTTTTTGTAGGCCTATTTTATTCCTATTCAATGTGAATTCTAAATTTATTTTTTAAGCATTAGCAGTTTGTACATGTGCAGAGTTACTTACTCTATACATTTATTAGTAACATGCAGTTATTTAGAATATCATATGGTTCATTTCTGGATTTTTATTTAATTTTTATTTAATATTAATTAAATGACATTTTGCATAACAGACTGATGACAGCAAGAAAACACAAACAAACATATTGAGCTCATTCCAGACATATACAGTAGGGATCATACACTCAGAACAAATGATACAGCGCGCTTAAGACCCATTATTTCACAAATAGCGCAATCGCTATTTACTAACAGGAGTTCCAATGTAAAACTGCGAACCACATAGACATTAAACACATGATTAACCCACAGATCAACACTTAGGACAGAAACAAAGGACAGCCCACAGACTGTACTTACACCAAACCATTTGTAAATACCAGTTGTAAGTCATATTTACAAAAAGCGCTTCTCAATAGTATTCCAAAAGACTGCAAAAAAAAACAGCCCAACAAACTGTTTTATTTCCAAGAAGCCAAAATACACTCAATTCACTTGCTTCAGCTGGCAGAACACCAAAGAATCGCTCTGCATTTCTCAAAAGTGCACAGAAAAGGATCCTAGTTTGTATTATTGTCATATTTTAATTCCCTGGGGATACAGAATCACCAAGGAAGAAATATGTTTTTATACCTAAACCTATTTAGGTATTCCCTTAGGGGAGCCGGCTAATTCACTTCACATCTCACTATGGTACCTCCAAAACGCAACACATTCTCCGATGTGTGCTTGAAACAGGCATGCCAAAAATTTTGCAAAATATGCAAATATTATAATCAAAGTAGCGCTTAAGGTACTCTTCGTACGTTGCAGAGAAACATCTCCTCATTACCTGCCTACATAAATTGCAATTTACATATTACATACATACAAATACAAGTATTGGCAAATCATACTAATCCAAAGCCACAGTAAGCGTTACTAAACTACCTTACCAATCCAAGGCATCAAAAACCAACATCAAGCGCCGCAGAACGACTCTTACGAAAGAAATGGTTGTCCAAATTCGAACTGCCAAGTTCTGAATAACCTAACGGTCTTTTTTAGAATACTCACGCCAAAAAGGGTTTCAGTCAGGAGTGACATCATGTGGAGGATCAAAATCAGGATGATCAGAAATATACTAGGCTACAGAGACAGAGAATCTCCAGAATCTCCGTGCACAGAGTCCCTCCTTAGTAGAGTCCTGTCCCGTCCTCCACAGTAGATTTCTGTCTCCTGACAAGATCACTCCTTAGATAGCCACCACTCTGATGAGGTCCACGTTGGAGCGCCATTTGTAGAAAATAAACACCTTCTCAGGGGTCCCACTGATACTTGGTCCTTCTAAACCTACAAAGAAAAAATTGGCACAGAAGCTGAAATATAAAAGTAACATCTTTATTAACCTCAAATGAGGGAGACTACGTCACACAGAAGCCTTAGCAACTGAATGAGGCAGTCTGAGGAGTACAGAAAACAGAGGCCTTAAATATGCTTAGGGTTACATAGTCAGCATAAGACCAAGCGGCAGTCCTGGCTCATGTAAGCATGCTAAATGACTAATATGGGCTCAGAGAAAGGCAAGGGAGAGCAACATGGAGAGATGGGAGGGAGAGGGACAGTGAGAGATGGTGAGCAGCCATCACAATGCAGGCATTACCATGCGCTGCCATTACGACGCTGCTTTTACAGCGCAAGTCGTTTCAACGACTTGCGCTGGAGGGCGCTGATGGATAAGGAATAGTTTAATTTTCTATTCAAACACCTTCCCTACTGTAACGTGGGCTGGAGTTGGAATAGAAAATTAAACTGTTCCACTATCCAGCGCTTACAGCACAAGTTGTCTTAACGACTTGCGTTGTAAAAACAGCGTCGTAATGGCACGCGGGGTAAAACCCAGCGTTGTAATGTCATATAACCGTGAGAGATAGAAGGGAGAGGGATGATGTGAGGGAGCGGGATGCTGAAAGATGGGAGGGAGAGGGATGCTGTGAGAAGGGAAGGAGAGGGATGGTGATAGATGGCAGGGGGAGGGATGGTGTGAGATGGGAGGGAGAGGGATGATGATAGATGGGAAGGAGATGGATGCTGTGAGATGGGAGGGAGAGAGATGATGATAGATGGGAAGGAGATGGATGATGTGAGATGGGAGGGAGAGGTATGATGATAGATGGGAAGGAGAGGGATGGTGTGAGATGGGAGGGAGAGAGATAATGATAGATGGGAAGGAGATGGATGATGTGAGATGGGAGGGAGAGGGATGATGATAGATGGGAAGAAGAGGGATGGTGTGGGATGGGAGGGAGAGGGATGGTGTGGGATGGGAGGGAGAGGGATGGTGTGAGATGGGAGGGAGATGATGAGAGATGGGAGGGAGAGGGTTGGTCATAGTTGGGGAGGAGAAGGCACTTTTCTGCATTGAAAGTTTGCTGACACCAGAGTATCTGCTCTACAGAACTCAACTACAACCCCTTCTATGCCTGCATGTACCTCAGTTACCTCCCCCATTCCACCAACCCACTCTGGTGCATCTCCTACCTTCACTCCACCTTCTCACAGAGAAAAACCTCAAGTAAGCCTTTTCACAATCTCTGTATAACAACTTCCTAGCTTTCAATCCACAACATGTAGAACTACAAGCCGGCCATCTCAGATGTCCATACATAAGAGCTGCCCTCTGTAATGATGAGTCCTTTTGACAACAGTCCTCTGTGCAGTGGGAGGGGCTGCATGCATGTGCAACATTTCTAACTCCCTGGAAGAGCTCCCAAAGTTGATGGAAAGAAAGACTTAGTACTTGGAGAACGGTTAGAATGCGAAGCAGTAAGCCACGGCCATTCCTCTCATACAGGCACTCAGGTGTCTCTCCCAAGCTGCAGGACGTCATCAGGCTCCTCGCACAATCAGGGGTCAACAACCACTTGCACAGAATACCCCCAACAGCCCACCTGCTTCCAGTGCATGACTTGAGCTTCATCCCTTTCTGTGCCTAGGTTTGTATAAATGGGAATGCAAATGAATCCCTAGGAGCATGGACAGAAGCCACACTCATGCACATTTTTAGTGCCCACCCATATTCGTCTCTCCCTTACCTTTCTGTTATCTCTCCCCTACACAGAATATCTATGAAAAAAGCCTAATTTGCTAATAGATTTACAGCTAATAGATTTACAGAAACACTAATATGACCTAATTTCCATCTGTCTGTTAGTTCATGTGTGATCTCATCTGTGCCAAGTCCTGAAGACAGGTGAATGCAAGTAATATCATGGAACGTGCTACAGTCGTGCCATTCACCCATGCCTCAACGCGTTATTCTACAGACATGCCCACACTGCCTTAAAAAATGAAATGGGGACTGGGCAAGGAAGATGGGTTTTAGACTTATGAATTACACTGTCCTTGGAGAGAGGCAGAAAGACGAAACTTCCCAAATGGGGGCGTTGTTTGAGAGTCAATGAGAATGAGAAGCAGATCCAAACACATTGGGAACACAGTAGGAATTGTCTCTACAATCTCCAATGAGGAAAATTAAGGAAGCAAAGGGCCATATGTATCAAGCAGAATTAAATTCGCAAACACCGCAATTTGCAGAATTTCTGCTTTTGCGATCGCAATTTTGCCAAATGGTATGTATAAGGCACATCTGCGTGCAAAATAAGGAATCGCAAAATTTGCAATTCCTTACTTTGCGATTGCATTTAAGGAATCGCAAATTTTGCAATTCCTTAAATGCAATGTAAGAAGCACCAAAAAAGGGCAATTTGGCCTTAAGGAATCGCAAATTACCACCAACTTCAAGTTGGTGGTAATTTGCGATTCCTTTGAAAAATGCACTTTTTTGCATTTTTCAAAGTGCTATGTGAAGCACATACATGCCCGTAGGGCATGTATGTGCTCCACATGTGCACCCATGCTTATTTCAGGGGTGCAACAGGGTGTCCTTTTGACACCCCTGCACCCTTGAAATTGCATTTTCAATTTGCTAATCGCAATTTGAGAATGTCTTCCCATTCATTCCTATGGGCCCATAGGAATGAATGGGTAGGTATTCCTTAATTGCGAATCGCAATTTGAGATTCGCAATTAGGGAATATGTAGGATTCGCAAACTTTATTGCAAATCCTACATACATAGCATTTTGCGATTCTCAAATAGAGATTCGCAAAAAATCGCTATTTGAGAATCGCAAATGTAGATGTTGACACATATGGCCCAAAATGCCTAAAGAAAAAGCCCTACTAAATGTCATAAAGGATTTTGTGTCAGAATATTGTCTAAAGAAATATGATCTGTTCATACGGATGTATGACATTACAACGCATGCTTTTACCACGCATGCCTTTACATCGTAGTTTTTACAACGCATGCTGTTACACCGCATAGCGCTTAGGGGTGCTGGATAGTGAATAGTTTAATTTACTATTCCAACTCCAGTCCCCGTGGATAGTAGGGAAGGTGTTGGATAGTAAATTAAAACTATTCCCTATCGTAGAGCGCCCTCCAGTGCAATGCGTTGTAATGGTTTCGTTGTAAAACCTGTGTTGTAAAAGCACTGCTTGGTAAAAGTTGCGTGGTAAAGGATGTTTCCCGTTCATACTTATTGTTTCCTAAAGATGTTATAATTCTAGTGTACCACTAGTGCAGAATTTCCATTATCAACTCCACAGAGGTATTCATTTTGTAGATATTATTTATGATACAATATCTATGCCAGACAATATTCTGACAATGATATTCTAGTGCCACTCCTCAAAATGTTTTAAAGTAACACTCAAAGTCCAACTAAACGTTCAAATAATACAAAGATCATTTCAAGCTACTCCACCAGGGCAGACACATGTCTTCATTTAAAGTTTGGCAAATGGGATGGTCCATTACAAAAGCAATATAATTTGATGTATTTTGAGTACAATAGGGAATAATATACTTGTAATTTGACAGGCAGGATATCCGTCAGCTTTTGGTGAACTATTTAACCTGCTAAACTCTGTATCTACCCTAATGTCATCAAAAACGTTTCTCCTTTCTGTGATATTACAATCATTATGCAGTTCTTAGAACATCATACAGTCAGCCATTGGTAGTCTAGGTATATATAGAGATATATGTCTACAACATGTGAAAGCTTATCTTATTCTTATTTTATTTCTTATAAACAGATTCTGAAGTATTCCCAAACTTCCTGTTTGGCGCTATTAAAAACATTCGCATGTAAATGCGAATGTTTACAGAGATAAAAAGTTTTTTACATAAAAATTATTTGATTTCAATATGCATAAATCGATCACAACATAATACCACAAAAAACTTGGTCCTTTTGTCGACGCATTTCGGTGTCTTTGTTTCTTGCACAGACACCTTCTTCAGGACAGAACATTAAAAAGCATCCAATCTTCATATGATTAATCTACAAATAAATACATACAATTAATCTCCTATTCCTCACGTGTGTACTTATTCTTACATACATTCTAACTCTAATCCTAGATCTTATTCCCTCCAATGGTATCAACAGACTCTGATAATTCTATTTACAAAGTCAATATTGAATGAATAGACCTAAATATATAGGTAAACATTCCTAGAGCTTGTTGCCCTTATACAGAATGCATGATTTCTGAAAGAAAAAGGAACTCCCTCCATCTTATTTTTGACCTTCTATCTTTTAGTGATCTATAAACATACATTAATCACTTACCCTCTTATGATGATATGTGGAGGGTAATAACTGTGAAACAGTATTTTAGACTTCCATCTATAAATTAGGTTAGTCTCTCCACATCTGTTGGAGGTAATTACTATTAATACATCTTGTCTGGTTTTATTATACAGATTCTTATTATAGTTGTTGAATACTCACATCAGGGGCCTTCTTTGTACTAGCCCTCTTGATTTGAAGCCTATCTTCAGTTACACTCTTGTTAAGGCGGCCAATTTGTTAGTACCTAATGGTAAAGGTTGACAAAAATCACCATGTGGCCATTCATATCAATTTTGTGCCCACCCTTAAGCTTCTATCTCCAACAGGACTCACCTCGTATTGAGGATGTTGTTCACTCCTTTCCGTAGTTCAGTGGGTGTATATTTTTAGGGTGTTTATTACTTTTATACCCTGTGATTTCTTCCACCGCCACTCATCAATGTCTGGACAAGGTTAGAATCTATAACACAAATACCTGGTCTCAGAATCCATTTTCTGGTTGGATTTGAAAGCATTTGAATACTCTATTTCCACTATCTTCATGTTGTTAGCTGCTCATTTAAACACGTTTTATTCCCCCTATTTCTTGACTTCGACAATCCTACCTTGTTACAGAATTCTGAAGGGATTAATGTATATCCCAGATTTTCTTGTATTTATTATTATGGAGCAAATGTCTCAAATCACAGGCCTGTCTCTATCTTTGTTGACAGCAACCCTATCTCCCTCATTACAGGTTTCAGTCCCACTCACGGTATTGTGTTAATTAAGAGAGCAACAGGCATTTTATAAATGCTCCAAAGTAAATCGAGTGTAAAAGCTACCACTCCTTGCTCCCCTTTAAATCAAGTACAGAAGGGGAAACCTCCCGCTCCTCCGTAGCACAAAATATCGCTACCGTGCTGCTCCTTACCTCCTCGTACTTGGACGTTCTCCGCCTCTGGGTTTCTTGGCCGGAAATAGATACCCAGACTTGGTCTCCCGTCGGGTTTTTATACTGTTTGATAACATTTAAATTGAATAATTGAAGCTAATAATTAAATATATTTACGTAGTTGCCACCATATTTGTAGTTTCTAGAACGCTATAACTACTGCTCCCACTGTTGTGACCTTCGCGAGAACTTAAAGAGGTTAAGACGTCTCACGGTTGTCATAGTGATTTAATGCAACAGCGCTGCCATTACAGTAGTTTTATGCAACTAACCCCGTTAGTTCTAATTGTAGTATTTATATGAACTTTCGGTCATATTTATATCACAGTGCTCTTTATCATATCTGACCTAGTTTATCTATTCCTTGTGTTATTGTAACAATATATTTCTCATATATTCACGATGGTATACTGGGGGCTAGAATGTTTTGCGGTTGCCTTGGTACTTGAAGGGCCAACTAAGCTGCCATAATAGTAGTTTAATATTTGAATTTTCCCGTTTTTTAAAATCATTTTCATCTATATGGGAAATAGAGATTGTATTGATGTCCCCGCAGTGTAAAACGAGCATACATAACCTGGCTTCTCCTATTTTTCTCCCAGTTATTGTGATGGTATTGTCCCATCAAGCTCAACGCGTGCTGCATTATAGTATAAATATGTATATGTTGTTTACCTTTTCAAGCATGATCTCCCTAGCTTCAACATATTGAGGTCTATTCATTCATTTCTTCTCAATAGACCAATTGTATTAATCATTTCCCTAAGTACAATTGTACTACCATAGAGGTATATTATTAATTCCATAACATTATGGTATTAAGTTAACCTCCTGACAGAGCACTGTCCAACTAATAGTGCAAAGATGGTTGCGCACACTGATAAATCAACATAGTGTTACATTTTGGCACAAATTCCTAAAACATGTGGTGAAAATCAAATTTGCCAAAGACAACACCTATACAGACATAATACTGTATATTGTTAACTCCATAGTTTAAATACAGTCCTATCTATAGGGGTCATATATTCTAGGGCTGAGTTTTTCGATGTTACTGCAGTTGTTCCTTCTCTCTAAGTTCATCTAATCAATCTTTCCCACTCTTCTCGACTATTCAGCCCGCGGTGGTATGTTTTGAACTTTGACTTGAAGAATTGTTCTCTTTGTTTCCTCTTTTTGTCAATGTCACCGCCTCGGACCGATGTTTTAATTTTTTCAAGGATAAACCACTTGAGTTCTTCTGTCCTGTGGTTCTTTTCAATCCAATGCTCCACGAGTGGAGCGTTCTATATCTGTTTATTAATAGCTGATCTATGTTCTGTGAGACGAAGGCGCATTTCGCGTCCCGTTTCACCAACATACCCTTTAAGACATGGGCAAATAATCAAGTAAACAATATTCATGGTCCTACAGTTTACATGATCATTCATCCAGTGTGAAATGCCATCCATCTCAATTTTTTCTGCTTTGATGATGGTCTTACAATGCATGCATGTACCACATGGTAGATTTCCTCGAATCTTAGTGGCGTCCTTGATGCTAGTCTGATAATTCATCTTAGGCTCCCTATATGTTTTAACTAAGTGGTTCCTGATTGTTTTATTGCGTCTATCAGCAAAGGTGTGTTTTTGTAGCCGTGTCATTCCTGGTTTATTTAACAATGACCAATTCTTATTGATCAGATTTTTTAATTTATCGTTCATTCCATTGAAATTCGAAACTATAACTATTCCTTGGGCCGTATTAGCTGTTTCATTCTTTGGTTCAAATAAGATGTCTCTATTATAATACTTGGCCCTTTTATAGGCTTCTTTTATTAGTCTTTTTGGGTAGCCTCGCTGTTTAAGTTTGACTTTAAGAGTTTCCGCATGTATCTCAAATGTTTTTCTATCACTACAGTTTTGTCTAATCCTTAAAAACTGGCTAGATGGGATACCATCTTTCTGGCTTCTTGGATGGTAGCTAGTGTGGTGGAGCAAAGTGTTTCTATTGGATGGTTTTACAAAAAGTTCTACAGACAGTTTCTCATCCTCCGCCTGGATTTTTGTATCTAAAAAATCAATATACTCCTGACTTTTATGTGCTGTGAATTTTAAATTTGAATCGCCTTAGTTTAGCCATTCAAGAAAATTGTCCAGCTCTGATTATTCACCGTCCCAAATAAAAAGCACATCGTCTGTAAATCTAGACCACAGTTTGATGTTCTCATAGAACGGACTCATTTCGCTGTAGCTATGGCGTTCTCTCAAATTTGCCCACATATAGACATGCCAGACTGGGAGCACAGGTGGCTCCCATGCTGGTCCCCTTAGTCTGACAGTAGAGATCCCTATTGAATAAAAAGATATTGTTCACAAGAATTATCTCTATGCATTCAACAATGAAGGTGTCTAGAGAGGAAAGGTCACCATTTTCTTGACACAATATATCCTTCATCATTGTCACAGTGTCTTGGTATATTGGTATATAGGGACTCTATGTCCAAACATACCAACCACTCTCTATTTTTATTAAAACAAAGGCCTTCTATTGTTGAAATCATATCAGTTGTATCCTTAATATAAGATGGAAATGTTTCTACCAGTGGCCGAATAAAGTGATCCACATATTTGCTCAAGGGTTCAGTGATGGAATCAATCCCCGAAACTATGGGTCTCATTGGGGGCTCCTCCATGCTCTTATGTACCTTTGGTAACCCATATAATGCTGGTATCCTAGGGTGTTCATTAATCAAGAATTTATATTCTTCATCACATACAATGCCGTCCTCCTTCGCTAAGTTTACATGATTATACACCTTATGTTTAAGTTTATTCCATTCATCAATGATAGATTTTCTATAATGTAATTCATTATCTATGAGGACCTGCATCCTTCGGTTGTAGTCTTGTGTATCAAGCACCACTATGCTCCCTCCTTTGCCTCTCGGCTCAATTGTAATCACATCATAGCTAGAAAGATTCTCAAGAGCTAATCTTTGGCAGTGTGATAGATGATTCTCTGTCCACACTTTCTTCCCTAGTAAATTTTCCAGGCCGCTGGTAATGACCTTCTCAAATGTATCTACTTCCTGACCCACTAGACCACTACTGGGTGTCCAGTTAGATAGTGGCTTCAAGCCTGATTTATTATTGGAGCATAACATTTATTTCCATTCAAAGAATTTTCTTATCCTGACCTCCCTAAAAAGATCCCTTACATCTGTTTCAATACTGAACCTGTACCCCTGATTACTAGGTGCAAACCCAAGGCCCTTTTCTAAAACAGATATTTCATCTACCATTAGAGTTTTAACTGACAAGTTTATAATGGGTGCCTTGAATATATCAACATTCATTCCTAATCCTTGTGGCTGCGTGTTCTCGTGTAGGGTCTCCTCATGTTGCCTTCCCTCTGTTGGTTGCCCTGACGGCCCCGCCCCCTCGTCATGAATCCTCGGGGTTGTCTCCTTGGTTGTTGCCCAAAAAAAAAGGGTAATCTCTACTGTTTCCTGCTCTCTTCTCTCTACATTCATTTCTAATTCTGCTGTCTGAACTCCTCTCACTCTCGGAGTCTGAGCTGTTGTAAGAAGTGTCCGAGAATGTGACATTCTTCTTGAAATATCTGTTCTTATTATATTGATTACCCCTATGGATAAATTTGGGTACAGCTGACTGATCATAGTAATCTTTCTGTAAGTATGGATAAACCACTTCTGTATTGAATTTGGCTATATCCTTCCATAATTTGTTGGTCTTTTTATTGATAAGATAGTCTTTGTATCCAGTGATGTCGTCTTGGATCTCCTCTAACTTACGCTTTGCTTCATCTAAAGCCATACTCTCATTGAGTTGTCTTTCAAGGGTTTCAGTTTCCTCCCTTTCTATGACAATGATTTCCTGGGCTGTTTCAATCACAAGCAACATCCAGTCGTGACTGCAACGGTTCACGATTAGTGTCCAATTCTCTTTAAATGTATAATTTTTAACAAAAAGGCCTGGCTCATTTTTAGTTTGCAAACCTTTGGGAATGGAGCCCTTTTTACAGTATTCAGTTATAAACTCAGCATGTAGCTCAGTATGGATTATCTTTTTCTTTAAGTTCCATCATTTATTCCATCTATCATCGTCATTTTTTGATAGTGTTATGGTGTTAATTGTTTTCGAAGTACCACTTATAAATTTTTTTTAATTGGTCTTCTGAAACCCGAAATGTATGCATTGTATCCATGATACTAATTTCCTCACTCTCCAGCTACAAGAGCTGTAGTATAACCTCCAAAAAAAGAGAGTTTCCCCAGGCGAACCAGAAAGGACCGGGTTTTACAAAGTTGTCAAAAACGTTTCTGCTTTCTGTGTTATTACAATCATTATACAGTTCTTAGAACATCATACAGTCAGCCATCTGGTTGGATTTGAAAGCATTTAAACATGTTTTATTCCACCTATTTCTTGACTTCGACAATCCTACGTTGTTACAGAATTCTGAAGGGATTAATGTATAGCCCCATATTTTCTTGTATTTATTATTATGGAGCAAATGTCTCAAATCACAGGTGTGTCTCTATGTTTGTTGACAGAAACCCTATCTCCCTCATTACCGGTTTCAGTCCCACTCGCGGTATTTTGTTAATTAAGAGACCAACCCGCATTTTATAAATGCTCCAAAGTAAATCGAGTGTAAAAGCTACCACTCCTGGCTCCCCTTTAAATCAAGTACAGAAGGGGAAACCTCCCGCACCTCCTTAGCTCAAAATATCGCTACTGTGCTGCTCCTTACCTACTCCTTTTTCTGTGCCTCTGGGTTTCTTGGCCGGAAATAGATACCCAGACTTGGTCTCCGGCTGGAGAGGGAGGGCGTACCTTTTCCTTTCACAAATCATGCCTTCTATATAAAGGCAACAAGCTCCAGGAATGTTTACCTATATATTTAGGTCTATTCATTCAATATTGACTTTGTAAATAGAATTATCAGAGTCTGTTGATACCATTGGAGTGAATAAGATATAGATTAAGAGTTAGAATGTATGTAAGAATAAGTACACACGTGAGGAATAGGAGATTAATTGTATGTATTTATTTGTAGATTAATCATATGAAGATTGGATGCTTTTTAATGTTCCGTCCTGAAGAAGGTGTTTGTGCAAGAAACAAAGACACCGAAATGCGTCGACAAAAGGACCAAGTTTTTATTGTTGAATTATGTTGTGATCGATTTATGCATATTGTAATGAAATAATTTTTATGTAAAAAACTTTTTTATCTCTGTAAATAGCATTTACATGCGAATGTTTTTAATAGCACTAAACAGGAAGTTTGGGAATACTTCAGCATCTGTTTATCAGAAAAAAATAAGAATAAGATAAACTTTCACGTGTTGTAGACATATATTTCTATATATACCTAGACTACCAATGGCTGACTGTATGATGTTCTAAGAACTGTATAATGATTGTAATATCACAGAAAGGAGAAACCTTTTTGGTGACATTAGGGTAGATACAGAGTTTAGCGGATTAAATAGTTCACCAAAAGCTGATGGATCTCCTGCCTGTCAAATTAAAAGTATATTATTCCCTATTGTACTCAAAATACATCAAAATATATTGCTTCTGTAATGGACCATCCCATTTGCCAAACTTTAAATGAAGACATGTGTCTGCCCTGGTGGAGTAGCTTGAAATGATCTTTGTATTATTTGAACTTTTAGTTGGACTTTGAGTGTTACTTTAGAACATTTTGAGGAGTGGCACTAGAATATCATTTGTCAGAATATTGTCTGGCATAGATATTGTATCATAATAATGCCGATTTTGCTGCTTACTCACCTGGCTGACCTTCCTGAATGTGAGGAGGGTGTTTGAGAGACCTTTCACGGCCGCCGCTTTGCGGGCGCCGTTCACCGGACATCGGGGCTGATTCTTAGACTCTGCTGAATCTGTGGGACTGCGAGGCCCAGCAGGCCACTTGCTACACACCTGCTGCCTCTTCCCACATTTGACACGCCCCGCCTGCCTCCTTATCTTTCCTGCACGGCCCCCGCTCCTCGGGTGCCGTTTTTGCTGCTTTCTCGCCTGGCTGACCTTCCTGATTGTGAGGAGGGTGTTTGAGAGACCTTTCACGGCCCCCGCTTCGCGGGCGCCGTTCACCGGACATCGGGGCTGATTCTTAGACTCTGCTGAATCTGTGGGACTGCGAGGCCCAGCAGGCTACTTGCTACACACCTGCCTCCTTATAATTGCATCATCATCATCCTTCCGCGACGCGGGATCACGCGCGGGCTAAGCCCGGGCAAAGGGCGGGCCCTCTGTGGCCCTCCGAGGCCTGTAGAGTCTGGTCTGGGCCACAGCTCTTGGTTCTGCATATTGTTTTGAAACCTGCTTTTAGATTAGCTGTTTTGGGTCCATTTAGTGTGAGTAACTTTGCTTACTTTTAAATATTACTGATGGTTGCTTTGATGTGGTAATTGCTGTTGTATATTGTATCAGCTAGTCTTTGACCCCCGGTATAGGGATGTGTACACGGGAAACTCGAAGCAAGGCTGCGGCTGGTGCTTCTAAGCTGACGGGCACATTGGACAACTTTATTGTGCGCACAAACACTCTAATTGATGAGGGGATTGCCCTCATGGAAAGAAGAGTGTCTCAGGATCTTGCATTTGCGAGAAGATCATCTTTAGGCCTTATAGCCTCTGCTCGCACACCAAACAAAACCCAATGCACTCTCCAACTAGATCCTTCCCAAGCTACACCCGTGACCCACCCTATTTCTACCAGCCAATCTGTACTCCCGGTTTCTGCTCCTCTGATGCCCCTCAAAGTAGCCCCTCTTACCCCTTCAATGGCTCTCGATAGCTATCAACGATCATAATACAACTATCGCACAAAGAGGTTTGAGGGAGGGCGCTATTCCTAAAAGCTTCCAAACATCAAGCAAGGATAGTGCTGATCCAATAGTTATAGTTGATGGGGCAGGAACTCCCAGTGATTCAACTAGTACTTTTTGTGGGCCAGAGGTGGGGAGGGATATCGTGGCTACTATAGAAAATAGTGAAGGCAGAGCTGAGGGGTATCGTGTTTCACAACCTCTATCATTGGGTATCCCTGATGATACAGCCTCAACCCCAAGCTTAGCAAATCTTCTTGAAGAGAGTAGCCTGGTTGAATCCTTTGATGCGGCTGAAGACAGGAATGGTATTTTTATGAGCTCTATAGCTGAGCTCATTGAGCTCATTAAATCCTTACTGTCCCCCTTGGAGTCTAGACTACAAGGCATCGAGGAGCAACTGCAGGCCTTAAATCTGGAATTGAAAGCCAGACCAAAAGTTCCTGCAAAAAAGGCAACCGGTGGACCAGCATTGGCTAGCGCTAAACCACCATTGTCTAATACACAAGTTGCAGGGAAGAATCTTACCCCTCAAGTGTGTTTGTCTAAAATACCTCCAACCAAGGTTAATATAAATAGTAGTAACAAACTGCCCTCCACTGTGTCTAGTAAACCCCAGAAAGTAAATGGCCCTATTACTCCTGCCCCCAAACCTCCCATTACCCTTGATCCTAAACCTCCTTCATCCCATCCAGCGAACCTTAAAATACGCCGGAATATTAATTTGCCCCCTGATGCCCATCACTATATAATTGTTCTAACAGGTGTCCCTGAGCTTTCCTCCTCATCAACAGAATCGTACTGGGCTCTTAAAAACAAAGTCTGCCACTGGTTAGATAGAAACTACCCACTTCCACCCAACATTCATAGTAATCTACTTATGGTGGAGAGAGCACCATGGGTGGGTGAGAATCAAAAAAATCTCCAGGGTGACTGTGTTGTTGTTACATTTGAGGATCCGCGTACGGCGGAGTATATCCGTGCTAGACCCCCATGTAACAACAACTCTTCCATTCTAGCTAAATCCCTCTCCTATTTCTATATGCTTGCAGATCATCACAGCAATAGGTGGAGCTGGTTAAGGGCTCCAAACTGTATAAGCAGGGGGCCGAGAGAAGAGCCTTTTCAGGAATATAATTTACATCAGTGGGATGGGGCGAAGAAGGAGGGTGGAGCACAGTACAAAGGAGAGCAGGTAGGCCCCCTTTTGGGTTTAATCAGTTTCAGGGGGAATGGTATGACCACCAGCATAACCCCCCTCCATTAGCTTGTTTTAATCACTTCAGTGCCTTGGAAGCAGTCGATTGACATTCGATTCTTGTCTCCGGCCAAGAGGTTTCGAGGGCGGAGGCAGGGTCATCACAGGCTATATCTACATTTGGAAAAAAGTCTGAGGTGTCTATGGATGTGGCCACTAGTATGATTGAACTGGTTTGTACCCCATTACCTACAACCATTGTTACAACCGTAGCTCTTTCTTCAATTAACATCATTTCCTGGAATATAGCAGGATTAAGGAAAAATCTTGAAAACCCAGACTGGAATGATTTTATTGATCCCTTTCATATTTGTATGTTTCAGGAAACTTGGTGTTTATCCCCACAATATAAAAATGGGTACTCCACATATTTTGTCCCAGCAGTTTCTATAGGAAAAGGCCGCCCCTCAGGGGGTTTGCTTATCTGGGTAAAGGTGAACCTGAATTGTATTGTTACTATGCATAACACTCAATCCAATGACATCTTGCATATTTCCCTGAAAAGCCCATATGGGGGCATTGTCCATCTGTTCTGTGTTTATGCAAGAGGGGTACAGGGTGGGTTAATCTCACAAACGATTGAGCTGTTAACTGTTTGAGCTTCCACTCAGGTCTAAAATCTTGTTGGGGGGTGATTTTAATTGTACATTTGAACCCCTAGATGATGAGGATGTTTTGGGTTTAAATTCCGAGGATTGGAGACAGGCCGTACCTCCTTTAGCGTTGGCCCCTATTAAGAAGTGGACTGCCAGAGCAATACAGTTGAATGCATTAGCTTTGGAGCATAATTTAAGGGCACTAAATGGCCCGACTACCTTCGATCGTAATGGGGCAATGACCTATAATAGGATAAGCTGCCCATCGCGAATCGATTACATCTTTTTAGATGTTTATTCTTGGGCTAGTTTAAAAGATATGGAAGTCAGGCAGTCCTCAGATAGTGACCATAACCCATTATGTATGGAAATCAATTGGGCATACGGGTTCAGCAACAACGGGGGGTCAGAGATGGTCACGAAGGACGTTCTCCCCTCCAATTGTAACCGGAAACTGAGGTGGGATGTGATAAAATGTGAAAAGGAGAAAATTAACAGTATTAGGGATTTAGTCAAAGCAGAAACTTCCAGCCTTGCATTGGTGGATTGGGGAGAGGTTTCCTCTCAGGGGCACAAATTATTGGGTCAGTACAAAAATCTGAAAGATAAAATAGGAAAGTATTTCCTTAAAAACACCCAAAAGAACTCTGCGGTGGCTAATAGACCCCTGAAGGCGAACCTGTGTTATACAGCAGAATGTAGAGCCAAGAGGAAAGCCATTGGGTTAGCGATAAAACTAAAGGATCTGATGGCAGTAAAATTAGCTAGAAAGGAGTACCGTGGCTCAATTGCCTCAGCAAAGAAAAATTGGGAGGAAGACCATTGGCAGTAGCTTAAAAATGCTGCCAATTGGAAGAACTCTACCATTTTCTGGAAATTGATTAATGTGTCAGACCGGAGGGGTGTTGACTAAGCATGGGCGTAAAATCCGCTCCGCTCGCGGATTTTTCGGATTTTCGGCAAATTCGCAATCCGCGAACGCTCGCGAATTTGTCGAAAATCCGTGAATCCGCTCGCGGCGGATTTTTTGCTTGGTTGCGGCGCGCGGCGTGGTGCACGGCGTTCACTTTCCGTCATTTTAGCGTTTGCCGAGTTGTTTTTCTTTGCGAGTGACGCGCCATTTTAGATCTTGCTGCGTGTTCCCGCGGGAGTTTGTCGCCCGCGAATACGTACTCGCGGCTTGCCACCTTGCACAGCACACCTCGCGAGAGTTCGCAATTGCGAACACGTAGTTGCGGCGGAAAGGAACAATCTCGCACTTGCGAAATAGAGATTTTGCAATTTCGCACAAGAAAATCACCAGCAAACAGGATAAACCTTCAGAAAATTATGATTTTTATCAGAATCACTCCTCAGGTTGACATTTGCATGGCCTTTTTTTTTGCAAGGAGTCCATTTTGGGGGGGGGAGGAAGGAAGTGCCCCACAGTCTCCAACTTCCTGTTCCTGTCCAGCAGGCTCCTCCCAGTGCTTTGTCCATCTCCTGGTCACTTTCATTTGGATCTGGAGCTGGAAGGATTACTTTTTGTGGGTGCTGCTGGATATTTGGATTTGAGGCCTTTTTGACTGTCTTTGGATCACTTTTGGATTAGAAATCAACTTTCACAAGTAAGTTTGTTTGGGGCATTACAGTTGCTGCAAGTACAATTTTGGAACTTTTTCAGAAAATTTTATAAATTATATTGTGGGTAGCCACAGTATCCAGTAGGACCAGGGTTGGTTATGGGTGCATGATACAACTGTTTTGTTGAATTTAAACACCATTGAGGCCATGGATGGGCTGGGATTGTGCAGATTTTATTGTTTTTTGTCGTTTTTTTGGGCCTGCTGGTGTGGCCCTTTGCCCAGGGGTGGTGAGTGTTGCATGGGCCTAGTCTTTCTGTGGGGTGTCTTCTTGAATTTAAACATAATTGAGGCCATGGATGGGCTGGGATTGTGCTTATTTTATTGTTTTTTGTCGTTTTTGGGGGGCTGCTGGTGTGGCCTTTTGCTTGCCCAGGGGTGGTGGTGGTGCATGGACTGAGTGTGCCTGTGGTGTGGTCTCACTCTCTTTGATGTAAACATCATGGATGGCATTGGATTGTGGTGATTTCTGGCTGTTTTTCTGTTTTTTGGGGGTGTACTGTTGATGTGGACTGGCCATGTGGGTGGTGGTGGTGGCCATCTTGAGTGCTGGCTGGTACAGGCAACATGTGCTTGGGGTGTAAGGGGGCCATTTTGAGGTGAGGCAGTGTCTGAGGCCTGCACTTATTTTGCCTACTTTTCATCCCTTATGCCCAGGGGTAGTGAGTGTTGCATGGGCCTAGTGTTTCTGAGGGGTGTCTTCTTGAATTTAAACACCATTGAGGCCATGGATGGGCTGGGATTGTGCAGATATTATTGTTTTTTGTCGTTTTTTTGGGCCTGCTGGTGTGGCCCTTTGCCCAGGGGTGATGAGTGTTGCATGGGCCTAGTCTTTCTGTGGGGTGTCTTCTTGAATTTAAACATAATTGAGGCCATGGATGGGCTGGGATTGTGCTTATTTTATTGTTTTTTGTCGTTTTTGGGGGGCTGCTGGTGTGGCCTTTTGCTTGCCCAGGGGTGGTGGTGGTGCATGGACTGAGTGTGCCTGTGGTGTGGTCTCACTCTCTTTGATGTAAACATCATGGATGGCATTGGATTGTGGTGATTTCTGGCTGTTTTTCTGTTTTTTGGGGGTGTACTGTTGATGTGGACTGGCCATGTGGGTGGTGGTGGTGGCCATCTTGAGTGCTGGCTGGTACAGGCAACATGTGCTTGGGGTGTAAGGGGGCCATTTTGAGGTGAGGCAGTGTCTGAGGCCTGCACTTATTTTGCCTACTTTTCATCCCTTATGCCCAGGGGTAGTGAGTGTTGCATGGGCCTAGTGTTTCTGAGGGGTGTCTTCTTGAATTTAAACACCATTGAGGCCATGGATGGGCTGGGATTGTGCAGATTTTATTGTTTTTTGTCGTTTTTTTGGGCCTGCTGGTGTGGCCCTTTGCCCAGGGGTGGTGAGTGTTGCATGGGCCTAGTCTTTCTGTGGGGTGTCTTCTTGAATTTAAACATAATTGAGGCCATGGATGGGCTGGGATTGTGCTTATTTTATTGTTTTTTGTCGTTTTTGGGGGGCTGCTGGTGTGGCCTTTTGCTTGCCCAGGGGTGGTGGTGGTGCATGGACTGAGTGTGCCTGTGGTGTGGTCTCACTGTCTTTGATGTAAACATCATGGATGGCATTGGATTGTGGTGATTTCTGGCTGTTTTTCTGTTTTTTGGGGGTGTACTGTTGATGTGGACTGGCCATGTGGGTGGTGGTGGTGGCCATCTTGAGTGCTGGCTGGTACAGGCAACATGTGCTTGGGGTGTAAGGGGGCCATTTTGAGGAGAGGCAGTGTCTGAGGCCTGCACTTATTTTGCCTACTTTTCATCCCTTATGCCCAGGGGTAGTGAGTGTTGCATGGGCCTAGTGTTTCTGAGGGGTGTCTTCTTGAATTTAAACACCATTGAGCCCATGGATGGGCTGGGATTGTGCAGATTTTATTGTTTTTTGTCGTTTTTTTGGGCCTGCTGGTGTGGCCCTTTGCCCAGGGGTGGTGAGTGTTGCATGGGCCTAGTCTTTCTGTGGGGTGTCTTCTTCAATGTAAACATCATGGATGGCATGGGATTGTGCTCATTTTTCTGTGTTTTGTCGATTTTTTGGGGTGTATAACTGAACTGATGTTCCTCTGTCTTCCATTGCTTTTAGGTGCACAAGAAGACTCAATAGAACCACCAGTGCCAGGAAGAAGTCCTGCAGCGGTGTGTGCAGCATAACGTCACGCGACGTCACGTCTGGACACAGAACCCTCTGCAACTCGTGCAACTGCTGCCTGCTGACCTGCTCTGAAGAAGATGGCCCCAAAAAAAGTAACCCGTAGCTCCTCTAGCAAGAAAGGTGCCAGTAAGGAGCAGAAGAAGCAAGTTACCAAGGACACTGGTGTGCCGCCCGCCCCTTTTTTTGGGAGTAAAAAAAAAGTATGCCTGCAGCAGCTGCAGCGGGATCTGCTGGGGACCAAGCTGGCAGCAGCACCCCCGCTCCATTGGGCTCAGTGCCACCACCACCACCACGCCAACTTAAGTCCAAGCCCTTGAGTGCTGCAGAGGCAGCCAGTATACTTCTTCAATCACCATCGACCAGTGATGTTGGCTCATCGCAAGAAAGCATCAGCAATGTCCCTCAATCAACACAGGTTGTTGTAGCTCATCTGACGAGTGTTGAACAACCACAGCCGCAACAACAATCACATGTGCAAGTACAAGCCCAAGTACATGTGGAAGGAGAGGCAGCGCAAGGAGATGCGCAAGCAGAGGTGCATGGAGGGTCACAACAAGTGCCCACAATAGTTGTTCCTCCCGAAGTAGGGGCACATCAGGAAATCGACAATCAAGGCGAGGTATCATTTGAGGAAGCCACTCCTCCTGATGATCCTTCATTGTCTTCCACACCCCTAGCAAGGAAGAGATCAAGGGTGGTGTCTACATCCTCTTCAAGCACACCTCCTTCTGATGATACGGATCAAACTTGGGAACAAACAAAGGTAGTTAAGCGTAAAAGGAAGCTCGTCCAAAGTCTCAGACTTATGGAGTGTGATGAGTCTCAACAAGAAGTGGCGGATACTGCTGCTGATGAAGACTCTGCCAACGACGACCCAGTCATCATAAAGGTCACTGCAGCCCCAGCGGGCATGCAGCAAACAGACATTTTGACCCTAGCCCGAAGAGCTGCTGAGCGTGATGATGATGTTGTCGATGAGGAGGCAGTGGAAACACCACAATCATTGGAGTTAAGTAGTACACCAACTCGTCCCGCTTCCATATTTCTTTCTGGCAAGAAGAGACCTCCGTCAACCTCGACCTTAATTAGTGGCGGTGAAAGTGCAAAACGTACAAAAGTTGGGCAATCCAGATCCTCCACTTCATCTGGCATTAGCTTCATGACCACCACCACCAGTATCGCCGCCTCCTCCAGGTCCCACAGACACTTCAAGTCCCCAGTTTGGGACTTCTTTACTGTTTGTCCCAAAAATCCAAAGTTTGCCATTTGTACCCTTTGTAAGCTTGCAGTTAGTCGTGGTAAGTCAGGTACCAACTATGGTACCGGCGGCCAGAGAGGTCATCTTGAGAGAAAGCACACTGTCAAATGGTTTGCGCACCTAGATGCGATCAAGAAAGGCCAAATTCAAGGAAACGTTGATGTTTCATCTGATGATGACGAGCAGGAAGAAGACGTGTCAAACACTTCCCTTACACCCAGTACCCCTGTCAGCAGCACACCCAATGTGAGGCACACTAAGAGTGTTGGAGCGAGTGAGACACCAACGCACAAAAGTTCACCAGCGAGCAAAATTGGGTCAACGAAGTCATTATCAGCCCGTAAATGCTTGGTCCAGGGCAACATTAAAACAATGCTTACTTCAGACGTGCCATATGAATGCAACCACCCACTGACGCGTCTGTATAACACTAAGCTGGCTAAAATGCTAGCTATGGACCTTCTACCTTTTTCTTTTGTAGAAGCGGTAGGTTTTCTTGAATTAGTGGCAACGCTCTGCCCTAAATGGAAGGTTCCGAGCCGGTTCTATTTTGCCAGAGTTGCGGTTCCAGCACTACATGAAGATGTGCTGCAGGCGATTGGGGCAGCTTTGCAGAAGAGTGCTGTTCACACAATACATCTGACAACAGACATGTGGACCAGTGGCCCAGGCGATGATTACATGTGCATCACTGCACACTGGGTCTCTTTTTCAGGTGTTAAAGCAAAGCTAAACGCAGGTGTTGACCCGGACCAAGTTTTCAAAGCTGCTCGGAAACATGCAACACTAGCCATGTTTGGCTTGGAGAAAAGTCACACAGCAGAAAACCTTTTGGAAGAGTTTAACAAAAAGGTCTTGACAATGCTATCCCCCCTAAAACGCACGATTGGTTATGTTTCCACGGATAATGGCGCCAATGTAGTTAAGGCCATGTTCATTGGTGACCATGTTAGAGTGCCGTGTTTGGCGCACTGTATCAACCTGGTAGTTCAAAAATTCTTGAGTGATAAACAGAGTCCAGCGTTCGAGGTAATGGCCACCTGCCGCAAAATGTGCAACCATTTCAGCCATTCTTTTAAGGCCCGGAAGCATCTGCGGAGACTGCTACTTCAACGTAGAATGCCAGTGAAAGCACTCATCCAGGAGGTGGCAACACGTTGGAACTCAACCTTCTACATGCTTGAGCGTCTGTATGAGCAGTATACGGTACTCGATCACTATTTCTTGACAGAGGCTACATCTCAGAAGGAGGACCTGCGGATGAGTGCGGCGCAATGGGACATAGTTAAAAGCCTGACAGACATGCTTCGTCCTTTTGAGTTCTTCACGCGTGCAGTCAGCCAGGAGGACTGTAATTTGGGAAAAGCTATCCCATTGTTGTGCATACTGGAGCACCAACTGATGGCGGTTTCTTCTGAGTTTGAAAAAGATGAAAAAAAAAAAAACCATTTCATTTTGTCTGAGAAATTATTACATCGCCTACGTGGTGATGAACGTCTTCAAAACATCAACTCAGATCAGCATTACATTTGTGCTACTATTCTGGATCCACGCTACAAAAAGGCGCTGGCAGACAACGCATTCTTTCCTTTCGCTGATGCAGATGTTCAAAAGTACAAACATTGGTTAGCCTGGTCAGCCAAGAGGTTTGAAAAAGAACGGCAGGTTATTGAAGGAGAAGCCAGTACATCAGCATCAGCATCAGCAGGCCATCCGCAGTCACAAGAATCCACTTCTGCACCTGTGGCTGGGGCACAAGTGACCTCTCAGCCGTTAAAGACACCGGCAACTGGATCATCTGCACCACACACAATGACAACACTAACAGTGGCTGCGGAGGAGGATTGGCTAAGTTTGATGGGGTATGGTTCTCGAAAAAATGTCACAGGCACAGCAAAAAGTAAGCAAAGTGGAGGAACAGTTGATGACCTTGAGTCGATGGTGCAGGACTATCTGAATGACTCAACAGAGGTCTTCCTTAATGATGAGCCATTGCAGTATTGGCATGGCAAAAAACAATTGTGGCCACAGCTCTTCAACCTGGCTATAAACTATTTGTCTTGCCCACTCGCAAGTGTGTCTTCTGAACGTGTTTTCAGTGCTGCTGGTGGCATTGTAACTCCCAAACGGAGCCGCCTCTCGCCCAAAAATGTGGAGCGGCTGACAATGATCAAGATGAATCAGCACCTCATACCACCAGATTACAAAGTACGAGAAAGCACGCCGCATGAAGACGAGGAGGACAGCAACGTAGATGAGGGGATTTTTTCTCTGTTCGGTGCCACTGACCTCATCCAGCCTGAATTCGCAGAGTATGATGACGAAATCTTGTTCTTATTCCCTGACACCGAGCCCTGAAAATGAGACAATCAATCAAGAACTTTCTTTTTCGTCCTTATTCACTTTTATTCCTGTGTGCTTTGTGTCTCTCTTTCTTTGTTTTGCACAGTTAATTTAATTCAAACTTTAATCACCTAATCCCAAAAACAAGACCATCATCAGAACTGTCTTCACTTGTTTGCTTATTGATTTGAAGGTGCCGCAGTCTACATTCCTCAGGTTCACAAGTTCTGAAGAACATGCTCCTCTATCCTCCTCCTCCAGACTGCGATTTCCCTCCAAGCAGAGTGCTGGATTACGCCCAATGAAGAAAGACTCAGCACTTGTGGGGGTGTTGTACTTCTTTGCGGGTGAGTTGACGGATTTGGGCCCATTGCTGTGAAGCTCTAATAATGGACAAAAGTGTTTTGGACCAAATATGAGGTGGAAATTTCTTGCCGTTTTTGCTGACTTGCTTGCCTTTGAGGTGCTCTTTGGCGGGGTTCCGGGGGTTTGTGTGTAATTTTTGGTGTCTGTCGAAGCACTGCTGCGACAGTCTAATCTTGATTGCATTTGCTTTTCAGGAAATCCGTGGTGGAAAACAGGAGTTATGATGATTGATGATGATGACCTAGCTGAACAGCGCCGCATTTGGAACGAAGGCCGAGGGATATTGTAAGTATGAGATTTAGCTTTTTCGCTGTTTGGGGGTGTTGTCGGGTGTTTTTTTGCGGGTGGGTTGGCGGGTCTTGCCTGGGGCATTCCTGGGAAGGTCTAATACCGGATAGAAGTGTTTTGGACAAAATCCATAAGGAACAGCCTTTTTTTTGCTATTTCTTCTGACATCTTGCTCAATGTAGCGTTTTGGGGGGCTTCCTGCTGTTCGTGGGTGGGTTGCGGCCGGGGTCTCTGTCGAAGCACTGCTGCGACAGTCTAATCTTGATTGCATTTGCTTTTCAGGAAATCCGTGGTGGAAAACAGGAGTTATGATGATTGATGATGATGACCTAGCTGAACAGCGCCGCATTTGGAACGAAGGCCGAGGGATATTGTAAGTATGAGATTTAGCTTTTTCGCTGTTTGGGGGTGTTGTCGGGTGGTTTTTTGCGGGTGGGTTGGCGGGTCTTGCCTGGGGCATTCCTGGGAAGGTCTAATACCGGATAGAAGTGTTTTGGACAAAATCCATAAGGAACAGCCTTTTTTTTGCTATTTCTTCTGACATCTTGCTCAATGTAGCGTTTTGGGGGGCTTCCTGCTGTTCGTGGGTGGGTTGCGGCCGGGGTCTCTGTCGAAGCACTGCTGCGACAGTCTAATCTTGATTGCATTTGCTTTTCAGGAAATCCGTGGTGGAAAACAGGAGTTATGATGATTGATGATGATGACCTAGCTGAACAGCGCCGCATTTGGAACGAAGGCCGAGGGATATTGTAAGTATGAGATTTAGCTTTTTCGCTGTTTGGGGGTGTTGTCGGGTGGTTTTTTGCGGGTGGGTTGGCGGGTCTTGCCTGGGGCATTCCTGGGAAGGTCTAATACCGGATAGAAGTGTTTTGGACAAAATCCATAAGGAACAGCCTTTTTTTTGCTATTTCTTCTGACATCTTGCTCAATGTAGCGTTTTGGGGGGCTTCCTGCTGTTCGTGGGTGGGTTGCGGCCGGGGTCTCTGTCGAAGCACTGCTGCGACAGTCTAATCTTGATTGCATTTGCTTTTCAGGAAATCCGTGGTGGAAAACAGGAGTTATGATGATTGATGATGATGACGACCTAGCTGCACAGCGCCGCGTTTGGACCGAAGGCTGAGAGACATTGTAAGTATGAGATTTAGCTTTTTCGCTGTTTGGGGGTGTTGTGTCGGGTGTTTTTTTGCGGGTGGGTTGGCGGGTCTTGCCTGGGGCATTCCTGGGAAGGTCTAATACCGGCTAGAAGTTTGTTGGACAAAATCCATAAGGAAACACCAGTTTTGGCACTTTTTGTAAGTTAGGGTTCGTTAGGGTTAGCCCTAGCAGCAGGATTGCATGTGTTTCGGGGGGTTCTATTGCAACGCAGTTCTGTTGTTGTAGAGCACTGTTGGAGCGATGCTGGCTATGGATACTTTTGCTTGCTTGCAAGTGGTTTGAATACAATCCACGGTCTGTATTTGGGCCTACTGTTACTTTCAAAGTACGTTTTGTAACCATTTTTCTGCTAGGCATCGTTTTTGGAGATATGATTGGGGTTCTTCTACATTTTTGCGACTGGCTTTAGTAAGGGTCTTGGTGGGAGCATTGCTGGGAAGGTCAAATTTTGTTCTAAAACACAGTAGTACACCTACCTTGAGGGGAAAGATCCGCTATAATATTTTGGCCATACTTATTGATCCTTAAAAAGGTGACTCAGACAGAGCACGCAATTTCAAAAATATTGTACTGTCTATTAGGGAAATCAAAGTGTCACTTTTTGAACCACACAGCGTACATACCTTTTATTTATTTATCAGTGGTATTGTAATAGCACTTCCTGTTTTCCGTTCAATAATTACAGGCCGGGTTTCAGTCAACATCCGCCAGGCAGGCAGTGGACAGGGTGTCTTCTGTCAGTGGTCACCACATTGATGGACGAAGCGTCAGCTGGAATGGAGGAGTGCCGCCAATAAGAGGAATTGTTTGCTGCATGCAACTTACTTACCAAATTCAACAGGACAACTCCAACAACATACGCAATACAGATACAGTATCCATTGTTGTCTTTTATTCTATGAGTGTGACTGCATGTGCTTACCTTTAGTTTGTAACCAAAGATTGTCTGTATCTTCAATTATTGTTTGTCCATGCTCTGCTTTTTTTTTCTTCTCTCAACAAAACCTACCCAAAAAGAAACCCCCATTCCCATCCATTTTACAAACCCTAACCCTCTTCCCCCGGGCTGTGTTGTTTTGCTTGATGTCTGACTAAAATGACATCAATAATTCCACACACTTGCTGGGGAGGATAAGGTCATAGCAGCAACAGGCTGGTGAAGGAATACGAGGATATCTTCTAGACTTACTCAGCTTCAGTACTATATCTTCTAGTAGTAGTAGCCAATGTCAAATAAATTCAACGCAAGTACTAGTTATACTTGCAAGCAAATACTTTACCATTTGTTAGGCTACATTATGGCACTGTTCTAGTGTACTGTCACCTGCTATTTTCTCGATCGTACCGTAACCGTTGTAATGCTACAGTAAGGAGGACAAACAAGGTTTCGTTTTCTTTTTTTCCATAGGCATGCAACTGCCACTGTGTCACACCACTAGTACCACCGCAATGAGGAAATGTCACCCACCCAGGTTTGACAACGTTAATCCCCATTTCACCTGGAGCCAGCCCTGGGCCTAGCCCTAATTTCTAACACAAATTACAGGTAAGATAAGCGTTTGGTGGGAGGTAGTATAATGGAGTATTATTTCGGAGTAGACAAGAGATTGACGGTTGTACTACTAAAGTCCTACGACTGTTCAGGAAAACAAAGTTACTGTTACACCCCCGCCCCCCACCCACCAGACTGAAAAGCAGTAAAAAACAGGTATGGTCAGATAAAGTTGAAAAATATATTTATTTAGCCCTAACAAAATAATCTCCCTCACCCACCCTAACCCCAACGATTGTCTCTGAAACGTCCCAAAACGATCCCAACTCCCAAATCCCACCCCCCAAAAGTCTATAAAAAAAGGGCAAGGGACACTCCACTACTGGAGGGTGCTGGTGCTGGTGCATGATGCGGCATGGGCATCATACTCCTTGCGGAGGGTGGCAAGCTCGGAGCGGAGACCCTTAACCAAGTTCTTATACCTCAGGACCTCCTGCTCCAGGTTGGACATGCGGACTCGTAGGCGGCGTTGGCGTTCCTTGCAGCTCCTGTGGGGGGCAGCTGGTATTTCGGTTGCTTGGCGGTGGCGGTCGTCTTTCTTAGCCCGGCTCGGTCCCGCTGGCTTAGTCACGGAGGAGGATGCAGTGGTCACAGTCGAGGATGTTGCCCCGCTCGACTGCGTGTCCTCCTCCTCCTCCAGGGCCACCAGCCGCCGATATTCGGCGACTGTGGCCTCCAGCCTCCGTTGCCGGGCCAATCTAGCCTGCTCCCTCCTTGTTGTTGATTTGGAAGGAGCAACTATATGAAGAAAGAAAGACATAGTCTGTAACCAATGCTCCTTATTAATAACACAAAGTGATTGAGCCGAAAGTTGGGTCACAGAGTACAAGTAGCAAATTGAAAGCACAGTACATAACTATTGAGGACAGTATCTATGTAACCTCCCACTTCTGCATCCTTGCTCTAACAGTAGTGGTAGTTTAATGAACTAATTCTACGACCACTATGGACTTCCATTACAGTCGACTATGACAGTACACCAGTCTTATTCTTCTTCTTCTCTCTTGTTTAGGGAAATGGGTACGTTATCTTATGCAAGCCGGCAGAATGACATGGACACAGCACAGTGAACTTGCACCCGAGAAAAAAAGTTGCACACCATGATGAGTGAGACAGACTTGCGTTACTGTACCGGTCCAGTACATGCAGGTGGTGAAGCTATTACTTTTCTATTACGGGTGGCACTGAGAATACTCTGTTACAAGGGCTACTGCTTAATTAATTTACCTTTCACCCTACAGTGCAAATGAGTACTAGAAAAGGAAACTGAAGAAGCTAACTAATTTGATTATCTATCACTTCACATGGGACGTATTTAATGACAGATGAGATGACTTTAGGTGCTTTGCTTAATATTGAGTGAACAGTGATACACCCACACATGAATGACGTACTACAAGTAAACTAAAGTTATTAAGAGAGGTACGGAGTGTCCACCGTAATAACCAGATATATGCTGTGAATGCAAACGCAATACAAAGTACTGCTACTATTCATGGTAGTATTGGACACATTTACAATTTCTTTTCCTTGCCTTCCCTGCACTGGAACGGACGTGCGGGTGCGGTGGTACATGCTCTTCAAGGTAACACTTACTTCACCTGGCGACCATCTACTCTCTCTAGATACACATGTGCTATCTAAGAGTCAGAGAATACCATGCTCCAGGCATCCATTCAGTCAAAGTATACGCACACATACAGTTTCTGTTTCACCCACCCAGGCTGCTGTCCTTCCACCCATCCTTGCTTCATCATTGACCCAGCCATGCACCATACCATATTCTTTCCTTCCCAGCCACCTCGGGGGCCAAGCAAACACATATCGTTCTTCTTTGCCAGCCATCATACAAGTTCGCGTCCCACTTACTTACACCCTTCTTTCGCTTTTCGTTCATCCCATCCATCACGTTCGTCTAAGAACTTATTGGGATTCTTCTCACCAAAAACTTCACAGCTAAGTCGAAGTACATTTCGAGGAGGCTACTACCTGGTTGATTTGTAATTGTAATACACCCGTGCAGAAAGCACACTATGCAGTCTTCAATCTCAATAAGTAAGGAATATATAGCTTACCTGTTTCCGCCACCACCGTTTGATCCCCCACAGGAACGTCCGCCAGCTCTTCTACCGCCGCCTCCTCCCCAGAGGCCTCCGAGTCCTGGTCCAACACAGCCATCTCCGCGCTGGCCCCGTCACCAGATGTTACACCTACAAAGTACATTTAAGAATGTTAGAATACACCACTCACTACTATATAATATTTGGTCTAGGAGAAATGTTAAAAAAACAGAATACAATGTAATAATTTGTGACTGTCTACTCCATAGTAAAAATGTCCCATTTTCCAGGGAAGGCTGTTGTCTTGCTGCACTTTTATGCACAACTGATGAATGCTTGCTTTTGATTTTTAACACGCACCACTTTTTCTCCTAACAGACAGAAGCTTGACTCCTGAGTCCTAAGAACACGACCAGGATCAAGTTCAAACCAGGTGAGAGTTCGGCTCGACCACAAGAAATGTGTCCAATTAATCGTCAGCACTAACCACTTTTCCGTTTACAGTTAAATAGTTTTATGACAAAGTAGATTTTAATAAATGTGTTTACTTTTAATAAAGCTTTTAAACTTAAATAGACTCTGTGGTTTTTGTTCCTCTAGACTAGAGTGGATGAGCTAAAGGTTTTGGAATTTTTGCAAGCATGAGTGCCTCTGACACTTCTTGACTGTGCTGTGACTCCGTACTACTCTCTTGTCCTGCGTACGATAATCTAGAGATCATTGGGGATCTATAATCGGTGACTTCGGGAGCTGAATGACTCTGCCACACTATCTAGTCAGTAAGGAGACAGTGCATAGAGGTATTGCTGAATATAATGGGAGTCCAATGGAATTGCCAAATGTCCAATCTTAGTTAGCTACACAGACAGACTAATAAGAATAGTCTAGTAATACCACAGGGAGTCATATTCGAGGCAGGATAAGAATTTATATCCAGTCTACAAGAAGTTCAAAGACGATTTAGAAAAAATCGAATGAGGAACGCTAGGAAAAAATAGGTACTGTTTATTAAAATGTAAACTTACTGGGGCCAGCAAAGGAGCCCTCGCCTGCCCGATCCTGGCCTGCATCCTCAGCACCCTCCTCCTGTGTCCTCTTGCCCTTGGGGGGAGCTGATGTACAACATGAAAGAAAGAAAAACCAGAAAACATGGATGAGATTTTTCAACCAAATCAAACATTTCAAAAGAACAATAACAACATATTTTGGAAAAATAGCAAATAGATAGACAACTATTCCACGGGATCTATCTCATGTGGTATACTACGTTATTCGTATTGCCTGATTTGCGGAACGTTGACTTAGAAAGTTCCTATGTAACTCAATAAACAGACTACTAAAGAGGTTTGCCTAGGCCTGGCACTGCAGGCAGCAGTGCGCAACACGTGACAGACAAAGTCCATCCTGCTTGCAGATCAGTGAATACTCAAACTATCAATCCACCCGCCACCACCGCCACTATTTCTTCTTATAGCCATGTGACTGTCTAAAGGAAGGACTGGACTTCAGTCTGTTGGGGCTGATTTAGAAGTCCCTTGCGGAAGTTGCGGCTGATTTTCCTCCATTGTTGCGTGCCTTTTCTGACGCAGCGGCAGAACAAAAGACTCGCCATGGTGTTGGTGCGGCGTATATATTAAAAAAAAAAACACATATGGGCATATGGGCGATGCATCACGTTGTAAAGCCCTGCGCCATCAGGGGGCGTTCCGGCGCAAGGGAGGGCGTACCTGCGCAGGAACGAATCCTAAAAGTGGCTGAGGGAAATCTACAAGATGTCAATCAGTCACTTTTAGGACAATGATGCATGACTCAAACCCTGCGCGCTTGAAGCCGACGTACGGCTTGATGCAGCATTGGGGAGATAGGGTACCCCAGAGCATTGCTGGAGCTGCGCCATCGTTGCCACGCAACTCCAGCAATGCGCTGCCTTTACGGCACAGATGCATAAGGCTTCTGTGACGTTTTGGGCCAATGGGTGGTGGTGGCATGGCACACAATTACTGCCGCATCCCTGCTACTTTGCAGGGATGCGCCGGTAATTGAAAATATGACCCTTACTGTCTAGCATTACGCAGTTCTTTTCTTTACAGTACACTCATACATAATTTCTCAGGCCAATGAAATGCTTCTGAACACAACATACAAAACAAAGAAGCATAGTAGCAAGCAAGGCTACTGAGAAGGAGAGCAGTGCACCTGAAATGCATAGAAGATTTTGAAATATAATTTACCTCAATGTAATCGGCAGCATTATTGCTCTTGGTAAAGAACAAAGATTTGCAAATAACAGAGCAGGATAAAACAGAGTAGTAAATGTACTACTACTACTACTCACCAAGCCCGGGGACCTCTACGCCGAGCGCGTCCAGCAAGTCCCGCTCCCGGTCCATGACATCGGTCCAGCGGTGGGTGGCCTGGTTATATGTCCGCCGGACCCCAGAGATCTTGTACATGGCCCGGCACACCTTCTCCCACCGCTTGCGACGCTCCCGGATGCCATAGCCGGTCGCGATCTTGCCGCCTCCCAGGATCGTCTTGGGGAGGCGGCGCTGGACGTGGAAGATCAGTGCCGCCACTTCCTCCGCGCTGAAGATCTCCCTCGGGACCACTTGCTCCCCCCTTAAACGCCCGCACGGGAGCCGGGCATGGGGTGCGGGACCCTTCCCCTTCTCAGGGTGCTTCCCGGCTCCCTTTACCATGGTCTGGGCAGAAATAAACTTAAATGATAAAGAAGAAATAGAATAGTGAAGAAGAAAAGAAAAGAGTTTAAAAAAGTAGTTTAAAAGTAACTAAAAGCTGCAGAAAACACAAAAATATAGAGGTAGAAAAATAGAGGGATAGATAATAAGTAAAATTAGATCAAAAAAACTTCAAACAAGCAAAGGATGGCAGAGATTGAGAGAGGATAGAGAAAGCATGCCCAGAACCATAGCAATGAATGAGAAACAAGATGGCCGCGCCCGTTCACGACCGCGTGGGTAAGTTCGCGCGAGATTTTCCTTGCGAGTACGCGCGAAATTGTACTAGCGAGCAGCACACTTTGCGAGATTACACATAGCGGGCGGAAACGGAATTACGTCACGCCAACAAGATGGCCGCGCCCGTGTACGACCGATAGGGTAACTTGGCAAACGTATAGCTAGAAGCGCCTCGCGAACACGCGCAAGATCATGCGAACATACACGTCGCAACAAAAACAATTTTGTATTCGCACGTATTCGCGGCTTCCGAAATCGATCTCGCACGGATTCGCGCCCCAAAAAACGCGCGAAATTGCAGAAAAAACTATTTTAGCTAAACTGAAAGCAATGAGCAGGTGCAAAAGTTCAAACTTAACATTAGTAACATTCAAGGTAGTGCTTCCTGATGGGCCCCTCCAGAGTTTGCAACTATTCTATGACCCTGCTATGACCCAAACAGCAGGCTCATAGAATAGCACCATAAAGGTCCTGTGAAAAAAAAATTTCACTGCAACAAAAAGCAAATTACAGATAAGGAAGGAAGCAGGTGCCAGCCAGACTGGAACTTTCAAAATTACTGACACATTAATGAAACACAAATTAATTGATGGCAGTTGAAGAAGGGCAGGTGTGCTTGCTTTTTTCAACCACCATAATCTACAGTGATAAATAAACCTAATAGGTGCCAGTGAGGATGTACCAGAGGGTGGCATGGGTGTCCCAGAGGGTGGCAGTGGTGAAACAGAGGGTGCTGTGAACCTGTGATGATAAACCAGACGTAGAAACAACATAGTCGCGGCCGTTGCGAGCCGAAAAGTAAGTTCGCAATTGCGAACTTGTCCCAAAATCGGCGCGAACACGCGCCAACACAAAAAACGGAAAAATCCGCAAATCCGCTAGAGTTCGCGGATCTTCGCGGATTGCGAATCCGTAAATCCGCAAGTTCGCGTACGCGAGATCCGCTAGATCCGCCCATGCTTAGTGTTGACCCTATTTTAAATCATATTACTGAACAGCAATGGCACACTCATTTTTTAAAATTGTATTGTGATGTTGCCGATCAAACTCCCCTGCTTCCCCCAGCAGACTATAGCAATGGCAACCCCAGTTTGGAGTTGAGTGGTAATGAAATGATATTCTCCCAGCAAGAAGTTAAGGCCGCTATTTTAAACATACTCCCAGGCAAGGCGGCCGGACCAGACGGTCTGCCCGGTGATCTTTTATTACATGATCCCTTAATTTGGGAAGAGTATGTAGCAAGCCTAATGACTCTTATCCAGCTAGGTCATCCCGTCCCGGAATCATGGAAAGGGGCGGAGGTGATTACGATTTTCAAGAAAGGTAATAGAGAGGACCCTGCCAACTACAGACCAATTAGTTTAATTGACACTATTCAAAAGGTAGTTGGCAGGGTCATTATAAATCGAGTTGAGACATGGCTAATGGATAATGATATTCTTACCCATTTTCAGGCTGGTTTTAGGCGGAATGTTGGTGCAATGGATCAAGTCTTCCGGTTCTGTGCGGTCTATTGGAAGTCAGTATCAATTACTAAGGGCTCCCTGTATCTGGCTTTCATAGACCTGAAAACTGCGTTCGATGTTATCCCACGCGCCAAACTATGGGAGGTTTTTGAAGCCATGGGGTTTCCTAGTTCCCTGCTGCAATTGGTTATCAAACTGCATGAGGACAATTATGCAAGGATACGTTGGGGGCACCAGGGTCAAATGACAGAGAGGGTACCAGTCAACAGGGGGGTACGGCAGGGATGCGTGATTGCTCCAACATTGTTCTCCCTCTTTATAAATGGGGTGGTGGACCACTTGAGGGAGGACCCGGCGGATGCCCCCGTCCTTGCCGGGGAGAAAACACCGACACTTCTCTTTGCGGACGATACCTTCCTGATGTCCAAGACCCCTAAGGGTCTTCAAAAACTGCTTGACCGTTTTTCCCTCTTTTGTAATGATTGTGGGTTAACGGTCAACACTTTGAAGACAAAGCTAATGGTTCTATCCCCAAACAGAAAGGTTAGGAAGGTTCTTCTTACCCTGTGTGGATCCCCCTTAGAGGTGGTGAACAAATTTGATTACCTCGGGGCGAGGCTGTCCAACAACATGAGCTGGGATTCCCATATTTCAAAAATGGTACTAAATCTTAAAAGGGTGTCCGGTGCAATATTAAAGAATCAGCGCCTCTCTATTAGTAGACCGGTCGCCCCTGCCTTGGTAGTCTATGAAGGGAAGGCTCTAGCCTCGGCAGTTTATGGCTCCGAATTATGGGGTGCTGAAAATACTAAGGCACTGGTAACTGCAGAAAATAAGTTTATCAGAGATTTAGTCTCACTTCCAGTTTCTACCCCTTTGTTACCATTATTTTTTGATATGGGTAAAATATCGATCTCGGACAAATTTCAATTAAGGCAGCTGCTATTCTGGGTGCGCCTTATAAGAACCCAGAAACTAGCCGGGTATGCCCGAGCGTTGGATGAGCTAATAACCCTAAATGTTTCTCACCAAATAAAGTGGCTTAACAATCTTAAGGAATTAGTAATATCGATAGGCCTGGAGGAGTCCTGGGTGTCACAAGTCCCTCCTGCAAAGCAAATTGTAAAGAAACTATATTGGGAATGGGTTGAGGCCAAGATTAATAACAACTCAAACCTGGGGACTTTAACGATGAACTTTCTTGACCACAAACCCTCTATGAAGTTGGAACCATTCCTGGATTTTATCCAAGTAGCCAGAGATAGAACTTTGTTCTTGAAACTAAGATATGGCACCCTCCCCCTTAAAACATTTTTGGAAAGGTGGAAGACCAAGGGGGGGATTGAACTAAAATGCCCAGGCTGCCAATGTCCAGAAGAATCTCTTGCCCATTTTTTATTTGCCTGTTCAGCCTACAAATTGGTTAGGGCTAAATGGTTGAAACCTGTATGCAGGGAGTTGGGTGTAATAGACCATAGGTCAGTACTACGTATTATTTTAACCAACACTGTTTCCATGTACATTGTCTGTGGGGTTCCAAAATAATTTGGGGGGTGCCTGGATAATACATTCTAGACTGCTGGGTAACGCATAAAAACTTTTTAATGAGCAAGCACTGTTTTAAAACATTGTTTTTCCTTGTGTTTTTTTAACTTGCTATTTGCTGCTCTGGATGTAATTGTAGTACTTTGGATGGATTGTTTTTTTTAATGTATGTGTATGTTTGTACTTTTATGATAATTATCTATCGAATAAAGTATTACAACAATAGTATCATAAATAATATCTACAAAAATAATACCTCTGTGGAGTTGATAATGGAAAATCTGCACTAGTGGTACACTAGAACTATAACATATTTAGGAAACAATAAGTATGAAAAGATCATATTTCTTTAGACAATATTCTGACACGCAATCCTTTATGACATTTAGTTGGACTTTTTCTTTAGACATTTTGGGCCATATGTAACAACATCACCATTTGTGATTCTCAAATAGAGAATTTTTGCGAATCGCTATTTGAGAATCGCAAAATGCCATGCATGTAGGATTTTCAATAAAGTTTGCGAATCCTACATATTCCTTAATTGCGAATCTCAAATTGCGATTCGCAATTAAGGAATACCTCCCCATTCATTCCTGTGGGCGCATAGGAATGAATGGGAAGACATTCTCAAATTGAGATTAGCAAATTGAAAATGCAATTTCAAGGGTGCAGGGGTGTCAAAAGGACAACCTGTTGCACACCTGAAATAAGCATGGGTGCACATGTGGCGTAACATACATGCGCTAAGGGCATGTATGTGCTTCACATAGCACTTTGAAAAATGCAAAAAAAGTGAATTATTTAAAGAAATCGCAAATTACCACCAACTTGCAATTCCTTAAGGCCAAACTGAACTTTTTTGGTGCTTCTTGCATTGCATTTAAGGAATTGCAAAATTTGCGATTCCTTAAATGCAATCGCAAAGTAAGGAATTGCAAATTTTGCAATTCCTTATTTTGCACGCAGATTTGCCTTATACATACCATTTGGCCAAATTGCGATCGCAAATGCAGAAATTCTGCAAATTGCGACGTTTGAGAATTCAATTCTGCTTGATACATATGGCCCTTTGCTTCCTTAATTTTCCTCATTGGAGAGTGTAGAGACAATTCCTACGGTGTTCCCAATGTGTTTGGCTCTGCTTCTCATTCTCATTGACTCTCAAACAATGCCCCCATTTGGGTAGTTTCGTCTTTCTGCCTCTCTCCAAGGACAGTGTAATTCATAAGTCTAAAACCCATCTTCCTTGCCCAGTCACCATTTTTTAAGGCAGTGTGGGCATGTCTGTAGAATAACGCATTGAGGCATGGGTGAATGGCACGACTGTAGCACGTTCCATGATATTACTTGCATTCACCTGTCTTCAGGACTTGGCACAGATGAGATCACACATGAACTAACAGACAGATGGAAATTAGGTCATATTAGTGTTTCTGTAAATCTATTAGCTGTAAATCTATTAGCAAATTAGGCTTTTTTCATAGATATTCTGTGTAGGAAAGAGATAACAGAAAGGTAAGGGAGAGACGAATGTGGGTGGGCACTAAAAATGTGCATGAGTGTGGCTTCTGTCCATGCTCCTAGCGATTCATTTGCATTCACATTTATACAAACCTAGGCACAGAAAGGGTTGAAGCTCAAGTCATGCACTGGAAGTAGGTGGGCTGTTGGGGGTATTCTGTGCAAGTGGTTGTTGACTCCTGATTGTGCGAGGAGCCTGATGACGTCCTGCAGCTTGGGAGAGACACCTGAGTGGCTGTATGAGAGGAATGGCCGTGGCTTACTGCTTCGCATTCTAACCATTCTCCAAGTACTGAGTCTTTCTTACCATCAACTTTGGGAGCTCTTCCAGGGAGTTAGAAATGTTGCACATGCATGCAGCCCCTCCCACTGCACAGAGGACTGTTGTCAAAAGAACTCATCCTTACAGAGGGCAGCTCTTATGTATGGACATCTGAGATGGCCAGCTTGTAGTTCTACATGTTGTGGATTGAAAGCTAGGAAGTTGTTATACAGAGATTGTCAAAAGGCAGAATAGTCTGCCTTACTTGAGGTTTCTCTCTGCGAGAAGATGGAGTGAAGGTAAGAGATGCACCAGAGTGGGTTGGTGGAATGGGGGAGGTAACTGAGGTACATGCAGGCATAGAAGGGGTTGTAGTTGAGTTCTGTAGAGCAGGTACTCTGGTGTCAGCAAACATTCAATGTAGAAAAGTGCCTTCAGAAGGTGACACACCATCCCTCTCCTCCCCAATTATCACCAACCCTCTCCCTCCTGTCTCTCATTATCTCCCTCCCATCTCACACCATCCCTCTCCCTCCCATCCCACACCATCCCTCTCCCTCCCATCCCACACCATCCCTCTCCCTCCCATCCCACACCATCCCTCTCCTTCCCATCTATCATCATCCCTCTCCCTCCCATCTCACATCATCCATCTCCTTCCCATCTATCATCATCTCTCTCCCTCCCATCTCACATCATCCATCTCCTTCCCATCTATCATCATCCCTCTCCCTCCCATCTCACACTATCCCTCCCCCTGCCATCTATCACCATCCCTCTCCTTCCCTTCTCACAGCATCCTTCTCCCTCCCATCTTTCAGCGTCCCGCTCCCTCACATCATCCCTCTCCCTTCTATCTCCCACGGTTGTATGACATTACAACGCTGGCTTTTACCCCGCGTGCCATTACGACGCTGTTTTTACAACGCAAGTTGTTACAACAACTTGTGCTGTAAGTGCTGGATTGTGGAACAGTTTAATTTTCTATTCCAACTCCAGCCCACGTTACAGTAGGGAAGGTGTTTGAATAGAAAATTAAACAATTTCTTTTCCAACAGCGCCCTCCTTGCGTTGTAAAAGCAGCGTCGTATTGGCAGCGCGTGGTAATGCCTCCGTTGTGATGGCTGCTCACCATCTCTCACTGTCCCTCTCCCTCCCATCTCTCCATGTTGCTCTCCATTGCCTTTCTCTGAGCCCATATTAGTCATTTAGCATGCTTACATGAGCCAGGACTGCCGCTTGGTCTTATGCGGACTATGTAACCCTAAGCATATATAAGGCCTCTGTTTTCTGTACTCCTCTGACTGCCTCATTCAGTTGCTAAGGCTTCTGTGTGACGTAGTCTCCCTCATTTGAGGTTAATAAAGATGTTACTTTTATATTTCAGCTTCTGTGCCAATTTCATCTTTGTTGGTTTAGAAGGACCAAGTATCAGTGGGACCCCTGAGAAGGTTTTTATTTTCTACAAATGGCGCTCCAACGTGGACCTCATCAGAGTAGTGGCTATCTAAGGAGTGATCTTGTCAGGAGACAGAAACCTACTGTGGAGGACAGGACAGGACTCTACTAAGGAGGTACTCTGTGCACGGAGAATCTGGAGATTCTCTGTCTCCGTAGCCTAGTATATTTCTGATCATCCTGATTTTGATCCTCCACATGATGTCACTCCTGACTGAAACCCTTTTTGGCGTGAGTATTCTAAAAGAGACCGTCAGGTCATTCAGAACTTGGCAGTTAGAATTTGGACAACCATGTCTTTCGTAAGAGTCGTTCTGCGGCGCTTGATGTTGGTTTTTGATGCCTTGGATTGGTAAGGTAGTTTAGTAACGCTTACTGTGGCTTTGGATTAGTATGATTGGCCAATACTTGTATTTGTTTGTATGTAATATGTAAATTGCAATTTATGTAGGCAGGTAATGAGGAGATGTTTCTCTGCAACGTACGAAGAGTACCTTAAGCGCTACTTTGATTATAATATTTGCATATTTTGCAATATTTTTGGCATGTCTGTTTCAAGCACACATCGGAGAATGTGTTGCTTTTTGGAGGTACCATAGTGAGATGTGAAGTGAATTAGCCAGCTCCCCTAAGGGAATACCTAAATAGGTTTAGGTATAAAAACATATTTCTTCCTTGGTGATTCTGTATCCCCAGGGAATTAAAATATGACAATAATACAAACTAGGATCCTTTTCTGTGCACTTTTGAGAAATGCAGAGCGATTCTTTGGTGTTCTGCCAGCTAAAGCTAGTGAATTGAGTGTATTTTGGCTTCTTGGAAATAAAACGGTTTGTTGGGCTGTTTTTTTTGCAGTCTTTTGGAATACTATTGAGAAGCGCTTTTTGTAAATATGACTTACAACTGGTATTTACAAATGGTTTGGTTTAAGTACAGTCTGTGGGCTGTCCTTTGTTTCTGTCCTAAGTGTTGATCTGTGGGTTAATCATGTGTTTAAATGTCTATGTGGTTCGCAGTTTTACATTGGAACTCCTGTAAGTAAATAGCGATTGCGCTATTTGTGAAATATTGGGTCTTAAGCGCGCTGTATCATTTGTTCTGAGTGTATGATCCCTTCTGTATATGTCTGGAATGAGCTCAATGTGATTGTTTGTGTTTTCTTGCTGTCATCAGTCTGTTATGCAAAATGTCATTTAATTAATATTAAATAAAAATTAAATAAAAATCCAGAAATGAACCATATGATATTCTAAATAACTGCATGTTACTATTAAATGTATAGAGTAAGTAACTATGCACATGTACAAACTGCTAATGCCTAAAAAATAAAATTAGAATTCACATTGAATAGGAATAAAATAGGTCTAAAAAAATGGTGTGTTTTTGCAATAAGTAGATAATTATAAAATGTTACAACTTTTTCCTCAGATACATTGTGTTAGATATAAACAGGCAAACACATCATCTGAGTAAATTGGATGTTGTTGAACTAAAACACATATTATAGAACATGCATTGAAATGCCTCAGTTTTAAATAGACAGTCACTGTGCTTCCATTTCAACACTGAAAGAAGCTTTCCAACAGCTGTGTTTTAACCGTCTCTGAGGTACAGCTGTTATTTTGATTGTAGGCCACAGAGAGACAGGAATGTTGACTCAGCCAGGATTTTGTCAGTTAACCGGGGGTAAAATCCTGCATTTCAGACTGCTGTTTTAAAAAGTTAAAAAAATCAGGTTCATTATTTTAGATAACAGGAAAACATTTAAAGTAGAGATTTCCTTTCTTAAGGCCTTTTTACATAGGCACATTGTTGGTTCTGAAAATAAATAATGACAGTCCTTTTAAAAAGTGGCGTCAAATGTTTCATGTTTCAAGTTAGCTTCTGTGCTTAGGCTTATGAATGAATGCATCTAAATATGATAGGCAAGGAATGAAGCTTGCTTATCCTAGGTGGAATTATCAAAATGATTAGTTTTATTTAAAAAAAAAACATATTAATGATGAAAAAATTATTAAAAAATAAGTGCTTTTAAATTTGTTTTTTAATATTTATAAAGATTAATACTCATACTGTGACCTCCTAGCATTAACATTTAATTAAGTTGTGTTGTACCACATAATGAGGTAATTTGCATATGAAATATAACTACGCACAGGCGTAAAAACTTCATTTTTATAAGGGTATATATGATGTATTTTTGATTTTCCATTCCTGGGCTAGGTAGAGAACATTCTGAAGATGACTATTTTGCACAAAAAAAATTGGATATTCATTTTTAAGTGCCCCAAATAACCAAGTCGTAATTGGGCAAAATTCACTAGTTTAAAACAGATTATGCATTCAGAGCAGCTTTTAAAATGCCTCAGTAAATGCAAACATTTAGGTATAATACAAACAGCTGACTTCTATATTGTTAGAAAAGTAAACTGCACACTGCTTATAATTGAAAATATATATAAAAAATGAGCAGGTTATTCTCTTAACTCTAAACTGACAAACAGGGGAATGGGGTGCATTCGCACACAGAATAGGACAGCTGGGAAGAGTTAAATGTCAGTTCTATATTTAGAAGCCTGGCTCCCAGAGCACTTTATGTACTCATATGATAGAAAACGATATAATGGTATATGTGAACTTTCATTAACAGATAAGCTTTGCCATATTTATACAGCACTAATGCTTAAAAGCAGAGGCAATTACATTTATTTGACTTCATGTGCCCTCGTGTTTCACTTGTAAATTTACCTAAAAGGGATTGGGGTTTGGGTGTCAAGTGTTTTTTTTAGTTCTCTCAAAAGTGCTGGGTATCTCCTATAACTTTGTTTATGGCCAGTTGCTACAAATAGGGGTTGATAGTGTTGACAGAAGTGAAACCTGTTTCAGGTTTCCTACTGTCAAAATGGGGGAAGGAGGCTAGCTCCTCTACAAATTAAGGCTAGGTAATATGTATGTTGCTCTCTCCTTTTCTCAATTTTTTTTTAGCCTATCTAAGCTGTCTGTGAAATAGCAATGAGACATTTAATTGGCTATTCAGTAATACTGTTTTGAACATTGTTAGCATTAATAAAATGAACTAGTATATATGTTATGTTACTGCCCATCCTGTTTGATGAAATTATGACAGGATAAATAGTCTAGATTGTTGTTCCGTTATTTTGATCTTTAAAGGGAACTAGATGCGGGTAGTTTTTGTTCTACAAGTTTTAAGGTGATAACACCATTATTGTATGTTATTCCATGCTACATAGTTTTGCAAGGCCATTGCTGGTTTTTATTAGCTAGTCTGTGTAAATAAACTGACAGTCCTTATTAAAGCTGATGTTGCATAATTTGGATCATTAAAAGTAGAATGCAGGGAAGATGCCCATGTGATCCTTAGCAAGATAATGTTTTGAAGGAAATGTTGCTTTATAGATAAGAACCCCTGTTAAATCAGAGGTTTTAGATTTTTCCGGTTTCTCCTATAACATGAGAGCATGGTCCTAAGCATACAATGTAGGTGCTTTTATTAAGAAGAATCATTTTAGAAGGGTCTGCAGTCCTGTACAAGTAATGTAAAGTTTATGAGCAAAAGTGTAGAACATTTCCTTTTTTTGAGGGTTTTCAGATTAGTACCCAGAAATAAACCAATGTAAGGATTTAGGGTATGTCTGTGTTGTTTTTCTCTTTTCCTCACAATTTAGTAAATGAATACAGACTTCCTTGGCTGCTTGGGATTGGGTGATGTATTACTCTTGTCAGTTCACCAAAGAGTTCCTTTTATACTTGCCAATAGGTCCAGGCTGTTGTTTTTTTTTACTTTCTCATAGATGGATGAAAGTGGTTCTTGGGTGCCTTGCTAATATATGGTTCAGAAAAAGGGGGTGGTGATGGACAGAGCATCTGAGTTAAACAGAACACTCATACCCAGTCAAAAGATCAGGGCTTGATCCATCACCGTTTTTTAGCTCACTGCACCATCCCAGCTCAGAACCCGGCTACATGCAAATTAGTCTGTCCCTGGCCCAGTGCATCATGGGAACAGGGCAGACCAAACTACCAAACCAATTCTTTACTGGAAAGGAAACAAGCTTCCGGGGACCGGTTTCTGGCATTGCAGCCGTCTTCGGCCCGGCTTGCTTGAATCCTGATGGTGCAGTGAGCAAGGGACTAATGTCTGAGCATACCCTGCCACTCCTATAGTGGCCAAAACGATTCAGAAAAAGGGGGTGGTGATGGACAGAGCATCTGAGTTAAACAGAACACTCATACCCAGTCAAAAGATCAAGGCTTGATCCATCACCGTTTTTTAGCTCACTGCACCATCCCAGCTCAGAACCCGGCTACATGCAAATTAGTCTGTCCCTGGCCCAGTGCATCATGGGAACAGGGCAGACCAAACTACCAAGCCAATTCTTTACTGGATAGGAAACAAGCTTCCGGGGACCGGTTTCTGGCATTGCAGCCGTCTTCGGCCCGGCTTGCTTGAATCCTGATGGTGCAGTGAGCAAGGGACTCATGTATGAGCATACCCTGCCTCTCCTATAGTGGCCAAAAGATTCAGAAAAAGGGGGTGGTGATGGACAGAGCATCTCAGTTAAACAGAACACTCATACCCAGTCAAAAGATCAGGGCTTGATCCATCACCGTTTTTTAGCTCACTGCACCATCCCAGCTCAGAACCCGGCTACATGCAAATTAGTCTGTCCCTGGCCCAGTGCATCATGGGAACAGGGCAGACCAAACTACCAAACCAATTCTTTACTGGAAAGGAAACAAGCTTCCGGGGACCGGTTTCTGGCATTGCAGCCGTCTTCGGCCCGGCTTGCTTGAATCCTGATGGTGCAGTGAGCAAGGGACTAATGTCTGAGCATACCCTGCCACTCCTATAGTGGCCAAAACGATTCAGAAAAAGGGGGTGGTGATGGACAGAGCATCTGAGTTAAACAGAACACTCATACCCAGTCAAAAGATCAAGGCTTGATCCATCACCGTTTTTTAGCTCACTGCACCATCCCAGCTCAGAACCCGGCTACATGCAATTTAGTCTGTCCCTGGCCCAGTGCATCATGGGAACAGGGCAGACCAAACTACCAAGCCAATCAATTCTTTACTGGATAGGAAACAAGCTTCCGGGGACCGGTTTCTGGCATTGCAGCCGTCTTCGGCCCGGCTTGCTTGAATCCTGATGGTGCAGTGAGCAAGGGACTCTTGTATGAGCATACCCTGCCTCTCCTATAGTGGCCAAAAGATTCAGAAAAAGGGGGTGGTGATGGACAGAGCATCTGAGTTAAACAGAACACTCATACCCAGTCAAAAGATCAGGGCTTGATCCATCACCGTTTTTTAGCTCACTGCACCATCCCAGCTCAGAACCCGGCTACATGCAAATTAGTCTGTCCCTGGCCCAGTGCATCATGGGAACAGGGCAGACCAAACTACCAAGCCAATTCTTTACTGGAAAGGAAACAAGCTTCTGGGGACCGGTTTCTGGCATTGCAGCCGTCTTCGCCCCGGAAGCTTGTTTCCTTTCCAGTAAAGAATTGGCTTGGTAGTTTGGTCTGCCCTGTTCCCATGATGCACTGGGCCAAGGTCAGACTAATTTGCATGTAGCCAGGTTCTGAGCTGGGATGGTGCAGTGAGCTAAAAAACAGTGATGGATCAAGCCCTGATCTTTTGACTGGGTAGTAGTGTTCTGCTTAATTCAGATACTCTGTCCATCACCACCCCCTTTATGAATCGTTTTGGCCACCACAAGTGTGGAAGGGTATGCTCAGATGTGAGTCCCTTGCTCACTGCACCATCAGGATTCAAGCAAGCCGGGCCAAAGATGGCTGTGATGCCAGAAACCGGTCCCCGGAAGCTTGTTTTCTTTCCAGTAAAGAATTGGCTTGGTAGTTTGGTCTGCCCTGTTCCCATGATGCACTGGGCCAGGGTCAGACTAATTTGCATGTAGCCAGGTTCTGAGCTGGGATGGTGCAGTGAGCTAAAAAACGGTGATGGATCACACCCTGATCTTTTGACTGGGTAGGAGTGTTCTGCTTAATTCAGATACTCTGTCCATCACCACCCCCTTTATGAATCGTTTTGGCCACCACAAGTGTGGAAGGGTATGCTCAGATGTGAGTCCCTTGCTCACTGCACCATCAGGATTCAAGCAAGCCGGGCCGAAGACGGCTGTGATGCCAGAAACCGGTCCCCGGAAGCTTGTTTCCTTTCCAGTAAAGAATTGGCTTGGTAGTTTGGTCTGCCCTGTCCCATGATGCACTGGGCTAGGGTCAGACTAATTTGCATGTAGCCAGGTTCTGAGCTGGGATGGTGCAGTGAGCTAAAAAACGGTGATGGATCAAGCCCTGATCTTTTGACTGGGTAGGAGTGTTCTGCTTAATTCAGATACTCTGTCCATCACCACCCCCTTTATGAATCGTTTGCTAATATATGGGGCGTCGCAAGATTAGGAAGCCTTCCGAGACTATCCTCTCTGTTGATAGACTGTTTCTGTGCCCTGTCTCAAGACCCTTTGTTCTGTCCACCAATAGATAGCTGCTGCCTGACAACCATTGCCAGAGGGGCCCGGACATCAGATTCAGCCTGGGGAGTCAGCATCAGCACAAGTCCAGCTTGAAGCCAAAGTGAAGGTAACCAGCACAGGCATTGCTGGCAACTAGGACCTCAGTGAAGGCGGAGGCCCTGTGATCAAGTGTGTACCGCTGCCACTGTCTTGGGTGAAAGACGGGTTCACAAATCAGAAAGGAGAAATTATGGATCAAGTATTTAATGCCCAGCTGAGAGTCACAGCCCGACCAGAATGGCGAGGAGGCTTTGCTTGAGGTGACCCCTTTTGAAACAAGGGTTGCTTCAGAGATCCTAGTATCAGGCCTCTGAATCCCGGTCCCAAAGAGAATGAAAATTTGCTCCTTTGTTTGTTTTTCAAGAGATACCTGAGCACACTGGATGCAATGTGTGGCCCCAACGAATGAGCAGTGCGCCAGCAGAGCAATACAGGAGTTAGGGAAGGACTTGAGTTTAGGGTACAGGTGCTGTGTCTCTGGTGCCTGTTAGATTGAAGTGAAGGAAACTGGTGCACTGCCTGAGACACTGGACAGGATCGCTGAGAGCATGTGCCCTGGTGGGTGACTGCCCTATCCTGAAAGAAGAGACTTTTCCCTTGAAACTGGGCTGTGATTCTCGAGTTGCGAGTTGTGCAGCTCCACCGTGGAAACAACAAGAGCCTGCCTGTGAGGCTCAAACGGACACAGGGAGAAGACTCCCCTCTGGCTGGCTGTACAGCGGCTGGATGGTCCATTTTTAAGGAGGAGCAGCCCTTTGCAGCTCTTTGTCCTAAATCCTATGGCCCTGTGTGGTCCTCCTGGTCCCTTGGAACCAGGATTGTTTTTGTAATAATGTGTTTAGCTGCTTTAATATTTCCATTAGTTATATTTATTATGCACGAAAAACATTTTTCTGAGCAATTAAAAAATGTGACTTTGCCCTTTCCTTGAATGCATTCAATTGATGTTCTAACCCTCATAAAAGGAAAATGTAACAGTCAATAGGAAAATGTTTTTATTAGAGATGTCCTGTTAGCTACTCTGAAACTGAAATGAATAGTCACTGAAATGCATAGGAGCCCTGAAAATGTTTACTAGATGATTTTAGGATTTGCTTTTGCTTAGGACTAGAAAGATGATAATTCTGTTTGTAATAGTGGTCATTACTTTCTCCTGCTATCTGTATGTTAATGATGACCCAATGCTCTGTTCCCTTTGTATTCCTGCTTATACTTCACATATACCCGCTTAATGAAATGTTTATAATGGAAATTGCCCGCCTAGCAATGAATTAGGATATTGATAAATTTATGAAAATGAATGTGCAAATATTTTCTATGTTCCTACTGGATCACAGGAATGTATTTAGCTCATGCTAATAGGACTATCTGCTAAATATTGCAGGGATTTGTTAGCATGAGCTGAAAGCCATTTTGTATTTCTGGCAGCCATCTTGTTTGCCATGTGCTGCCACGTGCTCACCATGTGCTCTGTCCTCCCTCAGTGTCGACTGCTCTTGTAATCTGCCTAGAAACAAACTATATTTAGCATCTTCCACCTTCGCACATGCTCAGTTGTGCTTGCAGCTGTCCTTGCAACTGTTCCTAGTCTGTAAATGTCAGGATGTGTTCACCAAAATTAGCAACTGTTAGCTCCTCCCACATTGTTGAGCAAGCAGGTCATGCATGTCCATGTTAGTCATTGTGCATGCTTACATGAGCTAGGACTCCCCCTTGGTCTTATGCTGACTATGTAACCCTAGAAACACAAAAATTCGCCTCCACCACCTTTATTTATAGCTGCTCTTACTTGTAAAGGTCAGACCACAACTTCTTTAGCTTGACCAGGTATTTTTATTTATACCATTCTTTTATATATTTTCTTTTGAGAACTTTTTTTTGGTTCAATTATGCAGAAAAATGGAACTACTATACATTCCTCTATTTACACTAATATACAGTATAATTTACACACATATAAATATTGATGTTCAATCAAAAGAATACAAGAAATACATCATACATCCCAAACAAACAACACAACAAAACAAAACATCGAAATTATGTATACTATCTATTCCAAAAAATGGAAGACAAAGTTAACAAGAAAGGAGTGCAATCATTAAATGGAAATGATCTTTGCACTGGCAATTGCTAGTTCGCATCATAGATGATAGATTGATGATAGATTAAACCCAGATCAGTTGACTGGGGGTGAGTGCTTGCAATGTTCAACACTCCGTCCATCAAACCCTTTGGTTTTCCTTTGTTCACCCTAATTTGGCAGGGTCTCTCCAGACGTGGGTCCCTTGCCCACTTTGCCACAGGATTCAAGCCAGCCTGGCTGATCACAGCTGATTAGCCAGAAACCGGTCCCAGGATGCCTGTTTCCGGTTCGGGGAAGACATGGCTTGGCAGTTCGGGCTGGATTATTCCCATGAGGCACAGGGTCAGACTATCTTGCATATGGCATTGTCTGAACTGGGGTGGCAGAGTGAGCTAAAGAATGATGATGGATTACACCCAGACAGTTGACTAGGGGTGAGTGCTCGCAATGATCAATATTCGGACCATCACACCCTTTGGTTTTGCTTTGTTCGCCCTAAGCTGGCAGGGTATGCCCAGACATGGGTCCCTTGCTCACTTTGCCACTGGATTCAAGCTAGCCTGGCTGATGGTGGCTGATTAGGCAGAAACTGGTCCTAGGATGCATGTTTCCGGTCCAGGGAAGACATGGCTTGGCAGTTTGGGCTGGACTGTTACCATGAGGCACAGGGTCAGACTGATTTGCATATGGCCTTGTCTGAACTGGGGTGGCGGAGTGAGCTAAAGAATGATGATGGATTAAACCCAGATCAGTTGACTCGGGGTGAGTGCTTGCAATGTTCAACACTCTGTCCATCATACCCTTTGGTTTTGCTTTGTTCGCCCTAAGCTGGAAGGGTATGCCCACACATGGGTCCCTTGCTCACTTTGCCACTGGATTCAAGTTTGCCTGGCTGATGATGGCTGATTAGCCAGAAACCGGTCCCAGGATGCTTGTTTCCAGGCCAGGGAAGACATGGCTTGGCAGTTCGGGCTGGACTGTTCCCATGAGGCTGGGTCAGACTGGTTTGCATATGGCCATGTCTGAACTGGGGTGGTGGAGTGAGCTAAAGAATGATGATGGATTAAACCCAGATCAGTTGACTGGGGGTGAGTGCTTGCAATGTTCAACACTCCGTCCATCATACCCTTTGGTTTTCCTTTGTTTGCCCTAAGTTGGCAGGGTATGCGCAGATGTGGGTCCCTCGCACACTTTGCCACTGAATTCAAGCGAACCTGGCTTATGATGGCTTATTAGCCAGAAACCTGTCCCAGGATGCTTGTTACCGGTCCAAGGAAGACATGGCTTGGCAGTTCGGGCTGGACTGCTCCCATGAGGCACATGGTCAGACTGATTTGCATATTGCCATTTCTGAACTGGGGTGGCGGAGTGAACTAAAGAATGATGATGGATTAAACCCAGATCAGTTGACTGGGGGTGAGTGCTTGCAATGTTTAACACTCCGTCCATTATCCCCTTTGGTTTTGCTTTGTTCACCCTAAGCTGGCAGGGTATGCCCAGTCATCGGTACCTTGCTCACTTTGCCACTGAATTCAAGCTAGCCTGGCTGATGACAGCTGATTAGCCAGAAACTGGAACATTGATGCTTGTTTCCAGTTCAGGGAAGAAATGGCTTGACTGTTCAGGCTAGACTGTTCCCATGAGGCACAGGGTCAGACTGATTTGCATATGGCCATGTCTGAACTGGGGTGGCGGAGTGAGCTAAAGAATGATGATGGATTAAACCTAGATCAGTTCACTGGGGGTGAGTGCTTGCAATGTTCAACTCTCCGTCCATCATCCTCTTTGGTTTTGCTTTGTTCATCCTAAGTTGGAAGGGTATGCCCAGAGGTGGGTCCCTTGCTCACTTTGCCACTGGATTCAAGCTTGCCTGGCTGATGACGGCTGATTAGCCAGGATCAGGTCCCAGGATGCTTGTTTTCGGTCCAGGGAAGACATGGCTTGGCAGTTCGGGCTGGACTGTTCCCATGAGCTACAGGGTCAGACTTATTTGCATATGGCCATGTCTGAACTAGTGTGGCGGAGTGAGCTAAAGAATTATGATGGATTATACCCAGATCAGTTGACTGGGTTGAGTGCTTGCAATGTTGAACACTCCGTCCATCATCCCTTTGGTTTTGCTTTGTTCGCCCTAAGTTGGCAGTGTATGCGCAGACGTGTGTCCCTTGCTCACTTTGCCACTGGATTCAAGCTAGCCTTGCTGATGACGGCTGATTAGCCAGAAACGGGTCCCAGAATGCTTGTTTCCGGTCTAGGGAAGACATGGCTTGGCAGTTTGGGTTGGACTGTTCCCATGAGGCACAGGGTCATGCTGATTTGCACATGGCCATGTCTGAACTGGGGTTGCGGAGTGAGCTAAAGAATGATGATGGATTATACCCAGATCAGTTGACTCGGGGTGAGTGCTTGCAATGTTCAACACTCCGTCCATCATCCCTTTGGTTTTCCTTTGTTCGCCCTAAGTTGGCAGGGTATGCCCAGACATGGGTCCCTTGCTCACTTTGCCACTGGATTCAAGCTAGCCTGGCTGATGACGGCTGATTAGCCAGAAACTGGTCCCAGAATGCTTGTTTGCGGTTCAGGGAAAACATGGCGTGTCAGTTTGGGTTGGACTGTTCCAATGAGGCACAGGGTCAGACTGGTTTGCATATAGCCATGTCTGAATTGGGGTGGCGGAGTGAACTAAAGAATGATGATGAATTAAACCCAGATCAGTTAACTGGGGGTGAGTTCTTGCAATGTTCAACACTCCGTCCATCATCCCTTTTGGTTTTACCATTTCTATTATACCTGCCTTACTTTCACAGTTATATAGATTTCTGTGATTATATTAAAAACATTAGTGAATTACACAAAAGACCCCTTTTTGAGGTTAGAATGTTACCCACCTTTCAGAAGCCCAAAGCACTTGAGGTTCGCTCATAGATTTCACACCTCTTTCCTGTACAACTACAAATAGTGAAAACCCACAAAAATAGAAAATATTGACAACCACTTACACACATGCAAAATTTAAGGTGAGAAGAATGATTTTGTACAACTCAGCCAGCTTCTCAAAGCTGGGAATAGGGAAATTTTTGCATAGTAAACCACTGTCTTGCACAGCATTTTTTTCCAAACAAAACCCAGAATTCTGCCAGATGTTAGCTTTTTTCTCTGTTTCCTCTGCATACCTTTTTTCCCCTGGGTATCTTGGGAATTGTTCTGTTTAGTATGAAGGCTTACCTGATCCCTGCTGCAAATGTCTCAAAAACAGCTTCAAATTGTAATGACAAAATGACTTAGCATTGAAGTGGTTAAAAATATGTTAGTAATAAATGCACGTGTGTACGAAATTGGTTTACTAGTTGAGGGGGGTGTAACTCTTCTCAAGCAGCAACCACAATCCTCCTTAGTGTGAAGTCACAAGCAACCCTAAATTAACCTGTGCTCAAGCCCCGGGTAGTTTGACAGAGAGCATGTGTGGCTGAACATTGGCAGAATTGTGACCCAGTATCTGTCCATAAAGGACAATTTGGGGGTGAGTGTAAGAGGATAGGGAACGGGACTATGACCATTGGAAGTTTGAGTGTTTTGAGGAATTGGTCTTATGAATTTCCAATTTAACCCATGTTCTATGGGTTCTCACAAATGTGCAATGGAGTGTCAATCACTCGAAATGTCCAGTTGGATCATATTAACTCTCCACAACTCATAAACAACACACAAAATAACCTCATACTAATATGTCTCTAAACCTTTAATGGACACATCAAATAAAATCTAAAGGAGGGTACAATGTTTTAAAAATCTATTACTCTGATTTTTAGGGATGGAAATAAGCAAGATGTTTTAGTAAAATATATATTTGATACTTGTAGGGGCTTTCAGCAGGTTTTTCATCAATTGGTCTGGTTATGTGTCATTCATTTGTTTATTTTGACCCCTACTGTTTACCTCATTGGGGCGTGTGTTGGCACACTTCATTCAGCCAATGGCTAACCTCAATGCAAGAGATGGAATGTTGCCCTTTCACACGGTTCATATCCCCACACAAAGTAATTCCCTTCTGTTCAAGGTATTATAATCTGTCCTTTTTCAAACTAAAACACGTGTGTTTTGTCATTATTGTGCTCAACAACAGAGTAGCACGGCTCAACTCACTGTGACACTCTTGGGCGTATGTACAAGCCCCTGTCTCCACCACAACGTCACTTGTCACTTTTTCTAACATTGTGGTGGCAATAGGGTTTGAGCCTTATTCACAAGGCAGAGTTAAGCCACTTAACGTGGCTTAATGCCGCTTTGTGAACGAGGCCCCCTTTCACATTATACTTAGCGTGAAAGGGGTGAGCAATGGGAGTTGCAGTGGGCGTTCAACCGCAACACCCATTGATTTTGATGCTGCCCCCTAAGTACAAGGGTGGCATAAATATGGGGCAACGCCAAAAGTAAGACCAGGGAAAACCTGGTCTTAAACAGGCGCAACTAGGAGAAATTTCTCCTCTTTTGTTGGTGGATCCATGTGTGCTGCCTTCAGCAGCACACATAGTAACCACAAAAGGCTATCGATTGTTTTTTGTGAAGGTGACCCTTCCTGTATATAAACAATCAATAAAAAATGCCATTTCAATTGCTTAGGTGCAGGAAGGGGGACCTTTCTGCACATAAACAATCTTCCCCTGCAATGCAGACACCCTTGCACTATGGCGAAAGAGTGGCTGCGTTGGTGCTAGGCAGCTGAAATCAGCCTCTGTGCTAGGGGAAAGGCAGGGGTGCACCATATCCTTGTAAATATGGTGCAGCCCTGCATTTTGACAGTGGTGCAGTACAGCTTTAAGTGAAGGTGGCTAACGCCACGCTCTGGCACTTTCTAGTAACTATGCCCCTATGTGTTGAGAGTCGCCTGGAATGAGCTTCCTTTCTCAGACCGAGGTCATTGCTCCTTGGGGATTTGAAAAACGGTAAAGCTTCGAAACAAAATGACTTTTATAAAAGCTGTTCTGAAGCTCCATCAGTCTTTTTCTCAGTACTCTTGAGAGGCGCACTGTGCTGCAGACAGCCATGCAGCTTGCACTTGCGTCAGTGGATACATGCTCCTAGGGATGCAACTTCGGATTGTATTTTTTCTATTACTCGAAGTAAGAAGTGTGCCTTTCATGCAGGGGTTACCTCATAACTGTCTTCTTTGGACTATTTTTGATAGACTCAGAACACTGTTACCCCTGCTGAACAGTAGTGAAGTGCCTGTGTTCCCCCTTTAAACATTGTTAAATAGCCTTACCCCTGATTGACGTATTTACCTTGCTTATACGTCCCTACTGTATGGTTTAGGAAATGCACCCACAGCCTGAAGGTAAAAGCCACCTCTGGACTGCAGCACCTATTGTGCAATGCAAAGAACGGAGCTGGAAAACATATGCAGCCTGTGAAAAAGTCATCCTTTTGCCCTGATCACCCACATTTTTTTATTCATACTGGTGGTAACTGACCCGGACAGTGCCATGGGCTCTGCTTAACAGACCCTGGGCCAGTGCTCCGATTATAAGGTATATGGTAATTAGGTGTAATTACAATTGGTACTGACAGCTTAGTTTATTATAGGGCTGGCATGCTTAGAGGCCCAGTAGACCTAATGCACCTAAGTGTGCACTACTGTGTTACCTGCAGTTATTTTAAAAGCAGTACTGCTTTTCAGGGTTCATTTACATTAGATGCATATGTAAATTCGACATTGGTTTAAAAGGTGCTTCCACAGTCTTAAATGACCTTATTTTTACAAATAGGTCACACCTAGGGTCTCACCCTAGGAGTTCCAGGGGTGTATTATAGCTATTATTAGAGACATTAAAAAATATGTTTTATAAGCCCTGGTGAAGGAAATTTAGTTTTTCAACATTGTAGAAAACTAGCTCCACAGGCTTAGATTAGATGGGAAACACCGTACAATCATCATAATTTTTCAACTTGCACATGCTACGCAAGATCTTTGTGTGGCTTCCCCAAAACTCCAGAAGCACCATCACCCAGGCCTGTTCACCAGTGAACTGGACTACCGAAACGCCATCTATGCAGGATTCACAAAACAACCTCTCCAAAGGCTCCAAAACATCCTGAATGCTACAGCCAGACTCGTCCTCAATCTCCCTCGGCGATCACACATCGCCCCACTGTCTCCCGATTCAGAAGAGATGCTAGTTGAAGCTGTTCATCCACACATTCAAGGCCCTGTACAACTCCAGACTAGCCAACATTAACCACTGCCTAAGGTTCTGCAAACCAGAAACCTCGAGTCTGCCTTCCTCATGCTCCTGTGCCCCCCTACACCCGCTAGAGCAGGGACGGTGATCGCTCCTTCCCCTACCTTGCAGCCAGGGCATGGAACGACCTCCTCCTACACCTCCAGAACTCTGCCACTGTACTAGGTTTCCACAAGAGGCTCAAGACCTGGCTCATTGATTGAACCATTGGATCCCTGCCAGGGTCTGGATACCCCTTGCATAACACAGGACTCAACCTCCCTCTATTAGGCAACACCCTTCATTACAAAGGCCAAAGAGATTTAATTAAGTTCTAGTTGCTTTATTGCCACGCACCTTTTGACCCCCCTACATTTTCCATCCTACCTAAATTATTGATGAGAAGACAAGTGAAGGGCGCACCTTATTGATTTCTATTGGCTGTCCCTAGAGCTACTTCTGCTCCAAGGAGAGATCACATGATTAACAGAGGCTGAGAGGGCCCTGATCGATGACTCATCCAATAGCAGTAGTCTGCACTAGCATCTACTAATATGGGTGTGCTCTTAGGTTTGCACAGATGTTTATCAGGAACTCTGCATGCTTAGAACAAGGCAAAAACAAAGCCCCTGTAGGGTGACGAGGGAGAGTTGCACACACATGGGATTGTAGCATCTTACTAATCGCTGACATCACACTTTACACAGGGGCCATATTGGGTGAGGTGATTGGGAACCCTCCAACAGCCAATAGGAGTGCATTACAACTACTTCTTTTCTATTCCCTAATCACATTTTGTAAACATGGCTTCCAATGTGAATGCCCCTCTCCTGGCAAGCTAGACCATAAAAAGGTGGCAGTAAAGAAGCTGATGGCTTAGTTGCATCCCCACCTTAGCGAAACTACTAGAAAAATGCATGCAATCTCAACTTTGTGCCCACATAGAGAACTATCAACTTCTAGACCAGCACCAATCAGGCTTTAGGAAGTGGCACAGCACTGAATCAGCTCTCACTCACGTTTTTGATGACATCTTATTTATGCTCGACCAAAATGAATCCTGCCTCCTGATCCTCATTGACCTTTCCTCCACATTTGACACGGTTAATCATGACAACCTGCTATTCTATCTTGCAAAATAGAATGTTTTTTTCTGATCAGGTGTTACTGTGGTTCTCATCCTTCCTCCAGCACAGAACTTAAAGAATGAAGGCAAAACACTCTCTCTCCAGCCATCTCCCGTACTCATGGGGGTCCCCCAAGGATCCACTCTATCTCCTATCCTCTTCAATCTTTTCCTGGATTCTCTTGCTCATTCTCTAAATTCCAGGAACATTCTCTTCCACATGTATGCGGACAACACGCAATTATATTTGAAAATCTCATCCTTGGAAAACATCATCTCACTCAACACTGCTCTAATGTTTAGTCAAAACTGGTTAACAGTGAATCATCGACTCCTCAACACCTCTAAAACGGACTTTTTCCACATCTACCCCCCAAAACTCATCCCCAAGCTAGATCTCTGGTTACACCAGCTCACTGCCTTCAACTGTATGGCTCTTATCGTAGAGACAGCCAAGTCTCTGGGTATAATCATGGACAAGCACCTGAACATGAAAGGTCACAACAGGAATGTATGCAAAGGAGCCAACCACTTATTGAGAGCTCTAAGTAATATCAAACCTTTCCTTCCGCCAAATGATTTCAAGCAGGTGGTTCAAGCGCTTGTCTTGCTGAGGCTAGACTACGGCAGTGCTATCCTCTGTGGCCTTCCCAAATAGGCTCTGGCTCCATGAAGGGCAGCACTTAACTCAGCTGCTAGACTGGTTACGGATACCAAGCGAAAAGATCCTATATCCCCAGTACTAAAATACTTCAATTGGCTGCCCTTCGAAGCACAAATTAAATTAAAGATTGCTGTTCTCACACACAACGCCCTTCACCTAAATACTCCTACGTACCTTGGAGAAAAACTTACTGTATCCTGTGGCGTAAGAGCTTCAAGAAGTGCCTCTTCCCTTCTCCTGAAAACCGTGTTTCCTTGAGAATAAAAGAAGTTGCCACGAGCTTTCTCCGGAGCTGCCCCTAAGGTTTGGAACTCTCTCCCACCGGAAGTTCGCAGTATCTCCTCATTGACGGCTTTCAAAGTGGAAGCCAAATGATTCCTAATGAACAAATTCATACCCTAATAGGGTTTTCTCACAGGCTCATTGACATTGTACCTACAGACTTTTTTTCTAACTTTTGATACAGCTCCCCCTTGAACACTGTGTTCACTCTTGCTACCCGCCTTCACTTGTTTTATTGTATTAGCCGCCAAGTTGTATTTTGCAATGTTTTTGTTTTTTTCTCTTCCTTTCTCTTATGGATATTGTTACAGATATTGTTTTTGTCCCTCCTACCATCATATTATAAAGTGCTCTGTTATCCCTCAGGATCTTGTTTACGCTATAAAAAACGATATAAATAAATAAATGATTACTGAGGCTTTTTAACACTGTGCCAGTGAGTTAAAAGATATGGAACCAGTGTCACAAGTCTATTTGTTATCAACAGGATTGATGCAGAGCTGGATGCAACACTATGGACCAGGGATTCCACCCAGTGGCATTTGGCATGAAGGTCATTATATCAATGGCTGTCGCTTCCTTGACGTCCGTGCTTTTTTTGATGCGGTGGAGATGGCAACACTTACGTCCACTTGGAAGAGATGGGGAGGCCGATGACATTTACTCCACTCAGTGGGTACCGGTGGTGGACATTGAAAGATGCTGCCCGGTAACCAATCCCATCTATTTACACTCCGTACAATTTAACTGGTAGCAAATGTCTTTTATAATACTGTTTCTATTTTCTCCCTCTTCTTATAATGCTTATGTCTCCTTTATTTCAACTTCTTCTTTGTGCATTTCCCTTTCTTTTTTATAGGCAAAATCACCATTTGTTAAAATTGTTGCACTTTTCATTCAATATATTGATAATTATGTTTTTTTATTTTTGTCTTTTAGAATAGATTAGTTATAGGAAATAAACATGTTATTTCCAGTCTAAAATGAAAAAATAATGAACATGATGTTTAATTACAAAATATAATCCTTACGGTAACAAAATTCATAATAGTCACACGTCACAGAAATGAACCAAAATAAGTGTGAATATTATAGGTCACATTTGCAGCACAAAATCATGTGAAGCTGAACATATTATTAACAAAACATGTCAATTATAAGCTTTGTCTTTCTGCACATTGATGTAAATGGTGAATGTCAGGTTGTTAATAGCATCAAGGTTTCTTCTCCAGCGCACAGAATCCTCTCAGCCAAAGCATCAGGGCCTAGAATAAGCAAACAGTTATAGATTATGATTTTCAAATGGAAAACTTGTGTTCTTCAACCTCGATTAAGACTTTCGATGATGGAAACTGTGGTGTATGGGTTCTTTTATTGTTAGGTCTGGCATAAAATGCAGTCTTACCGGCCTCTTAAATACTACTACTACTACTACTGCTATTCCTACTACTAATGTTTCTACTACTGATACTCCTACTACTATTCTTACTACTAATATTACTGCTGTTGTTCCAACTGCTACTAATACTCCTGTTACTCCTTCTAGTACTACTCTTTCTATTACTACTTTTATGAAAACTACTACTCTTACTACTACTACTATTACTCCTACTAATAATAATAATCATCATCATACTCATAACCATGATCCTAATTATAACAATTTCTAGAAAGAGTTGGTTCCCGAATCTCCAGGCACATTCTGAATCCGCTTGGAATTAGCATCCATAGAGGCTTTAAGGGGTCGCCCTCCTTCAGCCATTAACCTTGGTGCCAATGTCATTCTCTATTTGCATCAGTCCTTTGGGGTGTCTGGGAACATGTGCAAATGAACATTGTCCTGCTTACGGAAGCACAGAGCTTGACTGCTCTGCAATTTTGGGAGCTTTCTCGGACAAGTCACATAAAAGATGCTTTTTAAGCTATTGATACCTTCAATGTAACCCAAAGATGCCTCCTTTGTGAAGCATTGACACCTCCTTTGTGAACCATTGATGCCTTTATTGTAAAACATTGATGCCTTCATTGTAACCCATTGCTCCCTCCTGTTGTGTGTCGATTTAGATACTGCATATAGGTTAACCGATTTATGTCCTTATATAGGCACAATTCACATTGCCCTCATTATACATAGAAATCCTACCATTTTTCAGGCATTATCCATGCTAACCAAATACAGGCATGGTCACCTACATCCTTCTATCCAAGTCACAACAAGTTCTTGGAAACAGACTCTTAAGTCTTTAAGACTTCCCCTTGCTTGGATTATTGATTTCTCCAAGAACTCATTTATTATGCATGAACGTCTATTCCTTAGGGGTTCATTCAAGACATTCCTCTGTCCGACTTTTACATCAATACTGGTATTCCTAAACACCTTCAAGGTATAAATATACCTTCACTTGCCATGGCAAAGCACGGCACGATTCAGCTGCATACTTGCACAGCTCGCCACGGCAAGTTCGGAAGGAAGTCGAGTCCCATCCTGACGCACTGACCAGACGCTGTCATCCTCCTCGCAGAGAGTCCAGCTCCAGTGTTTCTGACTCCCTTTGCGGGGTGTTAGAGATCGAAACCCAGAAAAAGATTCTAACCTCTCTCGTTCTAAGGTATGGAGCAGATTGGAACATAGAGCAACTCTTGGCAAAACTAAACTATAGCTAGCTATACTTTAGTAAACAGCACCTACTTCTAACCTCGTACTAATCTTAGGTTAGGTACACTGGGGTATAACTAGCTAGAAGCACCAGATCTGTATTCACATTTTAGCCCCTGTTATTTATGTATGTATTTTTATGAATATATGTCATAGCTACAAACCATGCTATTGCAGTATTATTCTATTATACTTTGCATTCTTACGATTGTAGCAGTTCATATCTCTTGCACAAGAAATAAGACTGTTCAATAAACCCTTTTTTATTGAAACACCCGTCTATCTATTTCTGTGTAACTCTGTAGAAACGATGCATGCACGAGTGACTGAGTGAAACTGTAATCTATTGTTTCCACGATTCTGAGACAGTTCCGATTCAAATGGAAATAAAGTTGTCATGTTTATGCGGTTGTCAGAAACGAATCCCCTCTTGTTTATTCGAGAAGTTTCTAGTGACGTCTGAGTTAGCTGGCACACACAAGTAATTAAGTTTAATGTACTCGATAGAGACATACTGATCTCAGTCCTATGTCAAAACTATAATCTATATTATTCCAATGAGCAGAGCCTATCAGAGATATAGGAACTACACTACATGGTGCCCAATGGTTTGGTAAGGTATTAATTTAACACTAGATACTGAAGTAACTCAGTCGTGCTTTTCTCAGAGACCCCTACTCATAAAACTCCATCAGACGTCTGGAGTGGGTAGGGATAATATCCGCCATAGCTGAGTATGACGAAAATCTTTTGTATTAACTTTTCGGTTTATTCAACGTTGAAGGATACAGTGTTCCAAAATATTGTGCATCTTATCTTTGTTCCCTTGAAACTTGCTCTGCATGTTTCGTTAAACAATGTCTAATAACGGCAATAGCACCGAAACCGGTGGAGTTGTACCCGACAATGTCGCGGTAGCTTTTGATTACACAGGCTTTAATGAAACCAATCAGAATGCAATAATCATCCCTCTTAATTTAAGGAGAGCCTTCACTCCAAAACGTATAAAACATGGCCTAACTTCAAGAGGTGGTGGAACAGTTTTTGTGATAGAGGCACACAAATCTCACCAGACAGAGGTATTCTACTCATGGATAATATTCCCAGAATCACATCCAGTAACTAAAACTTTTCACTTCTACAAAGAAGATGAACCACCTGAGGAATATATTCCCTGTCGAGGATATTGAAATTCTACTCACACACCAGGAGCATAATCTCTGGTTTAAAGGCGCCCTAAAACACCAAAAATCACATTACCAGGCTCGGTTCTCTAAGTAGACCAGGAGCAACATGGCCAATTTTAGCTGGTTACACACTTGACCCTGACATTGAATCAATGTCGGACAAGGAATTACTTAATAACATACAAAAGTTGATAGAATTATACAGTTAATCCATACCTGTCTGTAAGTTCTGAAAAGGACTCTATCAAACACAATCCCACCGCTCCTAAAAAGAAGTGGGAGAATAACAAACAACATTCCATAGAGAAACGTTCTCAATCCCGAGGTAGATCTCCTCAAAAATAGCCCTCTGAAAGGTTGTACAACCTCAGGAATAGGGATAATTTGAGAAAACCTGACAGCCTGACAGGTATCAAGATACTGATATATGTTCCTCTCGTACCTTTCAGATATTGTCACAGACATCCGAAAGAAGAAGACGGTAAGAACTGAAAGAAGAACGCGTGACGTCTAAACACGATCAACACGTTCAGAAAAACAAACAAAAACTTCAATTCACAAGGAAGAAGGTAGCAGATCTAAAGATCAGACATGCCGAGGATTCTGAGAACACAACTCAAGAACGGAGAATGGGCTCAGACAATGCTGGACAGTGCAGCAGAAGTAACAATAGATCTCCAGAACCTGAAGGGACTTCTGGAGACAGTGGACTTGAATGAGGACATTCAAGTTGAGGCTGCAGACACCAGTGTTAGTTCTCCACATAGGTTATATGAAATAACACTCTGTATGGAGGGAGACATACCAACAAAAGTGAAAGCACTCTTTTGGGAGCAGCTTTCAATGGTTTATGATACTGGTCACCAGAATTTGTCATCGAGGGCCATCATTATGCCAGCCTTCTCCAACCATGTTCCAGTACATTTCAAATATACTTATGCCAAGAAGTGGGCATTTACCCATGCCCCAGCATATACAAAAATCATGTAGGATGGGATGAGGATTCACCTCATCATAAGATCCAGTTAAAAAATCAACCAACTGTGCAAAGGCAGTACCCAGTTAAGCAAGAAGCTAAAAAAAGGTCAGGGAGATCTTAGATCAACTTGAATACCAAGGGGTGATTGAAACATGCACCTCATCAACGAACAATCCTTTGTTTCCTGTTTCCAAACCAGACAATACATATCGTCTAGTTTTGGATTACAGACACCTAAACTCTGTTGTAAAACATTTGCAGTGCAAAATGCACACAGTACAACATTATTGAAAAACATTGTGGTAAAAAAAATTATAAAACCAAATTAGATAGATCTAACGGTTTCTTTTGTCAAAACATAGCACCTGAAAGCTGGTATTTGACAGCTTTCTCAATAATGGGGCCTCAGGATCAATTTTGTCGACTCCCACAGGGATTCAAAAACAGCCCGGTGTTATTCTCAGCAAAGGTATCAGAGTTAATACAAATTTATGATGACGAGGCGTTGTCATATGTCGATGATATCTATCTGACAGACGATGACGTGGACAGGCACTTGAACAGGATGAACACCATTATACTGGGCTTCGCCTCTGAGGGTTATAAATTCAATTAACAAAAATCAAGATTTTGCCCATCTCAATGTCTTTTTTTTTCTAGGATATGAACTGTCAAGTGAAGGCAGAAGCCTGGCAGCCAACTTTTTAGAAAAGTGTGCGCTGCCTTAACCTTCGAAAACGTGGAAAAACTAACAGTCGATTCTAGGTTTCCTAAATGGTGGAAGAGCATACATTCAAATTATGCAAAAAGGGTTAAACCTCTCTATGAATTAATCAAACCTGATTTCAAAATCATAAATTGGACACAAGAACACACAGAAATATTACGTTCACTTCAAGCTGACATGTTAGCAACAAAACACTTACAAACATGCGTAAACGTATGCAACTTAGTGATCCGAATCATTCCGGGTCAATGCGGATTCACCTACTTAACTATTAACAAAGGTGAAAAAGTACCAACAAGCAGTACATACAAGCAGAAATGAAATTTACATCAACAGAAAAAATTCTGACAGCAGTTCAAACTGCTGTAGCAAAAGATGGAGTCTTAGCACAGGGAAAGCATTTTGGTTGTAACTCCTGTACAAGCCTTAGAGGCAGTTACAAAAGCGAGCATTCTGAATGCAAAAGCTTTACATCCAAGAATGATACAATGGGTTAATTCACTTGCTGCCACATTTGTTGAATATGTTTTTGATCCTTATTTGAAAACACAAGCATTCCTGCAATATGAACACAAATGTCCTCTGCCTACTGAAGTTCTCCCTCTTGATCAGTACAAATTTATAATTTATACTTACGGATCTGCACAACCCGCTACGTTGGTAAGCAAGCTTATAGTGCAGCATACGTGATCGTTAAAGGTCGTATGCGCGATTGCAAATTCAGTTCAATGGTCACAAAAACACAATCTCTAGGAGATTGCAAAGGTGGCACAATCAAGCATGCAACGCTTTGGGAACAAATAGTTCTGTTGCGAAATAGACTGCAAAACACTCACGTGATACACACTCTGAGTCATCAACGTGATGGTGTTCAAGTTGAAGGGAATTAATTGGCCGATGAAGCCACAAAGGGGACTGTGCAAATGGCTTCCGATGCTGCAATCACTCGTTCAAAAACTAAAATAGACAGTGAAATAATACTATCTGTCAATGCTTCAAGCAAAGGCAGCGGTGCAGCATTACCTAAAAAGTTTCCACTCAAAAACTCATATATAGTTGATGCATTCTGTTTGCTCAAATCCCTGGAGTGGGGCATTGGGTAATACCAAACATGGAATGAAGAGCAGCTTTGATTTACGAAACACATCTAGGAGAGGGTCTGACATATCAGGGGATCTCTAAAACAATTTTAAAACTAAAAGAGATGTACTGGTGACCAGGAATTAATACACTGATTCACATCTTCATCAATAACTACATTGACTGCAATAGAGAGCGCAGTACAGAACGCCACCGGACACCTGACTAGTCCAGTACAGACACCATTGTTAAACAGCCTTAGACTGTCTGCGTGCAGGTTTCTTTTTTGACGAATGCAGTCCCACAAACACTATCAATCAATAAATCACTGAATTTGTCAAGCACGCTACTTACCGGAGAGGGTCTCAAGGTGCTGAGGGGAGGGGGTGCTGGTACTACTCGAAGAGCCAGGTCTTGAGGAGCTTCCTGAAGGTGAGCAGGTCCTGGGTCTGTTGCAGGTGGGTGGGGAAGGTGTTTCAGGTCTTGGTGGCGAGGAAGGAGAAGGTTCTGCCGCCGGAGGTTGTCCGTTGGATGCGCGGGGCGGCAGCGAGGGCGAGGCTGGTAGAGCGGAGTTGGCGGGCGGGGGTGTAGAAGTTGAGTTTATTGTTCAGGTAGGCTGGTCCGGTGTTGTGGAGTGCTTTGTGTGCATGGATGAGGAGCTTGAAGGTGATCCTCTTGTCAACGGGGAGCCAGTGCAGGTCTCTTAGGTGGGAGGTGATGCGGCTGCGTCGAGGGATGTTGAGGATCAGGCAGGCAGAGGCGTTCTGGATGCATTGCAGTCGTTGTAGTTGTTTATTCGGGATTCCTGCATAGAGTGCGTTGCCGTAGTCCAGTCTGCTGCTGACGAGGGCTTGGGTCACCATTCTTCTGGTTTTGGTTGGGATCCACTTGTAGATCCTGCGAAGCATGCAGAGGGTGTTGTAGCATGAGGAGGAGACGGCGTAGACCTGCTTCACCATGGAGAGGGAGGAGACATGGATGAATCCTAGGTTGCATGCGTGGTTCATGGGTGTCGGTCCTGTTCCCAGTGTGGTCGGCCACTAAGAGTCGTCCCAGGCAGAGGGGGTGGGGCCGAGGATGAGGACTTCCGTCTTGTCCGAATTCAGGGTCAGGCGGCTGTTCCTCCTCCACTCGGCGACCGCCTTCATTCCCTCGTGGAGGTTGGTTTTGGTGGTGTGAGGCTCCTTGGTGGGGGAGAGGATGAGCTGGTTGTCCTCGGCGTGGGAGATAATGTTCAGGTCGTGTTGGTGGGCCACTTGTGCATGAGGGGCCATGTAGACATTGAACAGGGTCGGGCTGAGGGATGAGCCCTGTGGTACGCCACAGATGACGTCAGTGGCTTTGGACCGGAAGGGTGGGAGGCGGACTCTCTGGGATCTGCAGGAGAGGAAGGACGTGGTCCAGTCCAGGGCCTTCTCCTGGATTCTTGCTTATTGGAGGCGTGTTCATAGTGTGCGGTGGCAGACCCTGTCGAAGGCGGTTGACAGGTCCAGGAGGATGAGGGCTGAGGTTTTGCAGTTGTCTAGTTGGCGCTGGATGTTGTTTGTGGCGGCGATGAGGGCTGTCTCGGTGCTGTGGTTTCGTCTGAAACCTGACTGTGATGAGTCTAGGATATTGTTTTCCTCGAGGTGGCGGGTCAACTGTATGTTGGTGATTTTCTCGATGACCTTCGCCGGGAAGGGGAGCAGGGCTTCTTGTGGAGGGTGTTGATTTCGGCGTTTTTCCAGCTTTCCGGGAATGTCGCTGTATCGAAGGAGATGTTGATGACCTTCCGTAGTTGGGGTACGATGGTAGAGTCTGCTTTGTTGAACACATGGTGCAGGCAGGGGTCGGACTGCGATCCTTAGCGTATGGAGTTCATGACCTTGCGTGTCTCGTCGGCGTTGACGTGGGCCCAGAAGGTCAGCTGGTTGGTGCAGGTGGTGTTTGGGGTGGGGTCTGTCAGTGTTGGAGCAGACGGGGTGTTGAAACTGTCGTGGATGTCGGTGATCTTGCGATGGAAGAAGGTATCCAGTGAGTCGCATAGGCCTTGTGAGGGCGGGATGTCGTTGGTGGTGGTGCTGGGGTTGGAGAGTTCCTTCACTAGGCTGAAAAGCTCTTTGCTGTTGTGTGCGTTGTTATCCAGGCGGGCTTTGAAGTCAAGGTTCCTATGGGTGTGGCCTCACAGCTCGGCTGACGCTCAAACTGTTATGAAAGATTTGTGAGTCTTTATCGGCACATACGCAATTGGCACACTACACTCTGACCCTGCATTTAGCTATTGAGCTTACAAAGAAGCCATGGCCAGTTTGGGCATAGCATTGAAGTATTCTTCTCCATTCCATCCTGAGGGAAATTCTGTTGTGGAAAGAAAAAACAGGCACATAAAGTAGTCTATAACAGCTAGGGTATTAGGTTCGGCTGACGGGTGGCTCAAATATCTTTAAGGGTTCCAACGCTCATTAATTATTTTGCCAAGAGGTTCTCTAGGGGGTGTCACTCCATATGAGGTCCTATTTGGGACTAGAATTTTGGTACCGGACCTTGATTGTCATTGAACAGTGGTGGAAAATAAGCAATTTTTTACAGGACTTAAATGAACTAAGATCAAAACACAGCAACGTGTTCCTGAAGCCAACCACCACTGGGGAAAACCCAGCCGTCCCAGCATGGCCTGTCTGGATCCCAAGGCTTGGGGATCTATTTAGAGAAAAGATAGATCGCAGATAAGAAGTAATTTGGGCCTTCTTACAGCCAACCAGTACTTGTCCTAGCAATCACTTATCAAGAACAGTACTACTGCCCCCCCTTGCTGGTAAAAAGGAGAAAAGATTTGTGTCTATCGACCTGATAAAACCGCACTATGTGGCAGACACTAAGCAGTAGGCCAAGTGGACTCCCACGATGTAGCAGACGCACTCCTCTAGCTACAATCCAAGAGGTTCAAACTGAGATACTCATCACCTTTGAAGATTCCGCAGTGAGAAGTGAAGGACTAAGCAACAAAGCTATGGAACTTGTTCTTCTTGAGACCCAAATAACAGTTCATCCTGATGCACCTGTCTACAACAAAGTAACAAGTGATCAACTGGTTCCAGGGATTTCAACAAATCCTGATGCAATTTCAACCATTGACCTCTGGCTATTTCATTAACTTTGATACATTCTATGAGGATCAGATCGAACCTGAAATGACGCCAGCACAAAGAACTTTCAAAGAACAAGCAACAGATTTTTTTAATCTCCTGAAAAAGACTTATCTGGTTTTACCATGGATTGAACTATGGATTGTTTTGGGTATATTTTTCTTTCTACTTTGGTTAGCTATAGTAATAACTCTGGGTATCTTGATAAATGGAAGAAATATTCAAATGGACTCAGCAAGTAAAAGAGTGAACTTACTTCTCAAGCCACTCAAATCTTCCCATCGTGAAGCGAGAGACTTGTCAGCAGTGAACATCACAGCCTTTCCTATACCAGATGGTATAGTTTGGGACAAAATAGAATATGACATTTTTGGCCCGTCGGAATTTTTTTCTTTAAAACAGGTTTTATTTGTCATGGTTCACATATACTGCATAGCTCCGCATCCCGAGACTGCTGCACACATCAGTAATGCAAAAAGAATGACATTGACATTTCTGAGAATGAATGAACCACATTAAAACAAATCCCCCTCCCCCAACACCCCCCTATTGCCCTCACGTCACCAGAGAAAAGTACAATACCTCAGGAGCAAAACAACAAGCCCATCAGCCACCCAACACAGTCCAGAGTTAATACACCCATCAATCCGGCAAGCAAACATCCCCTTCCGGCGGGGGATCTAAATCTAGCCCCCGGTATTCTGCCCACCTTTTCCAGATTTTACAATGCTTACGGGGCACCTCCTAGCAATGAAGACCGGCTGCTCGAGCCCCATATAAAAATCCATCCCATTTCTCCAGGCAGCCAGTGACGGGGCCCAGGGTGCCTTCCAAGCCCTGGCAATATCCCTCTTAGCCAACGTGAGACCTAGTAACAGACGCTTATACCTATTGCCCCCGATTCCCTCTAGAACATGTAGCAGGACCAGATGCGGCGTGGAGGGAAGCTCCCAGCCCAATACCTCTGACAAGCAGGAGAACACCCCCCTCCATAAGCGAGACAATGAGAGGCAACTCCAGACCATGTGCAAAAACGCACCCTCCTCCCGCTGACAGCGGAGACACTCGGGTGATCCAATCATTCCTGCTCTCCACAGCCATAGTCTGGTGTAATAAACCCTGTGCAAGAATTTAAACTGTATCAGCCGCAGGCGGGGAGCTATTGCTGCCCCCCGTGGACTTGCTAATGCCTCTGCCCAGTCCTCCTCCCCCAGTTCACCTAAATCCTCCTCCCATGGTGTCTTTAACCCCTGCAGGTTCGTGAAGCAGGGAATAACCAGAGTTTGGTATATGCAAGATATCTTGTTGTCTGGTAGTTCCCCCATAAAGACCTTCGCTTCTATGAGGCTGAACTCGGGGAGAGACTGCAGGCCCTGCAGGCTAGGTGCCAGAGCATGACGAAACTGTAATTATCGGAAGAACTGGGATTGTGGCATCCCATATTTGTCCTGTAACTTCTCAAATGATTTCAGTGTCAGGTCTGTCATAACGTCCCCCAGGACCGAAATTCCTATAGAGTCCCATCCCCTGAAACCCTGCAAGGCCGCCAACTGAGGCAAACGACGTTGCCAAAAAGAGGAGACTCCCGGGTCAAGACATTCCAACACCCCATCCTTCCCTGGACCTGCCTCCAGATATGAAACACCACTCACGTGGCCGGGGGCAAGAGCTTCGGAAGTGGCGCCGAATATAGTAGCATGTGCAGAGAGTTGGCGCCCATAAGCTGCCGCTATACCGCGTAGACTGGGTCCCCCCTGTCCCCGTACCACCACTCATTAAGGACTAACAAATGCGCAGCATGGTAATAGTAGAGAACATCCAAGGTAGCAAGACCGCCAGTGTAGGTAGATAGAAAACAAGTACGCAGGGCCACCCTGACCGCACCCCCCTCCCACATGAACCCACCCAGTAGTGAGTTCACCTGCTGGAACCATTGAGGTGAAATCTGGTAGGGATGGTTATGTAATTGATATAAAGGACGGTGAAGCGCCACCATCTTGAAGATGGCCAATCTACAGTAAATGGTCAAGGGCATGCGGGACCACACCTTAAGGTCTTCCCGTGTTTGATCCCACACCAGGACCAGATTGCGTTCCCTGGACACTGCTGGTATATCTGACAAAAATACCCCCAAATACTTCCGCTCCCCCGTCGCCAGTTGAAGGGATGAGTCCCATGCTCCCACCCCTGACGCCCCTCCCAGACCCCACAGCTTAGACTTACATGGAGTCATGTACAATCCAGAGGTCTCCCCGAAGATCTGTAGGATACACAACAACCATGGCCCGACCTGTCCAGAGCACTCAGAAAAAACAAAATGTCATCTGCGTACAGTGCTATTTTGTCCATGAAGCCCAGCGCCCACCCAAACCTCCGAAGTTGGGCATCGATGCGCACCCAGGCTGCCATCGGCTCCATTGCTAGCGCAAAAAGATAAGGGGAGAGGGGACAGCCCTGGCGCGTGCCCCGCCAGATGGGGAACGAGCGAGAAATCGCCCTCTCCCACCCGCACTGACGCTGTGAGATCAGTGTAGAGCAGCTGCAGGTAGGCCAGGAAGCGCGGGCCAAAATTCAGTTTCTTCATCAAGGTAAAAAGGTACACCCAGCTCAGGGAATCAAAGGCTCTGTCCATGTCAGCCAGCAGTAACTCTGCTGGCTCCCCAAGCCGCCCACTGGCCGATACTGCAACATGCACGCGCCTGAAATTATGATGAGTCGCCCTCTGTGGCATCAACCCGGCCTGGTCCGGGCGCACCAATGCTGTGATGTGTGGCTTGAGCCTGTTGGCCAACACCTTCGCCTCCACATTAAGGAGGGATTTCGGAAGGTACCACGTGTGCTGCTCCGGAGGTCTACCCGGCTTGAGGACTACCACCACCTCTGTGTGTCTCCAATCCGGGAAAAGCATGCCATGCTCCAGTGCCTCCTCCACTACCGGCCGAAAATGTTGAGCCAACTGTACAAAAAAACATTGAAAAAATTCACTGGGAAAGCTGTTGGAGCCCGGGTCCCTCCCGGGATTCAACTCCCCCAGGGCTATACCCAACTCGTTGTCCGACAGGGGCCTGTCAAGTTGGTCCCGCACCTCGTCCGAGACGTTCTTAGGGGGAAGGTCGCCTATAAATTTTGCAATGACTGTCGCCGCAAGACATTCTTTTGACACGTATAGGTCCGCATAATACACCGCAAAGTTTTCTACAATAGCTGGGAGCTCGAGAATCGGTGCTCCCCTAAAATCAAGGACCCGTGGCAGGGGCTGAGCATGCAAGGTACCCAGACAGAGACGGTGGAGCATCTTGCTTGATTTATCCCCCCCATTGATAGACCCTACTATTCATTGCCAGCCAAGTCTGGTGAGCCTCATCCATCAGTAGGGCGGCATATTGTTGCTAGACCAGCACTAATTGCCGTCTGGCTGAGCCGCTATCTGTCTCTCTATCCCTACGTTCCAATGCTCTACTTCCGCCTCTCGACGCACCAGTTCCCGCTGTCGCTGCCGTCGCGCCACAACACACCATGAGATATCAACCCCATGCAGCGAGGGTTTCAATGCCTTCCCGCCCAGTCAGAACCTTTAAAGATTCAACACTTATTTAAAATTACATTAAGTGACTTTATTACCTCTAGTTCCTTTTCTGATGATTGGGACGGTTAATAACATAATGTTTGATCTAGAAATGTCTGCAGTATTCACAAATCATGAATATTTAGATGATTTATCAGACTATGAACAAATGTATTGTTATAACTAGGCATGGGTGGATTTTGCGGATCCACGATCCGCGGATTTGCGAATTTCCAGATCGTGGATCCGCAAAATCGGCGGATTTTGTGGATTTGCGGATCCGCGGATTTGGGGCGGGGCTTCCATGCGAGTGCACATGCCTCTTGTGTGTTTAAAAGGTCTGAGACCGAACAGAGCAGTAGATAAAGAGACAGAAGCTCCTGGTCACAGGAACAGCAAAGGGATTGCGCTCGTGAAAGTCAAGGATGCAAAGGCCTCTATCCAGCATCACAGCTGATTTTCGACGGTAGATTTGGGAAGAAGGCACACCTGCCCAGCCTCGATGACGAGCACGATTGTTTTTGGGCTGATGAATGAGTCACTGCATTTGAGCTTCAACTAGTTCCAGCGACCATGTGTGTGTTACTATGCAATCGCCCCGAAGGGCCCAGGGGTCCCTTGGGTGAGCTGTCCATCATAGTGGGTCAATGGCGGGATGACGGTGCACACCGTGAGTGTGTGGGCGGGGCTTCCATGCGAGTGCACATGCCTCTTGTGAAAACCTTACCTACCGCGTCTAGTAGGGCAATCTGGCGGTGGTTTACGGGCGAATTGCTATCACCCTTTCTATAAAGGGGAACAGTAATACTTCCAGTCCATAGAGCAGGGACTGTACAATTGGCATAACAGAATTTGAAGACCGTAAATTATAGTTTAGTCCAAAGTATGGCTTATTGTTTTACTACTGATATTGGTACATCATCCAGGCACATAGCGACAGATTTCATTGCCAGGATAGAGGACTCAATCTCCTTTACGATTTGGGCATTATGATTTTACATAGGACATTCAGTGGTGGGGAGTCTCATTGTCGTGTCATTCTCCCCATAAAGTGTAGAGATATAACAAACCCAATTGTGTTCTCCAATGGGAGAATGAGGCACTGAATTTGAGCTTCAACTAGTTCCAGCGACCATGTGTGTGTTACTATGCAATCGCCCCGAAGGGCGCAGGGGTCCCTTGGGTCAGCTGTCCATCATAGTCGGTCAATGGCGGGAAGACGGTGCACACCGCAAGTGTGTGGGTGGGGCTTCCATGCGAGTGCACATGCCTCTTGTGTGTGTAAAAGGTCTGAGACCGATCAGAGCAGTAGATGAAGAGACAGACCTTCCTGGTCACAGGAACAGCAAAGGGATTGCGCTCGTGAAAGTCAAGGATGCAAAGGCCTCTATCCAGCATCACAGCTGATTTTAGACAGTAGATTTGGGAAAAGAAAGCACACCAGCCTGGCCTGTTGTAACTATTTTACGATGGCGCCGGCAAGCTGCCAGCGCCATCCTAAAATAGTTACTAAATTAGCTTCAACAGGAAGCTCTAATAGATAAAATCGTGCACCTGCTTTATTTTATCTATTGGAGCTTCCTGTTGAAGCTAATTTAGTAACTATTTTAGGATGGCGCTGGCAGCTTGCCGGCGCCATCGTAAAATAGTTACAACAGGCCAGGCTTCAACTTTTGCCCCCGTATCCGCCGCTCGCGGATTTGCGTATTTTCAGTAAATTCGCGGGAGTTCGCGGATCGCGAATTTACCGAAAATCCGCAAAATCCGCGAGCCGAACGGATTTTGCGCCCACCCTTAGGTGTAACCATTATGGTCATCATTTCTTGCACAAATCGGCATCACCTAGAAATGTATTCATGTTTAACCAATGCGAACATTGTCCTGCACCTCGAAAGGGTAGCTCAAAAACGTTTGCAAAGAAGTTTCCTTATTTTTCAGGGTTCAACTTGTCAGATGCAGAAGCGTTTTACTTTAGTAATGTGAACAAGACAAGAACGAAAAATATGTTAACCAATTCCATACAGATTTATTCTGTAGCATTAATTGCCCAACTGTCTAGACAGGGTTTCAACTTTTGGAAAGACAACATTGAAACAAAATCTGTCTTGGGTACAAAAGATTGGTAAGTGCAGGGGGTAGAAGTTTTGTTTAGAGCCTGTATCATCCCTGAGCAAATTATGTTTTTGAATGCCACTGTCCAACAAATGTCTTGCCTTGGGATAGCCAAGATCAAAAACATGAACACCCCGTCCATATCTCCACCTGCAAGTAGTAGTACTACACAGGGGGAGGTCGGTGTACATACTATTTTGCATCACATCAGATCTGATCCAGATTGGAACAAATGGTTGCTCTGGCCCACAGACACAGACAACTGTCAAGATCGATTCCTGGACAAAACACAAGGTTTTACAAACAATAGGCCAGACCTACGCTATGTTCAAAGACAGTATCTATGGTTAGTAACAACATACAGTGTAGGAAAACTTTGCCTTGATTGGCTACGCAAAGCTACACTAGAGGATACAAATCAACAATTATGTTTACTTAAAGAAGGCGCAGACCTTAGGGAATTCTTGCTAGGACCAAGGAAACCACGTCAAAAACATTTCATATATGCCGGTATGTAAGCTGCTTATAATGAAATATGGAAGATTACCCAAGCAGAGACTGCAGAACGAATATGAGAACTTGATTGTATTAATTTAGAGAAATCTCTCTCTGTAGTAGAAAATGGGTTAACGACTCAGTCATCCAGGATATATTCATTGGACAGCATTGTGTCTTCTGCCATAGACATCATGGAACAAGACTTTGTCATGTTGCAACATGGTCAGTCTCAATTATGGTCTATCATGCTATTAGGCTGGACGCTACTAAACTTGCATGCAGGCTATGTGCCTTGGCGTTTAATCAACACTACTTCACTGTTTTCAGAATTCAATCTCACTGAGAAACAGATCAAACTGGCATGAAGGGGAGGAGACTATACGGTGCTGAGCATTGAAAAACTGGAAAAATGACCATTCACAGTGACAGAAAGACCAACTACTGAATGGATCATACATGGTAACATTACTCTCCCTGTTACAACTTTCTATGTTCAGTATTGGCTAAAACATATACCAGCAGGCAAATATGAAAGGTTGGGTAAAGAATACATCAAGACATCCTGGAATGTATCATACACACACAGGTGTTGGAGTGAGGGGCATGAAGTGTTTCTTAGCAGTACTAACTGTGAAAACGCACTAAGTGCTTCTCTCTATTCTCAGGGTATTAACTTACATGGGGCATGTGATGGTTCCACTACAAGCATATCCTGTCACCTGCAAGGCTCAACAGCTGCAGTGATTAATCACATTTTTGGACAACTTTTAAATGGAAGTTACCTCATGCTAAATGATCACAGCTGCTGTGGCATGTTGCCAATGTATCCCATATCTAGTAATGGTTACATCCAGGGTCACTATCTGCATGCAAGTCTTGTTTCCACAAGTAGACACAGTCAGGGAGTCGCTTTTATGGCCTTCACTGAACATCTCTTCTATACGAATTTATACTCTAAGCAGAATGAAAGCCCTTCTTTTGCAACAAACAGTGCCACTGACCTCGGCCAAATAAACCTATGATCTACAAGTCACAAGGATTTCTGCCGAGATACATGCCCTTTAGAATACAATCTGCCCTATATATTTCTCAGAACGTATCTTGAACATGTCTGATACGAGCAGTATTGTATATGTATTTAAGAACGTATGTTCAGGACTGTTAGCACCTTCTGAAGCAGTCCTCAGAATAATCCCCAAATTCGTGCACTCTGTGTTTAGCGGACTGCCACTACTTTTAGCACTCATTACAGTGATCCTATTTTTGCTCCTACTGCTGCGATATGGCAAGCCAAATCACCAGCGTCACTCCAAGTACCATGGAGAGAGCTCTACTGGAGATGAAGTGTTGTGAGCGCATTGTCCACATTTTGGGGTTACCTTGTCTAATAGAATTAAATACCACATGGTTTCTGTCATTCAGACCAATATGGCAAGATTACATCTTACCTGTTCTACGCTGCCTGCTTTGTGGACAATAATGTGTGCTTGACATCTGTTTAACACTCCCAGCAGTCATGCCTACGGATATCGATACTCTGCTGGACCCGGTAACGGGCCCTGCTGTGTGCTGTCCCCAGCGGCTACCAATCCTGATGACGGCATTCATTGGGATCGCAGAAACGCAAATTACTACTTCTCAGGTACAAGAGGAAACAACAGGCACGCAGGTAACATCCAATTCGCACATTGCTGGTGATTCCAGTGCTGAAGGCGATTGTTCAAATCTTTGTGTGGTTAATCTTCTAAACGAGGTAATCCAACTTTCACCTACAACAGTTGACGACTTTTTGTCTGCAGAATTAAAAGATTTAATGTTTTCTCCATCCCCATTCACTGGCTTTTGATTCAGCACACTGTGTACTGAAAAACTCTGAATTTGACCTTCATTTATCAAAACAAAGACTAAAAACTTGGAACATTTTTCCTATGATTAATTTTTTTTCAAAATTAGATTTTTCATTTTTTGGGCAAAGTAATCTGCTTATAGTAGAACTATTCATAGAGAACAGAATTCTATGAAAAACTTCCAGCAACAATATGTCACCTTGTCAATAACAATTGTTTTACATAACTTGACATGAAATGGTTTGGGCCATTTTTCTTCTGTATTTAAGAGCCATTTCAACATGTGTATATGTATGTATGTTCATTCATTAGGCATTCACTGTAAATATATGCTTGGAATTAGCCATTCCTTTAAATACGTACAGCACCACTGCATTTTATGCATAGCAACACTTTAAAATGCATTTTTTAGAAATATGTTTTTAGACATGTTTTAGCAAATCATGCGAAACTCTATTTTAGATATGTGTAACATGTTTAGGATTTGGTAATGTCATTCATACCAAACTGGAGTGGGTGTTGTGTGTTGATTTAGATACCGTGTATAGATTTCCCGATTTATGTCCTTATATAGGCACAATTCACATTGCCCTTATTTAAGCATAGAAATCCTACCCTTATTTAGTCCTTATCCACGCTAACCAAATACAGGCATGGTCACCTACATCCGTCTATCCATGTCACAACAAGTTCTTGGAAAACCAGACACTTAAGCCTTTAAGACTTCCCCTTGCTTGGCTTGGAATATTGATTTCTCCATGAAATCATTTATTATGCATGATTATCTATTCCTTAGGGGTTCAATAATGACATTCCTCTGCCCGACTTGTACCTCAATACTGGCATTCCTTAACATCTTCAAGGTATAAATATACCTTCACTTGCCATGGCAAAGCACAGCACGATTCAGCTGCATACTTGCATGGCTCACCACAGCAGGTTTGGAAGGAAGTCGAGTCCCCTCTTGACGCACTGACCAGATTCTGTCATCCTCCTCACAGAGAATCCAGCTCCAGTGTTTCTGACTCTCCTTGCGGGGTGTTAGAGATCGAGACCCGGAAAGAGATTCCAACCTCCCTCATTCTAAGGTATGAAGCAGACTTGAACCTAGAGAAACTCTTGGCAACTCTTGGCAAAACTAAACTATAGCTAGCTATACTTTAGAAAACAGCACCTACTTCTTACCTCGTACTACACTTAGGATAGGTACACTCGGGTAGAACTAGCTAGAAGCACCAGATGAGTATTCACATTTTAACCTGTGTTATTTATGTAGGTATTTTTATGAATATATGTCTCAGCTACAATCCATGGTATTGCAGTATTATTTTATTCTACTGCTAACGCTGTAAGTATTAAACTTTGCATTCTTTCTTACGATTGTAGCAGTTCATATCTTTAGCACGAGAAATATGACTGATCAATAAACCCTTTTTATTGAAATTCTCTTCTATCTATTTCTGTGTAACTGTGTTAACCATTAATGCCTCCTTTGTAAACCATTGATGCCTCCTTTGTAAACCATTGATGCCTCCTTTGTAAACCATTGAGGCCTCTTTGTAAACCATTGACGCTTTCTTTGTAAATGATTGACATCTCCTTTGTAAACCATAGATGCCTCATTTATAAACCATTGATTCCTCCTTTGTTAACCATTAATGCCTCCTGTGTAACCCATTGATGCTGTAAACCATTGATGCCTCCTATGTAAACTTTTGATACCTCCTGTGTAAAGCACTGATGTCTCCTTTATAAACTATAGATGAATCCCTTGTAAACCATTGACGCTTTCTTTGTAAATGATTGACATCTCCTTTGTAAACCATTGATGCCTCCTTTGTAAACCATTGAGGCCTCTTTGTAAACCATTGACGCTTTCTTTGTAAATGATTGACATCTCCTTTGTAAACCATAGATGCCTCATTTATAAACCATTGATTCCTCCTTTGTTAACCATTAATGCCTCCTGTGTAACCCATTGATGCTGTAAACCATTGTGGAAAAGTAAAATTTGCCATGTTCTGTGTCCCTACGCCTCATCCATCATATGTTATGTGTGCATGACCAATATGCATATGTTATTCCCCATGTCCGATTAATGACGCAATTCCAGTTGTGTCCACCTCTAGTATGTTAGTTTCCAGTCCTCGTGAATACTACGAATATCAGGCCTATGTAAAGTTATGTTGCCACGTTTCTCAGTGTGCACGTTATTCCATTATAAAATCCCCGTTTCCAGGCCTCAACAGGGCCCGGACATCAGATTCAGCTCCTGTCTCCTGAAAGCCTCGCTGAGGAGCGAGGAGCCCCCACCTGTATCCTCGACCCTTCACTTACTTCCTGCCTCACAGTGCCCGGTGCAGCCCGGCTCTGCCTCTGAGTCTGCCAAAAGTATGTTATAGTTCCAGCTATCAGTTCGGTCCTCCTCCTTTGCATTCCTAAGCTACTGAACTGCATCAATAGTTTCCGTCATTGTCTAGCCTATTCGTCTCCACGTTAGAGAAATACTGTATTAATGGTCATTTAGTATTCTCCATCACGCACTACATGTAGAATAATGCATGGTCCAGTCTTAGAATCAAGTTAGCTTCTCCCCTCATGACTTATAGTTTATATCAACATGTTCTCTAAACATTAGATACCAGATAGGGTTTAGGTACATGTCGCTCCGACCCTCCAGACTCTAGTCTCTGCTCCTAGCACAGAGTTCGTAGCCCCCAGCTTCTCCTAGTAACACGTCATTGCCAGTTTCCGCGCACCATTAGGTTAGAGGTCCCGGCTCCTTAGGCAGCCCCCTCCTATGTTTCCGCCCATTCATGACATATTCTGTTACGTTTGCACCACATGTCTATGTATACTCCCAGTTACACCTCTTTTTACTGTTATCTTTCGCGACTGCTACGCGTCACGCTTTCTGCTCCACCCACTGCTACGCCTACTGCAATGTAATGCTATGTGTTGCGCTATGTATATAAGTCAATGTATTGTTATTAAAAGTTAGCGCGCTCATCCCAGACCTAGCCCCAGCAGCTGCTGGGCCTCTCTTCCCCTGTTGGGCCCCAGTTGTCCTGCTGGGCCCTGTCATTCTGTTCCTATGCAGGTTGTCCTGATCCTGTCCTTATGCTGTAATAAACCTGCAGAAACTCCTACTACCTCGAATCTTGACTCTTATTTTATTGAGCTATCTGTTATGCTATAAGTCTAGTCAAAAATAGGGTATTATTTATTTATTTACCACATAATGGCGCCCGAACAGGGACTTGCCCTTTCCCCATGCGTCGGTGAAGCCACGCCGACCCCCTGACCCTCTGCAGTCGCGACGGAACTCTTCTGCGCAGTGGCAGATATTTCTGCTCAAATATCCCTCAGGCCCACGGAGGAGACGGAGGAGGCGGTCCAGCATCCGAACGAGACGGTGGAGGAACGCGGCGAGTCCCGACCAGAGCCCAAGCCGAGAGTCCAAGGTCCGAGGTATCCGGAGGCCCACCCGTAACTGAAGTCCGAAGTCCGTCGTCGTAGCAGTCCAGTCCCGTCCGAGGCCTTCCGTTCCGTGCTGCCCGGTGAGTACCATTGCTGGGGTAGTATCTAGACAGGACCAATCTAAATTGACTCCTGGTCCGTGGGTTGGTGGTGCCCAGACTCACAAACGAAGTGTTCACCTAGGTGGACACGGGTCCTGATGCGTCCCTTTTTGGGACCGGTATGTTCCGTACTGTTACAGCAGTGCATCCAGTAACTCTAGTCTGTTCCGTTCTCGAGAAAATCTGTTCTGTTTCTGTTTTCAGTATTTTCAGGTAATATTCTGTTCGAACTGTTATGTTATGATATTGTTTAATGTAATTCCAATGTCGTGGTATGCCTGAATTGTTTTCCCCACTTGTTATTGTTCTTCGTGTATTGTATTGTGTTCCGATTTAAGTTTACAATGCCGCTCTTTTCAAGATTACGACAGTTAAAAACTAGAAAGGGTCTGTTAGAGGAAGCAGTTCCTGTCCCGCCTAGGGACAGTCCAGGTCATTTTATGTATCAGAAACATGGCATAAGCGCCATAATGTATCTAGATTTATGGGTAGAGTATACCAAACAGTTAGAAGACAAGTATAGATGGCCCGTATCGGGTACATGGGATGCTGAATGTATCATGCGAGTAGAAGAAGCATTATGGAAAAAGAAAGCCAGACAGTCACAGAAAGATGCCATCGAGTTATGGCGTAAGGAAGCTCATAGAAGAACCGAAAAGGAAGTCAGAAAGTCAGAGTTAAGTAGAGAATCCCAGGAACGAGCCCAAGAAAGAGAATTAATCGAGATAGGTGAACAAGTCAAAGCCGAACAGTCAGATAGACAGAGGCATGCCCTTATTAAGGGTATGTATCCTCTTCTTGCCGAGGGCTTGCCAAAAGCGACCCCAGAGGCATCCAGTAATTTCCCGCCACCATTAGTTCCGACCAAGCTACGTCACAAACCGACCGCAGCTGATATTTTTATTTCGTCCTACTTGGACGACACAGTCCCAGAATATGCAAATCCTGTTCGCGCTCCGCCAGTCCCTGTAAACCAGGTAATTCATGTTCCTCCAGACACCGGAGTACCTGTTACGGTACCCCCGGTCCAGCCTACAGTTCCATTTCCCACTCTGCCAGGACGTAGAGCCTCAGTAGACGACTCCAGTTTAGGGGCCGCAGGAGGAGCTACTCCTCAAACCCCGCCGCCACACAAACGTTTATCGGCACTCGAATTACATGCTCAAGCATCACAGCGTACTCCTAAAAGTAATAAGTCTGTTACAGAAATCAGGCAAGCCCTTAACGAATGTGTCTATGATCCAGTTCCAGGCGAATATACTATGGTTTTATATTCCTTACGTGTAAGGAGAGTGACCGAGTATCTAGTCACCTTACCGAATATGAAAGAAGATCTAGACAGAATATATCGTTTCATCCGTACAGGGGATGATCCAGAAAGTATTGGCGAGATTATGTCTCAAAGGAAAGCCGAGATTCAGCTCATGATATTAAAGTTCCTGATCAATTGTCTAATAAGAGAACAAGATTACCCGTCTAAAGATCCCGCCGAAATGAGAATCCTGACAAGGTGGAGTGATAATATAGCCGAGGGTAAGCACAAGACCGTCAGTGCCATGGAGAGTATGTACAAGAAAATTCGTAAAGAAATAATAAGGTTACACGACCAGCGTAAAGCAGCACAAGTAAGTGAGAAAGAAAGTATCTCTGATCCTGAAGAGGAAGACGAGAATCCCGCCAGAATAGCATATGTAGGAAAATCCAGATTTCCAGATCGCCATTTACGTCTAGAACCCAAGTCTATTTTTCATCTAGCACCAGAACAAGGTTCTCTAGAACAAGTATTTCAAGCTACCGATCACATTCTGAAATCACGAGTCGGTTACAGTGAATTAAGTACCATGCATGAACAAGAACTAGTCCGCTCAGCAGTCCGATGGATTACTGATTCTACCACTTTTCCAGACGAAATAGTGGCACAAATGTTTCTGAAACTGCCCCCAGCCGAGCAACGACTGGTGGGTATGTATATGATTCAGCACCTCATTACTCTGTATGAGGGTCAACATTCTGATCCAGGCCCGTTACACGATGTCCTGAACGAGTTACTCCAGTATAAATGGAGAGGTCTAGGTACTGATTTAATTAGTGTCATTCTAGAACAGCGCCACAAGTATAGAACGTTCCTGAACCCGCATTTTGTTCATGTCTCACCCCCAGAAAGTAAACCATTCTACATAGACAGACAGAATCCGTTACGAGAAGTCCACCCAGTCCAAGGGGCGGGTGGCGTAATGCAACGAGTGTTTGTATACACTCCAATTTCAAAGATGGAACTTCTTGAAATGAAGAAATTAATTCCCTGTCATGACAAAGATCCAGCAGGGTTCCATAGAGAATTAAAAGACATGCTCCGTATGGGAGAATACACTTACCCAGATATCATTAAAATGTTAAAGGTCCTGTTACCCGCAGGGGTGTATGAAAAGTTAAAGGAAAAGGAATGGGAGGTGGGAGAGAAAAAGATCGATTGGACAGCTCTAGAAGCTGAAGACAAGGCACGAGTACCAGGTACCGGTCTTGGAGATAAATGTAAAGAATTACCAGAATTACTGATTCAAGTTTTACCCAGATTATTGACAACTAGGAAAGAAGACTGGGATGCAATCTCAGCCTGTAAACAGAAACAAGATGAAGATATTAGTGATTTTTATTCTAGATTTGAGAAATGTTTCAGTATTAACAGTGGTCTCAAGACAAGTAGTGAGTCATACCCTCACCTTTTCGTTACCAAATTAGTCGAGAATTCAAGTCCACAAATTAAAAATCGAGTTTTGAAAGTCGAAAGCACCTGGCAAGCAAATACTCCGTCCCAGATGCTCCAGATGCTCCAGTATCACCAGAATAGAATCAGAGAAGAGCAAGAACACGAGAGAAAACGTATGAAAGACACGAAAATGAAAGTGCTAGTTGCACAATCTGTTCCTCAAGACAGTCAGAAGAGGGGTCCGAATCAAGCCAGTCATCCTGCAGCTCCCGTTAAAGGGAACTGCAATTATTGTAAACAGCCAGGTCATTTTATAAACGAGTGTGCAGTTCTGAAACACAACATAGCTACTGGTAAGACTAAAGAAAGACCACGTCCGCCGAGACAAGAGCAAGTTTCACAGACTCCTCAGCCACAGAATGCACAACAGACAGTTCCAGCACCGCAGCCTATTGCTGCAACACAGCATGTTACATCGCAGATGTACCAGTATGCACAGTCCGAGTATCCAGAGTACCAGCCATATTCATGAAACAGCCTAGAGAGGGAGGTAGGCTTGCCTCTCATCGAGATACCTGTAGATCAAGAAGGTCCCTATGTTCACAGTCAAGTATTAGGGAAAGACAGAAAGTTTTTGATCGATACAGGGGCAAGTAGGACCACAATTAGTCATGCCGAAGTTCCAGGGGCTCCGCTCTCAGGCTCAAGAAATGTTTCCCTTGGATTTTCAGGAAAACCAATAGTTAACGAGATATCTAAGCCAGTCACTCTAGAAGTAGGTCCATTGTCCCGTACTACTGATCTGTTACTTACTAAGTCATGTCCAGAAAATCTATTAGGCATTAAGACACTGAAAGAATTAGGTGCAGTTATTTGCTGTTCCCCAGAGGGAATACGTCTGTTCCTACGTGACTTTAAGGGTCACTATGTATTACGAGATTTTGATTCCAGATTGTCTAATGTTCCACAGCATTTATGGGCGCAAGGTCCAACTGATGTAGGTTACATGCAAATCACACCCCATCGTGTGACTCTCAAGCCAGGTGTAGTGTTACCCCGAATCAGACAGTACAGATTGCCACCTGAGGCTGTAGCAGCCTTATCCAAAATTATTGACGAGCTCATGGCTCAAGGAGTAGTCGTAGAAACTGACTCCAATGTATGCAATTCTCCGATCATTCCAGTCATGAAACGTACTGATCCAAATGCACCCCCAGTATATCGATTAGTGATTGATTTACGAGAGCTTAATAAATGTATTATTCCTCAGTACCCAGTTGTCCCAGATATTTCTTCCCTGTTAACAGCCATTGATTCCGAAGCCATGTTTTTCACTGTCATAGACCTCAAGAATGCATTTTTTAGTGTTCCTATTCATCCAGACAGCCAGTTTCTTTTCGGATTTTGTTTAAATGGAAGGAGCTATATGTTTACACGCGCTCCTCAAGGTTTCACAGAAAGCCCTAGTATTTATAGTCAAGCACTTAAGAGACAACTAGACAATATTCACATGCCAACTGACACTGCCCTGCTCCAGTATGTTGATGATCTACTGATCACAGCCCGTTCTGAACGTGCTTGCGAGCGAGCATCACTTACAGTCCTGTATTTTCTAGCCGAGATGGGGCACAAGGTGTCACCTTCGAAGCTTCAATTCTGTGTCCAGCAAGTGGTATACTTAGGACACTTGCTGTCCAAGAGGGGTAGGCAGTTGACACCAGACCGTATCCAGTTAATAGCGAGTCTTCCCCAGCCCAGAACCCAGAAGGAGGTACGTGCCTTTATCGGCCTTACTTCTTATTGTAGACAATGGATTCCCCAGTATGCATTTCTAGCCAAGCCACTGATACAGTTAACGACACAGGAGGCAGCCGTATCGACTGTCCTCCCTTGGACATCTGACCATACACTTAGTTTTAACGAGTTAAAGAAAGCCCTATGTCAAGCTCCAGTTCTAGCTACACCGAACTACAGTAAGCCTTTTACACTTTTCGTTACTGAACGCGAAGGTACAGCATTATCTGTTCTCACACAAGATCAAGCAGGACAATACAAGCCCTGTGCTTATTTTTCGAGCACATTAGATCCAGTCGCCCAGGCGTTGCCTGCGTGCCTCAAGTCAGTTGCAGCCACAGCACTAGCTATCAGACAAAGTGATTCCATAGTTTTAGGACACTCCCTGACAGTACAAGTTCCACACTCCGTAGAAGTTCTTTTAAACCGAACACAAACTCAGCACTTGACAATTGCACGTTTAACAGGTTATGAATTGACACTGTTCCAGCCACACATAGAAATTAGACGCTGCAACGTCCTGAATCCTGCTACACTGTTACCATCAGTTAGTTCAAATCCTGACCCACATGACTGTGTGGAAGTAGTTAATATTATGACAAAGCCAAGACAAGACCTGACAGACATTCCGTTACCAGATCCTGACCTGACACTTTATGTGGATGGTTCATGTATGAGAACTAGTACAGGAGAACTAGTCGCCGCGTATGCAGTGACTACTGACACCGAAGTTATTGAAACACACCGTATCGACACTCTGTCCGCTCAAGCAGCAGAGCTAGTCGCTCTGACACAAGCCTGTATACACGCCAAGAACCAGAAAGTTAATGTTTACACAGATTCACGTTACGCATTCGGAGTTGTACACGACTTCGGAGTGCTCTGGCAGGAGAGAGGTTTCATGACTTCTCATGGAACCAAGATTCAGCATGGTCTCCTTATTCAAGCCCTGTTAGACGCCATACATTTACCGACATCCATTGCTATTATGAAATGCAAAGCACATACGAAAGTTACTGACATTATTTCCCAAGGTAATGATCTAGCAGACCGCACAGCCAAGCTTACAGCACAGACTCTAGACATTCCAGTTAACATGACACACACTCCAGATCCGATTACATGTATGACAGTTAAGGACCCTACTCAAGATGTCATAGATATCCAGTTACATGCTACTCCCGATGAAATCAAGAAATGGTCTGAACAAGGAGGGGTTCAGACAGATCAAGGATGGTTAACGAAGGGTAGAGCCACATGGTTTCTCCCCGATTCTATGGTTCAAGTCATTATCAATACCGCACATAGTCCAGCACATTTAGGAGAAAAAGCTATGTTAGACAGTATCCAGAACATTTGGTTCAACAAGCATTTACGAGCTGCAGCCAAGCAGAAAGTCCGTACCTGTATGATATGTTGTCAGTTTAACCCAGGTAAAAGTGTCCCGGTGGAACAAGGTGGTTTCCAGCCCCCTGACCACCCTTTTGAGGTCCTCCAGATGGATTATATTCAGATGGAGCGATGTCGAGGTTTCAAGTATGTCCTTGTAGTAGTATGCGCTTTGTCCAGGTGGACAGAAGCATATCCAGTCCCAGATTACACAGCCGCGACCACTGCCAAGCAGTTGGTTCGTGAGTTTTTCCCTAGATACGGACTCCCTAGAGTCGTATATTCTGATAACGGTCAGCCATTCTCCTCAGAGTTAATGAAGCACGTTTCCCTTTTGTTAGGGTACCAGTGGAAGTTCCATTGTGTACGCCATCCTGAAGCAGCCGGTCTCGTAGAGAGACATAATCAGACCCTGAAAATCCGTATTGCAAAAGTCTGTAAAGACAAAGGGGTAGACTGGCTAGTAGCTCTGCCAGTCGCTTTGTTTTATATGCGCATGGTCGCACATTCCAGATCAGGTCTGTCCCCGTACGAGGTCGTATTCGGCCGCCCCCCTAACATGTGGGGTACTCCTAGACCCCGAAGTATTACCGATGTTTCATGTAATATGCTGACAGATTACCTAGCTTCCTTGATGTCTGCCCTCAACTCATGTCGTTCACAGGTTGCTGCCGCCTTTCCAGACAATACCGAGGTGGCACCGCACGAGATCGTTCCAGGCTCCCTTGTAATGGTCCGAAATTTTGACAGATCAAGTCCGCTGGAACCACGTTGGAAGGAGCCACGTCAGGTCCTCTTGACCACCCGAACTGCCGTCAAGTTGGAAGGCCGGAAGGGGTGGGTCCATCTTTCTCATGTAAAACTTTTCAAAGGATTGAAATCAGTCTCCAAAAACATTTCCAAGGATTTCCAGGATTCGAAAGATTGCCAGAACATTGTTTTAAAGGACTGTCCCGCACAAGACATTATTACAACCCCTCCCTTGTTAGAGAAAACTCCGCAACAGGAGTATAAGCTCAAATTAAGGTCTAGTAAAATAAGTCAGTCAGTTTGATTGTATAAGTCCTCCCCTAGGTGAAACGGTTAGATTGTTTCTGACATGTATAAAATAGACCCCCATAGTGAGAGAGTCAGTCGAAGTTCACTTCAATGTATCGTTTTTCTAAGTTTCATATTGTTTCTCAGCATAATGATTTCCTGCACCAGCTACGCATTTTTCCTGTATTTACCAGTTCCTCATGCTAATATGTCTGCTAATGCTACAGTAGAGCACATGTTTAGTGATCTGCCTCCTCACGAATATTCTTACCGCCTCGCTATGCGCAACAACACATTTATCCGTATGTTACATTACTCACACCAGACCAGCAATGCCACTAATTGTTGGGTGTGTGGTCGACTCCCCCCTTTTCAGACACCGAAGGGAGTTCTGCCACTGTTTCCTTATCCATTCTCACATAATGGTTCGTGTGGAGCATGGTCCACGTTAACGTCATCCTCAACAGATATGTCTTTTCTTAACAGTACATGTTTTCCAGACAAGCAAGGTCTCCCCCACAGAACAGGTTTAGATCTAGAAAATGAAGTATATAATTTAGGTAATTATTCGTCGAATTTCATGGTCCTGAATGTTCAGTCTGATACTACTCCAGACTTACCTGCTATTTCAGTACTACCAGTCAAAGGCGAATTATGTGTCCGTAGTTATGGTTCCGTACACGTAGGACATAGTGAATGTACTACTGTTATCCAGTATAGTGACAGTGGGAAATCTAATTTTAAAGCCTCACGTCATTCTTATTTTATTTGTGGTCAGACCGCATATGTTCGTCTGCCCCTCGATTGGGAGGGAACCTGTTACATTGCTTTCTTACTGCCACCTGTTTTCCTAGCCCCATCTGATTATCACAGAAACACACTTCTAGTACACATTAAACATAGAAGGGAGTCCCCAATTGTCGATTATACTGAAACTACTCTAGAACAGTATACAGATTTCAATAAAGGTTTCTTCTTTTTTGTAGGACCTGTCCAGAATAGTAAACTGATCCGTAGGTTAACAAGAACCCTTGAAGCTGTAGTAAATGAGACTGCCTCTGCTCTAGGTAACTTAACCGAAGAACAATCTGCTATGAGATTTGTCGTTTTGCAAAATCGTCTCGTCCTTGACGTCATACTGGCCGATAGGGGCGGGGCCTGTAGAGTCATCGGATCTAGTTGCTGCATTTTCATTCCAAATAACGCGCCGTCTGTTTATTCAGCTATAACCAGACTCCATAAAATTGCCCATCTGTTACACCAAGATCCAGGCACCTGGACATGGTCCGGTTGGTTCTGGAATATAATTTCCGCATGGGGATGGAAAGTCCTGTCCTTTCTAGGTATTGCAGTAGCGATCATATTTAGCTGCTGCCTCTGTATACAATGTGGCCCTGCGATTTGCAGCATGTGTGCTACCTCTTGTATTCCTAGTCCCAAGCCCCGTTCTAAATCCCGTTCCAAGACAATTCGAGACGAGCAAATGGTACTGTATGAAATGATAGATGGTATCATGAAAATTGATGTTTCCTGATGGAAACGTAGTGACAAGGAGGGAATGTGGAAAAGTAAAATTTGCCATGTTCTGTGTCCCTACGCCTCATCCATCATATGTTATGTGTGCATGACCAATATGCATATGTTATTCCCCATGTCCGATTAATGACGCAATTCCAGTTGTGTCCACCTCTAGTATGTTAGTTTCCAGTCCTCGTGAATACTACGAATATCAGGCCTATGTAAAGTTATGTTGCCACGTTTCTCAGTGTGCACGTTATTCCATTATAAAATCCCCGTTTCCAGGCCTCAACAGGGCCCGGACATCAGATTCAGCTCCTGTCTCCTGAAAGCCTCGCTGAGGAGCGAGGAGCCCCCACCTGTATCCTCGACCCTTCACTTACTTCCTGCCTCACAGTGCCCGGTGCAGCCCGGCTCTGCCTCTGAGTCTGCCAAAAGTATGTTATAGTTCCAGCTATCAGTTCGGTCCTCCTCCTTTGCATTCCTAAGCTACTGAACTGCATCAATAGTTTCCGTCATTGTCTAGCCTATTCGTCTCCACGTTAGAGAAATACTGTATTAATGGTCATTTAGTATTCTCCATCACGCACTACATGTAGAATAATGCATGGTCCAGTCTTAGAATCAAGTTAGCTTCTCCCCTCATGACTTATAGTTTATATCAACATGTTCTCTAAACATTAGATACCAGATAGGGTTTAGGTACATGTCGCTCCGACCCTCCAGACTCTAGTCTCTGCTCCTAGCACAGAGTTCGTAGCCCCCAGCTTCTCCTAGTAACACGTCATTGCCAGTTTCCGCGCACCATTAGGTTAGAGGTCCCGGCTCCTTAGGCAGCCCCCTCCTATGTTTCCGCCCATTCATGACATATTCTGTTACGTTTGCACCACATGTCTATGTATACTCCCAGTTACACCTCTTTTTACTGTTATCTTTCGTGACTGCTACGCGTCACGCTTTCTGCTCCACCCACTGCTACGCCTACTGCAATGTAATGCTATGTGTTGCGCTATGTATATAAGTCAATGTATTGTTATTAAAAGTTAGCGCGCTCATCCCAGACCTAGCCCCAGCAGCTGCTGGGCCTCTCTTCCCCTGTTGGGCCCCAGTTGTCCTGCTGGGCCCTGTCATTCTGTTCCTATGCAGGTTGTCCTGATCCTGTCCTTATGCTGTAATAAACCTGCAGAAACTCCTACTACCTCGAATCTTGACTCTTATTTTATTGAGCTATCTGTTATGCTATAAGTCTAGTCAAAAATAGGGTATTATTTATTTATTTACCACACCATTGATGCCTCCTATGTAAACTTTTGATACCTCCTGTGTAAAGCACTGATGTCTCCTTTATAAACTATAGATGAATCCCTTGTAAACCATTGATGCTGTCTTTGTAAACCATTGACACTTAATTTGTAAACAATGTCTCCTTTGTAAACCATGGATGCATCCTTTGTAAACCGTTGATGCCTCCTTGGTAAACCATTAAAGCCTCTTTTGTAAACCATGGATGCCTCCTTTGTAAACCATTGATGTCCCCTTTATAAACCATGGGTGCTTCCTTTGTAAACCATTGATGCCTCCTTTGTAAACCATTGATGTCTTCTTTGTAAACCATTTGTGCTTCCTTTGTAAGCCATTTACACCTCTTGTGTGAAGCATTGATGCCTCCTGTGTAAACCATTTGTGCCTCCTAGGTAAAGTATTGATACCTCCTTTGTAAACCATTGATACCTCCTTTTTAAACCATTGATGCCTCCTGTGTATACCATTGATGCCTCCTTTGTAAACTACTGTAGTGTAGTTCCTATATTCCCAATAGGCTCTGCGCATTGGAATAATATATCCTTTAGATTAGACGTAGGACTGAGGTCTACTAGGTCTCTATCGAATATACTAGACTTAATTGTGTGTGCCATTTAGCTCGGATGTCACTAGAAACGTTATCGAATTCACAAGAAGGGATTAGTCTCTGACAACCGCATAAACATGACAACTTTGTATCTTCAGAGTCGAGGAAACAATAGATAGATATTTCACTCAGTCAATCGTGCATGCTTCGTTTCATCAGAGGTACAGAGAAATAGATAGACGGGCGTTTTCAATGAAAAGGATTTATTGAACAGTCTTCTTTCTCAAGCATAAGCAATGAAATGCTACAATAGTAACACTGGTACTAAAATATAATGCATACAGTAGAAATAGTAGAATAAAATAATACTGTAAAATAATAATAAAATAATACTGTAAGAGCTTTGTATGATTCCCAAACCATAGATAAATACATACATAAATAACAGAGACTAAAAGTACTCAACTGGTGCATCCAAAATACGCCTACCCCAATGTACCTAACCTAAACTTAGTACGAGGGAAGAAGTAAGTGAGGTGTAGCATAAATGTAGTATTCTTTTGCCAAGAATCTGTCCAAGATTTCTCTAAGGGTCTAATCAGCTCCGTACCTTAGTTTAGAAAGAAGAAGGCTGGTCTCGGGACTCGATTTGCCAGCAATCCGCAAGGGTAGCTTGGAAACACTGGAGCTGGATTTCTTGGCAGGAATCTCAGTGCATCTGTTGGAGGGTCGGCTTCCTTCGGCACTTGCTGTAAAAGGGCGCGTCGGGCAAGTAGATAGTCAAACTGCTCCAAACCACCCTCAAGGTGCCGGGTTTGACGTATGGTTGGACATAATAACATCATCAAAGAGTCTCAGTTCTTTGAAAACTCCATGAGCAAGGGGAAGTCCCTGACTGCTGAAGGCACGTTTTTCCAAGAAATCTTTGTGGATTTTCGGAACTAGTGGAAGTAGCCCTGCCGTATTTGGACTGCATGAGCTATGCCTAAATATGGTTTTGATTTCTATGCCTATATAAGGATATGGTAATTTATATCTATATCAGGGCATGAATCGGGAAACTTGCAATAGGGTCCTAAAATAATACATAACACTGCTGATGCCTCCTTTGTAAACCATTGATGCCTCCTGTGTAAATCATTGATGCCTCTATTGTAAACTACTGATGTCTCCTGTGTAAACTATTGATGTCTCCTTTGTACATCATTGATGTCTCCTTTGTAAACCATTGATGTTTTCATTGTAAACCATTGACACCTTCTTTGTAATCAATCAATGTCTCCTTTGCAAACCAGTGATGCTTCCTTCCTAAACCATTGATGCATCCTGTGTAACCCATTGATGCCTCCTTTGTAAATCAATAATGCCTCCTGTGTAAACCATTGATGCTTCCTTTGTAACTCATTGATACCTCCTTTGTAAACCATTAGTTTACAAGATGGTACAGATACATCATGTCTCATCAGCAACTTCAGCGAACAGACTCCAGAAACTACAATCCCCTCCAGCAATGACAGCCAGCACATCATCACTGCCTGGGCCCCTGTCACCAAAGAAGATATCACAGCCATGAAGACCACCCACTCAGGAGCCCCTATGGATCCCTGCCCCCCTCAAATCTTCCACAGAGCCGCCGCCGCCATAGCACCCAAACTACGCTGTACCATTAATGCCACCTTCGAATCAAGCATTTTCCCTGATGACTGGAAGCAGAAAGAGGTCAAGCCCCTCCTCAAGAAACCCTCTGCCGACCCCACATACCTTAAGAACTACTGTCCCATCTCTCTCCTTCCCTTTGCATCCAAAGACACTGAGAAAATCGTCAACGCCCAGTTAGCCACCTTCAATGAAGAAAACGCCATCCTTGGCTCCTCCTAGTCTGGATTCCGCAGCAACCACAGCATTGAGACCACCCTCCTTGTCGCCTCCGATGACATTGCATGCTCCTCAACCAAGGCCACACAGTGGCCCTCATCCTGCTAGACCTCTCCTCAGCCTTGAAAACCATCTCCCATTGCACTCTGGCATACTGACTCCACCAGGCTAGCATACAGGGAACCGCCCTAGACTGGATCTGCTTCTTTCTTGCTGTCAGAACCCAAAGGATACGACTCCCTCCCTTCCTCTCCGAACCCACAGAAATCAACTGCGGAATACCATAAGAATCTTCGCAATTCAAAATCTACACGGCCCCCCTCGCCGCCATCGTCAGACAGAATGGACTCAGCATAGTATCCTACACCGACGACACCAAACTCATACCTCAAGGAGAACCCCGAAGACACCAGACTCAGCATCCAGAAAGGAATGAAAGACGTTGCAGCAGGGATGAGCAACAGCAGCCTATAGTTCAACTCTGAGAAGACTAGGGTACTCATCCTTGGGCTCTCCCCCACCGCTTGGAACAACACCTGGTGGCACCGTGCCTTCAGAAACCAACCCAGCCCTACTGACCATGCCCAGTACCTCGGCATCACCCTTAACTCCTCCCTCACCATTACTCATCAGATCAATGCCGTTGTCTCCACCCGCTTCAACTCCCTCCGCATCCTCCGCAAGACCTTCAAGTGGATCCCAACTGAAGCCAGAAAGACCATCAACCACGCACTCATACCCAGCAGACTTGTATACGGAAACACACTTTACGTTGGAATCAACAAATCCCGGCTACACAAACTTCAGACAATCCAGAACAGCACAGGAAGACTTGTCCTCAGCACCCCACGACATGAGCAAATGATCCAACACCTCAAAAACCTTCACTGGCTCACCTTCAGGAAGAAAGTAACCTTCAATCTACTCATCCATGCTCACAAATCCATCCACAACCTCAGACCCAAATACCTCAACGAAAGAGCCTTTTTTCAAGTACACAAAAGAAACCTCTGCTCAGCCAACCATGTCCTAGCAGAAACCCTGTGCATCCGTAGAACAAGAGCAGGTTTCTCCTACATCGCCGCCAAGGCTCACCCACTCTGCCCACCTTCAGGAAGAGCCGTAAGACCTGGCGTTTCGGACAGCCCAGAGGTGCACTCCCCTTCCCCCCCCTAACACCTTGAGACCCTCACGGGTGAGTAGTTCGCTTTAAAATTCCCTGTATGATTGATTGATTGACTCTAATTCAATGGTGAATTCATCAGCTACTTGTTTATAATCTTATATTCAAATTACTGATTGGTGGCTAACCATTCACACATAGTCTTCAATCTGATTCAAAACAATAGCCTTTCCATAGCTTCTGTCCATTCATTATTAGAGGTAGACCCCTCAAAATCATCAATGGGTTCAACCACAAACACAACACACTCCTGGTCTAACATATTAATATGTTCATCCACATCTTCAACTGTTGACTTGGATAACCAATCAGCCCTTTTGTTCAATCCTCCAGCTATATGTCTAACAGCAAAATTACATTCCTATAATCTAGACATCAACCTGGTCAACTTTGAAGAAGCAGTTGCCGTTGCTCTACCACAACAGTCAAACATACTGAAAAGTGAATTATGATTTGCTACTAGTTCAAAACATTCCCCCCATAATTAGCTATTCAATTTTTGTACATCCCACACAGTTACCAAGACTTCTCTCCCAATAGTACTGCACTTTATTTCTGTATCTTTTAGCACCCTCATAATAAAGGCTACAATATATTCTTTGTCATCCACTACCTGACGAAAAACAGCTCCTAAACCTACTAAACCTATGCCACTGGCATTTACTGTGATGATATTTAGTCCATATGGATCATATGATTTAAGTGCAGCTCCTATTAAAATGGCCTGTTTGACATCCTGGAAAGCGTTTTCTTGCTCTGTACTCTATTCAAATATTGTCCCTTTTTAAAGTAATCTCCTTAATGGTTCAACTAAAAATACGTAACCTTGAATAAAATGTTCATATTATTCACTCATTTCAAGAAATTACTTTAAAAAAATCTTTGTTCATGGGTATAGATGCATACCTAAGAGCTTTTACTAAATCAACTTGTGGTGTAATACCTGCAGAAGATCCTGCATGTCCCAAATAGTCCACAATTGTTTTGATTTAGTAACAGTCATGCCTCTATTTTCAATTATCTCCAATACCTTTTTTAAAATGTTGTTATGTTTTCCTACAGTCTTAACATGAATCATAATGTCCTCTTGAAAAGCCTGACCACCATGCATGCCCTCAAAACGATTGTCCATTAACTTTTTGAACACACTGGCAGCTGATGTCAGACCAAACGGTGTAATAAAAGTGGTTACATCTTTTGAACTTCCCTTGATTTTAAACCAATAATAGAAAAATATTTTGAACTACCTACTGACTTAAGCATCACCTGTATTTTTGGAAGTGGATGACAATCCACTATGATGTTTTCTTTTTAATGAGCTCAAATTAGTACAAAGTCTATGTTCACCATTTTTCTTAGTAGTAATCACTATTGCCGAAACCAATTCTGATACGCCATTATTTTCTATTACACCATCTTGACACAGCGTACTTAATAGTTCTTTTCTGACTGAAAGGGTAAATGTTGTACTTTATAAGTCACTGGTTTGGCATTTTCTCTTAATTTGATATGATGCTAAAATCCTTTTACAAAACCAATATGTGTGGAAAATACCTAATTATGTTTTTCAAACACCTCTTCAAGTAGCAGATCCTGGTCTTTTCTGCTCTACACTAAGTAAATGCATATCTCCTAACAGTATGGGTTCCTCAGAACCAGGCCTGAGCAAAATACCAAGTTTACCAAGGTTTTGCCATCCTATTGTATCTTTTTCCCTTACTGCCACATATATTGTCATTTTAATGGAACATACTTTGAATTCCAAAATGTCAGTAAAGTATCCTAGCATTTCAATGTAAAATTCTTCAAATGCTTTTGGATAGTCATCTGATTATCAATTTCACATGGTTCCACAATCTATAACATATATGATCAGTCAAAACTGAAATTGGAGAACCTGAATTAGCAATTATAACTAATTCTAATTTACCTATATGTACTATTTCTAAAGGTCCATTACATTTTCCTTATTTTGAGTCAACAGTACGTGCAATGTTTGAAGACATTTCCTAATCTAAATCATCTACTGAATTCACTTTTTCTGTGCTAGCTGGCCTGGTATTTATACAAACAGCCCCAAAATGCCCCACTTTCTGGCACTTCATACACTTTTTTTTTCAATAGCTGGACAACGAGAATGATTTCCTAAGTGATTTTTTAGCCTAATCCACAATAATGAAAATACTTTTTTACGAATAATTTTTCTGACTTTTGTTTCTCCTGTACAGTCATAGTCATTCTTCCATTTTTAGGTCAGCTTCCTGTTCATGGACAACACAAAATAATTGATTTTGTGTATTTCCTGATGATACCATTTTTGTAGATAAAAAAGATCTTTTTATAACTTTGGCTATGTATATGATGTCACTAGAGGCCCCATTAGGATGTCGGGTGGATCCGCCCGACATCCTTCCCCGCCCGCCACCAATTTACCCCCTGCCATAATTCTATGGTGGGGGGACCGCGGCGGGCGGAAAGACCGCCCACCGCTTTTCGGTAAAAGGGTTTCATATGGTGGCGGAGTCTGTTAGACATCGCCATCCATATTAGGGGGAAGGCGGGGACATGTGGGGCATGCGGGAATGTCTTGTGGGGGCCCGTTGCGGGGCCCCAGGGACTCCAGGGGGTGGCGGGGGCACATGGGGGGGTACCTATGGTACCCCCCTGAACTTCACTGTACAACGTGACAGGCACCGCACGGTGCCTGTCGCGATGTGCTTTGAAGTGCACAATGTGCATTTTTTAGCATTGCGGGATGCGACTGCCAGTTTTGCGGGCGCATCCTAATGGCCCCCATTGGGTGGCGAGCGGACAAAGTCCGCCTGCCAGCCTAATGGGCCCCTATGTGTTAGATTTCTAAATGCTAAAATTCTTTCTTGTATTTTCTTAGAATAACAGAGAAACCCAAATGATCTCTCAAAGATATATCCATCATGTCTCCAAATTCACATGAAGCTGCTAAAATATACAAACTCTCAATCTACTCTTCAGTGCTTTCTTGTTCCTGTTGTTTTCTCACATTAAAAACATGCCTTTCCACCATAACATTTAGTGCTTCAATAAACAGTTTTTCCATCCTTTTTTACTGTCTTCTTGGATTTATTTAAAGGTACAAATTGACCTGCTTCAACATCTGGTAGGTTATCAAACCTTTCTTGACCTGCCATTCCCAACAAGCCATACATACAAGCTTTTTTCGGTTCAGGATCAAACTTTTTGCCATCATGCAGCAGTTAAATAATTTTCAAATAACTCGTGCCCATTTTTCCATCTAATTCCTGGTTTTCCTGGTGACTGAAGAAATAGTGGTGGTTGATTGAAAATCTTTGAATGAGCCTTGCTGACCAATAACTTGTAGATGAATGCAATAATGGCAATAATATTAGAACACACTCTAGTCTATAGATTTCAGCAAAATAAACTGTAACCCTAGCGTATAGATTGCTGTTGTAGACTCCACTGAATGAAAGTGTGCACATCGCTGTTTTAATTGACACCGTCAATCAACCAGTACAGTTGAACCTTTGCGATACTTTCTTGATATAGAAGCGTGCAAATCGCAAAATCCTGCGCGTCTGCGCAAATAGACAAAAGTACATACGTTTTGTCATTCGGGCACTTTGTAAACGGCAAAAAGTTGACCTCGTTTGAATGCTTGAAAATACTGCTGTTCCTGAAATCATCCTTTCTTGGTTGGCCTTGCAATCCATCGTCTGGGTTGGTGCACTGATCGTTGCCAACTTGTAATTTTTAAAACATGCTGGAACTCATTAGGATATTTAAATATTATTATTTTATTTATATAACATAATTTCAATAAGCGCAATATTGTGCGACAAAATGTCGTTCTGCTAAATTATCATATTATAACGATTAATCTGATTAACTATATTTTAGCACATAATATTCTAACATGTAAATATGTATATAGGCCTGATGAGGAACCCCCCCCAGTCAGACATTCCCTGGGTGATAATGACTGCCTCCAGACTTCACTGCCACAGAGCTCAGGCAGAGAAGTGAATCAATCAACCATCAGCAGAGTGAAGGGTCCCTGCATCTTTGTTTTCAAAAACAAAGTCCTGCTGTGGGAGTTTACTATAGAAAACTTAAAACAAACTGACAAGTTAGACAAAAACAACATTGTCTCTTGTTTGACAAAGCACTACAACCACATCACTGACCAATGTATTGAAGGCCACAGAGATCTTCTAAAATGGCCTCTACAAACCTCCTTTAATATATTAACCAGACCTCGCTTAAGATAAATAAACAATAATAAATTTAAATGGAATATTTCATCTTTTACCTTTTGATCTGCTCGTGAGTTGCTCGGTCTCCATGTTTCTACTCCTGGAAACAAAAGAATCAAGCATTAGAAATAAAAAGAATTTAGTAGATTCCTTTTGTTTTAGGTCAGCATCAGGTGTGTATATGTTTTATTTATAGTAGCGGGCACAATGCGTCAATACTATGGCACAGCTTGGAGGCGGCTGTATCCACCAGCAATCGGTGGATAGCTCGCCCGCCTTCTTCATGGTTGCCCGTCTCAGGTAGTGGTGTGAATGCAGAAGCATCAGTTGGCTCAGATGTCAGAAACCAGAGAGCCACAGACTCCATGGATCTGGGACAATGTCCCCTATGCCAGGACACAGCAGGGGTGCCAGGGGCCCTGGCACCAACAAGCAACATGCCTCCTTAGGCTGCTGTTAGGGTAGGAAAATACAGCATTGTCAGGGATCAATGAACTTCTCAGGGCTCCCGGGCTCTGGTGCCACTGCACCTGATGCATCAGTGGTAGGTACTCCGCATGTGTGCGTGGAACATTCAAGCTTTTGTTTTACAAAACTTAAAAAGAAATACCAGACACGTTGACCCAACGGGCAGGTCCGCTTTGAGCAGCGACTCTGGTGCTCACTGCCTTCTGTTAGGTGGACACTCACTCTATCAGCGTTCAGTAAATCTGAGGACTATCAATGGTTTGAGTGTACCTTTTTATCCGCTGACGTCGCCAGTTCATGAGTTTGAATTCAGCAAAGTCTGCCATTTATCCTTCCGACACCCACAAATCAAGTACAAATACTGAAACCAACATCTACTATCAAATGGAAGAGACGCACTATGAAGAATTCTATTAGCACAAATAATAATAATAATAATAATGATAATAATAATAATAATAATAATAATAATTAGTATTAATATTACTATTGCAAATCATCTCTCCCTGGCTCCTGTCGGTTAGTTTGAAACAGTTCTTGATCTAAGCTCTGCTGATGTTCTCCTCACTGAGACTCCTCATCTCCCTCTGTAACCTTCAAAGTTGAGAACCAAGAACATCTGCCCTGCATCTGTTTCCTGTTTATCTGTCCCTCAGGCAGACAAGTCTCCTCCTCACAGGAACGGCATCTTCACTTCCTGTGCCAGGGATCTGCTTCCTGTCTCTAAGGTGAAATACAATAATGACTGTAATTTAAAAGTCTTGTGATGTCAGAAGGTCTGATCCTTGTACTCTGTTATGTACTTACCATGTACACTGGATCTGCAGCTGAGTCTGGATTCTGCAGGAGAAAGAAGGAAAAGACTAAGTGCATGTAACAATTATAAAACAGGAAGGGAGCATCTGACATCAACAGAGCATCCTGTCCTGGAGGTCCTATGGCTGGAAGGAAAGCACAGGAAGGGATTGTGTTGTGGGAGAAATCACTCTGCTTCCTATACTTTTGAAGATTATTTATTTAAATTATGTATGAAATGAATGGAAGGTTGGCCTACATCCCTTCAGCCTGAGGTCTTCAGTGCTACCACAGAGCGCTCCATGCATCACAAGAGGCTACAATAAAAACTAGAGTCTGTTACATCAGCCAACAACCCCTTCCTTATATATAATTGATTACCCTAACAATGCAAACTGATTAGAACACATCCTCCCTTCTTTATATACATTTGATTAGCCTTACAATAAAACCTAACAACCAGGAACAATAAAACTATACAAAAAAACCTTTAAAAATCCTAAATACTTTCATTACTATCAAGCAATAAAACAATTCTACCACTATGAATCACTCCATCAAGCAAACCAAAACCAAACACTCCTTCACTCAAAATGAATCCTACACAATCCCTAGCTCCGTTCTCGCCACAATGCAATCCTTTAACCAACTTGGAGGCTTTCTTTCTCTCTTGGCAGTCAGTGTCATTCTCATTGCCTGGTGCTCTAGTCACCAGACCTAAATTATCCTCCACCATATCATTAGTGCCCACAAGTACACTGGAATCAGGGTGTTCTGCTAAATGACTGGCCCCTAGAACCTCTTATAAGCCATCACCTGGTGAAGAACTAATCAAGGGAGCTGACACCTCTAGATAATCAAAGTCCTCTTCTGGAATAACTTCAAAGGTTGGTTCTAACTTTTTTAGTAGGTTAAAGAAGACTTCCGCAGATGCACGCAGCTAAGGTATCTGGCTTAGGTGCATCACGCCCAGCTTCAGTTTCCTCTCGAGGTTTTCAAGCTCCAAGAAAAGGAGACTATATCCAATTCCGTCGCCATAAGTACATTATTAAAGGGGTATGGCACTCACCTATAAACAAACTTTAAAGCTGCGCTCTTTACATGAATACTTTCCCAAATACTGGCTGTACTACTAAATGACAACCAGCAGAATAGCTTCAATCAATCAAGGCACTGAGAGAGGGCAGCTGATCCGTCTGGGCATGGAGGTTCAGTCAAAGAGCCAGGTCTTGAGATCCTTCTTGAATTGGGTCAGCGACGGGGATTGCCCTTTGTTTCAGATCTTGACACCGAGGTAGGAGAAGGATCTTCCTTCGGTTCTTGTCTTGTGGATCTGTGGGACGGTGGCTAGGGCAAGTCGATGGAGCAGATTTGTCTGGTGGGTACGTGGAATGCAAGGCGGTGGTTCGGATATGCGGGTCCTGTGTCGTGGAGAGCTTTGTAGGCAGGTAGGACGTGATTTTCCTGTTGAATGGGAGCCAGTGGAGTTGTCTCAGGTGTTATGTGGCTGCAGTGGGGGATGTCGAGGACCAGTCTGGTCAAGGCGTTTTGGATGTACTGTAATTTCCTGAGCTGTTGCTGGGTGATGCCGGTGTCGATTGCGTTGCTAGGTCAAGTCTGCTGGTGTTGAGTGCATGGGTGACCGCCTTTCTGTGTTCTGTGGGGATCCATCTGAATGTCTTTCGAAGCAGGCAGAGCGTGTGGAAGCAAGATTAGGATACAGCGTTGATTTGGCAGTTTTGTGGTTTGGCATGGTACAAGAATATCGAGGACAGAATATTGAAAGGTAAGTGCATTCAGCAAGGTGTAGATTTACTAATTGTGAACTCCACATCTACATACCTTGAAGATATACACATTGCCTAGGAACATTTATGTGGAGTAGAGCATAGAAAATCTATACTTATCTGTTGATACTTTGGATTTGATATTCTGTCTCCGATATTCTGTGCCGTTGATATTCTGGTTTCGATATGTAGGTGCACACCATGTAATTCTATGTGAAGAAATTTATGAATTTTTTATTGTACATATTAAAGCACATTCTATCTGATTTTAACAATCCAAGTTTAACTCCTATCATTTAGATTAAATTTAAAGAAGACGTGTGTAAAGTTGGAAAGTAGTCTGACTCCCAACTTTATGTATTGTCTAATCTGTTCAAGCTTAGTGCAATGCAAAGCTTATCAAATTCTTTATTTAAAAAAATAAGATGGCCTCAGCTCAGAGCTCTCTCATCATCCGGTGATAGCTGTCCAGCCTCCACAATCAAAAGTGTGCTGGAAGATATCTTACTGGGGACGTTCTGAATCAAGAAATCATCACTCCCGGAATTCCAAAAAAAGATAAACCTTACCTTATAGAAAGTTTGGAAACTTTATCTGCCTCAAAAAGTGTGGAGTTTCCTAATACCAACCAACTCCGTAAGTGACGTTTGAATTTACCTCCCGACTGATTTACCTCTCCTTTATTTTATAATAACCTATGAGAGAGTTTGGAGTATGTCCATCAAGAATATTTTATGAACTTAGGGTCGGTCAGTGTTTTCTTTAACAATTTAGGGATGCAAAAATGGTGAATACTAAATAAAATGTAAATGTCATTTTAAATGGCACGTTATCTAGATAGTAAACCATATTTGAAAAATAGTCTGTTATAGCAGCCCTTTGTGACATGACAGGCTAGATTATGTTATTTCAGAATAATACTACTGCTAGTTAAAGTATTTGCAGCCCTTTGCAGCTGGCATATTAACCTAACACACTATCTGGCTTCTGCAAACCAAATAAAAAAACTATAGGGCAGATGCATTATCTCACCAGGGTGTATTCCACAACAGTAGGCTACAGTAATGTCAGTCAAATATAGGTTTTGTACCTGACTTGTTATAACTGTACCCCAGCTCCATAGGCTAATCAAAGGACTGTGTCACACTGGAATCTTGGGGCCTCATTTATGAGAAATGACGCATGGCTGCGTGAAAGCAGCGATGCGTCACGTTTCATTGTGCCCTCCTTGCGACATGATTGATGCGTCATATTTACAGTATGACGCATCATGTCGCAAGGAGTTACAGATACGTCAGTATTTCTGACGTATCTGTAAGCGCAAAAGTCACACATTGCTGGGGTGTGTCACAAAAGTGAAGCAACTCCAGCAATGCGTCCTTTCACATGGGGAAAGCCCCATGTGAAAGGGCTTGCGTCAGTCTTACGCCTGCTGTGAGGCAGGCGCAAGATTTTGACGCAACAGCGTCCTAAAAGTGACGCAGTGAAATCTCATAGATTTCACTGCGTCACTATTATGAGGCTTTTTGCGGGGGAACGCCCCCCCTGCATACATTATACCTGACGCAGGTATAATGTAGCGCTGGGGTTTACAAAGTGACGCATCTGCTTAGATGCGTCACTTTGTAAATAGTGCGCAACAGGAGGCATGTTTTACGCCGCCGATGCGTCACAAAAAGTGACGCATCGGAAGCGCAAAACTGACGCAAGGTCTCATAAATGAGGCCCCACGAGTTTCCTGATTGGACAGCGTATCTGAATGAATGGTAATTTTAGGCAGTGACAACCACTTCTGTATTAGGACTAGGAAATGTCATGTGTTGCTGGCCTAAGAACACATTAATGAATTTGATGTACAGTTGGGCAATCTCTTCACATAGGAAATTCTTGTTTGACGGACCAGATGTGAAAGTTTAGAAGGGAGTTCGGCTAGTGCCCATTAGCCTTTTGGCCTCGCAGCACTGACAGCAAAGTAGTGTTGATAATACCTTTCATATGAACTCCTCACACAAAACACTGCAGCATCACATGGGGTCCACCATACCCCCTCTATTATTCAACATTTACCTAAAATCTTTACCAAACCTGATTAAATAACCTCAGTGTTTCAGCTCTGTAGATGACAACTAATCATTTTTAATGTGGATGGCCTGGAAGACCTCTACAATTTAAAACATGGTGACTGCCTCCGGGCCACAAACTAATTGATGATGAATAACCATCTAAAGCTAAATACCGCAAAGCTAGAACGCATGATCTGCAGACAGTGATAAAAAAACTGTTTACTGCCATATGGCCAAAGGAGCATGAGGTCCCCCAACAATATTAGGAGAAGCCAGAAACATTAGGATAACCATGGATTTGAGCCTATGTTTGATCCATGTTATAAATGTAAAACTAAGTGCCGTCTATGCAATGAAACACCACAATGCATCATCCCATGCCCTGGATGCAACAGAAACTACAAGCCATTGTCGCACTTGTAATCTCCAGAGTTAACTATGCAACACCCTATACCATGGAGCACCCGCATTCATCATACACAAAATACAACTCATTCAAAGACTTTTTCTCCGTCTTCAGCCAAGAGAACACATGAATCCAGTCTCACAATCACTCCTCTGGCTACCTATAGCAAGAATAGCAATGTTCAAGGGAGTATGCGTTGTTCACTGAGCGTCCCTAGGAAAGGACTGCTATAGCTACGCCCTGAATACGACCAAAACAAAGAAATCAGGATGCAATGCTCCAGTCTTGCACCACAACCACTTTAGTTTAAGAAATCCGTAGGAGGCACTGCTTTCTCAGTCCATGCCACCAAGCTCTAAAACACGCTACTGGCCAGCATTCCAGAAATCCAGGAGCAAAGACAGTTGAAAACATGGCTATTTCCAAGACAGCTACACCACCACACAACTCGGCAACCAAACCTGGAAAGACAGTTGCACTCTCAAGCTCAATCTTTTGCTTAAAATCCACAGATTGGAAGGAACCCAACTAGAAACTACTTTAATAGTCATGTAAGTTAAGGAGAGATGACCTATGCTTCTCCAGGGTATTACATAGTTAAGTAAGTTCATGCATAACATTTCTGGTCCACACAAATACTAATAGCATAACTCTCAACAGTCAGCAACCAAATGTAACATAGACCTCTTACATTCAATTGAGGCACATATGCTATGATGGTTGTCCATCACCAGTTCTGTGCAGCCAATAAACCAGCCATCACTAAATGAACATTCATGAAATAATTGAACAGATCTATGGGTTAATTGAAGGACTTTAATCTAATCCATGACTGCGGGCCCCAAATATCTATACATTATGGCTGCTACTTTAAATCTCACAGTGACTTTTAGATAAGAAATTATAGTAATAATACACATCCAAGCAGATATCTCCACTTCACTCTCCCTCCAACAATGCCAGCTCTGACTCAGAACTAAACACTGGGGCATATTCACTAAGATTTTGCTTTGTTGTTACATCACCTTTTTTAGAACAGTCAATATGCAAAATCATTTTCAGTATTTACTAAAACATACAAAGCCACTATGAGTAGTTTACTAAATACTTTGGGCCTCATTATGATGGCGTGCGGACAGTAACGGGAAATGGGACCGACCGCCAGAGGTGCTGTGGTGCATGAGGCCAATTAGGCTGCAACCACCACCCTGGCGGTTGCATCCCGCATTGTTTACATTGAGGCGGGTGGTGCTGTAAGCTGCACCCTCCACAATGTAAAAGTTGCATGTTGTGCATTGGTATGCACCAGGTGAGAGGCACCATGCGCTGTCTGCCACATTGTGCATGCCAAGTGCAGCCACCCACCCCCACAACCCCCAAGGCCACACGGGCCCTCAAAGCCATTTATCGTATGCCTTTCCATGGTGCAGTCTCGGCCATGTGAAAGGCGCACCACCGCATGCATCATAATATGGATGGCGGTGCCTGCAAGCCTCTGCCACCATATTGTCTTCCTTTTATGCCCAGCCGGCAATCCGACCGGCGGAAAACCAATCCTGCCTGTAACGCAGGTACCTTTGCACCACGGCGCAAGTGTGATTGCAATGGTGCTACCCAGCATACTGTGTGCCAAGGCTAGGAGACAGCAGCAATATGCCATATCTTTGTGACTAGGGGCCAGATGTAGGTAGGACTTATTTACCGATTTTTAATTACCGAATTTTACCGATTCGGTAATTAAAAATCGGTAAATAAGAAGGGGGGACATGTAGGAGCATCCAGATGTTTTCATTACCGAATCGGTAAAAATCTGTATTTACCGATTCGGTAAATACCGACCGGTAATGCCCATTCATTCCTATGGGCTTTGAAGCCCATAGGAATGAATGGGCATTACCGATTCGGTATTTACCGAATCGGTAAATACCGAATTCCACAGGGGTGCAGGGGGTGTCACTTTGACACTCTCTGGCACCCCCAAAAGAGGCTCGGTGCCATGTGGCAGGCATACCTGCCCTAAGGGCAGGTCTGCCTGTCATATGGCACAGGTGTGCATGCACACATGTGCATGCACACCGGAATCGGTATTTTATATATATAAAATATATTTGATGGTAAAATACAGATTCGGTAAGGGTTGTGGGACTCAGAAGAGTCCCACCTACATATCAAAATTATCGAAAAGGTAAAAATACCGAATCGGTATTTTACAGATTCGGTAAATTTACCGATCGGTAAATTTACCGAATCTGTAAAATATGTGGCCCTACATACCATTTAGTAAATACCGGTCGGTAACGGCCGAAAATACCGATTTTCGGCCGTTACCGACCGACCTACATCCGGCCCTAGATGCCTTTATGCTGTCTCCCTTTCACACAATGCTGCTTGCATTACTTGAAAGCAAATCTACCCCAACTTTCTAACTGGACAACCCAGTGCAGTAACCAGCTAAGCAGACTATAATCATAAGAAATACCATGAAAGGGCCTGCAGAGCTGTTCAAAGCTTATATAGTACCGCAAACCATAAACTGCGCGTCTGTGTCTCTCAGATCTCACCATCCACCACACTGGTACGCGCAGTGTCTCATAATAGGACCACCGCACCACGGTGGTCATCGCGGATGGCATAAAAACACTTCCCACATAGGATCAAAATATTTGTGCGATTCACTTACAGGTATTTGAACATTTGTATGAATTAGAAACAAATTAACATCCTACACTATTTCTTTTCACATTCCCTGTACGCGATGCCTCCAGAAGTAAGCAATTCTGTGGCTACAGCATTTTCTGCATGAGTATGAACGTGCAACATTTGCCACATAATCGATCTTCTGCATAATCTGCAGATTCTGTAACAGATCAAATGTTACAAAAAATGCTTACTGCATGCTGTCGTGCAGTGGAAGGTTGGCTGGTCAAGTTTCAGTTACTTGCAGCTGTATTTGGATGTCAAACTGGTACTAATAAAGTGAAACCTTTGCCCAGATAGTGCTGATTTGTAAATGTGAGCTGCATGAACCCACATAATTTGTGTTTTCTTACCCCAAAATGTAGTCAACATTGCTGTCTGTACCCCAGGAAGATTGTCACACAGTTCAATCTACAAAGTTCTCTGACTTAAGATAAGTAAACATCTCCATGTTAAAAAAATAAGCAGCAATTTGTCGAAAGACATAACCTGACATTTAACCTGTCTTGAAACACGCAGCAAATGTAATAGGAAAAAAAATGATTACAGAATTTTTATTGCTTATTATTTTTATGGGCTGGCCCGGCCCTCAAATGCACCCCGTGGCAACGGCCCTGACTATGTCCCAATGTAGAACACTTGACTGAGTAGAGACGCTTCAGGTATGGGACTGATAACAGGACTTCCAAGGGCAAGAAATTTGAGAATTGCAGCTTTTCTTGTGAAATCATTGGCTTTACTGAGACCTCATTCAACGCATATCTCAACATTGCCTACCTGGAATATTTCAACTCACAGAAAAAAGACTAAGGGGGCCATTAGGATGGCGGGCGGACTTTGCCCGCCCGCCATCCTCACGGTACCTGAGACCGCCTGCCATAAGGGTAGGGGTCCCGTGGAGGGTATTAGGATGCGCCCGCCACAGTGGCGGGCGCATCCTGCATTTTGAACATTGTGGTGGGCGGTGCTCTCAGCACCGCCCGCCACAATGCTAAAAATGCATGTATGCATTTCATAAAGCGGCAGGCACCACGCTGTGCCTGCCGCTTTGTGTATGCAAATGATGGAGGGTACCACAGGTACCCTCTGTGTGCACCCCCACCTCGCCTTCACTCCAGGGGCCCGCAGGGGGCCCCTGAAGTGAAGACCGCCTGCAGCCCATACTAATATGGCTGGCGAAGTCTGATTGACACCACCAACATATTAAACCTTTTGACCCGGCGGAAAAGCGGCGGACGGTCTTTCCATCCGCCGCGGACCCCCAAGCAATGCTAATATGGCGGGGGGTCATTCTGGTTAGGATGGCGGGTGGATTGCCCCCACCAGGCTGGCGGTGGCTACTGCCAGCCTGGCAGGGGCAATGCGTCCGCCATCCTAATGGGCCCCTAAGTGAGAAAGTAAAATCTCTGACTGGGTCAACTCACTAGGCTTACTCGACCTCTGGTGCACCAGGACAGGGACTGTTTACTTTCAGCACAGCAGGGGGTTCAACTTATATGAGCAGTGTTTGAACCGCTTGACCACTGGTTGGCCTTCACCTGGTGATGATGTGGTGTGGTCTATGGTTGGGTGACTGTATGCGTCTCTTTCCCTGATAAAGTTGCTGAAACTGTTCCCTGGCCATGACGCATGTTCTTTACTATATCCTCTGAGCACAACAGTTGCCTTCAAGAATGTGTCGAACGCCTACACTTTAAAAAGTTTAAAGGTCCTTTGTATACATTTTAACCTACATTTTGGGTCAGTTTACTGACTTATAGAGTGGAGAATGAACTCTCAGATAGGTGGAGGATCTTACAGTCTGTTGAAGGGTTCAAATCAGAAGCTCTTGCAAATGTTGTTTACTTAGCTACACTCCATAGTAGCTAAAAGAAGGCTGGTTTTTTCCTGCATGCAGAAGAAGCTGCTGATGATGACAGATTAAACAAGTTGCTAGCAAAATCCCCAAAACTCCCAAAAGGACCTTCCTACATTACCACCCTGCAATTGAAGAACCCATAGTGAGGGTCAATGGCAAGCTTTCAGAGAAAGCAAAAACAATAGTTGATGGACTGAATGAAGAGCAATGTCATACATTCACTCCAGTAGAGAGATCTGGGCCTAAATCCATTGTTTGTTTGCTAACCATGCCATTCCAGTTTGAATCCAGCCATATGCAGATCAGTCTTGACACTGTGCCTCATGGGAACAGTCCAGCCCAAACTGCCAGGCCAGGTCCTCCCTGGACTGGAAACAAGCATCCTAGGGCCAGTTTCGGGGTTTCAACCCTCTTCAGCCAGGATAGCTTGATTCCAGTGGCATGGAGAGCATGGGACCCACGTCTGGGCATACCCGTCTCACTCGGGGTGACAAATGCAAAAAATACAGTTGATGGACAGAATGCAGAGCAATGTCATACATTCAGCCCAGTACAGAGATCTGGGCCAATATCCATTGTTTATTTTTGCACAATATGCCATTCCAGTTTGAAGTCTGTCATATGCAAATCAGTCTTGACCCTGTGCCTCATGGGAACATTCCAGCCGAAAAGCCAAGCCAGGTCCTCCCCAGATGGGAACCAAACATCCTGGTATCAGTTTCTGGGTTTTACCCTTCATCAGCCAGGCTAGCTTGAATCCAGAGGCACAGTTTGCATTTTTTCTTTTGTATTTTGCAGAATGATAATGGATTCAACCCAGATCTGTGACTGGGGCTGAGTGTTTGAAAAGTTTCAGCACTCAATCCATCATCTCTTTGTGTTTGCAAGCTTTCAGAGAACCAATATTGCATTTAGTAGATTTTTTGGGTGGGGTTAGGAGAGGGTGATTTTCTGGTTGTGGTTAGGCATGAGCAATGAATTCTTCTCTACCAGTGGAGTTGTAAAAAACCTGGCAAAGCGCGTGGATGTTTTCCTCTTGCATGGCTCCAAAATGTTAAATCGGTGAGCATGAGTGAGAAAAATCATATGTTATACCACCTCCCAGGGTGTAATTTCTCAATGCAGTGCAGTCGTAGCTGTTCGTTGCCGCTATCATTGAGAAACTTGCCGCTTGCGTTGAGGAAGCTGCCACTGGAGTAGAACATCTACTTAAGCGGAAAAAAGCCCTCTTATGGTGCATGATTTGCCTTTTGTGCTGATGTTAAAGTATGGGACAAACTCCCTGCACAGAAAATCTGCAAGACTTACAGCACTCCTCCACTCATGGAACTCCACGGAGAGTTTAGTATAGTAGAACTTCACCCAGGCCTAGTGGTGAAGCCTCACAGGTGACCTCAACTTGATCTTAGGTCCCGGTCTATTGCACCTATGGTGCTTTTTGACCTAAAAAATTAAAAAATATATATTTCCATTTGAATCATTTTTGTGTCATTTTACTTAATACATTTTTCTTAATTTCTAGAATTTAGTTGTGAGTTTTTTTTAGTTTTTTTTTACTTTGTACCTTTTTTGATACTGCTACCTAATTTTCATATTTCTTCTACATTTACCCTGGCTTCTCTGTGCCATAACGTGGGGGGGCGAGACCAGAATTATTTAGTATACCTTGACCTGACAAGACTGTGAACTTCTTACTCAGATAAAGCTCAAACCCCCCATCTAATAACCCATGTCCTTATGCTAATCATCCAATTTTGAGCAGTCTTCCTCAGAGGAGGTTTCCTTGGTGGGGACCCCTTTGTTTCCAGGATTGGTTTGCAGCGCTAAGTCAATCCACAGTGGCGGCATATACACTAATCTTTTTACAGTATACAATCTGCCAACATATGTTTCATAAAGTGATAGGAATGACCCTCCCCAACACATATTATCTTATGGAGACTATGTATGTGGGCACTAAAAATGTATGTAGAGAGGTGTATTGCCAGCATCATGTAGGCTCAAGAGCCAGGCAAGGGTTGCACCCTCCTGCTCACTGCAGGGAGCTACTCTACTTTAATTATAATTAAATGTACTAAAGAGGTAACAAAGGACCCCCTAATGAAGGAAGGAAGATTTCCTTCAGCATCTTCAGTTGACAGTAGCCACTCACAGACTGTCACAGCAGGCCACCTCAGGGGTCACTCCAGAGGGTTGGTGTCAGTTTATGTGGCAGACATAGCTAACTGTCTAGTATGCATCAGGGCTCCACCCAAGCCCTCAGTCTGTGCTCTTAATGAACAGAGCAGAAGGCCTATGCATGTTTCTCCATACAGTATGAAAACTGAAAACAAAAACAATATGAATACCATGGATTTGTTACTATGAGACATTATTTACTTGACTTCATCACTAGCTGCTACTCACCGCTGACTGTTCTTGTCGCTCTTTTCTCGTGTTCTCATACTGGGTATCAGCGTCTTTAATAACGCTGGGATTCTGGTACACGTTTTCATCTGAGGCAAAGAGTGATGGAATCATTACTGTTGTGTCACATATGCAGAGTATATAGTATATAATGTGGAGAAGTGTGGCTCAATGGTTAGAGAAGGCAGACCTTGATGCAGAGCTCTGGCCAGGGACCAGGGTTCGATTCCCGCCTCGGTGGGTCTCCGGCTCATTAATTCCCCTGACTGGATATTCTCGCCTCAGTGCCTGTTCTGATTATGGGTCCCACGCTGCAACTCTGGGCAATAGCTTGCTTAGTCTCCACAACGGCCCCAAAAGCGCTGGGATGCCTGGCTGCACCTGGGGGGTGCCCAGGAGTGGACATTTCCCAGGGAAGCCAGGAAGGGTTCCTAAGCGGTATACGGACAGCGCCGGGACACCTCCGGTGGAGGTAGCTGTGCGCTCTACAAATTCCGACATTTACATTTACATAATATGCAGAGAGATAAAATAAGGGTCATGTTATGGACTTTACCTTTATTTGTGTCCTTCAGTTTCAAACGTCTCTCATAATGAACCACAATCACTGCCACAATGACCACAGCACCGAGGAGAACTCCACAGGCCACGCCCAGGGTGGTCTTCCAGCAGGAGTCCGGGGTGGGGCAAGGGCTGCCTGTAGGAGGAAGCAGAATGAAAGCAGCCAGTAAATGTTTTTCGATTATATACACTTGGTCTAAGAACATGCAGTGGGGCTGTAACAATTTTTAGAGTGGCGGTGCTGGCCAATAATGTCATTTCAATAAGTCCTAGGGCTTGATTGCGAGTTTGACGGTGCGGGAGAAGGGCGACACTTCACTGCGCCGCACTGCCAAATGCGACTGCCGGTCGGCTGCCAGATTACACATTGCCTTGTAGTCTGGAAGGTGGTCCTCTGGCGTTCCCACAGCAATGCCTTTTAAAAAGGCACCGCAAGGGGAATGTCAAAGCCCGTTCCTGCACGGCATGGATTGTGAAGTCCATGCCTTGCAGGAATGGGGTGAATGCACACAGCGAGGCACAGCATGGGCCCCCTGCAAGCATCCCTAGAGCCTGAGGCACCAGGAGGCCCAGTAGGGCCCCTTTGTTCCCTCACCGCCACTCTTTCTAATGTGGTCTCACCACCGTGATTAGGGTCACAGTGAGGAAACTTGTAATATGCTTGGCAGGACACAGAAGCACGGCCAAACATATTATTCCGGCCTCAAGAATGCCGCACCAGCACCAGGGTTCGTGGGTTCCTGGCTGCTGAGCGAATCTCTAATGGTCCGACTGCTGTACTCATAATAAGGCGGTTAGACCACTGGTGAGGCAGTCCTCGACTGCCACCGCACCTCCATCACAAGTTTGACGGTCTTATGGACTGCCACACTCATAATTAGGCCCTTAGGGGTTCTGATATAAGAGTGTGTGTACTAAAGGGACACACATGAGCAAGAGAATATGGGTATTGCGAAGATTTGAGTGGCACATTTTGAAATACATTTTCATAAATGTATGACTAAATTGTCTAGTAAAGTCAGTGGGCCCGATTCACAGAACTAACTTAAGACAACATCCTAAACTTACTACCATTTTGGTATTCACAGAAGGCACTTAGGGTCCGATGTAGGTAATCCCAGATTACCGATTCTTAAATACCGAATCATACCGATTCGGTATTTAAGAACAGGTAAATGGAATGTAGGAAATTTTACCGAAAAAAATACCGAATCGGTAAGTTTTGGTAATTACCGAATCGGTAATTGCCATTCATTCCTATGGGCCTGGAGGCCCATAGGAATGAATGCCAAAAGGGGGAAACATTGAAGGGTGGCAGGTGTCACTTTGACACCCTGCTGCACCCCTCAATTGTGTATGGGTGCACATGTTGCAGACAGACACAACATGGCACTGTTGGAAAAGCAAAAAAAAAAGATTTTTCCAAGATTTTCATTATTTACCACCAACTTGTAGTCGGTGGTAAATAACGAATCCTAAAAGGGGAAAAGCACTCATTTGAGTGCTCCCTACATAGCAAAATCGGTAATTTACCAATTCGGTATTTTAAGGAATCTGTAATTTACAGATTTCTTAAAATACCGATTCGGTAAATTACCGAATCAGTAAAATGCCCACCTACATCTCATTTTCCAAATATCGGTCGGTAACGGCCAAAATTACCGAATTTCGGCCGTTACCGACCGGTATTTGCCTACCTACATCTGGCCCTTACTCATTTTGGTATTCACAGAAGGCACTTACTCACTTCGGTATTCACAGAAGTTATGAGTCCTAACTTTAGGACTCCTAAATGCCTTCTGTGAATACCAAAAGTCTTAAAGTTAGGATTTTTCTCAGTATAGGAGTAGTAAAGTTAGGACTCCTTACTTAGGAGTCCTCCATGGTATCACACACATTTGTTCTCCTTTCTGTATCTCATAAGCACCTCCTGACAGTGAGACAGTCAGCGATACAGTTCTTTCATCCGGGACCATTTTCTATCCTGCAATAGTAAAATTTCATCTTGGCTGCTTGTCCTCTCAACATCAAAGCTTTGAGTATTGGATTATGATCAGTATTCAAAATCACCTTAAACATAGACATTATACCTGGTCCAGCAATAGCTCCTTTTACATCCTTACACACATTATTCATCTTCACCCCACACATATGGATTCTCCTTCATTAGCAAGTCTCCTTCTCCAAATATATATATATTTTTTATAAAGTGTTAATCCTTAAGTTGATAAGTTGTCTAACCTGATCTGTTGGTAAATATAAGTTTGTGAAGTTCTTACCATCTTTCAACATCAAAACCATTTTTTTCCTGCTAGAACAGAGTCTGTTGTAGTATTATCATTGTCAGACTCCTATTGGATTATCTTGTGATAACTGCAGCATCCAGCATAACCAATCAACAAGCATGGATCATTATGATAATGACTATGGGACACTTAGTAACTCTATAACAAACATAATTTAGAAGCAAGTCAATATGTTGTGTAATGGCCGGTTGGACTACATTTCCCAACATCTAGCATGGCCAGGCATTAGTGACCAATACACATACAAGGATGAAGACAATGGGAAACATATTATACCTATGACACACCCTCAACCCTATAAACTAACGTTGATCCTATTGAAAGAATATCTTACAAAATATCCTTTAGTGTCACCTTAAATTACAAGTTCTAAATGACAAGGAAAATGCAGGTATTTAGGGCCATTTCAATGTAGTATGAGAAAGGCAGACAAGCTACATATCCGAGCAGTTAATGATGACATCAGTGTGTAATTGAATTCTGAAAGAGAGGGAATCACCAATGGTGAATGAGGAATACTGAAGGGAGCCCGGACACTGCCACCGAATGGAGGAGGGAGACATTGAACGTGGACTAAGCAACTAGACCAGTGTCTTCTTTGTTGCATCACCGGAGAAGCGTTTCGCAAAGTCTGCTGCAGCTCCAAAGATCATTGATTTCGCCGCGCGGCCGTCAGGAGTGCACGCATCGCATCCACGTTGTCGCATCTCATCAAAGACGCAATTTTTTCACATCGCACCGGATCGTTGCATCGCATCGAGGTGCCAACTTCTCGCATTGCACAGGATCACAGTAAGAAACCGATGCATCACCACCTCTCTGATAAGGAACCGACGCATCACCTCCCCTGCACTGCAGAGGGAACCGATGTATCACCTCCCCCAAAGAAAGGAACCAATGGATTACCTTCCCTGCGACCCTTTTGTTTGTTTTGGTGACGCATCCAAGGTACTTTGAGAGTAAAGTGTTGCATTTACCACCTACATTGAACTAAGCTATTTCTACCATTTTAAAGTCATATTTTTATTACAGTATTGTGGATCTTTGTTGTTTTGTCTTGTGTTAGGTCCAGTAAAGATTACTTATTTTTCTAAACTGCCGTGGTGTCCTTTTGTAGTGTTTTCACTGTATTACTGTATGTGCTTTACACACTGCCTCTGAGATAAGCCTGTCTGCACGTGCCAATCTGCCAAGGGGGTGAGCAGGGGTTATTCAGGAGTGTATCCCCCTTTACCTGACTAGAAACAAGGGTCCCAATGTAGACAAATGTGTATACCATTGCCAACTAGAGACCCCTATTTCTGACAAGGTGTATAAAAAATATTTATTCAGGCAGTTCAGTATTTCTGATTCCTATCAAATTTTCTCGAGACATACCTGAGTTGCCTTGGAATAGCCCTGAAGAAGATCTCATTGTATTGGAGTCACCCCATCAGAGATCGAAGCAAGTAGGCTTAAACGCGGAGTACCTTGGTGACATTTATATGAGCTTTTAATCAACATAATTCAATCTGACAACAACTCAATTATCGAACACTGAGAATACATCTGTATAGGACAATAATATGTGAACTCTTTTTCAGTATACAAATGCATATTGTGGAATTCATGTACATTTAATATATGTCATGCATCGATTAATTGGGTATGTGGGATCAAATAGGTGTCTGTGATATTTTGTTTGTGTTTCTCAAACAATTGTCCATAATTTACAAATTTGTTTTTTATCTATATTTGATGTTTTTTTCAAGTTATATATCAATTATCTCTGGTATTGTTTTAAGGATTGTAATTAACTGTTATCATAAATACATTGTACCAACAAGATGAGTACATTCTGCATGTTGCTCTCCAATATGAATCAATTTGTAATGTATGGTGAGTGAGAATGCAGCATATTTTAATGCCTATGGGAGAAAGGCACTCAGCTTTTTCTACTGGTCACATGACTCCTTCAGTGACCATCAGGTCTAAAAAAACGTTCACTTTAGTTCTTATGACCACAGGAATTCTCCTAACCCTGCGCCCAAAAGGCAAGGCTCTATTTTGCAATAGAATTGTGTGAAAATATTCCTTAGCCAAACCTAGCCTGTCCTCAAATACCTTTCCACATTTCTGAAAATCTCATCCCTTGATCAGTTGCTCAGATTTTATTATACATTACTAGTCACATTTATGCATCCATCCTAAATTGATTGGCTACTCTAAGACACAGAAGGGGCAATTCACAAAGTTATACTTACACATGAGTACATCTACACATGTAGGTTTACTCTACTTTTGCCAATTCACCATTTACGGCAGTAAATTGACTACAAAGTGAACAATTACAAGTCTAAACACCAAAAATTCAGGGGATTGAGCCATATTTACAAGTATAAGCTTACTATTACAACCTAACTTTATACATGAAGGATGAGGTTTCTGTCTGCCACCGGGGTGGAAATCTCTCTTTGGTGTTGTATAGGAAAATGTTTTTTAAAATATTCTAATGTTAAATGTTAATGATAATGGAAGTTATATATTATTTTAAATGTAGAATAATCAGGGCCACTGGAATTATGTGGCTGCAGAGGTACAAAGCATGTGGCAGGGTTGAGTAAAGTTTGCGGTAAGACAAGGCAACATTAAGCAGCACATTTTGTCATAGTCGTACTTCATTTTCTCATAATTGTTAAACTTAGTAACACTCTGTGACCATTAGTTACACCTCATTAGTTACAGTTTAACACCCAAATATAGCAATATAACAACAGAAAGGTGATCAGCCCAGCTTTGCAAAGGGCTTCCTTCCACTGCGTGGTAACATGTGCTGTCACATTTTTGGTAACTTTTGAACCATTTGAGATATAAACAAAATAGTTTTTTGTTAAAATCTCCAGTGTGTGGCTGATGTTGCCTTATGTGGCAAAGGCGGCACATCTATAATTATGTGAAAACTGCCATGGCTTCACAATCGTGTACCTGTGACCCTGAGAATATTATAAAGAAAATATTACAGTATTAATAAGCTAAAGTCACAAATGTAATTATTTTGAAAATATTGGAAATCAATATATTTTTTTAAAGATTACATTTAAAAAACGCTAAGGTAATATCAGCATTATTTTTTAGGGGAAGTTGTTGCAGTTCCAGTGGTTGGCCATGTGTGGTGATGAACTTTAAACCAGCTGTGAGCTGTGTTAGGTTTGAAATTTCCATCCCTGCAACGCACTTGTTTCATGCTATATTAGGTCAGCAGTGTGTGGCTAAATAGATGCCATTTGTATTCACGTTATGCAACCCATAGAGTTATCCCCCTAATGTGCAGCCTTCAGTTAGTGAGTGTGACTCCATTTTGCATTTTCTACCTCATAACAGGCTGCTTAGACTGTGCCTGAACTAGGCCCTATTACTCGTATTGCTTGCCCCAGCAGAACACTGTATTTCATTATTATTTTCTCTTCTGTCAAGGCTGTTTCTCGACTTGTTAAAGAATAGGCTATTCTGCCCTCGTAGTTTCTGCTCCCACATTAGGAGATGCTGAGACCCAGCACCGTAGCCTTGAATCCCTAATAACATGTACCCGTCTGGTTAGCTCATCCTACTGTTCCTCTTTGTTCATGTTTGGCCCAGGCCCGTAGTTTCCATTGTGGACGTGGTTGGAGGCTTCTCGAGAGGAATGATTAGTCACTGCAGATTGTTGGGGAGCCAGTCCCTCGGCAGACATCCTAGGGTGCAGGTCAAGATGGTATTGCTAATAAAAATAAAGATGTAAGTTTGTAACTGAGGGAAGCCAAACGTGAGCTCAGTGCCCATTACTATGAACAAAGGGAAAAGGTCTTCCGAAAACAATCACAAAAAGTATACGAAGAGAGTAACTCCACAGGGAAATTTTTAGCCTGGCAAGTAAAAGAGCAGGCGGCCTCAAATATGATTACTTCCTTAAAAGACCCTGCCACTCATATTGATACATTCGTTCAGGCTGAAATAAATTCTATTATGCTTCAACACTATGACAGAATTTATACTACAAAACACATTATCGATCATCAAAATCTATCTGATTTCTTAGGGCGACACGAAATTCCAAATCTATCTTTAGAAGATCAACTGCACATGCAAAAATCATTTTCGAAGGTAGAATTGGAAGCAGTGGTAAAAGACCTCCCATTAGGTAAGGCTTGTGGCCCCGATGGCCTCCCTTCAGAGTTTTTTAAAAGTTTTCTTTAGCTCTTTTAGTGATTTATTTCTGTCATTATTAAACTCAATGCTTGAAGGAGGGCAAATTCCCGAATCCTTCCATGAAGGTACAGTCATTAGTTTTCCGAAAAAGGGGAAAGAACCCAAAGATCCGAACTCATATAGGCCAATTACCTTACTAAACTCAGATTACCAAATTACCACCAAATTGCTTTCACTTCGATAATTTTATGGCGGAGCTGATCCATCCCGACCAAAACGGTTTCATTATAGGTAGACAATTATTTACAAACACACACTTTTTAGTTGAGGCATTAGATTATTTTGAATCACGTGGGATACAGGCCTTGGTTCTATTATTGGACGCAGAGAAAGCTTTCGATTTGGTGGTATGGGACACCCTTTTTTTTATTTTAAGTAAGTTTGCTATTTCACAACATATTATTAATTTGATAAAGAATTTGTACACGGGTGCTAGAGCAAACATAATTATAAGCAAATCATCAGCAGGCTCAATAGTAGTACAACGAGGCACTAAGCAAGGTTGCCCCTTGTCACCTATTCTTTTTGCTTATTTTATTGAACCACTCGCTGTTGCCATTAGGAATTGTCTTCAAATCACTCCACCAGTTACTGCCATGGTCAAGATCAAACTCTATGCAGATGATATTATGTTACTAATTAAACCCGATCTTACATCACAGACATACATTCTCAACATTTTTGAAGAGTTAGAAGCCCTAGGAGGCTATCGAATTAATAAAAAAAAGACAGAAATATTGGTTTGTGGGGGTGCAGACCCAGTTCTACACATAGATTTACAAGGCTGTATCAATTCAAAACCGAAAAGATACTTGGGGATCCTGCTCTCTTCTACTATCCTGGACTTATATACACTTAATTTTGTTCCTTTAATTTAAAAAGTCCACTTAATGTTCGCTCGTTGGGACCCTTTGCCGTTATCTATTCTTGGCCGAATTGCTTTGATTAAAATGTCAATCCTTCCTCTTTTTAATTTCTTATTTTCATCAATTCCAGTTTATTTGCCTGGTTCTTTTTTTCAAAAATAGAATCTATGTTCTCCACATTCATTTGGGCGAAAAAAACGCCTAGAATAGACTTACGGACTCTAACTGCAGAAATTGAATATGGAGATCTTTCTTTACCAAATTTGAAAGATTATTATTACGCATACTTTGCGCAGTACCTAGAGAGATTTAAAAACATAAAACCAGGTACCGGGTTTTTTATTAAAAAAATGTTGATTTAATATGTTTAGAAATCCAGATTCCATCCCCTTTGCTTGTGCCAAAATCACCCAAATTTGTCCGTTACAGGACCTTAAATTGGTTTTTTAAACGGCGCGATGCTATGCATAAGAGATATTCGCTCCCTCCTTTTCATTTAACAACTCCTTTAATTGGCACTTTTTCTTTTTCAAGGATTAAGATTGATCCCATTGTTATAGAAAACTGGGGTCAGGCAGGTTTTAAAACGTTATCTGATTTTCTGGGGAATGGGACCTGTTTCACTGTTAATGATATGATACGTCTGATCTCTGGCAATTTTCTGTTAATCGGGTCCTATATTAACTTGATCTACCCTACTTTGACGCAATTAGACCCCAGCACTATCACTAATAATTCCTCTCCATTAGCTTTAGATCTCTTTGTTAACGATCTGGGGAAGAAACCTGGGGCATGGAAACAGTGCCTGATACAGAGTCGGGAGGATGAGTTGACTTCTAAAGCTATTCGTAAATGGTATACACAGGAAAACCTAGCACTATCAACTGAAATATGGAAAACTATTAATCAGTTTAATTTCTTTGTACTGCGTGGCGCCAATTGGCGTCGAATGCTTTCTTTTAGCAAATGGCTGCTATATCGTACACCAGTAATCATTGCCAAAATGTATAACAATGCATCTGCTATTTGTTTTAGACATTGCAACTGCGAGCAGGCCAATTGGTCTCATATAATGGCGTATTGTCCTAAAATCAAGTCTTTTTGGGAAGAAATCTTCGTTTTTCTAATAACTTATTATATGTTATTAATTCCATGTAATGCAAAAATTTTATTATTTGGATATGATCCTGAATGTACATTTATAAGCTATTTGGCAAAATTGATTTACATTATAATGGCCGTTGCTAGATCTTTATTATTACAGAACTGGCTTTCAACACAAGTTCCGACATTTCAGGAATGGTTTGAGAAAATGAAAAGGGTTAGGAAAAGTGAACAATTATATGCTAAAAGAGTCGGGGGTATAAAAAAGTTCGATCAAATTTGGGGGTGTTATTTTGAGTAAATTGTTACATATTGGGTTAAATTGAAAATGAATGCAATTGTACTTTTTTATGAAATCTTTACTTTATTATATATACTGTATAATACTGAATACAACTTCAATAAAAAAAATTTGGGAGGAAAAAAAAGATGTAAGTTTGTATTCTCTACTGTGTGACTGACTCTTCATTTTTGGGAAGGCAATAGCAGATGGTCGTAAGTAACCCGGGTGACCCCTAAGGGCCACTTCCTTCAGCTGGAGTACATTTAGAACTTTAATGGGTCTCCTTTGGCTGCAATAACTGTAGAAGGGCAGTATGAGAATAGAAAGAGGCCTATGTTTTTGTGGGAGTGCATGCCCCTCCCTAAATCCCTCCCTAACCTTATCTAACCTCATCCTTAGTCCTCTCTTTTAATGAGTATACCCTATTTTCTATCGACTCCTAGCTGTCTCTCCCAAATTTACTGCGGGAATCTCCACAATTAGGGTAGAGATCTCCTCACAGATAAGATAGAAGAGGTGGTGACATCCCCATGTAGGTATATTACTGCCAGTTTGAAGTATGTTGGAAGTGCTCTTGTAGTAGTACTAAATGAACTACAAAATACAGCTCTGAATACCATGCATAGAGTTTCTCTATCACTACTCAGTCCTAAAACTGTCTTGCACAAGTAATAAGTCCATATCTCTCTCCATAGTGTGCCCATTATAACATTTGTCCCTCTCAGGGTAGTGAAGCACCAGAGAAGGTGAGGTTGTCTGTAAGATAAGCAAGATCATGTAGCTAATCTAAGCAAGTCCTATCAATGAGGGTTGGTAAAGTGCAACTACTCACCCGTGAGGGTCTCAAGGTGCTGGGGGACGGCTCCGTTGTGTGCTGGTGTCACCCGAAGGCCAGGTCTTGAGTTCTTTCCTTTAACTGGGTCAATGTGGGAGATTGCCGGAGATGGAGGGGGATGGTGTTCCAGGCTTTGGCTGTGAGGTTGGAGAAGACCTTTCCTCTTCTTCTTGTCCTGCACATACATGTGAATGTGGCCAGTGAGAGCTGGGCTGATCTGAAGTGTCTTTTGGGTGCATGGAAGAAGATGCAGGTGTTCAGGTATGCAGGTCCGATGTTGTGAAGGGCCTTGTATGCATGGGTGAGGAGTTTGAAGGTTATTCTTCTTTTGACTGGAAGCCATTGGAAATCACGGAGGTGTTGGATGATGTGACTGCAAACGGGGATGCAGAGGATCAGTATGGCTGTGGCGTTCTGGACAGTCTGGAGCTGGTGAAGGAGTTTCTTGTTGATTCTGGCGTAGACAGCATTGCCGTAGTCCAGTCTGATGCTGATAAGTGTATGCGTGACAGTTTTTCTGGATTTGGTTGTGATCCATCAAAAGGTCTTTCAAAGCATGTGGAGGGTATTGAAGCAGGTGAAGGAGACAGCATTGATCTGGCGGTTCATTGTGAGCGATGAGTCTAGTACGATGCCGAGGTTTTGTGGGTGGTCCATCTGGGTCGGGGGAATTGCGATGGCAGAGGGCCACTAACAGTCATTCCATGCAGATGGGGTAGTGCCAAGGATGAGGAATTCTGTCTTTTCTGAGTTCAGTCTCAGGCAGCTGTTCTTCATCCAAGTAGCAACTGCTTTCATCATTTCCTGCCGGTCGTGTCTGGTGATATTGGGTACATTGGGAAGGGAGAGGATCTGCTGGGTGTCGTCGGCATATGAGAAGATATTGAACCCATCATTCCTGATCATGGTTGCCAGGGGAGCATGTAGATGTTGAAGAGGGTGTGGCTGAGCGAGGAGCCCTTGGGCACTACCCAGTAGGTCTCTGTCAGTACTGAGAGGTAGGGAGGGAGGCTGACCAACTGAGTTCTGCCGGTGAGTAAGGAGCAGATCCATTCAAAGGCCTTGATGCAGATGCTGGTGTCGTGGAGTCTGTGGCTAGGGTGTGGTGGGAGACAGTGTTGAATGCAGCCGAGAGGTCCAGGAGGATGAGTGCTGCCATTTTGCCCTGGTCGAGGAGGTAGCAGATGTTTTCGGTGGCGGTGAAGCTTTGGAATGGAATGGTGGAGGCAGTCGCTCTAGGTTCTGCAGGAGAGGAAGGAGGTCGTTCATTCCAGAGCTTTGTCTCGGATTTCTGCATTGTGGAGGCGTGTGCATAGGCAGACCGTGTCAAAGGCCGCTGAGAGGTCCAGGAGGATGGGAACTGCTGTTTCACCATTGTCCAGCAGGGTCCTGAAGTCATCGGAGCCGGCAATAAGGGCAGTTTCGGTACTGTGGCTGCTGTGGAACCTTGACTGGGATGGGTCCAGGATGTAGTTCTCCTCGAGGTAGCTGGTCAGTTGTCTGTTGACGATCTTCTCGATGACCTTCACCGGGAATGGGAGCAGGAGATGGGCTGGAAGTCCATGAGGCCTCTCAGATCCGCCTTGGGTTTCTTGAGTAAGGCTTTGATCTCTGCGTGCATCCAGCTCTCTGCGAAGGTCGCAGTCTCGAAGGAGATGTTGATGACTTTGTGGAGATGGAGTGCAATGGTGGCACTAGCTTAGTTGAAGATGTGGTGTGGGCACGGGTCTGACGGAGAGCCGGAGTGGATGGTGTTCATGATTTTGATGGTGTAGTTGTCGTTCATGTTGGTCCAGGTGAGCATGGGGTCGATGCGGATGGTGGCCGGGGGGTCCGAAGTGTCGTTGGCTGTCAAGGGGGTCAGGTTGTTCAAACTGTTGTGGATGTCTGAGATCTTGCGGTGGAAGAAGGTGGCAAGGGAGTCGCACAGGTCTTGCGATGGTGGGATGTCATTGGTGTTGGAGCTGGGGTCGGGGAGTTCCTTCACGATATTGAAGAGCTCTTTGCTGTTGTTTGGGTTGTTGTTGAGTTGGTCCTTGAAGGAGGCCCTTTTGGCGGTTCTGATGAGGTAATGGTGTCTGCGGATGGCGTTATTGTGGGCCTCATGGCTGTCAGGTGTCTGTACGGGCTGCCATTTGTTCTCTAGTTTCTGGCAGATCTGCTTGGAGGCCTGGAGGTCTGAGGTGAACCAGCAGGCTTTCTTTTCAATGTGTCTGTTGGAGTGTTTCTTGATCGTGGCAAGAGTTTTGGTGCAATCGTCGATCCATTGCCTGAAGTCGCTGGCGGTGCTGTCGGTGTCGGTAGGGTCGGCGGGTGGGCTCCGGGTGAGGGTGGTGTTAAGCTGGACATCAGTGACTTTGCTCTAGCTGTGGCAGCATATCTGTTGAGTGCGGTGGTGCGTGGTGGGTTTCCAGAAGGTGAAGTGGATGCTACGATGGTCAGTCCAGTGGAGTTTGGTGTTGGGATTGAAAGAGATGTGGGAGCTTGCGGAAAAGATGGGGTCGAGCGTGTGGCAGCAGAGTGGGTGGGCGTTGTGATGAGCTGTCTGAGTCTAAGGTTAGCGAGGTTGTCGATCATGATGGTGAAGTTGGTGCCGTTGGTATTCTAGAGGTGGAAGTTCAGATCTCCAGGCAGGATGTAGTCTGTGGAGGCCAGTGCGTGCATGCTGACGAAGTCGGCGATGGAGTCACTGAACTGAGGCCAGGGTCCGGGGGTCTGTAAACAAGCATTCCTCTGAGGGTGGTGTTGGGGTCCTTGTGGATCTGGAAGTGCAGGTGTTTGGCGGCGCTGAGGGTGTCGTCGGTACTGGTAGAAACCCTGAGGGTGTTCTTGTGGATGATAGCGATTCCACCTCCAGGATGGCTATGGCGATGTCGGGCACAGAGGAGACGTTCATACAAGTCTCTGTCAGGAAGGTGACGTCTGGGTTGGATGTTTCGATCAGATCCGAGAGTTCGGCGGCGTGTTTGCGTACGGAGCGGGTGTTGAGTAGGATGTATCTGAGTTGGTTGCGTCCATTCTCGGCGGGTGGTTTGGTGGCTCGGAGGCTGGTGAAGCTGCAGTTCTGGCAGGAGAAGGGTCCTTGGGTGTGCTTCGGGGTGGCCAGGAAGCAGGTGTGTGATCGTCCGATGTTGAGTGCCTGGAGGGTGCTTGTATCATAGGGGCAGGTGCAGACGGGCTTGCCTTAGGCACAGCGGCTGCCTTAAGAAGGGGAGATGGGAGGGAGGAGCAGCTGGGAGGGGGAGAGGGACGAATTGGTGTGCGGGGGCGGGGCCGCAGGATACGTAGCGATGGGAGGGGAGAGCGGAGACAGGCGGAAAAAACGCAGGGCACAATACAAGCTAAAAATGGAAAAAGAACAATACAACAAAATCAAGCAGAAGGGGGGAAAACTAAATTACACTGGCAATGAAGGAACAGAAGAAAAAACAGAAGGCAGACAATAAAAAAAGGGGGACAGGGGGCAAAACGAAGTTACACTGGCAATGAAGGTACAGAAGAAAAAACAGAAGGCAGACTGAAATAGGGGCACAGGGGCAAAACGAAATTACACTGGCAACGAAGGTACAGAAGAAAAAACAGAAGGCAGGCAGTCAATCATAAGGGGCACACAGAAACTTACGGTTCCCCACTGGCCACCAGGGATGAGGTGCAGGTGGTAGCCTGCGGGTGGAGGAGGGCCTCGAACTCGAAGCAACAGCAATGGTAGGGAGCAAGATACACAGGCACAACAGGTGGTGCTGTGCAGCATGGGGAGCGACATGTCTGAGTCCGGGTCAAGGGTCGCTCCCCCACAAAGCTATTCCATCCCAAGCTGTATAATGTCACTGGCGGATAGTGGAGGGCGGCTCCGACTGTGTTAAATTCACATCTTCAATCTCAGAAGTGGTCTATTTATTCCTGGACTACTTACCATTTGCAGTTATAAAGACAGAAGCCTCCACAGACAGGCCGGTGACTGTGTTCTCAGCCACACATGTGTAGTTCCCATCATCTTGTGAAGACACCTTCTCAATGGTGTATGTGCTACCAGGTCTCTTTAGATCAGTACCATTGAGAAGCCACTGGTACTCTGGTGCTGGGAAGGACCCCGCAGTGCAGGCGAAAGAAAGTTTTGTCCCCACTTGTAACCACTGAGTACCTGGTGGATCAATCTTCACGTCCTCTGGTCCATCTGTAATGGCACAAAGAGAGGGTCTGTGAACTGTGAGTGTCTTTACCAGAGAAAGGGATGGGAGACAGGAAAGAGAGGACTCTGGGGCTACTCACAGGCGATAGTAAGTGTCTGGGGGTCACTCATTTTGCTGCTGACAGAGTTCAGGGCCTGGCACTGGTAGATCCACGAATCCCCGCGGGATATGTTGAACAGGGTAAGAGTTCTGTTGTTTGGAGACTGAATTATATTTCCAGGTAGAGCCGAAGTGCTATTAAAGTGCCAGAGGATTGTAACAGCCGCGGTGGAGGTGTCACAGGCTATCTCTGCAGGACCCCGGTTCTCCACTAGCTGTGAGCTGATATATTTCACTGTGGGTTTAGTCACCGGCTCTGCAACCAGAATAAAGAGACAGGGTTATATTTTGAGAAGTGTATTATGCATCTCCTTTAGGATAGATCAGGAAAAGGAATGGTAAAGGGCAATAGAAAGACAACACTTCCCAGGGATTTCCACCACTCTCACATGGGTCCAGCACTTTATTAAATGGATTCAATTATATATTATGGGTGCCTTAATCCCAAGAGACGCTTCCTGTCCTTGTTGGAAACAGACAACAGGAATGAGCCTTAGGTGAATGACACTAAAGCCTCATTAAAGCCCTGCTCTTTCACATCTCTTGCTACCTGGCCCAAACTAATGCATATATTGAGAGCCGGAGGGACCCAGGAATTCAAACACCCTGTCCAAGAGTGAACCCACCATTCACTGTTCACAGCCCAGGTAAAGCTGCTTTGCTGCACACCTTAACAGGTTGTCCTTGAAGACTGACATAAGGACATCAGACCATTAACAGCACAATAACACCCTCAAGCCTGACATTACAGCTCTAACCAAGCATTCTCCAGGAGCATGTTGTGCTGCCTTTGATCACAACACTTTACCCAAGGACATAAACAACTAGAAAGTATGAGGAGAAGAAGTAAACTGAGTGTGGTCGTCACACAATTCCGCAGAAATCAATGGTTTTGCTATCCACTTCATTCACATTTTCTGGAGGTGAAGGAGGTGACAGTTCTATGCTGTAGTTGTCCTCTGCCCACCTCAGTGCAGTGTAAGCTGCTTTTAGAATCAGGAGAGGATCAATATAAAATATATATTATTTTTTTTGTTAAATGTTTAGAAGCCGCGTGGCATTAGGAGAGCCAGTATGAGAGTTACCGTCAGTCAAGGCATCGGGGAGCTTTTTTACAAGGGGATTGCGTCACAGGAATGCAGATTTTACTGACATTCCTGTTCTATATTTGCAAAGTGGCGATAAGCTTTGTAAATATGGTACCCTTCCACATAGTTTTCTGTGTGAAAGGGGAATGCAATGGGTGCTGCTGTGGAAGTTTCCCTGCAACTCTCATTAACTTTTTGACTCTTCCCCAGATTTACAAGGACATGTACGTCTGAGGGAGCGCCATGCAATAGCAGGAGTTAGAATGGTGTGAGGAGAAATACCTTTATTTTTCCTCGTTTCTGCTTTTTCTATGTGTGCTGCATTCTGCACCACACACAGAAAGAGCAAAATGCCATAAATGATTGTTTATGTACAGGAAGGCGTCTCTTCCTGCATATAAACAAACATTAAATAATGGCAATTTGCTAACTCAATGTGTGCTGCAGAATGCACCACACATAGAAGTAACTAACCACCATTATGGATTGTTTATGTGCAGGAAGGTAGCCCTTCGTGCACATAAACAATCATTCCATACAACGCAGGCACACTTGCACTATGGCGCAAGGGTGTCTGTGTTGTCCCTAGGCAGCTATTTTAAGATCTAGCACTAGGGAAAACACAGGAGTGCACAATATTGTTGTAAAAGGAGCACATCCCTGCATTTTGGAAATGATGGAGAGTAACGCTGCAAAACTTGCTGCAGCTCCATGTTCTGCCATTTCCTCGTATATATGGGTTACAAGAGTATGCAGTTTTAGTATGGCGTGTTTGAGGATTGGCAAACAATGACTTGACTTCTGATCCAATCCTGATGTGAAAGCTTGCATTTAGAACTCAGAGGAGTATTCAATGTTATTCTGAAGAAGAGGTGGTGGGGTCTAATGTAGAAGCTTACAGGGAGCCTCCCAGAACTGTGAGACACTTCACCTCTTTCCTGCTGCAGTGGCTAGGGATATCTGCTGCATGCCAGGGTTGTGTGAGTACAGACAGTGTCTAGGGAGATCTGCTGCATGCCAGGGTTGTGTGAGTGCAGACAGTGTCTAGGGAGGTCGGCTGCATGCCAGGGTTGTGTGAGTGCAGACAGTGTCTAGGGAGATCTGCTGCATGCCAGGGTTGTGTGAGTGCAGACAGTGTCTAGGGAGGTCTGCTGCATGCCTGAGATGTGTGAGTGCAGACAGTGTCTAGGGAGGTCTGCTGCATGCCAGGGTTGTGTGAGTGCAGACAGTGTTTAGGGAGATATGCTGCATGCCTGGGTTGTGTAAGTACAGACAGTGTCTAGGAAGGTCTGCTGCATGCCAGGGTTGTGTGAGTCCAGACAGTGTCTAGGGAGATCTGCTGCATGCCAGGATTGTGTGAGTGCCGACAGTGTCTAGGGAGATCTGCTGCATGCCTGGGTTTGTGTGAGTGCAGACAGTGTCTAGGGAGATCAGCTGCATGCCTGGGTTGTGTGAGTACAGACAGTGTCTAGGGAGATCTGCTGCATGCCAGGGTTGTGTGAGTGCAGACAGTGTCTAGGGAGATCTGCTGCATGCCAGGGTTGTGTGAGTGCAGACAGTGTCTAGGGAGGTCTGCTGCATGCCTGGGTTGTGTGAGTGCAGACAGTGTTTAGGGAGATATGCTGCATGCCTGGGTTGTGTAAGTACAGACAGTGTCTAGGAAGGTCTGCTGCATGCCAGGGTTGTGTGAGTGCAGTGTCTAGAGAGATCTGCTGCATGCCTGAGATGTGTGAGTGCAGACAGTGTCTAGGGAGATCTGCTGCAGGCCAGGGTTGTGTGAGTGCAGACAGTGTTTAGGGAGATATGCTGCATGCCTGGGTTGTGTAAGTACAGACAGTGTCTAGGAAGGTCTGCTGCATGCCAGGGTTGTGTGAGTGCAGTGTCTAGAGAGATCTGCTGCATGCCTGAGATGTGTGAGTGCAGACAGTGTCTAGGGAGATCCGCTGCATGCCAGGGTTGTGTGAGTGCAGACAGTGTCTAGGGAGATCTGCTGCATGCCAGGGTTGTGTGAGTGCAGACAGTGTCTAGGGAGGTCTGCTGCATGCCTGAGATGTGTGAGTGCAGACAGTGTCTAGGGAGGTCTGCTGCATGCCAGGGTTGTGTGAGTGCAGACAGTGTCTAGAGAGATCTGCTGCATGCCTGAGATGTGTGAGTGCAGACAGTGTCTAGGGATATCTGCTGCAGGCCAGGGTTGTGTGAGTGCAGACAGTGTTTAGGGAGATCTGCTGCATGCCTGGGTTGTGTAAGTACAGACAGTGTCTAGGAAGGTCTGCTGCATGCCTGGGTTGTGTAAGTACAGACAGTGTCTAGGGAGGTCTGCTGCATGCCAGGGTTGTGTGAGTGCAAACAGTGTCTAGAGAGATCTGCTGCATGCCTGAGATGTGTGAGTGCAGACAGTGTCTAGGGATATCTGCTGCAGGCCAGGGTTGTGTGAGTGCAGACAGTGTCTAGAGAGATCTGCTGCATGCCTGAGATGTGTGAGTGCAGACAGTGTCTAGGGATATCTGCTGCAGGCCAGGGTTGTGTGAGTGCAGACAGTGTTTAGGGAGATCTGCTGCATGCCTGGGTTGTGTAAGTACAGACAGTGTCTAGGAAGGTCTGCTGCATGCTAGGGTTGTGTGAGTGCAGACAGTGTCTAGGGAGATCTGCTGCATGCCAGGGTTGTGTGAGTCCAGACAGTGTCTAGGGAGATCTGCTGCATGCCAGGATTGTGTGAGTGCCGACAGTGTCTAGGGAGATCTGCTGCATGCCTGGGTTTGTGTGAGTGCAGACAGTGTCTATGGAGATCAGCTGCATGCCTGGGTTGTGTGAGTACAGACAGTGTCTAGGGAGATCTGCTGCATGCCAGGGTTGTGTGAGTGCAGACAGTGTCTAGGGAGATCTGCTGCATGCCAGGGTTGTGTGAGTGCAGACAGTGTCTAGGGAGGTCTGCTGCATGCCTGAGATGTGTGAGTGCAGACAGTGTCTAGGGAGGTCTGCTGCATGCCAGGGTTGTGTGAGTGCAGTGTCTAGAGAGATCTGCTGCATGCCTGAGATGTGTGAGTGCAGACGGTGTCTAGGGAGATCTGCTGCATGCCAGGGTTGTGTGAGTGCAGACAGTGTCTAGGGAGATCTGCTGCATGCCAGGGTTGTGTGAGTGCAGACAGTGTCTAGGGAGGTCTGCTGCATGCCTGAGATGTGTGAGTGCAGACAGTGTCTAGGGAGGTCTGCTGCATGCCAGGGTTGTGTGAGTGCAGACAGTGTCTAGAGAGATCTGCTGCATGCCTGAGATGTGTGAGTGCAGACAGTGTCTAGGGATATCTGCTGCATGCCAGGGTTGTGTGAGTGCAGACAGTGTTTAGGGAGATCTGCTGCATGCCTGGGTTGTGTAAGTACAGACAGTGTCTAGGGAGGTCTGCTGCATGCCAGGGTTGTGTGAGTGCCGACAGTGTCTAGGGAGATCTGCTGCATGCCTGGGTTTGTGTGAGTGCAGACAGTGTCTAGGGAGATCAGCTGCATGCCTGGGTTGGGTGAGTACTGACAGTGTCTAGGGAGATCTGCTGCATGCCAGAGTTGTGTGAGTGCAGACAGTGTCTAGGGAGGTCTGCTGCATGCCTGAGATGTGTGAGTGCAGACAGTGTCTAGGGAGGTCTGCTGCATGCCAGGGTTGTGTGAGTGCAGTGTCTAGAGAGATCTGCTGCATGCCTGAGATGTGTGAGTGCAGACAGTGTCTGGGGAGATCTGCTGCATGCCAGGGTTGTGTGAGTGCAGACAGTGTCTAGGGAGATCTGTTGCATGCCAGGGTTGTGTGAGTGCAGACAGTGTCTAGGGAGGTCTGCTGCATGCCTGAGATGTGTGAGTGCAGAGGGCGTCTAGGGAGGGCTGCTGCATGCCAGGGTTGTGTGAGTGCAGACAGTGTCTAGAGAGATCTGCTGCATGCCTGAGATGTGTGAGTGCAGACAGTGTCTAGGGAGATCTGCTGCATGCCAGGGTTGTGTGACTGCAGACAGTGTTTAGGGAGATCTGCTGCATGCCTGGGTTGTGTGAGTACAGACAGTGTCTAGGGAGGTCTGCTGCATGCCAGGGTTGTGTGAGTGCAGACAGTGTCTAGGGAGATCTGCTGCATGCCAGGGTTGTGTGAGTGCAGACAGTGTCTAGGGAGGTCTGCTGCATGCCTGAGATGTGTGAGTGCAGACAGTGTCTAGGGAGGTCTGCTGCATGCCAGGGTTGTGTGAGTGCAGTGTCTAGAGAGATCTGCTGCATGCCTGAGATGTGTGAGTGCAGACAGTGTCTAGGGAGATCTGCTGCATGCCAGGGTTGTGTGAGTGCAGACAGTGTCTAGAGAGATCTGCTGCATGCCTGAGATGTGTGAGTGCAGACAGTGTCTAGGGAGATCTGCTGCATGCCAGGGTTGTGTGAGTGCAGACAGTGTCTAGGGAGATCTGCTGCATGCCTGGGTTGTGTGAGTGCAGACAGTGTCTGGGGAGATCTGCTGCATGCCAGGGTTGTGTGAGTGCAGACAGTGTCTAGGGAGATCTGTTGCATGCCAGGGTTGTGTGAGTGCAGACAGTGTCTAGAGAGATCTGCTGCATGCCTGAGATGTGTGAGTGCAGACAGTGTCTAGGGATATCTGCTGCATGCCAGGGTTGTGTGAGTGCAGACAGTGTTTAGGGAGATCTGCTGCATGCCTGGGTTGTGTAAGTACAGGCAGTGTCTAGGGAGGTCTGCTGCATGCCAGGGTTGTGTGAGTCCAGACAGTGTCTAGGGAGATCTGCTGCATGCCAGGATTGTGTGAGTGCCGACAGTGTCTAGGGAGATCTGCTGCATGCCTGGGTTTGTGTGAGTGCAGACAGTGTCTAGGGAGATCAGCTGCATGCCTGGGTTGTGTGAGTACAGACAGTGTCTAGGGAGATCTGCTGCATGCCAGGGTTGTGTGAGTGCAGACAGTGTCTAGGGAAATCTGCTGCATGCCAGAGTTGTGTGAGTGCAGACAGTGTCTAGGGAGATCTGCTGCATGCCTGATTTGTGTGAGTACAGACAGTGTCTAGGGAGGTCTGCTGCATGCCAGGGTTGTGTGAGTGCAGGCAGTGTCTAGGGAGATCTGCTGCATGCCAGGGTTGTGTGAGTGCAGACAGTGTCTAGGGAGATCTGCTGCATGCCTGGGTTGGGTGAGTGCAGACAGTGTCTAGGGAGGTCTGCTGCATGCCTGGGTTGTGTGAGTGCAGACAGTGTCTAGGGAGATAAGCTGCATGCCACGTTTGTTTGAGTACAGGCAGTGTCCAAGGAGGCTGTGCTGTTTAATTCTAAGGAGCTGTGGGCGCACCATGTGACAGGTTTGTGTGATAAGAAGAGGGTTCTGAAGTTGACTCTGGCATTAATGATGAGTTAGTTTATAAGTGTGGAGTTTTCATGGAGGTGGTGGCAGGGAGTTAGAGAGAGAAGAACATGGGGATGTTTCGTCTCTCTTGAAAACAGTATTTGGGCAAGAATTGTGTGCTAACAGAGAAGAAGGTCTAAGGGTTGTGTCAGTGGAGTCAGTCTACAAATTCCTGATGATGTTCCCTGAAATTACCCTGGAGCTCAGTGCTGGATGGGCCATTCCTTTCATTTTGGTATTTCCCAAATAATCTGTAGCCTGGTGGACATATTTTATTGTTAACTCAGATGTACATTCCAAATGTGTAAGACCAATGACTAGATGAAAATATTTGTTTATGTTTCCCTTTTTGTGATATGAGTGGTCCTTTGCACGGTACTGCACATGCTTAGGTCTTTCAGGAGCATGTAAATAATGTGTACATGGGCTTACTGGGGAGTTACCACATATTTTTGTGAAGAGTGATGACAGTGTAATCCAAGGACAACCCTTTACACACCATACTAGGAATGTGGCCCCCCGTGCACATTTTATCTTCAAGCTCAGGGAAGCTCCGGAGGGAGGGTGGAGAAACAAGGGCTACATGAAGATCGTGTGAATTACACGGTGCACATCTGAGGACAACTGTGAACAAACCAAGGATCAAGGTATAAAGGACAAACCTAAAGAATAAAGTATGTATGAAAAAAGAAACATTATTTCAACACCACATGTGAGACAGTGTTAGTGCAACCGTGCAGCCATGGAACCTCAAGAATCTAATACCACAAATGCTCATTTTCATTCAAAGGGGAGGTCTTAAAGCCCCTCCCACTCTACACCCTCACACAGTGGGTATGGATTTTTTTTGTATTTTTGGGTAGATTTCTGGTAAAGATTGAGATCTTCAGACAAAATATCGAAGTTAAAATATCATCACACCAAGATATTGTCTTCAACATATCGTAATATGGAAATATATCACCTGCAAGAATATTTTTGTCAAGAATATCGATTTTAAGGTAAGTAATATCCATTTAAAAAAAATCAAAGTCATTAATATTGTGTACAAAAATATATTAATTACAATCGACGAGAGTCCCACCGGCAAATGGAATGGAATGGAATGAAATGGAAACCCACCGACTAGTAGGTGGTGGTTCAATTTGACAAATTTGGATGCGCACGCACATGAGGCGGCCGTAAACATCCATTTCTCCATTGCGGCTGGAAAAGGGTTGCTGCACAACCTGCATTAGATAAACAGATATTTTCACACATCCCTGCACTGTGTGGCAGACACCATGCAGTGCCTGCCACACGGTGCAGGGATTTTGAGGCGGCACGCCCCATAGCGGAGGATCTGGGGCAAGTGGCCCTGCAGGAGGCCCCCAAAGTCGCTTACCACCTGCCTTTTCATGGCGGGCGGCGCCGTCATGAAAGGGTAGACGGAAAGTGACATCTTAATCCTGGCGGCAGAGCCGATGCTGGCTCCACTGTCATTTTAGAATTACAATTCTGCCCACCATCTCGACACAAGCGGAGCAGAATACGCCCATGGGTTTCCCTATGACCGCAAGTATCAAAAGATGACGGAAACCTATGATGTTGGCGGAATGCCTCCGACGAGCTGTAGGAAGGCTTTCTGCCTGACATCATATTCGGGTACATAGTTCTTTATAATATAGTTTTTTTATTATTGTTATGTATTTTAGTATATACTTAAATTGTATATGATGTGAATTTTTGGTATAATTATTGTTTTTGTTTTTTATACATTTGTTACATTTTTAGTAGTTATGAATTTTTATTTTTTTATTTTTAGTGCCATAGCAGGTTGTGGGAATATAGGAGTACATAGTAGGAAGAAAATTATTTATAATAATTTGTTTGTAATTAATATTATTTATTCAATTGGTACTTAATTATGTTAATTGTGAAAAGAATATTTTTATATTAAAATTTTAGGTGTGGGTTGTGGGGTCTATAGAGGTACAGAATAGGAAGTAAAGTAATTATAAGGAAATAATATTTAGTTTTTAACTAATAATAATTATTTAATTGATAATTAATTATGTTAATTGTGCAATTAAACTTGTTTAACTTAAAATTTTAGCTGTGGGTTGTGGGTTTGGTAGGGATATAGGGCGGGAACTACATTAATTTTATTTAAGTTATAATTCTTTTTTTATGGAAATTAATTATTAAATTAATAATAAATTATTTTAATTATCTAATACATTTTTTGTTAAAATACTTTTAGGAGTGTGTTGTCCATTTTGTGGTGGCACATTTTGGAAAGTAAATATATCAATATTGAATCATAATTAATATTTAATTAATGATTATTAGTTTATCGAAAAATATTTATGTTAACAGTGCAAATAATTCGATTTTTACAGTTAAGTTTTAGGTGCGGGTGATGAGTTTTGAAGGGGCACAGGGTGGGAAGTAACTAAAATAAAATTATTTAATACATTGTTTGCAAATACATTATTTTTAAATGCAATTATTTATTTAAATCATTTTTTTAAATTCTTTTTATTTACATAGCTCATAGTACCATATTTAACTCCTTTTCAAAATGTTAATTATAATAATATTTGTAGTTATTTATGATATGTATTTAACATTGTCATATGAATGTATTTTATTTATATTTTTTGTTTGTTTACAATTATTTTGCAATTATTTTATTGTGTTGCAGAGAATTTGTTTGTTTCTAATGTTCAATTGACTGAGGAGGGAATAGTACATTTTACCCCGCCGCAATCCAACACTTTCCCTACTATTTCGAAGACAGGAGTAGGAATAGTAAATTGTATCCTTCAGCAATCCAACACTTTCCCATCTGTTCCATTGACTGGTGGTAATAGTAAACGTTACCCCTTCGTAATCCAACCCCGTTTCTGCTGTTGAAGTTATTGGAGTTGAAATGGTAAATGTTACCCCTCCTTAATCGAGCACTTTCTCTACTGTTGCATTGACTCGAGTGGGAATAGTAAATTTGAACCCTCCGTAATCCAACACTTACCCTACTGTTGCAATGAATATAGAGGGAATAGTAAATTTGACCCATCCACAATCAAACACTTTCCCTACTGTTGCACGCATTGGAGTGGGAAAAGTTTTGCCATTCCAACATTTTCCCTACTGCTGTCTTAACTGGTGTGCGAATAGCACATTGTACCCGTTTGTTGTAATAGTTTCCCTAATGTTGCATTTGAAGTGGGAGTAGTAAATTGTTTACATCTTTAGTAGTGCAATTTGCTTACTTTTGAATAAAAGATTGTGGGATTAGTATTTGTTTCAAATGTAAAATTAAATAATGTATTTTATATTGATACAATATATATTATATATTTTTGCTTGTTTAAAATTATAATATTTATAATTATTAATGTTTTTGATGTGTAAAATATTTGAAAGTGTAGGAAATGTATGTTGCTTACTTTTTAAATTTTTTCTTAAATCCTGAAAGAGGTGGCTCAGGTGTTCCCCATCCAAGTGAGGAAGGAGAGGCTTGTGATGGCCCAGATGGGTCCCAGAGTAGTGGGAAGAGTATAGGGTCTCATATCCTGTCTCAGAGGAGAAGGAGTGGGAGTGGGATGTGTGCCAAGTTGCCTAAAAGCCAGTCTCAAGGCCTGGTTGGTTCCATGAAGGAACACCAGGAGGGGGGGGCCTAGTCTGTACCGGGTGCCCATTCCCTGTGGGAATCCCAAGCTGTCAATTGAGCTGAGGGAAAGCCCATTCCAGTCTCCTGTCACCTGCCGGGGACAGGCCAAGGGCTGGCGGGTCAGTGTCAGGATGCCATCCCTTACCTGACAGGAAGGAGAGTGGACAAAGGGTGCCAGGCACCTGGGGCTACTGCCCCCCACTTACTGATGCCACAGAGGTTTGGCAACCCAGAGAGGCATAAGGCCTGGGTCTCATCTCTGACAACTGTCAGTAGCCACTGTGGCTTGCTGTCCTGTTGTGGGGGAGGGACAGGATCACAACACGGGGGTGGACTGGGCCACACCACTGTGTTGGTCATGTGAGTACTGTCTGCCTGTTGGGAGACACCTGTGAGTAACCTATGGTTAGGTGCAGCATAGATGTTGTCCACAGGTGAGGAGAAGGGTTCCCCATGGATTAGCTTAGTGGGCCCTGAGAGTGTGGACAGAGGGATCCAACTGGGTTCAAAAGGCGTAGAACAGAATGTGCTGTTGTGGGCCAGGTCTAGGTTCTATCGCCTCAACCGCCTCAACCAGGGAAGCAATCAAGGGATTGATTATTCTACCCTGGCTTTAGGCTGGAAGGGGGCTGTGTTAGACATGTCTTTTAGCCCAGGTTTATCCCCTAATGTATTGCTTTGTGGAGTTTTGTTTCTAACCTGTTTTTGTTGCTTTTATGACTCTGGGCACTTTACCTCTGCTGATCGGTGCTAAAGTGCATATGTTCTCCCTGTAAATTGTATGTACGGATTGGTGTTTCAATAATTGGCTCATTTGATTTACTAGTCAGTCTCTAGTACAGTGGACTGTGTTCCCAGGGCATGCAAATCAAATGCTGCTGGTGGGCCTGCAGCACTGATTGTGCCACCCACATAAGCAGCCTGTAAATGTAACTCTGGCCTGCTACTGCAGAGTCTGAGCAGTTTGGTACTGCCATGTCGACTTGGCAAGTGCACACCCTTAAAAAGTTCTTATTACAGCGAGAACTGTACTGGATGCACAAACTTAATGCCCTACACCCGAAAGGGCACAATGAGAGACTTGAATATCGTTTTTTTCTATAACTCTTCACAGAGTTTCAACCCTGACATGATTTCTCCCTGTCCCTGTGTCTCAAGCAGTTGCTTTCATCTCAGTATCTATCTCTTTCATTATCCTTCCTATATTGACTTGCCGGTTTTATTATTTGTAACATGTTTTCCCACCCCGCTTTCATTCACATAAGATTTATTTCTGTGTGCTTAGTTTCACGTTTACACACTCTCTTTTTTTCATGGATTCGTCTTTATTTTTATTTCCATTTCCATCTTACATTCCATTTCCTGCTTTCAGCCTGTATTCTATTACCAGTCTTTTCTCTTTCTTTCTCTGATCATTAGTTTCCTCGCTTAGACCATTGCACTTTACGCAGGGGCCACTTGTGCGCAGCCCTTCCTTTAGTTTTAGTTTCTCACTTTCGAGATCATGAGTGTAGTCCTCTCTCTATTTGAGTTCCCGGTTTATTTTCCTCGCGTCTTCCGGGTCTTGCAAGAACACACCGATCGTACGCACATAGAGCTGGTCATTCTTTCGTACTCCGGTACGCCACTATTGCTTCACGTTGCAGTGAGCGCTGTCAACTAGCTTCCCATACACCGTGTGTCTTATTTATTTTTGTCGCATCACCTTTACCGGCACCGAGTGATTTTCGGCACATTATAGCAGGACATTTTATTTCAATTCACAATGGCCTCACTCTCGACCACGCATTTAGCCGCACTTTATTTTAGGTCTTTTCCTCACTCTCTATTCCCCTCGGTTCCCTCAGGACGTAGTTAGCATGATTATTAACCGAATTTATCCACTCGTCTTCCCATCGTTCTCACAGGCACTTGGTATCTCTAATGATTTTCATCGCCACTCTCTGCGTTTTCACCAGTTCTTGTCACCTTTGGATTCACCAGACCTGCTAGGAAGTTCACAAGCACCACTCCATTTTAAGATTATCTTTCATTAACATTCCCAGTTGGTTCCTCAGCCACTTTTTGACTTTATCACGTGCTTTTAAAACCACCAATGCGGTCCGTTTACTTTTCCGCACATATTAGAGTATGAGCCACCATTTAACTTACGACTTGATGCATTCCCTCCATCCCGGGTCAGCAATATACGGATTTTCGTTTGTTTTTCTTGCAGAATTTTCCCCTGAAGAAGAGCTGTGCTCGAAATGCATAGGGAATATAAGTCATAATGTAACTTTGCAATAATGATGGACAATTGAAAATAATTCCTATTGATGTCTTATACCTGATTGACTCAGCTTGGATGTTTGATCATATGATGCAATATGATGTAAACCAACGATTGAATTAAATATTGACATCAAATTAGAGAAAAAAACCTTTCCATTTTCCATACCTTCACTGAAACAGTGCCCACGTCGCCCACAGGAGTGATTGAGATTCAACCTTACACGGTGTAAGGTCTTACAGACATCGTAGTGCATCCACTTGCAAGGCCCTAACCTTCCCTTTTCTTACATGTTAGTCACCCCTAAGTTAGGTCCAAGGTACCCATGTGGGCAGGGTGCAGTGTAAGTGAAAGGTAGGTCATGCCTTAGTGTGTGCGGCATGTCCTGCCTGATAGTGAAACACTGCCAATTGTGTTCGTAGGTCGAGCCTAGAGACAGCGTGCATGCGCTGCTCTGCGCGGCATTTTGTAATCCATATGTTGAGATGAAACACACCCACGACAGCCCACCACTTTCAATTGGTTGCTTTGTCGGCTTTAAGTAATTTCACATTGTTGGTTGGTGTATAGTAGACATTTGTACCACCTTGAGGGTGTTCCCTTCCCACCCCAGAGTCCATCCCTGCTACACCGATCCTTTCGATTTGGGCCATATGTTCTCTTGACCTGCACTACTGTTCCTTACTGCCCTCTCTGCTGGCTGGCCCACGGCTTCTTTTTCTTCTGGCTTCCCTTCAAGAAGCTCACACACTGCAGTAGTGTATGAAGCTGGCCTTTTACACATCGGAGCACAAACTGCTCCTTTATATTTTTTTTAAAAAAGGCACAAGCCTCACGGAGTGCTTTAGGTTGCTCTGCTCCTCAGTTGCCTCTTGGGCTCTGCGGTTCGGCCATTGGAGGAGGGGGCAGGTGGAGCCAGGTACGCTGTCTCTCCTTTGTTCTCGGAGATCCCAGGCACCAAAAAGTAGCCCCGTCCTCCGTTCTGCTAATACTTTACAGAGGCGTCAGAAGCAGACCGGCTGGCTGAGACACTCTTGGTTACTCAGCGAGTCTGTTTCATTTTCAACATTTCTTCTGTAAGCCTGTTAATTCACAAACACATGATGACAAGGGGGATGGTAAGATTCTTCGTGTTTCCATTGCTAAGCCATGGTCCGGACATTGTAGGAGGGGGAGGGGTAGAGCCGGGGTGCTCTGTGTACTTATTTTTTACTGATTTTGCAAGGGAAACAGGAAGAATCATATCTGTCCCCCCCTTGTCTTAATGTACTTAAGAATTAACAGGCTGACAAAATAAATTGTTGCAAAATGAAACAGACTCGCTGAGAAACCAAGAGTGTCTCAGCCAGCCGGTCTGCTTCTGATGCCTCTAGAATTTTTTAAGGCAGCTCTAATCACTGTGCCTCCAGCAGAGTCCGGAACTTGCACAGTAATTATCTGCTGAGTGCAGGAAGCATGAGTCATCCACAGAGCACTGTAAGGAAGCTGCACACAGCAGCTAACAAAAAGAAAAATTCTTAGTTCAGTGCAGGTACAGAAAGTAACAATACCATTTCACCTCACTTGCAGGATTTACTCAAATGTTAGAAATCCCGTCCTTTCCGCATTGACCCGTTTACCTTCCTTTTCTCTACCAATTGTATCCTAACTCCATCATGCCGTGATAAATGTGAAGTCTTATAACTGCAGTTTTATTTATTTTTACTTGTAAGGTCCCAAAGGCGAGACCTATTGGCTATGCCAATGCTTGTTCCCTATTGCAAGGCTACCTGTTCTCATCTCCTCAACCATGAAGAAGATACACTGAGGAGCCCCAACGGACCCCTGCCCCCCTCACATCTTCCACAGGGCCGCCGCTGTCATCGCTCGCGAACTAGGACAAACAATCAACTCCTCTCTCATATCCGGCATCTGCCCAGACAAATGGAAGTGCGCGGAGGTGAATCCCCTCCTCAAAAAACCAATGGCCGACCCAACCAACCTGAAAAACTACCGGCCCATCTCTCTCCTCCCTTTCACAGATAAAGTCACCGAAAGACTCATGAACATCCAGCTAACCGCCTTCATCGAAGAAAACCGCATCCTAGACCCCTCCCAGTCTGGCTTCCGCAACAACCACAGCACCAAGACCGCCCTCCTCTCAGCCACCGACGACATCTGCATGCTGCTAGACCAGGGACACACCAGGGACCTCATCCTCCTAGACCTCTCTGCAGCCTTCGACACCGTCTCGCACACTAGCCACCAGTCTCAACAACGCAGGAATAGAGGGAACCGCCCTCGACTGGATCCAATCCTTCCTCTCTGGCAGAACCCAGAGGATCAGACTCCTCCCTTCCTGTCCGACCCCACTGACATCATCTGCGGAGTACCCCAAGGATCTTCACTAAGCCCGACGCTCTTCAACATCTACATGGCCCCCATCGTCGCCATCGTCAGACAGCATGGGCTTAGCATCGTATCCTACGCCGACGACACCCAGCTCATCCTCTCACTCACAAAGAATGCCAAAGACACCAAACTCTGCTTCCAGGAAGGAATGAATAACGTGGCAGCCTGGATGAAGGACAGCTGCCTAAAGCTCAACTCTGAGAAGACCGTGGTCCTCATCCTCTGGCCCTGCACCCCTGCCTGGGACAACACCTGATGGCCCCCTGCCCTCGGAAGCCCGCCCACCCCGACAGATCATGCTCGGAACCTCAGCATAATCCTCGACTCCTCCCTCTCCATGAACCGCCAGATCAACACCGTCGCCTTGAACAGTTTCAACTGCCTCCGCATCCTCCGTAAGACCTTCAGATGAATCCCCCGACCGCAGAAAAAACATCACCCACGCCTTCATTACCAGCAGACTAGACTACGGCAATGCCCTCTATGCCGGAATCAACAAAACTCTTCTACGCAAGCTCCAAACCATACAGAAAGCCGCAGCCAGGCTCGTCCTAGGGACACCGCGCCATGAACATATGACCCAACACCTCCAACGCCTCCACTGGCTACCCGTCGAGAATGGGGTCACGTTCAAACTCCTCACTCACCCCTACAAATTAATCAACAACATTGGACCCAAATACCTCAACGACCGAGTATGTTTCCATTTACCCAAAATACACCACCGCTCTGCCAACCTCACCCTGGCAGAGGTCCCCGCATCCACAAAATCAGAGCCGGCGGGAGAGCTTTCTCCTACATTACAGCCAAAACCTGGAACAAGCTCCCGATCAACATCAGACGCTCCCCAACCCTCCACACATTCAGGAAGGACCTCAAGACCTGGGTCTACGACTGACCCGGAGCTGTTCCCCCCCAGGGCCTTGAGACCCTCACGGGTGAGTAGTGCACTCTATAAAGTACTGATTGATTGATTGATTGATTGATACCACTTTTAGAAAGTAGGTATTTTCTTGCTTGCTTAGCCATCCAGTATACCTCTGCTAGGATGTGTATTGACTGTCTGGTTTTGGGGTGAAAGGGCCTGGGGAGGTGCAGTGGATCCATGGAGTCTGGATGAGTCAGAGCTGGGGTGAATAGACCTGGGCTGCATTTAGAGTAGGGGGAGGGGGTTTCCTTTCACCTGAATTGGTCTGGTCTGCCTTCCACACTGCTGTCTCCACCTCCTGCCAGGAAGCTGCACCAGAGAGGACAAACTGTTTTTGACTGAGCACAGGACATCTCTGCCACCAAAGAACAAAGGATTTTGCTGTATAAAAAGAGGGACCCAGGCCCCCGACTTTTAGATCATTTCTGGGAATCAAGAGGAGCCTTTGCCAAGGAGAAGAGCTGGAGGAGCTGAGGAGGAATACTACCCCTGTGCTGTTTGCTGTCCGGGAATGGCCTGCAGGGGCTACTTCCTGCCAAGAAAAGGGAAAAGGACTTTACTGTGTCCCCTGCTTGAGGAAAATCTCCAAGGGCTTGAAGAAGAGCTTGCCACCTGTTCTGAAGTCTCAGGGACACAAAGTCTTCACCCCCAGCTCCCCTGAAATTCCTTGCTGGGAGTACTGACCTGCCAAGAGGGGAAACATCCTTTACCACGCAACCGTTACAACGCGGTATGTAACAACGTGGTTTTAACAGCGCAAGTCATTATGTCGACTTGCACTGGAGGGCGCTCTAGTCTAAGGAATAGTGTGAATTACTATTCCAACACCTTCCCTACTGTACGTAGGCTGGAGTTGGAATAGTAATTCGCACTATTCCTAAATCCAGCACCCTCCAGTGCAAGTCGACATAATGACTTGCGTTGTTAAAACCATGTTGTAACATACCGCGTTGTAACGGTATGCGTGGTATCGACATACATCCGCCAAGAGGCATCTGCAGCTGTTATGGGCATCTGGTGGTTGTTCTGGCAGTTGGGAGCTGGTAAAGCAATGCAGCAACAAGAAGTGTGATGCATGCGCACCTGTTTCCGATGCATCGCCGAAGAAACTGACGTAGCGCCTGTCCGTGGCTCAAGAAATTGACACACGCTGCATCGAGTGCACCGATCTGTGAAGTCCTAGATCACATACTGATTCCTATGCAAGCCCTGCTGTGCAGCTGCAAGAAGCCACATATCGTCCTGGATCACTGCATTGCATCAAAATGCCAAGACTGTTAATTTGTTGGGGGATGAAGAAAGAAACCGACGCATCACCTCCCCACGCGGTAAGAAGCCGACACATCACCTCCTCTCCGGGAGGGAACCAACGCATCACCTCCTCTGTGCACAAGTACGAAACCAATGTATCACCTACCCTGGAGCACGGAACCTACTCATTACCTTCCCTGAGTGTAAGGAACCAACGCATCACCTTCCATGCAACCTTTTTTGTTTGTGTGTGCAATGCATTCAAGGTACTTGGATGCGTTGCACACAAGTGTTGCATTTGCAATTTGCTTTGAACTGAACTATGTCTACCATGCAATAGTTGGCAGAGGAACCCTGCAGAAGCTAGCACCTAACCTGCTATCCCCAAATTATATAAATAAAGGCAAATATTCCAAATCTGTGTGCACACAGTATAAGCACCCACTGTCTCGGTACAGTCCTCAACTGGACTTAAGAAAGTTTTTCAAAAACAGAGCAAATCGTGCACCACCTTATGAATAATGTCACAAAAATTCAAAGTCTGCGTCCAGAGTTGTTCTTCAAGTCCTCCTTCTTATTTAATTACAATTTAATTTGAACCTATCATAAACCGTGTTGAGTAGATCAGCCGATCAAAAGAATGATAACTGATTTAATGAGCCATTCGCAGTTTCACTGTACCGGACATGTGTACTTACACGTGCATGGCTTACTCTTTGAGACAAGCATATGCTACTGGGAGGATCAGCCAGGTTGCTCTGTTTTTGTTGAACTATTTCTCCAAATTGAAGGTCATATTTTTATTACTGTATTGTGTATTTTTGTAGTTTTGGGTCTTGTTTGGTTTAGATAAAGATTACTTCTTTTTCTAAACTGGTGTGATGTCCATTTGTAGTGTTTTCACTGTATTACTGTATGTGTTCACAAATGCTTTACACACTGCCTCTAAGGTAAGCCTGTCTGCTCGTGCCAAGCTACCAAGGGGGTGAGCAGGGGTTATTTTAGAAGTGTTTGCCCCTTACCCTGACTAGAAGCAAGGGTCCCTATTTGGTCAAAGGTACCTACATCTGCCAACTAGAGATCCCCATCTCTAACAGTGTTTATTGGGATAATGCCAACTCCTCATCCGTTAGGACTTGTAGCATCCTGCTACAGGGAACCACAGACACAGGTTCTTATATTTTAGGAGCTTTATTGTAATACAACTTGTCTCGACCCTGTCCCTACTCTAACTGCCCTCATCCTGTTCTGACTCCTCCTCTTCCCCTCAGCCCATCTAGCTCCGCCCATCCCAGCTACTAGACTGTCAACTATATTACATCTCCCCCTTTCTTAACAAAATGAGCTTAATGTCTTCAGTGTTCGCAATTCTTCAATCCACCACACGGGTCGGCGGACGGCCTGTTTTTCAAACTTCAGTAATGTCGAATCAGTGGTGGGCTTGGCTTTGGTCAATCTTTCTGTTGTCTTGATCAAGGCATTCTTGACCACGTTGCGTGTGAACTGTTTACTCTCACGGTCCGCAGTCCTCATGTTTCCTTCCGGTGGTGTGACTACGGTTGGTTCAGATGCTCGATCTCTTTCACAAGTGGATAATGTTCCGGTCCTCTTCCGAGCACCTACATCTACTTTTGCTTCCTTTTGTCTTGTCCGGCCGAGGGCAACACTGCCCTCAAATTCAGAGTCATGTATACCAGACAGTACGGTGTTACCTGATGAGACTGTCTTGGTTTGGTTCGGTAACTCATTCGCCGCATCTACTCTTACTTCCTTTTGGCTAGTCCGGTCGAGAGCAACACTGCCCTCCAATTCAGGGTCATGTATGCCAGACAGTACGGTGCTATCTGCTGAGACGGTCTTGGTTTGGTTCGATAACTCATTCACGGCCTCGGGTTGTCTGGCGAGCTCGTGAGCTATCAGTGCATAGGCATGTTTCTCTCTCATCTGATGATATTTCTCTACTGATACGTCCGGCTTTCCTTGCGGAGTGACTGGCTGGTCCCTTCCCATCCGGTTACTAAGGTCCACTGTCTCTGTTTTCCTTTTGTAGGTCCTTTGAGTCAGCCTCGCGGACCCCTTCAGGGGTGACGGTGTCTGATCTGTGTCTGGATATACTTGTGACTGACATGACAGGTTGTCCTGTGGAGTGACTGAGTATTCAGAGATCTTAGTGTGTGACATGTTGCTCTTGACGGGAAGGATGTCCTTTGGTTCCATGGTGCGTTCGGATGGTTGACGCCATGTCTGTTGTCGGGACCTTGACTCGGTCGACTCACGGGATTGAACAGACATGTTCTCTGGGTCAGAGAAGTCCTTTGTCGACCTCCAGGATCGGGCAGATGCGCTCTCTGAATCAGAGGAGGTCCGGGCCATACCCCTTTTAAAGGATCGGACAAACGCGCTCTCTGAACCAGAGGAGTTCCTGGCCATAGATGTGCTTTCTGGGTCAGAGAAGTCTTTTGTCAACTTCCAGGATTGGATGGATGTGCACTCCGCGTCAGAGAGATCCTTCTTTCCATTCCGTCTCAAACATTTCTTTGACACTGTCTCGGGTAATGGATTTTTGAATTCCGTAGTCCGTGACAAATTGCTCTTTCCTTTTGAATTGTCTTTGAGATGCTTCTCTGTGTGCCTTTGTTGGAGCATCTTCAATGCCGTCTCATTTGGGGGGTTGTCTGATGACCCCGTGCTTGTTCTTTGGGCTTGATCCCAAGCTTTTGCCTCTTTGTCCTCCTCGCCTGAAGTTAACGATTTCCTCTCCGTTTCTTCGTTGTCGCGGGAGCCAAAGATGCATGGATCTTTTCTGGTTCGTTGCTGTGGAGGATCAGTCCATCTTGTGCGACCTGTTTCTCCTTCACACTTGTTTGATGCTCTGACACCTCTGATCTGGGGTTGATGTGGTCTCCAGCCAGATGTTTCCTTGGACTCGTCTTCACTGCTTGACGACTGATGTTCCTGCGCCGACTTCAGGTGTTGACCAGTGCGACTCCTTCTAGGGTTTGTCTTTCTCTCCCACTTGTTGTGCAGGATGCCCTCTTGTCCAGGAGTGCAATCTGTCCCACTTGACGCTCTTTCCTCATCAGAGTACTGTGTGTCATGCTTTGAATGACTCTTTGAGGAACTCTTGGGGGGTGAATAACTCCTTGGAATTGTCTTTTGGATGGTTGACTCTGAGTCATCTGATTCTGAGTAGTCCATGTCACTTTCTTTGTCACTGTATCTTTCCCACTGTCTTTTGTTTGCTGGTCTGCCTTCCCTCTCTCTCCTTTCAGTTTTGTTTGTTTTCTGAGTTCTATATTCCCAGGTATCTTGATGGTTTGTCAGGATGGGAAGGTTTTTGATCAGTTAGAACCGAGTGCACAGCCCGTATGAACGCACATTAGTGTAAAAAAATCTGAATTATTTTGGTGCAAGACGGCGAGTGGAAAAACCTTGAACCACTCAGTTGAGTAGAAAACAAGGAGAACTACCCATGTATGAACAAAATTGGTTGCCGTTGCACTCAAGACAGTGTATATGGTGTTGAGTAACACAATAAAACAAGCATATATCAAAATGACAGAATATCAGAACAAAAGAACTCTCAATGAGTATATCTTGGAGTCTTTAATGTGATGAGCAGCCAGCCGACACGTGTTTCATCGCACTCGCGATTCCTCAGGGCTGAAATGAACAAAGGTATACAATGGAGCATGTTTTACACAAAGATGCTTATTACCAAAAGACCTGAATACACGGTCTTGCATGCACAGTAGTTGCTGCTACCAGTGTACAGTAATGTATCTGTTATTTTTGAGTGCCACCCCAACACATCCGTGTCGTAAGTGTGAGATTATCACTATTATCTTTTACCTGTGCAGTTAAATAGTGATAGTGAAAACACACGTGGGTATCACAGAAATCTCGTTGCTTGGAGACAGAGTTTAAGAAGTAGAAGTGAACTATTAGTGAGCGATACAGTCATACTGCATGCTATAGTGAATGTGTGAATAGTCTCAAACTCTGAACCTCAGAATGTATTTGTCACATACCTAGATGGCTGTAATCCAGTCAGAAGGTCTATATATCAGTGCCAAAGAAAACATGACAACAGGAAAAAACTAATCACTATTGGTCAAAACATTCATAGTACAGGCAAGAAGAATACAGTAATGAGAAAGTAAAATAAATAGGTATGTAGACGCTCACCGCTCAGCTGGTGATACTTCCAACCCAGCTGCGCCCTTGACCCTCGATACTCCGGTCGAGTATCCAATATGAGAATAATTCTGCAATCAGAAGTAGTCTGAATTACTATACAGGCGTCTGCATATCATTAGTTTCAGAATGCAGTCTGAATAAAAATAAATAGTACGGATAGTCTGTGACTGTGAGTACCCACTCACCGACTAAAAATCAAACAGAGAGACAGCGCAATCTGGTCTGCCACATATATCGTGCAGATAAATAGATTCAGCATCAGGCACAACTATAAACTCCCCTTGGTTACAGATACATGAAAAACTTTCGTTGTTCACACGTACCATTTTAAGTAACTCCTGGTACACTTACATTATTCAAGGTGTATCATAGGGTATCCCCTTGTCGATGTCAGAATTCAATGATGTTCTATTTATTTTGCCCACGGCGAGTAGGATAATACTCTAAAAAATATATTATGAGCAAAATCAATGTTTGGTTCTGTTATAAACCACATACTAGGATAGTGCAAAATAAAAATATAGTCTTACCCACTAGTCTAGGATAAGTTCAATTGCCGTGGTCTATGTCGAAATATTCAGCGTTCCCAGCTGTAACAACATCAAAAGACGGAGGGAGTTAAGCCCCTGAAATAGTACTTCGTTTTTGTACAGATTGGGCTCGAGATTGGGGCCTCTGCCAACAAGTAACCGAGAGCTTACCTTTGTCGGGCGGAGAAACGGCACGGAGAACGTCCGTATCCGACGGTCGTGTTCCTGTTTGGACACGTGACCGCCGTTCTTACGTGGTTAAGTAACGTCTCAGCCCTGCGTATCTACAGACTAGAGCGTCTACCTCGTATACCAGGTCTCCATGTTGGGTTTGTCACGGAAACCATGTGACGCTAGCCAGAAGGCAGCATTATGAAAACGAGAGGGAGTTTAGTTCTTATTTATAATAATAAATGTGGTCGGCCCAGAGCGAAGTCCGGAATCAAGTTAATAACAGATTCCAGCAAGTAGTAATTACGCGTTTTTTCAGAAAATCTAAATAAGATTTTTGAACAAATAATACATTTCCGGTGAACTAGGGTAGTGACCCCCGTGCTGGAAAATCTATGGACTGACAGTGCCCATTGCATTCATACGTGGGTTTCACAATATACATATCATACTCGGTATCACAATATACATATCATGTGCAGTATATACAAACTATGGTATTGCAATAGATAAGTCGGATCATGTACAATTTCATTTGTGAAACGAATTTCATGACCAGAGGAGGTACAGGGGAGTCATTGTGACATAAAGGAAATGTACATACATAATGTCAACATATGTCGCAACAGTAATTGCTATGTAAATAAATGCTTAGCAATCTCGTAAATCTCTCCCACATATCAGTTACCTAGGAAATATTGCATTTCATGGTCATAATTGAGTCCCTGTTCCACCGATCTCAGACGCATAATCCAGATAGCCTCTGTGCGTCTCAATCGTAATTCCCGATTGCCACCCCTGACATCAAGGGGGACTGTATCTATGCCAAAAAATTTGACTATTTTATTGGTCCTGTCACTTTGGCAGGAGGCCACATGAAGAGCCACCGGATATTTGGGATCACCCGTTACTATTGCCCTTACATGTTCCATTATTCTTTCTTTTAATTGTCTAATAGTGCTTCCTACGTACAGCTTTCCACACACACATTCTATCACATAAATCACAAATTTAGTGGTACAGTTGATGTTATATTTGACCGTGTAGACAACACCATCCGGACTCTTAAATTCGGTAGTGCCATGTTTAGCCCATTTACAAATACTGCAAAAACCACATTTATAAAAACCAAGACTGTGTTGTGTCATCCAAGTTGTCGCAGTAGTGTCTCTAGGTACAGTGGGACTCAATTTATTCCTAAGAGTATTGCCTCTTCTGAACGTAATTTGAGGTCTATCTGAAATACAGTAGTTAAGAGCTTTTTCTGACTTTAATAGACTCCAATGTTTGGTAAGACTCTTGCGTAAGGTATTGTGAAATGAATTAAAGTCAGTTACCATTCTAATCTGTTCCCCTCCAGTAACGGGGGACTTATTAGACAATGTAAGGGTGTGCGTTCTCTTTACTTTCTTCACCCTTTTCTCTGCTCTTTCAATGGTCTGGTTCGAGTAACCTCTGTTGTGAAATCTATCCTTCATGCCAGTCAAACATCTCCTGAACTCTCCATCCTCACTACAGTTCCTTTTTGCCCTTAAGAACTCGCCATAAGGTATGGCGTTAATTTGGTGAGGCGGATGTGAGCTTGAGGCATGCAAGACTGCATTGCATGCGGTGGATTTCCTGAACAGTCTACTGTGAAGACAGTTAGATGCAACATAAAATTCAATATCCAAAAATTCGATATTCGTTTTACTCCAGTTCATTGTAAATTGGATTTCCCAGGAGTTTCTATTGAGATATCCAAAGAAATCCTGTAAGAGCTCTTGTGAGCCTGACCAGATCAGGATACAGTCGTCAATATACCGACCCCAAAAAATAATGGAGTCGATATATTGTGCACCCTTATCGCTCCAAATGAGATCAGATTCTAATGCACCCATGAACAAGTTGGCAAACGAGGGTGATATTTTAGAGCCCATGGCTACTCCCTTCTTTTGACAGTACCAGTTTTTGTCAAACATAAACACATTATTTTTCAGTATGAGTTCAATCATTGTTGATAGCATGACAGTGTGTTGCCAGAGTGTTGCAGGTCTATTGTGAAGAAATTTGTTCACTGTCTGTATGCCTAGATCCAGATTGATACTGGTATACAGTGAGACAACATCCAACGTGACAAGTAGAGATCCCTCTTGCCATTGGATGTCAGCTAAAGTACTTAGAATATGTTTGCTGTCCTGTATGTAAGAGGGTAGGTTTCTGACCAGGGGACCCAAGAAAAGGTCCACGTACTCCGCTAATCTTTCAGTGGGGCCCCCAATGCCAGAAACGATAGGTCTCCCAGGTGGAAATGGGAGTTGTTTGTGGACTTTAGGAAGTGTATATAGCCACGGGTAAGTTGGTCTAAACACCTTAAGGTAAAGAAATTCTTCCTCGTTCAGTAGCCCAGATTGTTTCCATTTAAGCAATAGTGAATTGATTTTCAGAGTTAAAGGACCTATGGGGTTATGTGTAAGATGTTCGTAGCAAGACTCATCCTGTAATTGTTGGGAGATTTCATAGTGATAGTCAACACGATCCATTATCACTACGTTGCCCCCTTTGTCTGCTTCCCTGATAGTTATGGTATTGTTCTTCATCAGTGTAGTCAGTGCATGTCTTTCCCCATGGGTGAGATTGTCCTTGTATTTGAACATCCTGTCCTTTCGATGACTGTTCAGTTTATCCAAGTCCTCTATTACCCGTTTGTGGAACATGTCTATTGCATTGCCACCCGGTAGTGTGGGAATCCATTTGGATTTGGACTTTAAGCCACTGACAATGCTAAAGTCAGATTCTATGTCTAATTCCTCCAACAGTTGGTCCATGTCAAGAGGAGAATCCTCCATATCAGTTAGTGACAACAAAAGGTGGGTTGCATAAACATCTTTTATTGACAATGTATCAGAAGTGTTTGGTACAGGTGTTAATCTCATTTCTCTCGCCCTTTTGTCTGACCCAAAAAAATGCTTTTTTAGCTTCAGATTCCGAATAAACTTAAAAAGATCAATCTTCAGTTTGCAGATGTCTCCAGTAGTGTAAGGGTTGAAATTTAAGCCCCTACTTAGGAGAGAAATCATGTCTGGAGTGAGACTAAGTTTGGAGAGATTGATGACCTGTACCCCTTGATTCTCAATGTTTATTGGTTCTTGTTGGCTCCTGATCTCAACTTTCTTCGATAGACCTCTGAACTTGCTACCCCTGCCTCGTCTTGTTTTTGCTCGGACTGATTTCGTGGGGGCACAAACCTGTTGCCCTTCCTTATGCGTAAAACCTCTTGAAAAAATGCTGGCATATTCTGTCTATCTTGGTTATCTGAATCACCTCCGGTAGTATTTACAGAATTCAAAGAGGCGTTACTAGAGGACAGGGAGGCAGGTTCTGAGCTAGTCTTGTTTCTACCGCTTGTTTTGGAACTATTTGGGATCATGGAGTCGTATTTTTTATCAAACGTGAAAATTCTTCCACGTGCATAATCCAGTTCGTCCCTCCTAAGTTGCCGAGCCTTCCTATTTTTAATATCCGATTGATGTTTCAAAAGGATTTCATCCAAAATGGTATAGTTCTTGACTGTAGGCTCGGGCAAATTTAGATCCTTAATTTCTTGTTCTAACGTGGCTATTTCTGCCTGCAACTTGGTAACCTTACGTTCCGAACTCACAATCAAGATCTCCATGAGAGTAATGGAGTTATTAGTTAACGATTCTTCCCATTTGACCATGAGATCCGCATCCAAATCGTCATAGGTGGGGAATATTTGACCTCTTAACCCTCTGGGAATACGTTTTAATCTTAGATATTGTTTTAGGGTCACCCCATCCCACCATTTGGAGTTTTCCAATTTCTTTAGTTTTTCTAATTTCAGAAATTTGTCCTTGAGACCCTCTACACGAGGGGAGTTTGTACTGGTAGAAGCAGATTGAGTGGACATCCCTTTGGCTAGGTTATCAAATAGCTCTTCTGCCACTTTGGTACGATCCATGTTCTGGATAAGTATGTTTCCCTATCTAGGGGTATTCTAGATAAAACACGGGAAGAAGAGAGGAAAAATCAAAAAGTTGTGCGTGGCGGCTACCCTTGACTGATGAAGAACTATCAGGATGGGAAGGTTTTTGATCAGTTAGAACCGAGTGCACAGCCCGTATGAACGCACATTAGTGTAAAAAAATCTGAATTATTTTGGTGCAAGACGGCGAGTGGAAAAACCTTGAACCACTCAGTTGAGTAGAAAACAAGGAGAACTACCCATGTATGAACAAAATTGGTTGCCGTTGCACTCAAGACAGTGTATATGGTGTTGAGTAACACAATAAAACAAGCATATATCAAAATGACAGAATATCAGAACAAAAGAACTCTCAATGAGTATATCTTGGAGTCTTTAAAGTGATGAGCAGCCAGCCGACACGTGTTTCATCGCACTCGCGATTCCTCAGGGCTGAAATGAACAAAGGTATACAATGGAGCATGTTTTACACAAAGATGCTTATTACCAAAAGACCTGAATACACGGTCTTGCATGCACAGTAGTTGCTGCTACCAGTGTACAGTAATGTATCTGTTATTTTTGAGTGCCACCCCAACACATCCGTGTCGTAAGTGTGAGATTATCACTATTATCTTTTACCTGTGCAGTTAAATAGTGATAGTGAAAACACACGTGGGTATCACAGAAATCTCGTTGCTTGGAGACAGAGTTTAAGAAGTAGAAGTGAACTATTAGTGAGCGATACAGTCATACTGCATGCTATAGTGAATGTGTGAATAGTCTCAAACTCTGAACCTCAGAATGTATTTGTCACATACCTAGATGGCTGTAATCCAGTCAGAAGGTCTATATATCAGTGCCAAAGAAAACATGACAACAGGAAAAAACTAATCACTATTGGTCAAAACATTCATAGTACAGGCAAGAAGAATACAGTAATGAGAAAGTAAAATAAATAGGTATGTAGACGCTCACCGCTCAGCTGGTGATACTTCCAACCCAGCTGCGCCCTTGACCCTCGATACTCCGGTCGAGTATCCAATATGAGAATAATTCTGCAATCAGAAGTAGTCTGAATTACTATACAGGCGTCTGCATATCATTAGTTTCAGAATGCAGTCTGAATAAAAATAAATAGTACGGATAGTCTGTGACTGTGAGTACCCACTCACCGACTAAAAATCAAACAGAGAGACAGCGCAATCTGGTCTGCCACATATATCGTGCAGATAAATAGATTCAGCATCAGGCACAACTATAAACTCCCCTTGGTTACAGATACATGAAAAACTTTCGTTGTTCACACGTACCATTTTAAGTAACTCCTGGTACACTTACATTATTCAAGGTGTATCATAGGGTATCCCCTTGTCGATGTCAGAATTCAATGATGTTCTATTTATTTTGCCCACGGCGAGTAGGATAATACTCTAAAAAATATATTATGAGCAAAATCAATGTTTGGTTCTGTTATAAACCACATACTAGGATAGTGCAAAATAAAAATATAGTCTTACCCACTAGTCTAGGATAAGTTCAATTGCCGTGGTCTATGTCGAAATATTCAGCGTTCCCAGCTGTAACAACATCAAAAGACGGAGGGAGTTAAGCCCCTGAAATAGTACTTCGTTTTTGTACAGATTGGGCTCGAGATTGGGGCCTCTGCCAACAAGTAACCGAGAGCTTACCTTTGTCGGGCGGAGAAACGGCACGGAGAACGTCCGTATCCGACGGTCGTGTTCCTGTTTGGACACGTGACCGCCGTTCTTACGTGGTTAAGTAACGTCTCAGCCCTGCGTATCTACAGACTAGAGCGTCTACCTCGTATACCAGGTCTCCATGTTGGGTTTGTCACGGAAACCATGTGACGCTAGCCAGAAGGCAGCATTATGAAAACGAGAGGGAGTTTAGTTCTTATTTATAATAATAAATGTGGTCGGCCCAGAGCGAAGTCCGGAATCAAGTTAATAACAGATTCCAGCAAGTAGTAATTACGCGTTTTTTCAGAAAATCTAAATAAGATTTTTGAACAAATAATACATTTCCGGTGAACTAGGGTAGTGACCCCCGTGCTGGAAAATCTATGGACTGACAGTGCCCATTGCATTCATACGTGGGTTTCACAATATACATATCATACTCGGTATCACAATATACATATCATGTGCAGTATATACAAACTATGGTATTGCAATAGATAAGTCGGATCATGTACAATTTCATTTGTGAAACGAATTTCATGACCAGAGGAGGTACAGGGGAGTCATTGTGACATAAAGGAAATGTACATACATAATGTCAACATATGTCGCAACAGTAATTGCTATGTAAATAAATGCTTAGCAATCTCGTAAATCTCTCCCACATATCAGTTACCTAGGAAATATTGCATTTCATGGTCATAATTGAGTCCCTGTTCCACCGATCTCAGACGCATAATCCAGATAGCCTCTGTGCGTCTCAATCGTAATTCCCGATTGCCACCCCTGACATCAAGGGGGACTGTATCTATGCCAAAAAATTTGACTATTTTATTGGTCCTGTCACTTTGGCAGGAGGCCACATGAAGAGCCACCGGATATTTGGGATCACCCGTTACTATTGCCCTTACATGTTCCATTATTCTTTCTTTTAATTGTCTAATAGTGCTTCCTACGTACAGCTTTCCACACACACATTCTATCACATAAATCACAAATTTAGTGGTACAGTTGATGTTATATTTGACCGTGTAGACAACACCATCCGGACTCTTAAATTCGGTAGTGCCATGTTTAGCCCATTTACAAATACTGCAAAAACCACATTTATAAAAACCAAGACTGTGTTGTGTCATCCAAGTTGTCGCAGTAGTGTCTCTAGGTACAGTGGGACTCAATTTATTCCTAAGAGTATTGCCTCTTCTGAACGTAATTTGAGGTCTATCTGAAATACAGTAGTTAAGAGCTTTTTCTGACTTTAATAGACTCCAATGTTTGGTAAGACTCTTGCGTAAGGTATTGTGAAATGAATTAAAGTCAGTTACCATTCTAATCTGTTCCCCTCCAGTAACGGGGGACTTATTAGACAATGTAAGGGTGTGCGTTCTCTTTACTTTCTTCACCCTTTTCTCTGCTCTTTCAATGGTCTGGTTCGAGTAACCTCTGTTGTGAAATCTATCCTTCATGCCAGTCAAACATCTCCTGAACTCTCCATCCTCACTACAGTTCCTTTTTGCCCTTAAGAACTCGCCATAAGGTATGGCGTTAATTTGGTGAGGCGGATGTGAGCTTGAGGCATGCAAGACTGCATTGCATGCGGTGGATTTCCTGAACAGTCTACTGTGAAGACAGTTAGATGCAACATAAAATTCAATATCCAAAAATTCGATATTCGTTTTACTCCAGTTCATTGTAAATTGGATTTCCCAGGAGTTTCTATTGAGATATCCAAAGAAATCCTGTAAGAGCTCTTGTGAGCCTGACCAGATCAGGATACAGTCGTCAATATACCGACCCCAAAAAATAATGGAGTCGATATATTGTGCACCCTTATCGCTCCAAATGAGATCAGATTCTAATGCACCCATGAACAAGTTGGCAAACGAGGGTGATATTTTAGAGCCCATGGCTACTCCCTTCTTTTGACAGTACCAGTTTTTGTCAAACATAAACACATTATTTTTCAGTATGAGTTCAATCATTGTTAATAGCATGACAGTGTGTTGCCAGAGTGTTGCAGGTCTATTGTGAAGAAATTTGTTCACTGTCTGTATGCCTAGATCCAGATTGATACTGGTATACAGTGAGACAACATCCAACGTGACAAGTAGAGATCCCTCTTGCCATTGGATGTCAGCTAAAGTACTTAGAATATGTTTGCTGTCCTGTATGTAAGAGGGTAGGTTTCTGACCAGGGGACCCAAGAAAAGGTCCACGTACTCCGCTAATCTTTCAGTGGGGCCCCCAATGCCAGAAACGATAGGTCTCCCAGGTGGAAATGGGAGTTGTTTGTGGACTTTAGGAAGTGTATATAGCCACGGGTAAGTTGGTCTAAACACCTTAAGGTAAAGAAATTCTTCCTCGTTCAGTAGCCCAGATTGTTTCCATTTAAGCAATAGTGAATTGATTTTCAGAGTTAAAGGACCTATGGGGTTATGTGTAAGATGTTCGTAGCAAGACTCATCCTGTAATTGTTGGGAGATTTCATAGTGATAGTCAACACGATCCATTATCACTACGTTGCCCCCTTTGTCTGCTTCCCTGATAGTTATGGTATTGTTCTTCATCAGTGTAGTCAGTGCATGTCTTTCCCCATGGGTGAGATTGTCCTTGTATTTGAACATCCTGTCCTTTCGATGACTGTTCAGTTTATCCAAGTCCTCTATTACCCGTTTGTGGAACATGTCTATTGCATTGCCACCCGGTAGTGTGGGAATCCATTTGGATTTGGACTTTAAGCCACTGACAATGCTAAAGTCAGATTCTATGTCTAATTCCTCCAACAGTTGGTCCATGTCAAGAGGAGAATCCTCCATATCAGTTAGTGACAACAAAAGGTGGGTTGCATAAACATCTTTTATTGACAATGTATCAGAAGTGTTTGGTACAGGTGTTAATCTCATTTCTCTCGCCCTTTTGTCTGACCCAAAAAAATGCTTTTTTAGCTTCAGATTCCGAATAAACTTAAAAAGATCAATCTTCAGTTTGCAGATGTCTCCAGTAGTGTAAGGGTTGAAATTTAAGCCCCTACTTAGGAGAGAAATCATGTCTGGAGTGAGACTAAGTTTGGAGAGATTGATGACCTGTACCCCTTGATTCTCAATGTTTATTGGTTCTTGTTGGCTCCTGATCTCAACTTTCTTCGATAGACCTCTGAACTTGCTACCCCTGCCTCGTCTTGTTTTTGCTCGGACTGATTTCGTGGGGGCACAAACCTGTTGCCCTTCCTTATGCGTAAAACCTCTTGAAAAAATGCTGGCATATTCTGTCTATCTTGGTTATCTGAATCACCTCCGGTAGTATTTACAGAATTCAAAGAGGCGTTACTAGAGGACAGGGAGGCAGGTTCTGAGCTAGTCTTGTTTCTACCGCTTGTTTTGGAACTATTTGGGATCATGGAGTCGTATTTTTTATCAAACGTGAAAATTCTTCCACGTGCATAATCCAGTTCGTCCCTCCTAAGTTGCCGAGCCTTCCTATTTTTAATATCCGATTGATGTTTCAAAAGGATTTCATCCAAAATGGTATAGTTCTTGACTGTAGGCTCGGGCAAATTTAGATCCTTAATTTCTTGTTCTAACGTGGCTATTTCTGCCTGCAACTTGGTAACCTTACGTTCCGAACTCACAATCAAGATCTCCATGAGAGTAATGGAGTTATTAGTTAACGATTCTTCCCATTTGACCATGAGATCCGCATCCAAATCGTCATAGGTGGGGAATATTTGACCTCTTAACCCTCTGGGAATACGTTTTAATCTTAGATATTGTTTTAGGGTCACCCCATCCCACCATTTGGAGTTTTCCAATTTCTTTAGTTTTTCTAATTTCAGAAATTTGTCCTTGAGACCCTCTACACGAGGGGAGTTTGTACTGGTAGAAGCAGATTGAGTGGACATCCCTTTGGCTAGGTTATCAAATAGCTCTTCTGCCACTTTGGTACGATCCATGTTCTGGATAAGTATGTTTCCCTATCTAGGGGTATTCTAGATAAAACACGGGAAGAAGAGAGGAAAAATCAAAAAGTTGTGCGTGGCGGCTACCCTTGACTGATGAAGAACTATCAGGATGGGAAGGTTTTTGATCAGTTAGAACCGAGTGCACAGCCCGTATGAACGCACATTAGTGTAAAAAAATCTGAATTATTTTGGTGCAAGACGGCGAGTGGAAAAACCTTGAACCACTCAGTTGAGTAGAAAACAAGGAGAACTACCCATGTATGAACAAAATTGGTTGCCGTTGCACTCAAGACAGTGTATATGGTGTTGAGTAACACAATAAAACAAGCATATATCAAAATGACAGAATATCAGAACAAAAGAACTCTCAATGAGTATATCTTGGAGTCTTTAATGTGATGAGCAGCCAGCCGACACGTGTTTCATCGCACTCGCGATTCCTCAGGGCTGAAATGAACAAAGGTATACAATGGAGCATGTTTTACACAAAGATGCTTATTACCAAAAGACCTGAATACACGGTCTTGCATGCACAGTAGTTGCTGCTACCAGTGTACAGTAATGTATCTGTTATTTTTGAGTGCCACCCCAACACATCCGTGTCGTAAGTGTGAGATTATCACTATTATCTTTTACCTGTGCAGTTAAATAGTGATAGTGAAAACACACGTGGGTATCACAGAAATCTCGTTGCTTGGAGACAGAGTTTAAGAAGTAGAAGTGAACTATTAGTGAGCGATACAGTCATACTGCATGCTATAGTGAATGTGTGAATAGTCTCAAACTCTGAACCTCAGAATGTATTTGTCACATACCTAGATGGCTGTAATCCAGTCAGAAGGTCTATATATCAGTGCCAAAGAAAACATGACAACAGGAAAAAACTAATCACTATTGGTCAAAACATTCATAGTACAGGCAAGAAGAATACAGTAATGAGAAAGTAAAATAAATAGGTATGTAGACGCTCACCGCTCAGCTGGTGATACTTCCAACCCAGCTGCGCCCTTGACCCTCGATACTCCGGTCGAGTATCCAATATGAGAATAATTCTGCAATCAGAAGTAGTCTGAATTACTATACAGGCGTCTGCATATCATTAGTTTCAGAATGCAGTCTGAATAAAAATAAATAGTACGGATAGTCTGTGACTGTGAGTACCCACTCACCGACTAAAAATCAAACAGAGAGACAGCGCAATCTGGTCTGCCACATATATCGTGCAGATAAATAGATTCAGCATCAGGCACAACTATAAACTCCCCTTGGTTACAGATACATGAAAAACTTTCGTTGTTCACACGTACCATTTTAAGTAACTCCTGGTACACTTACATTATTCAAGGTGTATCATAGGGTATCCCCTTGTCGATGTCAGAATTCAATGATGTTCTATTTATTTTGCCCACGGCGAGTAGGATAATACTCTAAAAAATATATTATGAGCAAAATCAATGTTTGGTTCTGTTATAAACCACATACTAGGATAGTGCAAAATAAAAATATAGTCTTACCCACTAGTCTAGGATAAGTTCAATTGCCGTGGTCTATGTCGAAATATTCAGCGTTCCCAGCTGTAACAACATCAAAAGACGGAGGGAGTTAAGCCCCTGAAATAGTACTTCGTTTTTGTACAGATTGGGCTCGAGATTGGGGCCTCTGCCAACAAGTAACCGAGAGCTTACCTTTGTCGGGCGGAGAAACGGCACGGAGAACGTCCGTATCCGACGGTCGTGTTCCTGTTTGGACACGTGACCGCCGTTCTTACGTGGTTAAGTAACGTCTCAGCCCTGCGTATCTACAGACTAGAGCGTCTACCTCGTATACCAGGTCTCCATGTTGGGTTTGTCACGGAAACCATGTGACGCTAGCCAGAAGGCAGCATTATGAAAACGAGGGGGAGTTTAGTTCTTATTTATAATAATAAATGTGGTCGGCCCAGAGCGAAGTCCGGAATCAAGTTAATAACAGATTCCAGCAAGTAGTAATTACGCGTTTTTTCAGAAAATCTAAATAAGATTTTTGAACAAATAATACATTTCCGGTGAACTAGGGTAGTGACCCCCGTGCTGGAAAATCTATGGACTGACAGTGCCCATTGCATTCATACGTGGGTTTCACAATATACATATCATACTCGGTATCACAATATACATATCATGTGCAGTATATACAAACTATGGTATTGCAATAGATAAGTCGGATCATGTACAATTTCATTTGTGAAACGAATTTCATGACCAGAGGAGGTACAGGGGAGTCATTGTGACATAAAGGAAATGTACATACATAATGTCAACATATGTCGCAACAGTAATTGCTATGTAAATAAATGCTTAGCAATCTCGTAAATCTCTCCCACATATCAGTTACCTAGGAAATATTGCATTTCATGGTCATAATTGAGTCCCTGTTCCACCGATCTCAGACGCATAATCCAGATAGCCTCTGTGCGTCTCAATCGTAATTCCCGATTGCCACCCCTGACATCAAGGGGGACTGTATCTATGCCAAAAAATTTTGACTATTTTATTGGTCCTGTCACTTTGGCAGGAGGCCACATGAAGAGCCACCGGATATTTGGGATCACCCGTTACTATTGCCCTTACATGTTCCATCTTGATGGTTTGCTCTCAGGTGCACGTCCTTGAATCCGTCTCTTGCTTTTATCTGCATTCCAATTTCGGCCTTCTTGATGATTTCCTTTAACGACCAATGCCCTTGCAGGATCTTGCGCTTGGTGTCAGGGTTTGTGCAACCTTCAACTATCCGAAGTCGAACCGCGTCCTCATTTGTAAAAGTGTTGAAGTGGCAGCCTCGTACCAGACTTTGTAACCGAGTGATGAAGTTTGGCAACGGTTCGCCTGGTTCCTGCCGTGCTGTATTGAAAACCATGCGATTATGATCCACATCTGTCTGTGCGTTGAGATGGGCACAGAGCTCCCTTTGGAGTCTTTTATAGATTTCTGTATCCTCTTTGGAAAATGTCCTGATTGGGCATCGGCCCTCAGGACCCACCAGATGGAGGAGTAGTATCAAACATTTTCTCTCCCTTTGGTCACCATTGGCTTTTAAGAAATCTTCCAAAGCTTCGAGCCACCAGTGTCGTTTGAGATCCGAGATCCAATCATCAGTCTGCACCGCTGGGGGCGGTACTTCAATGTATGGAGTGGCCCGCTGTGCTACGTCTCTTCCCGCCATGAGAGAGGGAGATTCTGGTCAAGGTCTTTGGTCTGGTTGTTTGCTTAGCAATTGATAGTCTTTGTAACCATCACAGTATGCGCTGGTGAATGAGCTTGGATGGACTGCCCTTCTCTGGGTCTTCGGCAGTTCTGCCCAGCAGCTCTTCTCCCTTCGGCGCTCTTCGGTTTGTGCTCAGCGTCGTCTTTATCTGTCTCTTGCATTTGCTTATGCTTGTTCCATTGTGCTGTTGTCTTTGCTTGGTCTTGGTGTTTGCTTGTGCTTCTTTTCTTTTACAGCCACGTGTTACTTCATTACATTCGCCACTGCGCATTCGCTTGCGTTTCTCAATGTTCACGTTTCCACCCGTGCTGACATTTGTTTTTTGTCAATGCATGTTTGTTCAGTCACTCTTGTGGTTGTTCGTGCTTGTTGGTTGATTCACTCTCGTGTTTGCATGTGCTTATTCTGTTTTGGTTGCCAAGACTTGTTCATTGTTGTGCACGCGCCGTTATCCACGCTTATTTATTTGCCTTACCAATGCCTATTTCTTGGCATTTACCAGTGCTTGTTTATCTGCACCTACCAAGGCTTGTTGACGTGCATGTACCACTGCTTGTTTATTTGCATGCACCAATGCTTGTTTATTTGCACGTATCAATGCTTGCTTGCTTGTCTTTGCCGATATTTGTTTGGTCTTCGCCAATGCTTGTCTCATTTGCATATACCAATGTTTGTTTCTTTGCATGTACCAATGCTTGTTTATTTGCATGTATCAATGCTTTCTTGCTTGTCTTTGCCAATGCTTGTTTGGTCTTCGCCAATGTTTGTTTTATTTGCATACACCAATGTTTGTTTATTTGCATGTACCAATGCTTGTTTATTTGCATGTACCAATGCTTGCTTGCTTGTCTTTGCCAATGTTTGTTTGGTCTTTGCTAATGCTTGTTTTATTTACATATACCAATGTTTATTTGGTCTCCGCCAATGCTTGTTTCTTTGCTCTCGTCAATGCGTGTTTATTTGTTCTTGCCAGTGCTTGTTTATCTCCATTCGCCAATGCTTGTTTGTTTGCTTCAACCAATGCTTGCTTATTGCCTCTTGCCTGACTTCAAAATGGCCGCCTACAGTTCGCACAGGGATGGTGTCCCGAGAGTTGCCTGACTCAAAGATGGCCGCCGTGGTTATCTGCAGGCACTACTTTCTCTCTCTTCATTCGACCCCCTTTCTTCACACAGGACTCACCGGCAGTCGTTTTCAGGGTCAGCACACTCCGGATTTGGCTCCCTCTGGTCAAGGCCACAGTCAGGTGAGGATGGGGTGGGCTCCCGCCTTACTTTGCAGGGTCTCGCGCTCCTTCAGCGGGGCCCTGCCAAAGCTCACACATCGGGGGTGAGGTTTTCCGACGTTGGACCTCACATGGGCTCAAATTTCAGCGCACTCAGCAGCGCTTAGCAGTAGACCTTCGTGGGGCGATCCACCCCAGGATTCACTCTTCTCTGGCCACTACAGTCGTCAGGTTGGGTTGGGGTAGGCTCCCAACTCACTTTCGGAGTTCCCGCTCTCCGGTGCCGACAGCGTGCCAAAGCTCACGCATCAGGCGGAGCTCGCGTTTTCGGCGCGAAGGTTTCTTCTTTTCTCCAGCGCTTCAGCGCTCGTGGTAGCGGCTCCCTCTAGGCTCCCACAATTACAGGAGGGGCAGGGTCACCTACTATTTATCTCTCCTTTGGCTGGCAGCATCACATACAGCAGCAGACTTTCTCCTTTCGACGCTGCAGGGGACAGGGTGTCTTCTAGGGGTTCTGCACGCAGTGGGCTTGCTCATCCCACCCTCGTCGCCAGTTGTAGCATCCTGCTACAGGGAGCCACAGACACAGGTTCTTATATTTTAGGAGCTTTATTGTAATACAACTTGTCTCGACCCTGTCCCTACTCTAACTGCCCTCATCCTGTTCTGACTCCTCCTCTTCCCCTCAGCCCATCTAGCTCCGCCCATCCCAGCTACTAGACTGTCAACTATATTACAGGACTCAACAGCATCTTGCCCACAATGGATGTCTCATCATGTTCATGCCTTGTTATTGTTTCTGCTGCATGTACTGAAGCAAACTGTAGATGTGTTTATTTTCAAATGGCACTCTTCTCAAAGAAGACTTGCTAGCTGTATTTTTATTTAGACAGGATAAAATATTTTTTATGTAATTTTATATATTTACATTTATAAGACATATGTAACATTATTTTACATTACTATTGAACATTAAAATATTCGTATAAACTTTTTTTACTTTTCACTATGTCATGAAGAGATTTCTGACAATGGGGATGAAAAAAAGTATGGGGAACTTTTGCACATATTTTACCATGTTGAGATATCCACCCTGACTGTCGAATATCTTTATACTAAAGTATAGGGAAAAGTTAAAAAAAGTTTATTTAACTTGGAAAAGTATGTTAAAATATTTTTTTTATGTTAAATATTATTTTTAAATTATTTCATTTATTTACTTTGAATGTAAAACTGAGGTAGCATGCTACAGCACTATTCCCAACATTTTGATAAAAAATTAAATGATTTAAAATATTCTAAATAGCATTTAAATTAGTTGCCCCAAATTTACATTAAAAATAAATTCCCACCAAAGTCAAAACATATTTGTATGCATTAAAAAATAAAAGTGAGTTATAGAATTAATTAAAAGTAATTTGATTATATATAATACAGTGTATTGTGTCATTGATTTTTCAATGCAAAAAAATATTGAACTATTTTCGAATAAAATCAAAAATATCTACTGTTATTAACAATAAATTATATGTACTTATATTTGTAACTTTTTAAAATAAGTTCATCATCATCATCAAAGAAACTTTATTTCGTCTATTAAAGCCATAAAAGCACATTTAAGTTTAAAATCTGAGTCAGAAAAAAGGTACAAAATCAAAAGGAACACTGGGCTATGAACATGGGAATATAGGATCCCCCATTAGGAAGTAGGAACGCAAAGATCATCATTATGGGAAATTTGAACAATTAAAACATACATTAAGAATATAATTTATACTAAAAATATATAAAAAAGAATGGTTCACATACAATGTTTTTATATAGCCCAGGATCGAAGTACCAGCCAGTTCGCAGGTATTTCTATCTCTCACATAAATTAATCAGCATATACCTACACTTACAGGCTTAGGTATTACAGAGTAGATAATCACAGCAGATGACAGGTAGGAGCTGGTATCACATTTTGTTGTAAGTGCTTTCGTTTACACCACATATGAAATAGAAATTTCGAAATTGCAACAACATAAACTGGATTAGTGTCAGATTTTAGGATCCTAAAGAATTCTAGGTAGTTCCTAATACCCAGGTTTCTGCAAAGTGGTATAACCCACTTAGACCTAGCCTGCTTATATGCCGAGCAGAAGAACATTACATGAATTACTGTTTCTTCCTCCACTAGGCATCCAGGACATAGGTGGGGTTTGCGCCCGCCAACTTGTTGGTTAAGACGTGAAGCGGGAGTGTCCCTTATCTGAATTGCAAAACCAACTTCTTAGCTAATGCCGGTTGTATTGAGTCCAACACCGGCTCAAATTTATATTGGAATTTAAAATCCAAAAACCCATGAGTTACACTAAAAGGGTTGACTGCCTGTAAAATACTTGTCAATTTGTACTCTTTCACTGTACTAGCTAAAGATTTTTTTGAGGTAGCTAGGCAAGATTACTCAGATATGGTCCATAGATCCTCCCTTCCTATTGCACGAAAAGAACCCCTAACAAAGGACAGCCAGGGTAAACTACCAGCCCCGAGGGTTGACATTATCACTTTTAATACCTCCCTATAGTGACCTAACTCTGGGGTACTCCACACCCGTCGCCAATAGAGCAATGGGCGTGAAGAGATTAGGTCCGCAATTGGGAGGATATCCAGATTCATCCTTAGTGGTACTAGGGTGTATTTTTAGGCAGGGTCAGAATTTGTCTTATAAAATTGTTTTCAGTTACTGTAAGGGCATTGGATGGGCTATGCCACCACAGTTCTGCCCCGTATTAGGTAGCTGCCCTAGCTTGGACTTTATAGATTTCTAGCGTCAGGCTTATAACCTTTAAAGCACAACTCTTATGGACTTTTAAAATCCCCCCAATAGCCTGGGTTAACTTCAGGTTAGCCTTATTGATTTGGGGTCCCCACCCCATTTTATCATTTAAAGTGAGACCCAAATATTCAAAGATAGGGACCCTCTCCAATGGTCTATCATCCATTCTTGGATGCGGGCAGTTTAAAGAGTTACCGTTGAAGACCATGTATTTTGTCTTCTTAATGTTTACCACCAAGTTCCTCTTTTTACAAAACTGGCTAAATTCCTTTAACAAACGCTGCAGCCCCATAGGTGATTTCGAGAGGAAGGAGTAGGGTGTCATCCGCAAACATTAATGCAGGAAATGTGCGGTGTGCTAGTTTTGGAGAGTCTATATCCTTAACGGCAAGTAAATCTTCAATTAACCCATTAAGGAAGAGGGAGAAGAGGGTTGGTGCAAGTACACAACCCTGCCTTACCCCCTTGCCAACGGGGAAAGGAGCCGTTAGTTGCCCATTCTTGCCAATCCTTACTCTAGCGAATGTTCCCTCATGGAGGCGTTTAAGATGGTAACAAAGATATGGTGGTACTCCCATGTCCAGCATGATACCCCAATAATTTCATTTATTATTTCCTATGGTCCTGAACAGGGTGCAGTTAGTCTTGGGGAAAGTACCCCAAAATGCATGTTTGTGGACATTCTCAAACTTTGATCCAGCCCGTTCTCACGGTGGAAATTATCTATATTTAGCAAGCAAAGGGTTCTCCCTGCAGCTTGGCGGATACGTCAGGTAAGAAGTTTTGCCAATGGGAAAGTAAGCTTGTGTGGAGAAATAAAAAGAAGAGAAAACAAGTGTTTTTACACGTGCTGTCATATCCCCTGTGTGTGTCTTATGGGTAGGTACAATTCGAAAGAGGGGAAAATACATAATTTAAAACATCTGGCATGACATCCCCAGGTGTGCGCATCGAAACCTACTCCTGCTGCAGCACTATTGGTGCGAAAATGTCTGAAGCATAACAATGTCTAAAAGTACTTTCAAGCTCTTTGTGAACTTTTAGAATACTGGCTGTGACTTGCCCCAGGTATACAAAAGTAGAGACACCCGCCCACTGGTCCCAGCGTGGGGATGGTGAGAGATGGTTGGTGGACGGTGGGGACGAGTACACCTACCACCCGAGGCCTCGTCAGACACGGATCTCCTCTCGGGCTGACCCCGGGAGGAGGAGGAAGGAAGTAAATACGCTGTGCAGTGTGGCACTCACCGTACACTCGCAGCTGGCGGGAGAATGTTCTTGGTGATGCATTATTTGGTGACACATACACTGTGTAGTTCCCGGTGTCGCTCGTCCGCAGGTCTCGGATGAACAGGGTCCCGTCGGAGCTCACACTCTCCCGCCCCGTGTACAGGGGGCCAGTGGTCTGTGAGGAAGTCGGCGCAAAGTAGCCCATGATCTTTTGTGACATATCCGCCTCTATCCCTGCGCACCAGCTAAAGTCCAGTACATCCGTAGAGACCGGGGCAGCAAGGGCGGCCGTCTGTCCCACTGCAGCATTGACCACCTCTCCCCAGAGTCCCTTCCCTGCCGTCCGCTGGGTCCAGACACCGAGCCAGGCTGGAAGGGAGGAAGAGAAGAGAAGAAAAAACAAGACATGAGAAGAGAAGAGGAGAGGCGCAGAGAAGAGATGAGAAGAGAAGAAAAGAGAAGACAAGAGAAGAAAGGAGAAGAAAGGAAAAGAGAAGAATTGAGTAAAGAAAATAGAAGAAAACACAAGACAAGAGAAGAGAAGAGGAGAGGAGCAGAGAAGAGATGAGAAGAGATGAGAAGAGAAGAGACACGAAGAGAAGATACAAGGCAATAATAGAAGAAGAGATGAAAAGAGAAGAGAAGAAAAAGAGAAGACGACACAAGAGAAGAGAAAGGAAGAGAAGAGATGAGATGAGAAGAGAAGCGATGAGAAGAGGAAAAGAAAGGATAGGAGAGGAGAGGAGAGGGGGAGGGGGAGGAGGAGCAGAGATGAGATGTGAGATGAGAAGAGATGAGAAGAGACGAGAAGAGATGAGATGAGAAGCCAAGAGAAGAGGAGAGGAAAGGAGAAGAGAGGAGAGAATAGGAGAGGAGAGGATAGGAGGAGGGGGAGGGGCAGGAGAGGAGGAGAGATGAGATGAGAAGAGAAGAGAAGAGGAGAGGAGAGGAGCAGTGAAGGGAAGAGAAGAAAGGAGAAGAGAAGAGAAGGAGGAGAGAAAGAGAAGAGAAGAGAAGAAGAAACAAGACAAGAGAAGAGAAGAGGAGAGGAGCAGAGAAGAGATGAGAAGAGAAGAAAAGAGGAGAGATGAGAAAAGAAGAGATGAGATGAGAAGAGAAGAGAAGATTCGAGACAAGAAGAGAAGAGGCAAGAAGAGAGGAGAAGAGATAAGAAGAGATGAGAAGAGAAAAAAGAAGACAACACAAGAGAAAAGAAGAGAAGAGAAAATAAGAGTAGAGATGAGATGAGAAGAGAAGCGATGAGAAGAGGAGGGGAGAGGAGAGGTGGAGGGGGGAGGAGAGATGAGATGAGATGAGAGAGAAGAGACGAGAAGAGATGAGAAGAGAAAAGAATAGGAGAGGAGAGGAGAGGAGAGCAGAGGAGAGAAGAGGAGAGGAGAGGATAGGAGAGAAGAGAAGAGAAGAGATGAATATGCTGGAAGGAGAGGTCAAATATCAGAAAATATTGCATTACTCAGAATTAGACCCCACCGTGTCCCCTCCAGTCAAGGCAGACACATCACCTGCACTAACACCAGCCTGCGTGTAAGCAGCGATGCGTCACTACTCAGTGCGCACTCCTTGCGACATACCTAATGCGTCATATTTACTGTATGATGCATCATGTCGCAAGGAGTTACAGATACGTCAGTATTTCTGACGTATCTGTAAGTGCAAAAGTGACGCATTGCTGGAGTGTGTCACAAAAGTGACTCAACTCCAGCAATGCATCTTTTCACATGGGGCAAGCCCCATGTGAAAGGGCCTGCGTCAGTCTTACGCCTGCTGTGAGGCAGGCGCAAGATTTTGACGCAATGGCGTCCTAGAAGTGACGCAGTGAAATCTCATAGATTTCACTGCGTCACGTCAACGAGGCGTTTTTGCGGGGGAACGCCCCACTGCATACATTATACCTGACGCAGGTATAATGTAGCTCAGGGGTTTTCAAAGTGACGCATCTGCTTAGATGCGTCACCCTGTAAAAAGTGAGTAACAGGAGGCATGTTTCACGCCGCCGATGCTTCACAAAAAGCGACGCAACGGAAGTGCAAAGCTGTCGCAAGGCCTCATAAATGAGGCCCTAGGTTTTACAAGAAGGGAAGAGTCCTCAGCTCTCCTCCTCCTTCTTCTGCAGCTGCAGACACCTGGTCACTGAACCTCTGTCCTGACTGACAGTCTGCATCTGACTCACCCACCTCACTTAGGGGTCTCACACTCATCTTAAGTAAGGCCTGGCCAATCACAGACGCTCTCCAGCGCCTTCTTGAAGTTCAAGGGTTACCTGAAGAGTTTAGCACACTCTCACTGGTGATAAGCAGCAGTGAAGAAATACTGATTGAATGATTGACTGAACATCCGGGACAATGACCCTAAAATCGAACTGTGAGCTGAAAGCCCCCGAGACACACATGTCCAGAGCAGCCCACCCTCTTTCCATCCTTACTCGCTCTCTCTCTTTTAGTCTTGCTGGCTGTCTCCTCATGTCACTTACAGGCTCTCTTTCCATGTCTTATTCTGTCTCTGTTACTCTCTGTCACTCACTCTCTCTATCTTTCTTACTACCTCAGTCTGTACCCGTCTCTCAGTCTCTCTCTCCCTATCTCACTTTCTCTTTTCCTGTCTCTGTCTACTCTCTCTCTTCCTTCTTTATCTGTTTGTCTCTCCCTCTGTTCTGTGCTCTCTCACTTTCTCTCTATCTCTCTCGCTCTCTGACACCTTCCTTGCCCCTACCCTTCCTCCCTGCTCTCTAGTCTAATCCCTGGGACCGGTACTGACCAATGACCCTTCTCTCCTCATGGGAAGATTGTTTTAAAGGACCAAAGGGTGAGCTTTGCCTTTTATGTTCATGTCAGGGGGTGGGGATGGGAATATACCTTATGTCAGAGGATGGGGATGGGAATATACCTCAGGTCAGAGGATGGGGATAGGAATATACCTGATGTCAGAGGATGGGGATATACCTGATGTCAGAGTATAGGGATGGGAATATACCTCATTTCAGGGGATAGGGATGGGAATATACCACAGGTCAGAGGATGGGGATGGGAATATACCTGATGTCAGAGGATGGGGGATGGGAATATACCTTATGTCAGAGGATGGGGATGGGAATATACCTCATGTCAGAAGATGGGAATATACCTCATGTCAGAAGATGGGAATATACCTCATGTCAGAGGATGGCGATGGGAATATACCTCAGGTCAGAGGATGGGGATAGGAATATACCTGATGTCAGAGTATATGCATGGGAATATATCTCATGTCAGAGGATGGGGATATACCTGATGTCAGAGTATAGGGATGGGAATATACCTCATTTCAGGGGATAGGGATGGGAATATACCACAGGTCAGCGGATGGGGATGGGAATATACCTCATTTCAGGGGATAGGGATGGGAATATACCACAGGTCAGAGGATGGGGATGGGAATATACCTGATGTCAGAGGACGGGGATGGAAATATATCTCATGTCAGAAGATGGGGATAGGAATATACCTCATATCAGAGGATGGGGATGGGAATATACCTCAGGTCAGAGGATGGGGATAGTGTAGTGTAGTTCCTATTATCCCAATAGGCTCTGCGCATTGGAATAATACCTTCAATAGTATAGGCCTAGACCAGACGTTAACTAGGTCTTCTATTGTCGATATTAGACTTAAAGTTTTGGGTTTGCCAGCTAGCTCAGAGTTCACTAGAAACTTTCTCGAATAGTCAAGGAGGAGTTGAACCTCCCTGGATAGACAAGAAGGGATTTAGTTTCTGACAACCATAGAACATGACAACTTTGCTCTCCCCTAATCAAGAGTGTATCTCTAGAGTCGTGTGAAAACAAAAGACAACTTATTTTACTCAGTCAGTACGTGCATTCTTAGTCTCACCAGATTGTAGAGAAAAGGAAGAGACGGGCGTGTTCAATAAAAGATGGTATTTATTGATCAGTCTCTTTTCTCATACAAGAGAAATGGATCGATATTATCGCAATACTTATGGTTAAGTAAAGTGCATACAATAAAAGCAGAAGTATAAAATAATACTGTAAAAACATTTATATGGTTTCTAAGCCATAAGGTGGTTTAAAATTGATAAAATAGATACATACACATATATATTTGACTAATCGTACTCAACTGGTGTTTGTACCTACGCCTACCCCAGTGTACCTGACCTAAGCCTAATACGTGGGCGGGAATAGAAAGTAGCAGTTTAAGTTAAGTTTGTTTTGCCAAGTGACTGACTCAAGAAGTCTCTGCAAGGGGTTATTCAGTTCTGTACCTGGAATCTAGGATGAATGAGGGATGGTATCTCTCGTCTCTGGTCTCGATATTCCAGGCTGCCTGCGAGGGCTACCCGGAAGCGCCGGAGCTGGATTTCTCGGCAGGAGAAAGCAGCGTCTCGTTCTCAGCGCGTCAGGAAGGCGGGGCTGCGCCAGCGGGGTCTGCTCTGCTCTGGGCTTCGGCAAGTCTGGCTGCTCCGATCTCGTCACCACCGCGTGTGTTTGCTTAAGGCAATATCGGTAATATTTATACCTGTAAGGTGCCGAGATTGACGTAAGGATGGACATAGATACGTCAATAAGGATGTCATACGAGCTAGTCGTTAGCACATTCTTTTGCTGAAGTTCTCGGTAAAATCAAAACAATGGCCGCAGGGTTTTTCCCAGGTTGTCATAGGTTTGATTTGTTTTGAGAACTCCGTATGCCTTATCAGGGGCTGGAGGAATATTGCTTGTCTAATTAGATGGCAAGCGTTATGACCTAATCAGATAACACGTTCCTGTGCCGTGGTGTGGCTTCATCAGATAACGGTTTCTGCATCATGGGAAGGCTGCTAGTTAACTTGTTAACCAGAACAGGGTCAGGAATAGGGGGATCGATACAGAACCTATAAGAATACATCACACCCACTCCACGCTAACTATGGCCATGTTTACAAATCTAGGCATAGTAAAACATACTGTAGAGTATCGTGTATACCTTACCACCCCAAAATACATATAATGCATTTCGAATAATGTAATATACGGAAAAAAATATTCACATGTACTATATGCACTCAAGCTGTAGAATAATGCTAAATTAATCACGCATATGTATACATCATTATTAATCGAATATGAGAATTACACATGAAAATGGCTCTTAATACAAAAGAAAAAGTTCGAGACCATTTCATCACATAATAGAAATAATTATGAATATACCAGCGGGCAGCTAATGTCTATAAAGTTTCTAAAAAATAGAAATTTTAGTTCTCTAAGAATAGTTTTTACTTTAAGCAGATGATAAGTGTCCCGAAAAAGTCATAAAAATATTTTTGGGGCTGCTGAAAAAATTGCTGTCCGTGAACTGGAGGGGAAATTGTTCACTACAGAAAGTGATTTTTCCAAATGAATACGGTCAATTTCCCGTATACTTTCTGCTGTCTCAATTTGAGTTACCTTCCAGGCCTCGTTGTAAGCTGCGTATACAGAGGCTGCTATGAAGCGTTTTTGACGCTGTTTGCGCGGTCCCATAATGAAATCACACAGGTCAGCACCATCAGTAAGTAAAGTTAGGTGTTGCTTAATTTCTGTCAGTGTGGAAGTTTGTAGCCATTGAAGGCATAATTTGCCCACACTGTAGGTGGTTATTATCCCTGGGTGTTGTCTTTGGGAATATCTAGGGTCTGGCCTGGTCAATGTGAACCCCTGTGTTTTGTTCAGGAATCTATCTTGACAGTTATTAGTATCTGTGGGCCAGATCAACCATTGTTTCCAATCAGGATGTGTTCTGTTTTGGTATAATACATAGTTTACGTCTATCTCTTCATCTGTAGAGCTATTGCTGTCCATTGTTGGCTTTGGAATAGACGGTTTATTTAAGTCTTTAATTTTGGCTAAGCCAAGACAGGTGGTTTGTTGAACAGTGTCATTTAAAAATATAATTTGTTCTGGGATCATGCAGGCTCTAAACAATGATTCTATACCTTGTACTTGCCATTCTTTTGTACCCCAAACACTTTTTACTTCAACATTTTTGTCCCAATAATCAAAACCAAAAGTATTCATTTGTTCAAAAAATGAGTCTGAATATATCATTTTCGTGTTTGTTAGCATGATCTTTGTCCCTGTCTTATTTGACAATTTGAAATAAAATGTTTCAGCATTACTTGTGTTGAACCCTAAAAAGTATGAATATTTGTCGTAAAAGGTTCTTGAGCTTCCTTTTGGAGGGGTTGCACAATGTTCCCATTGATTATAATGTAAAACATTTCTAGGTTGTGCCGATTTATGTAAAAAATGGTTACCATAGTGGTTGTAACAGTACATACTATCATAATTTGTCGAACCCTGCAAATAATCATGTTTGGTAAATTTAGCAGACATCACTAAGTCAGACATCATATCATTTATGTTTTCAAAGTCCCAATCATCAGCAAATGAGCTTGGTTTTACAAAGTCACTTAACGAGATCTTGATTTGGTGTGGATATTTCAGGATTTCAACCGGACCATAAATTTCGTAGTCAGTATTGTCCCATGCTACCCCACCTGGTATAGGATTGGCTGTGAAGTTGACTGAAGAAAGTTCTCTTTTCTCGACGTGTGAAGATATGTGTGGCTTGAGGATCAAGTTGATTTTCTGACTTGCTGTGTCCATTTTAGCATATTTTCCCTCAATGAAGCGTCCCAAAGTTAGTACCATGATGAGCCAAAGTATGAGGATAAATGCACCAAAGCCCACCCAAAATTCAATCCATGGAGAAATCAGATAGGTTTCTTTCAGGTGTTTCAAAAGTTCCTTAGCTTTATTTTTAAATGTTTTTGTTGATGGCTGTGTCTTTGATTCACTTAGGTCTTCAGAGGAATCATCGAAGTTTATGAAGTAGCCGGATGCAGTTCTGTCAATTGTTCCAATTGCTTCAGGATTACTGTTTCTTGCAGCTTCAGCATATTCATTTGTTACTTCATTGTAGGTTGGTGTGTCTCTACTAAATGTTTTTATTTGGGTTTTTAGAGGTCTGAGTTCCAATGCATTGTTGCATAGTCCTTGTTGTTGTTCTGTAGGCGTTTCGAATGTGATTAGCCTCTTAGTTTGGACCTCTGTATTTGTAGCAAACCTTGGTGTTCTGCTACTTATCGGGAGTCCACTTGGCCTACTGTTTGTTATCGGCCACATGATTGTGGTTTTACCAGGTCGATGGATACAACTCGGTTCTCCTTTTTACCAGCAAGCGGCGGTAGTACAACTGATCTTGTCCCGTTGATAGACAAGACAGGAACTGCTTTTCTGTAAGAAGGCCCAAATTCATTCTTTACCGCGATCTTTTCTCTGACTAGATCCCCGACTTTTGGAATCCAGACAGGTCTTGCTGGGACAGGTGGTGGTTCTTCAGTGGTTGTTGGCTGCTGTTTCAATTTTATGTTGCTCAGGTCTTTTCTTGTTTTGTTTAAGTCCTGCAAAATAGCCAAACGATCTTTGATATCAAAGCATTTTTCCTTCACCACTGAAGTCTGACTGTCAAGATCTAAGACTAACATCCTAGTTCCAAACAATAATTCGTACGGACTGAATCCCTTCAGAGAATTTCTTGGCAGGTTGTTTAGACTACGTTGGACACTTATTAGATGTTTGACCCACCCAGCTCCCGAACCTAATATCCTTTCCGTTATAGATAGCTTTATGCCTTGGTTTTTTCTTTACACCATCCCGTATCCCTCAGGAAGGAAGTGAGAAGAATCCCGCTGTGCTATGCTCATTTAGCCATGTTTCCCCACAGGCTTGAGGGCTACAGTGAAAACATTGGTCAAACGTAGCATGCTCCTAGCGTATATGCCATTTAGACTCGCAAATCTTTGTATAACAGTCCAGACGTCAGCCGAGTGCAGGGGATCTACATTATAAGTGGAAACTAGCCTGTATATGTTAATCGGACGCTTTGCTTTTTACTGTTGATTCTTTCTGGAGTGAAACGTCACGGTAGTATACCGTTTCTCTCGACACTGCGATCTCTGTCGCAGTCCGGGCATTTTTTTACAAAAATGTGATGCTGCAGGCTCATGCCTGGCCACCAGTACACTGATTGTAATTCTTCCAGAGAATCTTTTAGTTTGAGGTGTCTGAGACCCTCGCCCATATGTGCGTCTGCTATTAACAACGTTCTCTTGTCCTTGTTTGGAATTACTCTATCCCCCACTCCAGGGATTCGAGCAAAAGAGACGGAGTTTGCATCGATTATGTATGTATAATTGAGTGGATAGTTTATCGGTAGCGCTGAGCAGTCGCCTTTTGATGACGTTTTCACCGCCAGCACTGTTTCACCGTCAATGTATTTCACTGTACGCTTTTTTCTAGCTACGGAAGCCGATTTAGTTGCTACCGCTGTGGCTGTCTCAGCCAATGAATTCCCTGCAACGTGAACGCCATCACGTTGATGACTCAGTGTATGTATCACATGAGTCTTTGGTAGTTCTTTTTGTAACAGAACTATTTGTTCCCAAAGCAGTTTATGCTTGATTGTGCCTCCTTTTGCATCCTTAAAACCATTCTGAAGCCAGATCTGCAAGTATTCATTGTAAGACTGAACGCAATAATACAAATCGCACACTATGAGTGTGGGGAATTCTCGATCGGTATTTTCAAGCGCCATCTTGAATGCCAGTAGTTCAGCTCGCTGAGCTGTACAATCTCCCAGAGATTGTGTTTTGGTGATAGCTGGTTTAAATTTCCCTTCGTGCCAGCGACCTTTAACAATCGCGCACGCAGCACTGTAAGCTTGTTTACCCCCCACTGCGGGTTGTGCTGATCCGTCTGTGTATATTATACAGCCGTAATGTTCTAGAGGCAAAATTTCGGTCGGCGGAGGAGATTCAAATTTGTATTGGAGAAATTTTTGTGTTTTTAAGTTGGGATCAAATTCGTATACCACGTCTGTTGCAGCAAGAGAATTAGCCCACTGTATCCACCTTGGATGTAGTGCTTTAGCATTCGGAATGCTTGCCTTTGTTACCGCCTCTAGGGCTGGTATCGGTGTCACGATTATTATTCGTTTACCTTGTGCCAGGGCTCGTTCTTTTGCTATAGCTGTCTGTGTTGCAGTTAGAATTTTTTCCGTTGGGCTAAATTTCATTTCAGCTTTAGTGTACAAGTGTGATTTGAATGCAATTGGTACCTTTTCTCCCTCGTTAGAGGTCAGGTATGTGAATCCGCATCTTCCTGGGATGACTCGAATCACAAGATTGCGTGTGTTATCACGTGTTTCTAATTTTGTTTTAATTAACATGTCTGTTTGTAAGGATCTCAGAATTTCTGTGTGTATTTGAGTCCAATTGGTTTTTTTAAAATCTGGTTTTATTAGATCATAAAGGGGTTTGACCCTGTCTGCGTAATTTGCAATGTATGTTCTTCCGAAATTTAGGAAGCCTAGAATTGACTGTAGGTTTTTTAGTGTTCTAGGTGCTTGGAGTACGGCACATTTCTCTAGGAAATTGTCAGCCAGGCTTTTGCCTTCACTTGATAATTCATATCCTAAGAACAGGACTGTTAGATGGGCAATTCTAGATTTTTTAAAGTTGAATTTGTAACCCTCTGCTGCGAACCCAAGTATTATGGTGTTCACTCTCTTCAAGTGAGTATCCAAGTCATCATCTGTTAGGTATATGTCGTCGACATAAGATAATGCCTCTTCATCATATGTTTGTAGTAATTCTGTTACTCTCGCTGAGAATAATCCTGGGCTGTTCTTGAACCCTTGGGGTAACCGACAGAATTGTTTTTGAGCGCCATTTATTGAGAACGCGGACAAATATCTGCTCTCTGGTGCTATATTTTGACAGAAGAATCCATTAGAGATGTCTAATGTTGTTTTGTATTTTTTGTGCACTATGTTATTCATTAGCGCTGCACTATGCGAGTTTTGCACTGCAAAAGTTTTGCAACATGAGTTAAGGTGTCTGTAATCCAAAACTAGACGATATGAATTGTCTGGTTTGGAGACAGGAAACAAAGGGTTGTTCATTTGTGAGGTGCAAGTTTCAATCACCCCCTGGTATTCTAATTGGTCTAGGATTTCTTTTACCTGTTTTTTAGCTTCTTGCTTAATTGGGTACTGTCTTTGTGCAGTAGGTTGTGTTTTTAACTGGATTTTGTGAGGAGGAGAATCCTCATCCCATCCTACGTGATTTTTATATAAAGCAGGAGCTTGAGCTACTGCCCACTTTCTAGCAAGTGTGTATTTTTTATGAATTGGGATATGATTTGAGAAGGCAGGCATAATCATTTCTTCGCCATGAGGGCAGTCCCTGACAAACTCTGGTGGCCAGTCTTTTTCAGCTAGAAGGATGTCATAGCCCTTGGAGAGATTATCCCAAAATAGTCCCCTTATTTTTCTAGTCTTATCCCCCTCTATACGTAATGTTATTTCATATATTTTGTGAGGTTTGCTAACTCTGGTGTCTGCAGTTTCCACTTGAAGGTATTCATTCGTGTCCACTGTCTCCAGATGATTCATAAGGACTTTGCGAGCTATGCTCACTTCTGCTGCGCTGTCTAGCATTGTCTGAGCCCACTCTCCGTTTTTCAGCTGTGTCCTCAGTATTCTCGGCATTGTTGAATACTTTAATACTGGCTACCTTCTTTTTTGGAAATTGTAATTTCTTATTTGGATGAGCAGGTTCCTTGTCTTTGGACTTGACGTGCCCTTCCCTGGGTTCCGATTGTCCTCTTCTTGCCGATTTCTGCGATGAAGTCTGAAAAGATTGAGAGGGACGTGTATCAAAATCTTGATATCTATCCGTTTTTTTTATATTATCCCTATTTCTAAGGTTGTATTTTTTCCCAGAGGGCTCACTTTGGGGAGACTTGGGTCCTTGGTCCGGAGATCTTTCTCTCCGCCGAGGAGACCTTCCTCTGGACTGGAATCTCTTTTCTTTTGGATTGGATTGTTTGTTTCCATCCCAGTTCTTCTTTTGGCTGTTTAGATTATTTTGAAATAAATATTTTTTCAGGACTTTCAATCAGTTGGGGTTTTACTGGTATTCCACCTAAACTATCTCTACCCAGTTCCTCATAGGATTTTTCTATAATTCTGGCAATTTCAGCTGGTTGGTCTGCTATATCTGTTTCTTTTAACCTTTGGCGGATCGCCACGTTTGCTGCTTCTCCCTTTATATTGGCTAGTAATATAGCCGAGACCTGCTTGAAGTCTTTCAGTAATTTCATACCAAGAGTTAAAGCGGGTTCTGGACCGTATTCATCTTGAATTTGTTTTAGCACATCTGGTATTACCGAGATGGATGGAACACCATGCGTTTTTGTGTAGATGGAAGCAAAGACTGTACCCCAAGTGTCACAGTCCTCCACGTGTGGTGCGATTCCCATTGGAAGACAGATAGTCAGAATCCTGTGTTTATCCACAGGAGTGGTGTCTGGAAACACCGCCTCTATTTGGGTGATTTTTTGTGCTAACCAGAATGGTATTTGTTCCCTTTTAGCTGGTACCTTACCTAGGCAGGACTGTATGTTCTGTGGTGTAATTTTATTTGTGTTCCCCTGATGAGGGGTCAGCTGTGGAATTTTAATTGCTGGTTGGATTGTTGAAGTCCGCATTACATATTGGACTAATTGTCTATGTACTTTTATTAATTGTTTTAGTTGTACTAAAACATCTGCTGCAGACATTCTTTCGATGTCTGGATGTGGTGTGTATCCGGCTAGGACCGGCCACGTTGCTCCTGGTCTACCTAATGGACCGAGCCTGGTGATGTGATTGTTGTGTTTTAGGGCGCCATTAAACAAGAGCAGGTGCTCTTGAAATTTAAGTGGTACTTCCACCTCCTCGAAAGGAGTGTATTCTTCAGGAGGTTCCTCTGTTTTGTAATGGTGGAAGTGCTTTGTTACAGCGTTTGCTGCTGGAAAGTTTATCCATGAATAGAATACCTCTGTCTGCCGATATTCGTGTGCCTCTATTACGAATATGACTGTGCCACCTCTAGGTGTCAGTCCATTTTCTATAAGTTTTAAAGTTATAGATTTCCTTATGTTGACCGGGATGAGTATTAAATCCGGGTCTGCTTCTTGCATAGTATTATCAGCTGCTACAAATTCAGCTGCTAATCTAGCTATCTCTCTTTCTTCTTCAGTGTCTGACATTCTACTGTCAGGAAGCTTATTTTGTTTGTTTGCAGATCAGGTTTCTTATGGAAACAGAGATTAGATGCACAATATTCTGAAACAGTGTATCCTTCAACGTTGACTAAACCAAGAACCATACATAGGACTTTCCTCCTGCGAGGTTTGGCGGATATGACCTTTCACCCACTCCAGACGTCTTTGGAGTATTATGGGTAAAAAGGGGTCTGAGTGAAAAAGCACGACTGAGTTACTCTAATGTCTTGCGTTAGTTTTATCGCCTTTCCAAACGTTTGGGCGCCATGTAGTGTAGTTCCTATTATCCCAATAGGCTCTGCGCATTGGAATAATACCTTCAATAGTATAGGCCTAGACCAGACGTTAACTAGGTCTTCTATTGTCGATATTAGACTTAAAGTTTTGGGTTTGCCAGCTAGCTCAGAGTTCACTAGAAACTTTCTCGAATAGGCAAGGAGGAGTTGAACCTCCCTGGATAGACAAGAAGGGATTTAGTTTCTGACAACCATAGAACATGACAACTTTGCTCTCCCCTAATCAAGAGTGTATCTCTAGAGTCGTGTGAAAACAAAAGACAACTTATTTTACTCAGTCAGTACGTGCATTCTTAGTCTCACCAGATTGTAGAGAAAAGGAAGAGACGGATGTGTTCAATAAAATATGGTATTTATTGATCAGTCTCTTTTCTCATACAAGAGAAATGGATCGATATTATCGCAATACTTATGGTTAAGTAAAGTGCATACAATAAAAGCAGAAGTATAAAATAATACTGTAAAAACATTTATATGGTTTCTAAGCCATAAGGTGGTTTAAAATTGATAAAATAGATACATACACATATATATTTGACTAATCGTACTCAACTGGTGTTTGTACCTACGCCTACCCCAGTGTACCTGACCTAAGCCTAATACGTGGGCGGGAATAGAAAGTAGCAGTTTAAGTTAAGTTTGTTTTGCCAAGTGACTGACTCAAGAAGTCTCTGCAAGGGGTTATTCAGTTCTGTACCTGGAATCTAGGATGAATGAGGGATGGTATCTCTCGTCTCTGGTCTCGATATTCCAGGCTGCCTGCGAGGGCTACCCGGAAGCGCCGGAGCTGGATTTCTCGGCAGGAGAAAGCAGCGTCTCGTTCTCAGCGCGTCAGGAAGGCGGGGCTGCGCCAGCGGGGTCTGCTCTGCTCTGGGCTTCGGCAAGTCTGGCTGCTCCAATCTCGTCACCACCGCGTGTGTTTGCTTAAGGCAATATCGGTAATATTTATACCTGTAAGGTGCCGAGATTGACGTAAGGATGGACATAGATACGTCAATAAGGATGTCATACGAGCTGGTCGTTAGCACATTCTTTTGCTGAAGTTCTCGGTGAAATCAAAACAATGGCCGCAGGGTTTTTCCCAGGTTGTCATAGGTTTGATTTGTTTTGAGAACTCCGTATGCCTTATCAGGGGCTGGAGGAATATTGCTTGTCTAATTAGATGGCAAGCGTTATGACCTAATCAGATAACCCGTTCCTGTGCTGTGGTGTGGCTTCATCAGATAACGGTTTCTGCATCATGGGATGGCTGCTAGTTAACTTGTTAACCAGAACAGGGTCAGGAATAGGGGGATCGATACAGAACCTATAAGAATACATCACAATAGGAAGATACCTGATGTCAGAGTATATGGATGGGAATATATCTCATGTCAGAGGATGGGGATATACCTGATGTCAGAGTATATGGATGGGAATATATCTCATGTCAGAGGATGGGGATATACCTGATGTCAGAGTATATGGATGGGAATATATCTCATGTCAGAGGATGGGGATATACCTGATGTCAGAGTATATGGATGGGAATATATCTCATGTCAGAGGATGGGGATATACCTGATGTCAGAGTATATGGATGGGAATATTCCTCATTTCAGGGGATTGGGATGGGAATATACCTCATTTCAGGGGATAGGGATGGGAATATACCTCAGGTCAGAGGATGGGATGGGAATATACCTGATGTCAGAGGACGGGGATGGAAATATACCTCATGTCAGAAGATGGGGATGGGATTATACCTGATGTCAGAGGATGTGGTTGGGAATATACCTGATGTCAGAGGATGGGGATGGGAATATACCTCAGGTCAGAGGATGGGAATATACCTGATGTCAGAGGATCGGGATGGGAATATACCTCAGGTCAGAGGATGGGAATAGGAATATACCTCAGGTCAGAGGATGGGAATATACCTGATGTCAGAGTATATGGATGGGAATATATCTCATGTCAGAGGATGGGGATGGGAATAAACCTCATGTCAGGGGATTGGGATGGGAATATACCTCAGGTCATAGGATGGGGATGGGAATGTACCTCATGTCAGAAGATGGGGATGGGAATATACCTCATATCAGAGGATGGGGATGGGAATATACCTGATGTCAGAGGATGGGACAGCAATATACCTCATGGCAGAGAATAAGGATGGGAATATACCTCAGGTCAGATGATGGGGATGGAAATATACCTTATGTCAGAGGATGGGGATGGAAATATACTGACTGACTGAAATATTTGTTAAGCGCACTTATGCCGTGGCGTCTTGGCACTGCGAGGAGGGTATGGCTGCTACTGGGTGACTAAGCTGTGATGAAAAGCCAGGTCTTTAATGCCTTTCTGAAACAGCTCTTTTTTGTTTCTAGGTGAAGCTTGATGGGCGTGGTGTTCCATAGCTTAGCTGCCTGGTGAGAAAAAGATTTGCCCCCCCAGCGAGCTTTCTTTATTCTCGCGATGCTGATTAGGCCCAAGCCGCCAGATCTTAGTGTTCGGCTTGAGGCATAGCGAGGAAATAGAGCTTTCATGTCCTTGGCTCCTACTCCAATTATGTTTTTGTGAACTAGATAGAGGGCCTTCAACTGTTCTCTTTGACGGACTGGGAGCCAGTGGAGTTGGCGTATGCCCTTAGATTTTGAGTGGCGCTTTGGAAGATCCAGCAGTACTCTTGCCGCGGCATTTTGCAGTGACTGGAGTTTGGAGAGCTGCCTTTCACCCATTCCCAGGTACATAGCATTACAGTAGTCGATGCGGGAAAGAACTAGAGCTCTAACCACCGTTTTCCTTAGCGTGGGTGGGATCAAGGGCAGTATTTTTCTTAAAATTTTGATAGTGAAGAAGCAAGCCGATGTCACTTGATTGACTTGTGAGGTGAGAGTGAGATCTTTATCAATCCAGAAACCTAAGTTTCTGACTTTTTGTGCTGGCACGGGGCAGGTGCCAGCCTCTGGAGGCCACCAGAGTTGGCTCCAGATGGAGGTTTTATGTCCGAACTCAATCACCTCAGTTTTTTCAGTGTTTAGTTTTAAGAAGTTCTTGTTCATCCAACTCTTTATGCTTAGGAGGCAGTTTCTGAACTGTTCCGCAGTGATTTCTACAGTTGGCGTGAGTGATACCATCAACTGTGTGTCGTCAGCATAAGACACCGATTGCAGGCCATGTGCTTTTATTAGTGTGGCTAATGGGGTCACGTAAAGGTTAAAAAGGGTAGGGGAGAGTGCCGAGCCCTGTGGGACCCCACACGGAATATACCTCAGGTCATAGGATGGGAATACACCTGATATACCTGGTGTCAGAGGATGGGGACAGCAATATACCTCATGGCAGAGAATAAGGATGGGAATATACCTCAGGTCAGATGATGGGGATGGGAATATACCTCATGTCAGAGTATAGGGATGGGAATATACCTCAGGTCATATGATGGGGATGGGAATATACCTGATGTTAGAGGATGGTGATGGGAATATACTGACTGACTGACTGAAATATTTGTTAAGCGCACTTATGCCGTGGCGTCTTGGCGCTGCGAGGAGGGTATGGCTGCTACTGGGTGACTAAGCTGTGATGAAAAGCCAGGTGTCAGAGGATGGGGACGGAAACATACCTCATGTCAGAGTATGGGGATGGGACTATACCTCATGTCAGAGTACATCGATGTGAATATACCTCAGGTCAGATGATGGGGATGGGAATATATCTGATGTCAGAGGATGGGGATGAGAATATACCTCATGTCAGAGGATGGGGATGGGAAAATACCTCATGTCAGAGGATGTGGATGGGAATATACCTCATGTCAGAGGATGTGGATGGGAATATAACTCATGTCAGAGGATGGGGATGGGAATATACCTCGTGTCAGAGGATGGGGATAGGAATACACCACATGTCAGAGGAGGGGGGTGGGAATATACCTCATGTCAGAGGATGGGAATATACCTGATGTCAGAGGATGGGGATGGAATATACCTGATGTCAGAGTATAGGGATAGGAATATACCTCAGGTCAGAGGATGGGGATGGGAATATACCTCATGTCAGAGCATAGGGATGGGAATATAGATCAAGTCAGATGATGGGGATGGGAATATACCTGATGTCAGAGGACGAGGACGGAAATATACCTCATGTCAGAGGATGGGGATGGGACTATACCGCCCGCCGAAACTTGTGGGTTGGAATTATCACCACTTGTCAAAAATTGGATTTAAAGACAGTTAAGCCTTGAAAAAGTTGCATGCATATACAAAACAGAAGCGACCAAACACGTGTTGGCTTTCGATCTGGCTTACAAATCTGAAGAGGCCACAAAAGAAAATAAAAGAATCAAGATTCTACTCTGACTTGTGTTTATATGCTACTGCTGTCATTTTTTCTGTCAGAGGATGGGGGTGGGAATATACCTGATGTCAGAGGATGGGGATGGGAATATACCAACTGCTCTGGACTGATGGGTATGGGAATATACCTGATGTCAGAGGATGGGGGTGGGAATATACCAACTCCTCTGGACAGATGGGTATGTAGGGGGCAGCTGACAGGATATTTAGGGTCTTCAAAGTTATACACTGTCAGGTAGGGTTATGATTTGAAACTTGCAAACAGAGTAATGAAGTAACACCGGCAGACATTGTAGTGATGTCAAACCTGCAGGCAGTGTAGTGATGTCACACAGGTAGCCAGTGTAGTTATGTCACACCGGCAGCCGGTGTGGTGATTTTACACCGGCACCCAGTGCATGATTTCACACCTTCAGCCTTTGTAGTGATGTCACACCAGCAGCCAGTGTATTGATGTCACACCGGCACCCAGTGTAGTGATGTCACATCGGCACCCAGTGTAGTGATGTCACACCAGCAGCCTGTGTATTGATGTCACAACAGCAACTAGAGTAATGATGTCATACTGGCAGGCATTGCAGTGATATCACACCAGCAGCCAGTGTAGTGATGTCACACCGTCATCCGGTGTAGTGATGTCATATCAGCAGCCTGTGTAGTGATGTCACAACAGCACCTAGAGTAATAATGTAATACCGGCAGGCATTGCAGTGATGTCACACCAGCAGCCAGTATATTGATGTCACATCGGAACCCAGTGTAGTGATGTCACATCGGCACCCAGTGTAGGGATGTCACACCAGCAGCCTGTGTTGTGATGTCACAACAGTAACTAGAGTAATGATGTGATACTGGCAGGCATTCCAGTGATGTCACACCAGCAGCCAGTGTATTGATGTCACACTGGCAGCAAGTGTAGTGATGTCACACTGGCAGCCAGTGTAGTGATGTCACACCGGCAGCCAGTGTAGTGATGTCACACCAGCAGCCAGTGTTGTGATGTCAGACTGGCAGCCATTGCAGTGATGTCACACCAGCAGCCAGTGTAGTGATGTCACACCAGCAGCCATTGTATGACATCACACGGGCACCAAGTGTACAGATGTCACACTGGCAGCCAGTGTAGTGATGTTACTCCGGTGGCCAGTGTAGTAATGTCATACAGGCAACTAGTGCATGATGTCACACCAGCAGCCAGTGTTGTGATGTCACAACAGTAGCCATTGCAGTGATGTCACCCTGCAGCCAGTGTAGTGATGTCAGACCAGTAGTCAGTGTAGTGACCTCAAACTGACACCCAGTGTAGTGATATCACGCTGGTACCCATTTTATGATGTCAAACCAGCAGCCAGTGCAGTGAAATTACACCAGCAGCCAGTGTAGTGATGTCAAACCGGCACCCAGTATAGTGATGATACAATGGCAGCCAGTGTAGTGATATTACCCGGCAGACAGTGTAGTGATGGAACACCGGCAGCCAGTGTATTGATATCACACCGGTAGCCAGTATAGTGATGTCACAGCAGCAACTAGAGTAATAATGTGACACCGGCAGCCATTGCAGTGATTTCAGAACCAGCAGCCAGTGTAGTGATATCACACCGGCAGCCAGTGTAGTGATGTCATTTGGGCAGCCACTGTACTGATGGCACTTCGGCAGCCAGTGTATTGATATCTCAACGGGCAGCCAATGCAGTGATGTCACAACAATAATCATTGTTGCAATGTCACATCAGCAGCCATTGTAGTGATTTCACACTGGTTGCCAGTATAGTGATGCAATACTGGCAGCCAGTGCAGTGATATAACCTGGCAGCCAGTGCAGTGATGTCACACCAACAGCGAGTGTATTGATGTCACATCGGCAGCCAGTGTAGTGATGTCAAACCAGTGATCTAGCGGTCATTTCACTGTAATTTCTCAATGCAAAACCTCATTTATCTCTACTAGAAACTGATCCTGTGGGTTGGGGTTTTTCTTCACTTTGATCTGTATTAGTCAATATCCAAAATAACTTTCACAGATTAACTTTCCTTCTAAGGTTAATGAACTATTAGTCAAATAGTTGATGGTGATATTAATAATCCTTAATCACCAAACTAATTGATAATAACCATCCTCTGCTATAAGAAACTGATCCAGTGGTGATTTCACAGTAATTTCTCAATAAAAAACCTCATTCACCTTTATTTTACTGCTGAAAAGGTGTTGGACCCTTCACACCATGTATTACCTTCAGGAGACTTTACATAAATATGAAAAATAAAAATAAAAATTATATTTAAGCCAATAAAGAGAGTTGGTGAGTATTTTAAAGGGTTTTATTTTCTAGCTAAAAGTTAATGTCCTCTGACCCTTTATTCATTAGTCAAATATCAATCAGGTTACAGAATTGGGAAAACAGGAAATATAGAATTAATACAGAACATATTATAGGTTGCATACAAAGCATTCCATAAAGGAAGGGAATGAGGCAATCAAATGTCAATCAGAATTCTTAAAAAAAGTTCAGGAAAATTTGATTCAAGAGTGAATTATGCAAGGCTAATCAATAATTATTAATTGGCAAAAATCTCCCATAAAGAGAAATAAATGCATGAGAGAAATAAATCTTTTCAAAACTAATTAATTAGTCAAAGCATGAACTTAGAGTTTTAGCATCTAAATCTAAACCTGTTCTATCTAGTGTCACTCTCTGCCCTTGGTCTGTTCATTCTGAGAGAGGCTGCTTCACAAGGAGCAAGACAGCCTGCCCTTTACAAAACCACAGAGGAATGTGATCTGTCTTGCCAAAAATATGACGTGCAAGGACTTCTCTGAAAAAATATGAGCTAGGACCCCCGCCTCCCCTCTATCTCTTCTCGGATGCAATCTCCTCCCAGAGTGTACCTGCAACGTTCTCGTACCTAACCCATATGATGTCTGATCTCATCTGAGAGGCTCCCTGAGGCTCAAAGTGATACCAAAGGAGAACTCCTACCATTAAATCAGGGAGCATCGCAGCCACATCACGCACTAACTGCCAGGCTCTGGCGAGAAGGGCTGCTAAAGTCACAACCTAGCTCAACAAAACAGAAAGACACAACACCCCCCATATAGTCTGCAATCCCACAAGGATGCAGCTTTGCGCTGCTCAATACAAGCTCACTACAGAAGCACAATCTCGAGGTCTTCTCGCTACTTCAGGAAGATCGCCTCGACATTCTAGGGGTCACAGAAACGTGGCTGGAAGAGTCCTCTACCACAGATCTGGTTGCATCTCTGCCACTTAACTTTGCGGCCATCCAACACAACAGAGCAGGTAGCATGAAGGGGTGGGGGTTGCCTTCCTCTAGAACCGTTCCTTTAAAACAGAAACTCTCTGCTCGGAAAGCATTGAGGGTGCTGATGTACTAGGGGTTAAGTTCTGTTCTCTCACTGGCACAGCCCATGCCTGGCTCACTTCATTTCTAAAAAAACGCTCTCAGAGAGTTCAACTGGCAAATCTGGTATTCAACCCAGCAGCTCTCTCATGCGGAGTTCCCCAAGGCTCAGCACTTTCACCCCTCCTCTTTAATGCTTAGCTACAGCCCTTGATCTCTGCACTAAACCAGATGTAGTGCCGGATCTACAACATTGCCGACGACACTCAAATCATTATCCAAATTGACAGCTCTCCAGCAGCATATGTAAGAATGCAAAACATATTTAATTGGATGTCAGTGAATTTCATTAAAAATAAACCCTGATAAAACAGAGGTACTGGCGGTTACCTTAGCTTCCAGTCCATGGAATGACCTCTACTGGCCAAAGAACTTGGGCCTTTTCCTGAACCGGCAGTGGCCGTGAAAAGCCTGGGAATCAAAATCGATGCCAAACTTTCTATGACACAACAAGTCTCGGCAGTCGTAGGTACTTGTGTTGGCCTCCTGAGACAACTGCGAAAACTGTCTCAACTCTTTACTTTGGCCACACTCAGCCGGGCGGTTTCAGCAATGATCCTGTCGCGTCTGGACTATGGCAACTCTTTGTACGCTGGCCTCCCTCAACAATTGTTGGCCAGATTACAAATCGTCATGAACGACGCAGCAAGACAATTTTTTAAAAAAACAAGATGGACGCACGCCACACCCCTGCTACGCAATCTCCATTGGCTCCCAAACAGGCAGAGAATTATATTTAAGGGTCTCTGCATTACACACAAATCTCTGTACGACCAAGCCCCAAGCTATATCAAGGACCGCATTGTCTCCTATGTCCCCAGTAGGACATTGCGGTCAGCAGAGGCCACCCTTCTGGTCTGCCCCCGCTTTAAACTGTCCTCCATGGGAGGGCGAGCGTTTCTAAACTGCGATCCCCCTCGCCTGGAATAGCCTTCCAGTGAGTCTACGCAAGGAAGTGAATCTCCTTCCCTTCAGGAAGAAGCTTAAAACCGTGCTCTTCCTGGAAGCATGGGGTACGACTTAGCAGCCTTTCCCCCCTCTCTCCACGTAGTCCAGGTGCGCCCTCTGACAGCACTTAGAGACCTCTGGGTGATAATGCGCGTTACAAATTTAAATTACAATTACAATTACAAAGGGGATGATGGACGGAGCGTTTGAACAAATCAAACACTCACCCCAAGTCAACTGATCTGGGTTTAATCCATCACCATTCTTTAGCTCACTCCACCATCCCACTTCAGACATGGCCATATGCAAATCAGTCTGACCCTGTGCCTCACGGGAACAGTCCAGCCCGAACTGCCAAGCCATGTCTTCTCTGGACCAGAAACAAGCATCTTGGGACCCGATTTGGATTCATAATCCTCATCAGCCAGGCTATCGTGAATCCAGTGGTAGAGTGAGCAAGGGACCCACGTCTGAGCATACCCTACCAATTCAGGGCGAACAAAGCAGTACCAAAGGGGATGATGGACGGAGCGTTTGAACAAATCAAACACTCACCCCCAGTCAACTGATCTGGGTTTAATCCATCACCATTCTTTAGCTCACTCCACCACCCCAGTTCAGACATGGCCATATGCAAATCAGTCTGACACTGTGCCTCATGGGAACGGGTCCTCCCCCTAGGTTAGGGGGAACGCCAAAATCATCACCTCTCTCATTGCCTGATATTTTTCATTTTCAAAGTTCACTTTTGTGAATTGGTTATATGCTTTTTAGCATGTTAAGTTGCTTTATCAAATCATTTGTGGGTGCAGTTTAGTAGATGACTCCGCTACGTGGAGGAACGCAATTCTGTGTTTGTAATGGAATGCGTAGTTAACAAATCTCCGCAGACTCCGCTAGCGGAACTTGGTACAATGTCCCCAGGAATTTTGTTGATTTGTGTGGTGATCTCGCTTGGATTTGGACTCTTCTCTGCATGAAACCAAACTCATGTGCATATGTCTTTCACTAGTTACCATCTTCATCGCACATCCATATTCTTTACTATCGTTCGACAATGACGTTGAAGAACCTTTGGAAGAGTAATTTGATGATGATCGATCTCATTTCATTTTCACTTGCCTTAATTGGTGTCACTGTTTGGTCCGGCAGGTGGGGCTAGATGGTTTCTGGAATTTTCTGGGATCCATTTTCTCTTCTCAATGTGGTGCAGTTGGTTTCTCTTTTTGTTTTGCAAACAGTTATGAAATGGTTTTCTTTCCTGCAGCCTTTGCATGTTTGTCCAATGGCGGAACATCTGATTTCATGATGAAAGGCAAATCTGCATTGGAAAAACAATTTCATTGTATTCAGAGACATCACTTCAAGCCCATCGAACTTGTGTCTCTGGTTACGTTCCATGTTTAATGCTGATTCACTCTGGGTTACTGCAGCCTTCATATCAGCGGCTTATCAATCTGCTCTTGCAGCCATGATCACTTTCTCCAGACTGAACTTCTCCCCAGCATACATCATCTGAACGAATCAGAAAGGCAGCCACCAATGGCTTGAAGGTGGATAGATTCTTCATGTTTGAATTAATTGAACTTGCAATGCTTGATGGGGGTCTCAAGTCTTTCGGTAAACTCGTCTATTATTTCTCCAGCTTTTTATGATGCCTTCTTTCATTCCTTCTCCTGTAAGGTTCTCTAATTATTTGATGATCTTTTTGTCATCTGCTTCTTCTAGCAGGTTGATGAAATAATCGAATAATTCATCCATGCAGTCCATCTGGCGCTAATATTGTGCTTTTTGGCAATATCAAACGGAAGTGGTGGTTTCAGAAAAACGGCAGCATCATAGCCAGTTGTGGACATCACTAATAGTGAGAGTAGGACCCTCTCCAGCACCATCTGCTACCCGCTTGGACCAGCCCCATTCATACCATCTCTAAGCCCCTGCCACATGCTTGCATAATGTCTTAGCGGCCGATCAGATGCCACATGGCCTTTTTTCATCTTTTTGCATCTTTGGACATGAGTAGCAGTTTTATCGATTGTACATGGTTGTCACTGTTCTCGACCTTCTGTGTCACACCTGGTATTCAATGCTTTTAGCATTTCTTGGTGCCTTAACACTTCTGCTTTTGGCGTGCTTTTGCTCCTGGTTAGCGCTGCCTTCTGCGTTTCTCGTTCTATATGCTTGACAGATCAGTGGTATGTGGTGGCACAGGTATTGTTCTTTTGGCCTTACCAGCAGGTTCTGGGCCGACTGTGGTTAACGTTTCTGTAAAGGCTTCGCCTTCTTTGAAAGCTTTGCACTGGCTTGAGTAGCGCTTTGACTCCCCATACACCAACGGTCGACTGTTTCACTTTGACTGAGGCCTGAGGCACATGTGGCATGCAGGAGCAGTTTTCTCGGCCTCTGCAAACTCTCAGGAAGAGCACTCTTATTTCTTTGTGTTACAGATCCCCCATCTCCCCTATCTGATTGCCAGTTGTAGCATCCTCCCCAGTCCGGTAGCAAGAAAATTAGCACACCATACATGAAACTCTGTAGTGCATGTCGAATCTTCAAAGTGCAACCGTTAACTCATATGAACTGAACTTTATTAAGCACACACAGTCACGTCCAAATGATTATGTCATTATCGTATGGACCAAAAGGGTCCCACTATTCCAACTTACAAGACACTACACACCTCACAAACTCACACAAGCTATCCACCTGCTCACATTCACTCAGATCAAACACCACCCACACATTATACCACACTCAAAAGCATGCTCCTTAACCCCACTTGATCATCAAACACGCCATGGAAATATGGGACCTATTGCACAACCACACATCCAAACCTGCACTTCCTCACAAAAACATGGCTAAATCTAACCAAGGCACCAGACATCACTCCAGTCATTTCGTCCAGCTACAAGATCTCCTGGAAAGACCGTCAGCACAAACCCAGAGGTGGAATAAACATCATATTGAAAGATACTATTCACTGCACCACCTCCACCTCCACCCCCATCAGCTACATGGGACACCTCACATTCAAGAAACACAACTTCTACCATGGTGGAACCCTCATGTACCGACCACCAAGATCTTGCACACATTCCCCAGTGACAATATGGACTGTGTTGCACCCCTCATCATCAAATTCAGAACCTTTTTCCTGATTGGAGATATTAACTTTCACATAGAATACCTCACCAACCCAACCTCTCTGGCCCTTCTAGAAAACCTCTGAATTCTTGACCTCACCAAGCACATTACCAAACCCACACAAACATGGTAAGTCACCTATTAAACATGATTTTCTCCTCAATCAACAACAACACTGTTGCGAAGCCAGCAACTTAGACCTAGACTGACCATGCCATTGTCAGTTTCAGCATACCTATCTCTCACTACAGCCCACTGTAGCTGGTATAGCACCATAAAAGAGAACTGGGCTTATGCCCTTTTGCACACAGGCCTGAGCACTCTAGCAACATGCAGAAAGCCATCAAGAACCAGGATCTCAGCATGCGCAGACACCCTGGCTCCCTCAAGCCCAACCTAACGGCAGTGAGCCTGGTCACAGGTTATCTAGTACACAGAGAAACTCAGGCTGACGAAATACCACTGCAGACAACTGAAGCACAAATGGAGAACAAGTCTATACATTACAGATAAAGAGATCTTCAAATAAACCCAAAGACGTATAGCTTCAATTGATGTCAGCATTAACAGCCACAAGGAAGTCTTCGAAATCATCAAAGATTTCACTGCACCTCCTGCAACTTCTAGCAACATCACCCCCTCACAAGACCTTTGCAACAAGCTCTCTGAATTAGTCTGTAGCAAAATCACCTCCGTATATAGCAAATTCAGTCCTCAACTGGACCTCCTTACCATCATAACCCAACTTCCCCACACGGCTGAACAACCAACCCAGACCTTGTGGCCCGAACACCACTATTGTAAACACTGCTGTCATGAAGATCATCCACTCGGTGGGCCCAACCGACCCTTGCCCCCACATGCATTCACCAAAGGACTCCTACTGATTGACAAAGCAATACCACCCATCCACAACACCCTTCAACTAAGTCACATTCTCGGACACCTTGACAGGGCCGGACTGGCTGTATCGGGCACCAGGCATTTTCCCGGTGGACTGAAAGGTTGGGGGGTGGGTTTGGACCTGTGGGGACCATTTTTGTTATAGGGGGGCAGTTTTTCAGCAGTGCTGCAATATTGGCTCCCTGTACCAAACGCAGCAGCAGTGTTTCCCGCCAGCATCCACTCCCTACCCCCGGCGGCCGGTCAGACTTGATTGCCAGGGACGGTTTGCGTTTCCAGTCCGGTCCTGCACTTGGACACATGCCACTCTCACATCACTGCTCAATAAACCATCCGCTGACCTAGCCACACTTTCCAACTACAGATGAATTTTCCTCTTACCATAATTAGCAAAGGTCTTAGAAAAACTAACCAACGAAAATACTCACCAAACACCTGAGCAGCCACCCGCTCCTCTTCATCACGCAGTCCAGATTCAAGCGCAACCACAGGAAAGAAACAGCACTCATCACAGCCACAGACGTCATCAACATGTTCATTCACAGATGAGACACTGCAAACCTCATTCTCCGAGACCTCTCTGAAGCATTTGACTGGGTATCCCACCCCATGTTCATCAGGTACCTGCATGAGATTGGCATCCAAAGACCCACTCTCTGTTGGATCCGCTCCTTCTTAACGAGTAGAACATGAGCTGTCAGCCTGGCATCTAACACCTCGGACACCTGCAAACTCATCCGTGGAGTGCCTCAAGGCTCTTCATTCAGCCCCCACCCTCTTCAGAGCATACATGATCACAATAGCCAAGGCCACCCTTACACATAGCATCAACATCCTCTCCTACGGTGATGAAACACAACTCATACTCTCCATTTCGGACAAGACCCCCAAAATATGAAACTATTTCCCCAACTGCATAACCAAAGTCACTAACTGGATTAAGGTTAGCTGCCTTGAGCACAACATCGACAAAAAAAAATGTGTAATATTTTAACAGGACACTTCACATGAGACTCCAACTTGTAGACAGCCAAACTCGGACCCACATCCATACCTCGTAATAATCATTGAAAGGAAAATGGACATCACGGCACAAGTCAATGCCGTCATTGTATCCTGCTTCAACATGGTGAACCGTTCTTAACTAAGACAACCCAAGATAGTTGTCTCGGCCAACCCAGTTTAGGCCCACTAGATCCCTACGCCAACTCATACACTTATACAGCAGCAATATAGTTCATTATTTATTGTTCATAAAAATATATTCGTACAAATACAGTTTGATGTATAAAAACAACTCATACAGAGGCAATATTAAAATCTCATGAAACAAATTCATAAAATATAATTTCTAATGCACATAAATTCAAATTTTTTTATAAAACAATATAATCAATTAGCGTTTAACATTTGTAAAACTAGGACTACAAATGTTAAACGCTAATTGATTATATTGTTTTATAAAATGTTTTGAATTTATGTGCATTAGAAATTGTATTTTATGAATTTGTTTCATGAGATTTAAAGACAAGCTCATTTCAAACTCCTCACACACACATTCAAGGCACTATAAAACCTGTGCCCACCTATCATGAACTGAGACCTCTCCTCTCACCAACCACCTAGACACCTCCTGCTCCTTGGGCTTCCTACTTAAACACATTCCACGCATTGACAGAACCAGATCAGGAGGGCAGTCGTTGTCTTTCATCGGTCCTAAAGCATGGAACGGCCTCCCACTCCACATCAGAGCCTCCTCCCCTCTTCTTTAATTTCACAAGAAGCTGAAGAACTGGCTTTTCAGTTAACCAACCTACCGTAGGCAGGACTAGTCACACACACACCTGCTCATCTCCAGGATACCCATGCGGGTGATAGTGCACATTACAAATACAAATAACATACCATGACATAACAGAATGCTTCAGCTGAAATAATATGTCCAAAAATGGCTTCTTATATAATGCAAAATACAAAGAGAAATATAATACAAAACATTTGTTCAGAGGTCTCGCACTCTGGTTAAGAAAATAGTGATACATTTATAAAATCATATTATACCTAATAGAGAGGCCTTGGGAACATGCACTCTCCGAAAACAGTGTGCTACAAAACCGTAAACAAAGACCTGGCATTTTTCCCTGGGAAAGTGTTTACGAGTTCAGTGGTGCATGAACAGTCTGTGTGCCAGATGAGACCCAGATGGGAAGATGACATATGCAGTTGATTATGAGTTCACAGATCATACATCTGCAAAATGCATGGCCCAGTTTGTTGTAGTAGTCGCTGAACTCCATAGTGCATTCTGGGAATTGTAATTTTTGGTTCTCAATATTTGAGCAATTATCCCACTGGATTGCAATGTTGTTCTGACACTAAATTCATGCCTACAGCCCCATCATTTTGCAAGACCAAACCTAAAAAAAAATCAATTCGCATTATTTCAAATTCTGTGTGCCTGTATTTGTATGTGGGCATGCACATCCAGGAGGGTGATGCAGAGAGTCCCTAACATGCTGGCAAGATGTTCCATGTTGTGGGTCTCTGACTCCCTTGGTCTCCCCTGCATTTTATCCACGATCCCTCTACTTTCCAGGCTGTTTTAAAACCACTTCTGATACATTTTATTGCACAAACTGGGCAATTTCTGATTTATTTCTCATTTCATGGACATAAGCTCTCAGAAATGTTTTTGATGTAGTGACACTCAAATTGTCACAGATAGGAATTAAAATATACATAAGTGCACAGAAAACATGGAAACATCCCACATACCTAAACTGTACACGTGGCAGCTATGGGACTGGGGTGGGATCCTTCCTTGTTCCTGGAGGAAACTATGGAAATGGATCATAGGGAGTGAGTGCACCACTCTTCTTGCACAGCACGTGGTGGTCAATTCACATGTATTACATGTACCCTCTGCGCGTTTCAGCAGCGTGTCCTCTACTGGTGTCACTCGTCCTGGCATCTAGCGCCAAACATAGGACCCGAATTATGTATTGTTGGATGTGTATGGACCGTCAAGAATGGATGGTGCATCCGTCCGCTCTCGTGATTGTCAGTCCACCCAATTTATAGGTTAGCAGTAATACTGACAAAGCTCCATCATACCTCCTCCATCTCCAATGCGCTTGGACCACTCTGTTGACTAGGTATTTGCCTAAAAGTTGCTGACGGAGGACTTACAGCCAGAGCTCCGCTCGCCATATTATGACTTTGGGCCTGATTTAGATCTTGGCGGATGGGATTCTCCATCACAAACGTGACAAATATCCTGTCTGTCGTATTAGAAGTGCCATAGGATATAACGCACTTACAACAGGATATTCGTCATGTTTGAGATGGAGTACCTCATTCGCCAAGATAGCCCAACCGCCGTATTAGAAGTGCTATAAGATATAATGCACTTGGAACTGAATATTCGTCATGTTTGTGACGGGGTATCCCATCCGCCAAGATATCCCACACGCCGTATTAGAAGTGTCATAGGATATAATGTACTTGGAACTGAATATTCGTCATGGTTGTGCCTGAGTTTTCCATCCACTAAGATATGCCCCCACCGTATTACAAGTGCCGGAGGATATAATGCACTTGTAATACGATGGGCGGGATATTCGTCATGTTTGTGACTGAGTATCCCAACCACCAAGATATCCCACCCGCCGTATTACAAGTGCCATTGGAGATAATGCACTTGTAACGGGATATTTGTCATGTTTGTGACGGAGTATCCCATCCAAGACATCCCCCCCCCCCCCCACCGTAACAGAAGTGCCATTGGATATAATTCACTTGTAACGGGATGTTTGTAATGTAATGTCTGTGACGGAGTATCCCACCCACCAAGATATCTCGCACGCCGCATTAGAAGTGCCAATGGATATAATGCACTTGTAACAGGATATTCATCATGTTTGTGACAGAATATCCCACCCAGCAAGGTACCGCACACGCCACATTAGAAGTGCCATTGGATATAACGCACTTGTAACAGATATTCGTCATGGTTGTGACTGAGTATCCCATCCGCCAACATCTAAATCAGGCCCTTTGCTTAGCCTCGCCATGTCCATGGTGGTTAAACCTCACCTGACTTGGCGGTCTTATAACTAATAAAATAGGTTAACACAGCTCACACAGACTACCAAATCTATCTTTCTATCATGAATATATATAATGTAGGCTACTGCTCAAACAAAACCTAGGACATTTTTACATAGTGTGTTAAAATGACAAAAAATGGCTCTGATTATAAACAAATGTATTTCTTCATATAATATTTGCTCATAAACAGAACCCAATATCCATTGTTAGTTTTTTATTTAAAAACCCCACTGCCATAGCCCATGTCCCTGAGCCCTATGAGGTCCCAGGTACTCCATGCCCAGGGCCTAATTCATTATAAGTGCATGCCAGGGGCCTTCTCATGGCACTCATAAGACTTCACGTGGGAGCTGCAAGGAAAGCACCAGGGGCCCTGCAACCCGGCTGGTTCCCACATGGGAGCCAGTATTGCTTCCGTCCGGTGGCTGAAGCTGCTTCAGCTTGCTCCCTCACAGCACCCCTCCCTGAACCTCAATTGTCCTAAGGAGTCCAACCTCTAGGCCAAGAATACTTAAAATGGGGAGGAGGCACGTGTACCCCTTCCTGGAACCATTAATGTCCCTGGGAACCCCATCCCACAGGGTCGGCTCACATGCTTTGTCCTTGGAAGCTCACCCCTGGGAAATATTAGTTTCCCCGCCTGCACCGGCCCGGTGAGGAATAGAGCATTTTCAAAACTCATGCCAAGTAGGAGCAAACAAAGTCTGCTCCCAGCTGGTGGGAGCTTGAAAAATTTGGAAACAGATCAAAATGTTGCTCCCGCCCAGATGGAGCTGCATTAGGAGCTGCTAACTCAGGGTGGAAGCCATGCCGACTTGCGCCGGGGCCACAGGGACCTTGGGGCTTTTCCAGCGGCCCCAAAACAAGTACATGGTAGGTGCCCTGGGAGGGTACCAGGCCCCTCCCCCTTTTAAAAATGCATGCCTCGGGGGATGAGGTCCTGGGGCAAGTAGCAGTTCATGGAGGGGTGCTATTAGGTCCCTCCACTAATTTTAAGAAAAAGCCCCAGGGGATGAGGTCACCAAGTCCTAATACACCTCCGGGACGGAGGGCCATGTTGCCCTCTCCCCTTAACTTTTTTTTGTTTTTAATTGCCCTGTGAAATGGGATCCGTAGGGTCAAACAAGGCATGGAGAGGGAAAACACGTTCCCCTGCATCGCCTTTATTTAAAAAAAAGCATTATTAGGCATCGGGGATGGGGTCTTCAAGGCCTAATAGTGCCCCGTTCCTTTTATTTAAAAACAAATGCCCAGGGGATGAGGTCTCCAGGGCCTCTTAAGTTTCAGGGAGGGGGGCCATGCAGGCCCCTGCCCCTTTCTTAAAATAAGGCCCTTGGGATGGGGTCCCCAGGGTCATACGAGGATCGGGGAGAGGGGTTGTGCAGACTCCATACCCTTAATTTTGAGAAATGGTCCTCGGCGATGGGGTCCCTAAGGCCTAACAAGGCTCAGGGAGGGGAACACCCATGTAACGCCTTCCCAGGGCAGAGTAACGCAATGCAGCAATGAATAAATCGCATTTTTTGCTTGTGTCGCTCATGCACCATGTTGCATGCTGAAAGTGCAATTCAAACCACTCATAAATATGCCTACTAATTTCTAAGGGGAGCTCTGATTCCATATTTCTTCAGTATAGTGTCTGAGACTTCACCCTCAGGTGCAAGAATGCCGGCGCTACGGTTCGACTGTCTTGGGGGAGCGGTTCTCATCCTCCATCGTGTACCAATATGGATCCCGCTGGTCCCAGTACTCACAATGATACTACACGCAGAGCTCTAGTAGCATACACATGCTATGAATTCACTGCACACATGCACTCTACATGTATATGGAGTGTCAGTGCAAAGTTTAGTCGGTTCACAATACAACATCAATGTACATGAGAGGTCAGTAGACCTCCCTCTCTGTGACGTAGAAAGAAAGGTCCGATCACATGAAACCTTCACAGAGCACAGTCCCACCACCTCTTTCTGCGATTCTACCAGGGTATGGACAGTGGATTTTGCCCAATTGTATGGGCACAATTGGTGGAGCCTTTCAGGTCACAGAATCGGTTCTGTGTCTTACATTACCAGGGACAAGACAACCCTCGCCCTCTGTTTGTATGGTAAATTAGCATGATCACAAAGCCAAGCAGAATAACAGGATACGAGATGTTCATGGCAGAGGTCCACACCTACTAACCGTACACTGGGTCATACGTGGCAAAGGTGCACATGTACTAACTGTACACAGGGGCATTCATAGCTGAGGTGGGCGCCTACTAACGGTACACAGGGGCATTCATAGCTGAGGTGGGCGCCTACTAACGGTACACAGGGGCATTCATGGCACAGGAGCACATGTACTAACTGTACACAGGGGCATTCATAGCAGAGGTGCACACCCTCTAACCATGCACAGGGGTATACATGGCAGAGGTGCGCACCCACTAACCATACACAGGGTTATACATGGCAGAGGTGCGCACCCACTAACCATACACAGGGTTATACATGGCAGAGGTGCACACCTACTAACCATGGATGGGGGCATTCATAGCAGAGGTGCACACCCACTAACCATACACAGGGTTATACATGGCAGAGGTACACACCTACTAACGATAGATGGGGGCATTCATGGCAGAGGTGTACACCTCCTAACATTACATGGGGGCATTCATGACAGAGGATTACACCTACTAACCATACACTGGGGCATGCATAGTAGATGGGCACACCTACTAACCAAACACGGGAGTATTCGTGGCAGAGATGCACACCTACTAACCGTTCAAGGGGCATTCATAGCAGAGGTGTACACCTACTAACAATACATGGAGCATTAATGACAGAGGTGTACACCTACTAATCATACACAGGGGCACGGTGGCATTCATGGCGCAGGAGCACACCAACGAACCATACATGGGGGCGTTCATGGAAGAGGTGCACTTCTATTAATGATACACAAGGGTCATTGATGGCAGAGATGTACACCTGCTAAGCGTACACAGGGCATTCATGGCAGAGGTGCACACCTACTAACCGTACACAGGGCATTCATGGCAGAGATGTACACCTGCTAAGCGTACACAGGGCATTCAAGGCACAGGAGCACACCTACTAACGATACACAGGGTCAGTCATGGCAGAGATGCACTCCTACTAACCGTACATGGGAGCATTCATGGCACAGGAGCACATCTTAAACCATACATGGGGGCGTTCATGGCAGAGATGCACCCCTACTAACCATAAACTGAGCATTATTGACAGAGGTACACATCTACTAATCTTTCACAGATGCATTCATGGCAGAGGTCCACGCCTACTAACCATACATGGGGGTATTCATGGCAGAGGTCCACGCCTACTAACCATACATGGGGGTATTCATGGCAGAGGTCCACGCCTACTAACCATACATGGGGGTATTCATGGCAGAGGTCCACGCCTACTAACCATACATGGGGGTATTCATGGCAGAGGTACACACATACTAACCATGCACAGGGGCATTCATGGCAGAGGTGCACACCTACTAACCATATAGGAGGGCATTCATGGTAGAGTTGCACACCTTCTAATCATACACTGGGGCATTCATGGCAGAGGTACACACCTACTAACCTTAGAGAGGGACATTCATGGCAGAGGTACACGCCTAACAACCATATACGGGGCGTTCATGGCAGAGGAGCACACCTACTGACCACATGCAGGGGCATTCATGGCAGAGCTTCACACCTACTAACCATACAGAGGGGCATTTATGGCAGAGGTGGGCACCTACAAACCATACAGAGGGGAATTCATGGCAGACGTACACACCTACTACCCAAACACGGGGACGTTCATGGCAGAGTTACACACCTACTAACCATAAGCAGGGGCGTTCATGGCAAAGGTGCCCACCTACTAACCATACATGGGAGCATTCATAGCAGAGGTGCCCACCTACTAACCATACATGGGGGCATTCGTGGCAGAGGTAAACATCTACTAACCATACACAGGGGCATTCATTGTAGAGTTACATGCCTACTAACCGTACAGGGGGGCATTCACGGCAGAGGTGCACACCTACTAACCATGCACACGGGTCATTCGTGGCAGAGGTACACACCTACTAACCATGCATGGGGGAATTCATGGCAGAGCTGCATTCTTACTACCATACACAGGGGCACTCATGACAGAGGTGCACAACTTCGAACTATACATGGTGGCATTCATAGCAGAGGTGCACACCAACTAACCATACACAGGGGCGTTCATGGCAGAGTTATGCTTCTTTTAACTATGCACAAGGGCATTCATGACGCACACCTTCGAGGGGCTTTGAGGACGGAGAAGCACAACTACCCACCATACACAGGGGTACTCATGTCAGAGGTGCACATCTACTATCAGTACATGGGTACCTTCATGGCATAGGTGCACACTTACAAACCATACACGGAGCATTAATGACAGAGAGGTACACACCTACTAAGCATACACTGGGGCATTCATGGCAGAGGTGCACACCTGCTACCCATACAGAGGGGTATTCCTGGCAAAGTTTGGCGCCTACTAATAGTACAGAGGGGCATTCATGGCAGAGGTTCACGCCTATTAACCATACACGGGGGCCTTTATGGGAGAGGAGCACACCTACTGACCGTACAGAGGGGCATTCATGGCAGAGGGGGACACCTACTAACTGCACAGAGGGGCATTTATGGCAGAGGTACACACCTACTAACCGTACAGAGGGGCATTCATGGCAGAGGGGGGCACCTACTAACTGCACAGAGGGGCATTTATGGCAGAGGGGGGCACCTACTAACCGTACAGAGGGGCATTCATGGCAGAGGGGGGCACCTACTAACTGTACAGAGGGGCATTTATGGCAGAGGTACACACCTACTAACCGTACAGAGGGGCATTCATGGCAGAGGGGGGCATGTACGAACTGTACAGAGGGGCATTTATGGCAGAGATGCACACCTATAAACCATACAGAGGGGAATTCGTGGCAGGCGTACACACCTACTACCCAAACACGGGGGCGTTCATGGCAGAGTAACACACGTACTAACCGTACTAACCATACGCGGGGCGTTCATGGCAGATGTGCACGTCTACTAACAGTACACAGGGCATTCATGGCAGAGATGCACACCTACACCTACCTACTTTGTCTGGACTGATGGGAAACAGACTCTATCAGAATTTCTAGACTGGCTTAACTTAACAAATATACATTTAAGATTCACTGCCAATATCAGTACGGAAGTGGTGGAATTCTTAGACATTTTCATAAGACACAACCTGGGTGTGTTGGAAGTAGATTTGTTTGTTAAATTAACAGCTAGAAACACACTTCTACACTTCAATAGTAATCACCCTCGTTGCCAAAAGCAGAGCATTCCATTCTCACAATTCCTGAGAGGTCGAGGGAATTGCACCAATATCTCAGATTTTGACACTCAAGCTGCCCTGAGGAAAAATACATTTTTAGCTAGAGGTTATCCTCACTGGCTGGCGAGAGAGTCATATAAAAGGGCACGTTTCTTTGATAGAGACCCCCTTATAAATGCCAACTAAATCCGTGCAGATCCACAGTTAGTATGTATAACAAAACATTCTACTTTAAACTCTAGAGTCAAACAGATCATAAATTCCAATTGGCACCTTCTCAATAGTGACGCGGAACAAAAAAAAGAAGATATACAGCTAGATTCATTGAAGACACACTGGGCCTTATTTATGAAGGCCTTGCGCCACCGGTGCGTCACTTTTTCCCATTTTAAAAGTGACGCACCGGGCGGCGCAAGACCTTCATAAATAAGGCCCACAGTGTTTGTGAAAAATACCTCACATATATCAAAAAAACAACGTACAAAAATATTGAAAAGACAACAAGACAATCGGGTACAAATTCGAGTATGAAACCTGAAATCCACTGTAACCACAGAACAGTAACAGGATTGAGACTGAATATTGACAGTTTTTGAGTAAACCCAAGTACATAAGTTTATGATGCGCATATTACCCGGATAATGCCAGTTTCTACTCCTATATGTCAATTCTCGACACCTTAGGTCCGAACTTTATGGAACCTCTGAAAGGTTTAGTACATAAGTCTGAGTACCAAAGCCCTCTGCAGATAAAGTTGTTGGAGTTTATTATAAAGAAACGCGATCACGTATATACACCATACCTATTCATTGTGAAACTGAAAGGCTTTAATAACCGCGTTGCAATCCAGTGAAGGCGACCCTCTTTGAGGAAACACTCTCAGCTAGATTCATGAAAGGAAATTGCGCTCGCAAAGGGCCAGATTCTGAGAATCTGGCCCTTTGCGAGTGCAATTTTTGCATTTGGGATTCATCATCCCAAACGCAAAAATCGCTAATAAAGAATTCGCAAATTTGCGAGGATTAGCATTTAAGGAATCTCTATTAGAGATTCCTTAAATGCTATTCATGAAACATTTAAAAATTGCGAATTCGCAATTTAGGACCGCTATTTACCACAAAGTTAAACCTCGTGGTAAATAGCAAAAACTTAGAAAAATGCATTTAAATGCATTTTTCTAAGTTGCATGTTATACACACACATGTCCTTTGCACATGTGTGTGCACAACATCAGTGTAAATTCACATTTCAGGGGTGTAACAGGGTGTCCTTTGGACACCCCTGCACCCTTGAAATCGCATCCTTATTTGCGATTAGCAAATTGCTAATCGCAAATAAGGAATACCTTCCCATTCATTCCTATGGGCCTTTAGGCCCATAGGAATGAATGGGGAGTTATTCCTTATTTGCGATTAGCAATTTGCTAATCGCAAATAAGGAAGATGTAGGAATCGCAATATTATTTGCAATTCCTACATGAATCCCGTTTTGCAAGTCGTTAATTCCTTATGAATCGCTATTACAGACTCGCAAAACGGGACTTTGATGAATCTAAAACCAGGTTTTGCACATCGTCGTAATAAAAATATTAAAGACATGATTGTGCATTCTAGATTTAACTCAAATGCGACAGGACCTTCTTTCTTGCAAAAAACTAATGATGGAAGCATATCGATCAAAGGAGCAATAAGATGTTCCTCATGTTAATCATGTAATTACATACTAAAAGGTGAAAACATGAATCTGAGCGGCTTTAATATTAAAGCGTCTGAAATGTGGAACTGTAAAACGCAGAATGTGGTCTATTTACTTCTTTGCACGCGCCAGCTTGGCTATGTAGGAGAGACGTCTAGAGCTATTCAAACTAGACTTACAGACAGGGCCGGACTGGCCGTAGCGGGCACCAGGCAATCACCTGGTACGCCGCATGGGTGGTGGCCGGTTTTGGGCCCCTGGGTCGCGGTTTTGTTACAGGGCCGTTTTTGCAGCTTAGCTGCAAAATCGGCCCTGTAACAAAATCAGAATCGGCCAAAAACCGGCCCTGGCAAAGAGCTCGGCTGAACCCCCAGCCCCTCCACCCCCGGGGGGAGGGGGAGGCGGCTGAGCACTTTGCCAGGGCCGGTTTTGGTTCCCAGTCCGGCCCTGCTTACAGAGCATAGGTCAGCGATCAGAACAGCTTAGCTGACCGCCCCTCTGCTTAAACACTATGGGCCTCATTTATGAGAAATTACGCATCGCTGCGTGAAAGCAGCGATGCGTCACTTCTCAGTGCGCACTCCTTGCGACATACCTGATGCGTCATATTTAATGTATGACGCATCACGTCGCAAGGAGTTACAGATACGTCAGTATTTCTGACGTATCTGTAAGCGCAAAAGTGACGCATTTCTGGAGTGTGTCAAAAAAGTGACGCAACTCCAGCAATGCTTCCTTTCACATGGGGCAAGCCCCCTGTGAAAGGGCCTGCGTCAGTCTTATGCCTGCTGTGAGGCAGGCGCAAGATTTTGACACAACGGCGTCCTAGAAGTGACGCAGTGAAATCTCATTGATTTCACTGCGTCACTTCTACAAGGCTTTTTGCGGGGGTACGCCCCCCTGCCTACATTATACCTGACGCAGGTATAATGTAGCGCAGGGGTTTACAAAGTGACGCATCTGCTTAGATGCGTCACTTTGTAAATAGTGCGCAACAGGAGGCATGTTTTACTACACCGATGCTTCACAAAAAGTGACGCATCGGAAGCGCAAAACTGACGCAAGGCCTCATAAATGAGGCCCTATATTGAGTTTAACTATAAGCCAGAAGATATACACTGGCGGATATTAGAGAGAATTAAAACTCCAGATAACAAAGGAGGGCAACAGATTCATAAAAAGAGATTCATTTTTTTGATTTTTTCATTGAATACTTTCAAATGCGGCCTGAATAACGACTTGCCTTCAAAAAATAAGATCATTTGAACGCATGATGCCCAAATTATATGTCACTATTTTGATTTGATTTTATGAGTAGTCAGAAAGTAGATACTTTTAAAATAAATGTCTTAAATGAAATGAAATAGCATAATTAGTTTTCAAAAACAAGTGAAGTAGGATTGGCCTTTTAAATTTTCAATAAATCTTTATTAGGAAAGAAATTCGGTTCCACTGTTACACTAATTATAGGAAACTGCTATTTAGTCCCCACATAACTTGCTACATCATGTTTTTTCAAATCCTCCTATTAGATGCATCATAAATTCAAGTATTCACAGATGACATTTCATAAGCACAGGGGGCCTCATTTATGAGAAATGACGCATCGCTGCGTGAAAGCAGCGATGCGTCACTTCTCAGTGCGCACTCCTTCAGACATTCCTGATGCGTCATATTTAATGTATGACGCATCATGTCGCAAGGAGTTACAGATACGTCAGTATTTCTGACGTATCTGTAAGCGCAAAAGTGACGCATTGCTGGAGTGTGTCACAAAAGTGACGCAACTCCAGCAATGCGTCCTTTCACATTGGCCATGCCCCATGTGAAAGGGCCTGCGTCAGTCTTACGCCTTCGGTGAGGCAGGCGCAAGATTTTGACGCAACGGTGTCCTAAAAGTGACGCAGTGAAATGTCATAGATTTCACCGCTTCACTTCTATGACCCTTCCTTGCGTCAATACGCCCCCTTGCATACATTATACCTGGCGCAGGTATAATGTGGCACAGGATGTACAAAGTGACGCATCTACTTAGATGCGTCACTTTGTAAATATGGCGCTACAAGGCGCATTGTTTACGCCACTGGTGCGTCACAAAAAGTGACGTACCGGCGGCGTAAAAGTGACGCAGAGCCTCATAAATGAGGTCCCTGGTCCCTTTTTTATGATAATAGAACTCATGGCACCCCACGTTCATTCACATTGGTGTAATATTTAGGTAGGTGAAACGGTCTAGTTATTGCCAGTGACGCATAGTAGTAGTGAATTTTAAACCAATAAAAGATGCACGCTTTTAAATCACGTAGGTAGGGTGACGTTGGCTACGTTAATCACATGACCGCCTTAATACACCTGATTGTACTATTTAAAAGACTGTATTCCAGTTCTTCCGGGTGTAGAGAGCGAGTCGCGCCAATTCTGACCAGAGAAAAACGTTATTTTAACCAGAGAGGAACAGTTCTACTGAAAAGTTTCACTCCAGAGGTATGTGAAGATATCATAGGTTAGAACTTAGGGCCCCATTAGGATGGTCGGCGGATCGCCCCCGCCAGGCCGGAGGTAGCCACCGCCGCCCTGGTGGGGACGATCCACCCGCCAGCCTAGCCGGAATGACCCCCCGCCATATTAGTATGGCTGGGGGGTCCGCGGCGGACGGAAAGACTCCGCCGCTTTTCGGCTCCAGTCGCCTTGCGACCGGGGTGGGAAAGGGTTTATATGGTGGCGGTGTCTATCAGACACCGCGAGCCATATTACAATAGGCTTTTTCAGATGCCTTTCTGTGGCGGCAATGCCACCACGGAAAGGCATGCGGAGTCAGTTCCCATGGACTCGGGGGGGGGGGTGAACATTAGGGGTACCTATGGTACCCCCCAGCAGCTCCATGCACAGCATGGCAGGCACCGCGTGGTGCCTGCCAAGCTGTGCATGGAAGTGCACAGCATGCCTTCCTGCCATTGTGGCGGGTGGTGCTGAGTGCACCGCCCGCCACAATGGTAGGAATGCTGGATGCGCCCGCCACTGTGGCGGGCGTATCCTAATGCTGGCGACGGGATCCCCGCCCTTATGGTGGGGTGATCCCTTTCACCGGTAGGATGATGGGCACATGAAATATGAAATGAGGCCTAGTCAATGCTTTTAAAAGGGACACTTTTGGTGCAAGCAAAGTGAAAGACATTAAATGAGGCCTAGTCAGTCTGAAATGATTGTGCTAAATTAACATGTGTTTGTGCAGTGTATAGAAAACTAGTGATTTCAGTGGCCTTTTTAGCTTTGAAAATAATCATGGAATGTGTTCTTTCTTCCCAGCTCATTTTCCTTGTAATCTACACTCCCTGTTCCTGTCTTAAGAGATTTTGGATTTATTGCATATTTAGACAATGCATATTCAGTTCATAACACTTCTTCTTATAATGTCTATTAATTAACCATGCACCAACACTACACGGGGCAAACACATTTTGCATAAAAAGCTATCTGTTCATCACCACCCCCTTTTCTGAATCATCGAAAACATTAGAGCTGAGTATGTATTAACCGTGTGCACTTTGAAAATTTGCACTAGTGCATGATTATGCTATGTTGTACATTGTACTTTTTTTGCATGTTTTCCTAAATGATTATTAATTATTGATTAGCCTTGCATAATTCACTCTTGAATCATATTTTCCTGAACTTTGTTTTAAAGAATTCTGATTGACATTTGACTTCCTCATTCCCTTCCTTTATTGAATGTTTTGTATGCAACCTATAATATGTTCTGTATTAATTCTATTTTTCCTGTTTTCCAAATTCTGTAACCTGATTGATATTTGACTAATGAATAAAGGGTAAGAAAACCTCAACTTTTAACTAGAAAATAAAACCCTTTAAAATACTCACTAACTCTCTTTATTGGCTTAAATATTATTTTTAATTTTATTTTCCATGTTTATGTAAAGTCTCCTGAAGGTAATACATGGTGTCTAGGGTCCAACACCTTTCCAGCGGTTTAATAGAGGTAAATGAGGTTTTACATTGAGAAATTACTGTGAAATTACCGCTCGATCAGCTTGCTCCTGTCTCTTCGACACCAGGTTCACAATTGCTGCACCTGACATACATAAGCATGTCCCCAGGCACACCACTATTTTCATCCTTGGCCAACTGCCAGCTGTGCATGATCACACTTGTTTGGAAAAGCATTGGTGATTGCTGTCAAAATATTTATCATTGTTTTAATAACACCCATAATTGTTTTGAAAATATATTGATTCTAGAAAAAAACCTGGAGTGACTACTTTAGTATAAAAGAACCTCACTCCCCCCTGACAAATTAGAGGAGAATTCCATCCAATCTGAGACTGGGGTCCTGCATGCTGAATCTCCGGCACGCAATGGTCTGACATCCCTTGCGGGCTGTCATCCTCGAAGCAGAGATGGGGTCCTGCATTCCCAAGCATCAGGTGAAGGGGCTGTCGCTGGACCAATACATTCATATTGAAATGTCCTAATTGCCAACCTGTGCATTTTCTGAGTGAAACATACTGTATTGTTTTACACAATCCCTGAGGAATCAGGGTTGTCGTGTTCAGTGGATGCCAGAGACTACCTACACCACTGTAGAATACAGGGGAGTGTATTGGCACTGTAGAGCTAGCTGGTCTAACGGCTGACATAACATGTGGGGGTGTCAGGAAGCGGTTGGACACCAAGCCCTCAAATTTAGGTTATCCAAAATGCCAGGTCCTGGGGGATTCCTAGGAACTACACAACTCTCTTCCCATTTGTGTAAGCACTCTGCCGGTCTTACACCCAGATTTACTAGCAAAGAATACCTTATCCTTATCAGTGTAATTGTAGGTCCCTCTGCCGGGACGGGAGAATACCCAGGTGATAGTCGCAACTCCTAGGAGTTCCCACAATGAGGGTAGGGTGGTCCCTGAAAAATTCTCCAATGGTGGAGGGTAGTGCAAGAAAGAGTTTTGGTTCCCATTGTCTCCAAAAGTTATTTGTTGGAGAGCGGGAGTTGTCCAAGTATGGCCCAAAGGGTGGCCGATAGTGGTGGCTGGCTGAGTAAGGGGATTGTTCCTGAGGTAAGAGGTGTAATGGTAGCCCTTAAGGGGACGTAGGGTAGGTAGTGAGTGCACTAGTTTCTCTAGATTATCCACTGGCTTCACCTGAGGAGACATGAGACAGGTTGAAGACTCACTATATTCCACAAATGGGTTAGTGGTGGATCATAAATTGTCAAGGGAGAGTTGGCAACTGCCCAAGAACAGTGAAGGATGTCAAACTAGAGACAGTTTTTACCCACAACTTGAAGTGGTGGCTGTGGCAATGCCCATCCTGGTGTACCATCAGGTAGATCCTGTGAGATCAGACCCCAGGACAGGGGACAGAGGCTCTGTAGATGGAGGGTGTGGAGGTGCCCACCAAGACCTAGCCAGGTGGGTGGTTGGTGCAGAGTCTTAGAGCGGACTCTGAGCATCAATCTGGAGGGAGGGAAGCATGTCTTTTAGAGATTGTCGCTCCGAGCTGTCAGAAGGACAAGCTGCAGAGGGTCTTCCTTTGCAGTCCTGCAAAGAAAAGTCCTGGCTTGCCAGACATTGGTTTGGCTGGTGGATACAGCCATCGGCATGATGGTATAGATGGCGGGTGTGCCCGCAGTGCCACAACGAGGAGACCAGGTGGTGCCATTCTGAGTGAATGGACCTTTTGCATGAGTACAGGTTGGTGCTACACACTAATTTTTGGGACTGCCACCCTGAGCTGTCAGAAGGGAAGACTTCAGAGGCTCTGTTTTAGCAGACTCCTGCCTGGTGCACTTTAGGTGTACCAGTCATAGGGTTTGGCACTAAGGCTCCTCAGAAGTCCTAGTTTGCCAGGCATAGACACAGCAGGTAAGGGCGGCCGCTCAGCTGAGGGAAGTGGAAGGAGGCACTGTGTGCTTTCAGGGTGACATTTCACATTTCAGTGAGGTATCTTCAGGGTCCCTTGTTGGTTTCCAGCTTCACTGCTTAGAGGCTGGGAAGTGGCCAAATTTGGGCATGGGTGAGGCATGGCCTATACAGTGCCCACCGGCACATCCAGTTGACATGGTGGGGCTTGTGAGAGCATGAGTGGGGGACATGAACCCTGTTCTCGTAAAGGGCAGGTTGGCCAGGGTTCCTGGGGTGATTATGTGGCTTGGAAAACCCAGAGGTGACTCTCTGTCAGGAGAGTACAGAGTGTTGAGTGGGCTGCTGTTTCCTTAGAAGGCACAGTTATTCTGCAAGGATGGTGGCAGCTACAGACCCCAGTTTAACTGCTGTTGGTGAGGGTCAGAGGTCCAGTGAAGGACCTGTGTCTTCATCATCTTTAGGGTGTAGTGACCTGGATTAGTAAGGTTAATGGGCTGTGAATTCTCCTTAAGGAGAACAGCAGGTGACACAAGGGACATGTTTTAGTGATGGCTTCAGAGTAGAGGCACTGACTCTTGCCAGGAAGAGTGTGGTAAGAGCAGTGTTTCATGACTCAGGGCAAGGCTTGGCCTAGAACTACTTTGGCCATGTAGGCTCCTAAAGTCCTGTGGATGCATCAGACATAGCAGCAGGAGGGTTATTAGTGCAGTCTAGGTTCCCTGTGGAGGGAGGTGTTCTTATTGCTGATTTACGTGGGTGATCTTGGTGTAGGAAGGCCAACATAAGAACACTATGGTGGCAGAAAACCAGCAAATGGTCAGAACCCATTGCCACTAGTTACAGCTGACTAGGCAAGAGTACCCATGAGCAATGGTTAGTTGTTCCCCTAGTTTCAGCTGACAGCTGCATATATTGCAAATGGATTCCACCCATTTAGTCGGCCTTAATTTTCACTTTTGATCACATAGTTTTTGCACCTTTACTCTAGGTGAGTCTCACTATTTGATTCTCATTCACAATAATTGAAATGAGCATGTTACCCACTGGCGTATGCCTTTTAAGATAAGGCCACTGTGGTACAGCTAGTGGAGGGGCAATGGCCTGATTACACGTGAATAAGTGTGCCCTTGCATTTGAAACTACTGTGATGCACAGCCTGGTAATTGCACACAGATAGCCTGACTCAAATGGGGCTTTGCATGGATAGCTGCTATCGGCGGCCGCCTTACATTCCATCTTTATATTTGCACACCATGCCACTTCAAAATACAAAGTAACAACAGACTGGGATGCGACTCGAGTGATTAAAGAGTGGTTCAAGCAATCCATCCATCACTTTTTGTTCACTTTAGTATGTCACTCTAAGTGGGACAGGACTGCCGAGACGTGGGTGCCATGCATACAGTCACTTGAACCAAAGCTATCCCTGGCAGATGAGCTCATAACAACGGTAAAACTGGTCCTGGAGTCTTGTGTCCTGGTACTGGGAGGACCTGGCTTGGCAGTATGGGTTGAACTATTTCCATTGGAGCAGGGTCAAGACTGATTTGCATACAGCTGGGTCGGAACTTAGGTGGCATGGTGTGCAAATTAACAATGGATTATGATGCGACCTCGGGTAATTCCCAGTGGCTGAGATTAATTCAAGCATTCAATCACTTTTTTGTATACTTTAGATTTTCAGAAAGTTGGCATTTATTTGTCCTAACCGTTTGGTGTCTGCATTCTGTACCCTTGGTCATAAGACTACACGTAGATGGCAGTTGGCCATTGTGTTCAGTCTCCCAGACAGTGAGACTTAAGAGGACTAGAAGTTGTCAGGATGGGCCATCCTGGCAGGATGTGAAGGGCGAAGCTGTTCTTTGCCCCAGTTACATTTCAAAGGATCTGCCTCAGAGCACTTACAAAGAACTTGACACCAGGCTTGTGCCACAGCACATCACTTGGAGCTTGGGAAGGGGAGGGATAGAAATTCCAGAACCAGGGGGCATATTATCAAGGGGGTTTATCTCCGCTTTTTTGGCTTTAAAAGCCAAGAAAGCGGAGATAAAATTATCTCCCTATTACCAAGCTGTCGCTAACACCAGTTAGTGACAGCTAATAGGAGATAGCGACCATCTTGGGCCCCGCTTTGCATGTCAGTGATATTTATCACTAATGACATGCAAAGTGGGCATGCCAAGATGTTAGCGAATGGAAACAGTCGCTAACATCGCTATCTCCTATTACCAACTTTTGGAGATATTCGCGCTAAGCGCGAATATCTCCAAAAGCTAACACCTGCCCTGAGCAGTTCTTTGCCATGTTATCCAATGGGAGGTGGATAACATGGCTAAGAGCATTTGCTCGATAATGCATGAATATCGCTGACTTTTCAGCGATATTCATGCATTGCGGCCGTTTTTTATTGCATTTGCGATAAACCTTGCTAATAGCAAGGTTTATCTGCGATAAAAATCGCCGATGTGCGGCGATAATTTTTGTCTCTAAACAAGTTAGAGACAAAAATGATCGCTAGTTGTTGGTAATATGCCCCCAGATGTGGTGAGGATGTCTAGACGTTTCTCCCACTTCAAAGCTGGCGCCAGCTATAAATATTGGACCCTCAGGCCAATGCTTTAGTACACTCCGGCACCTGTGGACTGGACTGGAGGTGTCTGATTTCATTGTCAATGCTGGGCCAAAAATATAGTATCATGAGTTATAAATGGCAAAAAAGAACTAATAAAAAACTTTTTAAATGTATTGGTAGAACTCCTTCAAATTTTTAAACATTTCTGTAAAAAAATATTTCCATTACATTGGAAAGTGATAAGTTAGATGCAATAACATATGACAAACTTCATCTTAACTTGAAAGCTAGACTCAATGTCTGGAAACAAATATCTTACCAAAATATGCATTTTCTTTCCATTCTTCGACAATTATACTGCATTCTCTCCTCAATTTTGCTCAATGTTTATTAATCATCCTTTCATTTGGCAATTCTAGACGCTAAAATAACATGGAAAAAAGCAGCGCCCTGATGCTGTCAACAGATTAGAATTTACTTTTGGCATCTAATTCCTCAACACATACATGTTTACAAGTATTAACCTCTTTGCTGCGGTGGCAATTCCGCCGCAGCGCTCGGGGGGAGGGGGGGCCGCGTGGCGCTCCCATGCTTCTGACGGAACAACTCCATAAACTGAGCATTAATGACAGAGGTACACATCTACTAATCTTCCACAGATGCATTCATGGCAGAGGTCCACGCCTACTAACCATACATGGGGGTATTCATGGCAGAAGTACACACATACTAACCATGCTCAGGGGCATTCATGGCAGAGGTACACACCTCAAGCCATAAACGGGGGCATTCATGGTAGAGTTGCACACCTTCTAACCATACACTGGGGCATTCATGGCAGAGGTCCACGCCTACTAACCATACATGGGGGTATTCATGGCAGAAGTACACACATACTAACCATGCTCAGGGGCATTCATGGCAGAGGTACACACCTCAAGCCATAAACGGGGGCATTCATGGTAGAGTTGCACACCTTCTAACCATACACTGGGGCATTCATGGCAGAGGTACACACCTACTAAGCATACACAGGGGCATTCATAGCAGAGATACTCACCTACTGGCCGTACAGAGGGACATTCATGGCAGAGGTGCACACCTGCTCAAAATACAATGGGGAATTCATGACAGAGGTGCACACCTTCAAACTATACATGGGGGCATTCGTGGCAGAGGTGTGCACCTACTAACTGTACACATGAGTCATTCATGGCAGAGGCACACACCTACTAACCATACATGGGGACATTCATGGCAGAGTGTACACCTCAGAACCATACAAGGTGGCATTCATAGCAGAGGTGCACACCTACTAACCGTACACTGGGGCATTCATGGGAGACGTGCGCTCCTACTAACCATACACAGGGCATTGATGACAGAGGTACACACCTACTATTCACACACTGTGGCATTCTAAGAAGAGAAATGTAAAAAAATGAGATCCCCTTTGGGCAATTCACAAACACATATACTCAATCCACAGTATCAAAAAACCTAAGTTCACACAATATAATGAACAAAGAGGAAATGTAAAGAAATATTCAGGTAACAAAATTTAAAATACAATTTATTCAGACAGAATTAAAAACATTATAGGTTTTCAAAGACACATTATCAAAACCTATCCTGAATACAGTGCAGTTTAATCTATTTATATAAAAAACAAAGTATGTCCGTTTGTCCTTTATGCATTACTACACCATTCATCCGATCGCATGAAACTTTGGGAAGTTGTTGAATACACTCCCACGAAAGATTCTGGCTAAAAAAGGAACATTTTGTTAAATATCGGCCCCCAGCCACCCAGGGCCCTCATAATCTTTCCAATACTGAACGTTTACACTTTCCGGTGCGACTCGCTTTTGCAATGACCATCAACAAAGCACAAGGACAATCGCTGCAAGTGTGTGGACTAGATTTGGAGAATCCGTGCTTCTCACATGGACAACTGTATGTGGCCAGCTCACGCGTCAGAAAACCTTCTGATTTATTTGTCTACGCACCAGACGGAAAAACAAAAAATATAGTGTATCCACAAGCATTCAAATAAAAAAACAGAATTAAAACAACACTTTGAAATGTTTTCCATATTAAAATGAATAAGTTTCAATAAAAAGGACACAATGTAAATTGAATGTTATCATAACACGTTTCCTTAAATTTCCTTTCTTCTGAGATTGCAGCAACACGTGACGGGTAAGCTAGTACAATATAAAATACACAAACACAAAACAATATGAAACAAAACTAAGAATGGGAATAGCACTAAGGAAAAATAATTCCTATTATTAAAGGGAAAAATACAAAAGTCATCAAGAGATCAGTCCTGATCGATATCTCAATTATCCGTCAGAATTATTGTCCCCACGGACTTAAAGTAATTATCCCTTGCTTGGGCATCGACGCGTTTCGGTGGGCTATAAAATAAGCAGCCAACACCTTCGTCAGGAGAGTATTAATATATTAATTCCCATTAAAACATTATTTGACTGTGAAATAGAAAATTTTAATTCTGTCTGAATAAATTGTATTTTACATTTTTTTACCTGAATATTTCTTTACATTTCCTCTTTGATCATTATATTGTGTGAACATAGGTTTTTTTGATGCTGTGGATTGAGTATATGCGTTTGGGAATTGCCCAAAGGGGATCTCATTTTTTTACATTTGTCTTGACGGTACCCTACCCCTTTGGCTGTTGGGTCCCTCTCTCTTTTATTAGAGATTCTAAGAAGAGATACACACCTACTAACCATACGTGGGGGCATTCCTGGCAGAGGTGCACACCTACGAACCATACACAGGGGCGTTGAGGCCAGTGATGCACAACTACCCACCGTACACGGTGGGTAGTAGCAGAGGTGCACATGGCAGAGGTGCACACCTACTAACCGTACATGGGGGCCTTCATGGCATTGGTGCACATCTACTAACGATACACAGGGCATTAATAACAGAGAGGTACACACCTACTAAGCATACACTGGCGTATTCATGGCAGAGGTACACACCTACTAACCATACAGAGGGGCATTCACGGCAGAGGTGGGCACCTACTAACCTTAGAGAGGGACAATCATGGCAGAGGTACACGCCTAACAACCATATACGGGGCGTTCATGGCAGAGGAGCACACCTACTGATCGCATACAGGGGCATTCATGGCAGAGCTTCACACCTACTAACCATACAGAGGGGCATTTATGGCAGAGGTGGGCACCTACAAACCATACAGAGGGGAATTCATGGCAGACGTACACACCTACTACCCAAACACGGGGACGTTCATGGCAGAGTTACACACCTACTAACCATAAGCAGGGGCGTTCATGGCAAAGGTGCCCATCTACTAACCATACACAGGGGCATTCATAGCAGAGGTGCACACCTACTAACCATACATGGGGGCATTCGTGGCAGAGGTAAACATCTACTAACCATACACAGGGGCATTCATTGTAGAGTTACATGCCTACTAACCGTACAGGGGGGCATTCACGGCAGAGGTGCACACCTACTAACCATACACACTGGTCATTCGTGGCAGAGGTACACACCTACTAACCATGCATGGGGGCATTCATGGCAGAGCTGCATTCTTACTACCATACACAGGGGCACTCATGACAGAGGTGCACAACTTCGAACTATACATGGTGGCATTCATAGCAGAGGTGCACACCAACTAACCATACGCAGGGGCGTTCATGGCAGAGTTATGCTTCTTTTAACAATACACAAGGGCATTCATGACGCACTTTAGGCCCATAGGAATGAATGGGGAGTTATTCCTTTTTTGCGATTAGCAATTTGGAAGAGGAAGATGTAGGAATCGCAATATTATTTGCAATTCCGACATGAATCCCGTTTTGCAAGTCGTTAATTCCTTATGAATCGCTATTACAGACTCGCAAAACGGGACTTTGATGAATCTAAAACCACGGTTTGCACATCGTCGTAATAAAAATGTTAAAGACATGATTGTGCATTCTAGATTTAACTCAAATGCGACAGGACCTTCTTTCTTGCAAAAAACTAATGATGGAAGCATATCGATCAAAGGAACAATAAGATGTTCCTCATGTTAATCATGTAATTACATACTAGAAGGTGAAAACATGAATCTGAACGGCTTTAATATTAAAGCGTCCGAAATGTGGAACTGTAAAACGCAGAATGTGGTCTATTTACTTCTTTGCCCGTGCCAGCTTGGCTATGTAGGAGAGACGTCTAGAGCTATTCAAACTAGACTTACAGACAGGGCCGGACTGGCCTTAGCGGGCACCAGGCAATCCCCTGGTACGCCGCATGGGTGGTGGCCAGTTTTGGGCCCCTGGGTGGCGGTTTTGTTACAGGGCCGTTTTTGCAGCTTAGCTGCAAAATCGGCCCTGTAACAAAATCGGAATCGGCCAAAAACCGGCCCTGGCAAAGAGCTCGGGTGAACGCCCAGCCCCCCCACCCCCGGGGGGAGGGGGAGGCGGCTGAGCACTTTGCCAGGGCCGGTTTTGGTTCCCAGTCCGGCCCTGCTTACAGAGCATAGGTCAGCGATCAGAACAGCTTAGCTGACCGCCCCTCTGCTTAAACACTATGGGCCTCATTTATGAGAAATGACGCATCGCTGCGTGAAAGCAGCGATGCGTCACTTCTCAGTGCGCACTCCTTGCGACATACCTGATGCGTCATATTTAATGTATGACGCATCACGTCGCAAGGAGTTACAGATACGTCAGTATTTCTGACGTATCTGTAAGCGCAAAAGTGACGCATTGCTGGAGTGTGTCACAAAAGTGACGCAACTCCAGCAATGCTTCCTTTCACATGGGGCAAGCCCCTTGTGAAAGGGCCTGCGTCAGTCTTACGCCTGCTGTAAGGCAGGCACAAGATTTTGACACAACGGCGTCCTAGAAGTGACGCAGTGAAATCTCATAGATTTCACTGCGTCACTTCTACAAGGCTTAGATGCGTCACTTTGTAAATAGTGCGCAACAGGAGGCATGTTTTACTACACCGATGCTTCACAAAAAGTGACGCATCGGAAGCGCAAAACTGACGCAAGGCCTCATAAATGAGGCCCTATATTGAGTTTAACTATAAGCCAGAAGATATACACTGGCGGATATTAGAGAGAATTAAAACTCCAGATAACAAAGGAGGGCAACAGATTCATAAAAAGAGATTCATTTTTTTGATTTTTTCATTGAATACTTTCAAATGCGGCCTGAATAACGACTTGCCTTCAAAAAATAAGATCATTTGAACGCATGATGCCCAAATTATATGTCACTATTTTGATTTGATTTTATGAGTAGTCAGAAAGTAGATACTTTTAAAATAAATGTCTTAAATGAAATGAAATAGCATAATTAGTTTTCAAAAACAAGTGAAGTAGGATTGGCCTTTTAAATTTTCAATAAATCTTTATTAGGAAAGAAATTCGGTTCCACTGTTACACTAATTATAGGAAACTGCTATTTAGTCCCCACATAACTTGCTACATCATGTTTTTTCAAATCCTCCTATTAGATGCATCATAAATTCAAGTATTCACAGATGACATTTCATAAACACAGGGGGCCTCATTTATGAGAAATGACGCATCGCTGCGTGAAAGCAGCGATGCGTCACTTCTCAGTGCGCACTCCTTCAGACATTCCTGATGCGTCATATTTAATGTATGACGCATCATGTCGCAAGGAGTTACAGATACGTCAGTATTTCTGACGTATCTGTAAGCGCAAAAGTGACGCATTGCTGGAGTGTGTCACAAAAGTGACGCAACTCCAGCAATGCGTCCTTTCACATTGGCCATGCCCCATGTGAAAGGGCCTGCGTCAGTCTTACGCCTTCGGTGAGGCAGGCGCAAGATTTTGACGCAACGGTGTCCTAAAAGTGACGCAGTGAAATGTCATAGATTTCACCGCTTCACTTCTATGACCCTTCCTTGCGTCAATACGCCCCCTTGCATACATTATACCTGGCGCAGGTATAATGTGGCACAGGATGTACAAAGTGACGCATCTACTTAGATGCGTCACTTTGTAAATATGGCGCTACAAGGCGCATTGTTTACGCCACTGGTGCGTCACAAAAAGTGACGTACCGGCGGCGTAAAAGTGACGCAGAGCCTCATAAATGAGGTCCCTGGTCCCTTTTTTATGATAATAGAACTCATGGCACCCCACGTTCATTCACATTGGTGTAATATTTAGGTAGGTGAAACGGTCTAGTTATTGCCAGTGACGCATAGTAGTAGTGAATTTTAAACCAATAAAAGATGCACGCTTTTAAATCACGTAGGTAGGGTGACGTTGGCTACGTTAATCACATGACCGCCTTAATACACCTGATTGTACTATTTAAAAGACTGTATTCCAGTTCTTCCGGGTGTAGAGAGCGAGTCGCGCCAATTCTGACCAGAGAAAAACGTTATTTTAACCAGAGAGGAACAGTTCTACTGAAAAGTTTCACTCCAGAGGTATGTGAAGATATCATAGGTTAGAACTTAGGGCCCCATTAGGATGGTCGGCGGATCGCCCCCGCCAGGCCGGAGGTAGCCACCGCCGCCCTGGTGGGGACGATCCACCCGCCAGCCTAGCCGGAATGACCCCCCGCCATATTAGTATGGCTGGGGGGTCCGCGGCGGACGGAAAGACTCCGCCGCTTTTCGGCTCCAGTCGCCTTGCGACCGGGGTGGGAAAGGGTTTATATGGTGGCGGTGTCTATCAGACACCGCGAGCCATATTACAATAGGCTTTTTCAGATGCCTTTCTGTGGCGGCAATGCCACCACGGAAAGGCATGCGGAGTCAGTTCCATTGGACTCGGGGGGGGGTGAACATTAGGGGTACCTATGGTACCCCCCAGCAGCTCCATGCACAGCATGGCAGGCACCGCGTGGTGCCTGCCAAGCTGTGCATGGAAGTGCACAGCATGCCTTCCTGCCATTGTGGCGGGTGGTGCTGAGTGCACCGCCCGCCACAATGGTAGGAATGCTGGATGCGCCCGCCACTGTGGCGGGCGTATCCTAATGCTGGCGACGGGATCCCCGCCCTTATGGTGGGGTGATCCCTTTCACCGGTAGGATGATGGGCACATGAAATATGAAATGAGGCCTAGTCAATGCTTTTAAAAGGGACACTTTTGGTGCAAGCAAAGTGAAAGACATTAAATGAGGCCTAGTCAGTCTGAAATGATTGTGCTAAATTAACATGTGTTTGTGCAGTGTATAGAAAACTAGTGATTTCAGTGGCCTTTTTAGCTTTGAAAATAATCATGGAATGTGTTCTTTCTTCCCAGCTCATTTTCCTTGTAATCTACACTCCCTGTTCCTGTCTTAAGAGATTTTGGATTTATTGCATATTTAGACAATGCATATTCAGTTCATAACACTTCTTCTTATAATGTCTATTAATTAACCATGCACCAACACTACACGGGGCAAACACATTTTGCATAAAAAGCTATCTGTTCATCACCACCCCCTTTTCTGAATCATCGAAAACATTAGAGCTGAGTATGTATTAACCGTGTGCACTTTGAAAATTTGCACTAGTGCATGATTATGCTATGTTGTACATTGTACTTTTTTTGCATGTTTTCCTAAATGATTATTAATTATTGATTAGCCTTGCATAATTCACTCTTGAATCATATTTTCCTGAACTTTGTTTTAAAGAATTCTGATTGACATTTGACTTCCTCATTCCCTTCCTTTATTGAATGTTTTGTATGCAACCTATAATATGTTCTGTATTAATTCTATTTTTCCTGTTTTCCAAATTCTGTAACCTGATTGATATTTGACTAATGAATAAAGGGTAAGAAAACCTCAACTTTTAACTAGAAAATAAAACCCTTTAAAATACTCACTAACTCTCTTTATTGGCTTAAATATTATTTTTAATTTTATTTTCCATGTTTATGTAAAGTCTCCTGAAGGTAATACATGGTGTCTAGGGTCCAACACCTTTCCAGCGGTTTAATAGAGGTAAATGAGGTTTTACATTGAGAAATTACTGTGAAATTACCGCTCGATCAGCTTGCTCCTGTCTCTTCGACACCAGGTTCACAATTGCTGCACCTGACATACATAAGCATGTCCCCAGGCACACCACTATTTTCATCCTTGGCCAACTGCCAGCTGTGCATGATCACACTTGTTTGGAAAAGCATTGGTGATTGCTGTCAAAATATTTATCATTGTTTTAATAACACCCATAATTGTTTTGAAAATATATTGATTCTAGAAAAAAACCTGGAGTGACTACTTTAGTATAAAAGAACCTCACTCCCCCCTGACAAATTAGAGGAGAATTCCATCCAATCTGAGACTGGGGTCCTGCATGCTGAATCTCCGGCACGCAATGGTCTGACATCCCTTGCGGGCTGTCATCCTCGAAGCAGAGATGGGGTCCTGCATTCCCAAGCATCAGGTGAAGGGGCTGTCGCTGGACCAATACATTCATATTGAAATGTCCTAATTGCCAACCTGTGCATTTTCTGAGTGAAACATACTGTATTGTTTTACACAATCCCTGAGGAATCAGGGTTGTCGTGTTCAGTGGATGCCAGAGACTACCTACACCACTGTAGAATACAGGGGAGTGTATTGGCACTGTAGAGCTAGCTGGTCTAACGGCTGACATAACATGTGGGGGTGTCAGGAAGCGGTTGGACACCAAGCCCTCAAATTTAGGTTATCCAAAATGCCAGGTCCTGGGGGATTCCTAGGAACTACACAACTCTCTTCCCATTTGTGTAAGCACTCTGCCGGTCTTACACCCAGATTTACTAGCAAAGAATACCTTATCCTTATCAGTGTAATTGTAGGTCCCTCTGCCGGGACGGGAGAATACCCAGGTGATAGTCGCAACTCCTAGGAGTTCCCACAATGAGGGTAGGGTGGTCCCTGAAAAATTCTCCAATGGTGGAGGGTAGTGCAAGAAAGAGTTTTGGTTCCCATTGTCTCCAAAAGTTATTTGTTGGAGAGCGGGAGTTGTCCAAGTATGGCCCAAAGGGTGGCCGATAGTGGTGGCTGGCTGAGTAAGGGGATTGTTCCTGAGGTAAGAGGTGTAATGGTAGCCCTTAAGGGGACGTAGGGTAGGTAGTGAGTGCACTAGTTTCTCTAGATTATCCACTGGCTTCACCTGAGGAGACATGAGACAGGTTGAAGACTCACTATATTCCACAAATGGGTTAGTGGTGGATCATAAATTGTCAAGGGAGAGTTGGCAACTGCCCAAGAACAGTGAAGGATGTCAAACTAGAGACAGTTTTTACCCACAACTTGAAGTGGTGGCTGTGGCAATGCCCATCCTGGTGTACCATCAGGTAGATCCTGTGAGATCAGACCCCAGGACAGGGGACAGAGGCTCTGTAGATGGAGGGTGTGGAGGTGCCCACCAAGACCTAGCCAGGTGGGTGGTTGGTGCAGAGTCTTAGAGCGGACTCTGAGCATCAATCTGGAGGGAGGGAAGCATGTCTTTTAGAGATTGTCGCTCCGAGCTGTCAGAAGGACAAGCTGCAGAGGGTCTTCCTTTGCAGTCCTGCAAAGAAAAGTCCTGGCTTGCCAGACATTGGTTTGGCTGGTGGATACAGCCATCGGCATGATGGTATAGATGGCGGGTGTGCCCGCAGTGCCACAACGAGGAGACCAGGTGGTGCCATTCTGAGTGAATGGACCTTTTGCATGAGTACAGGTTGGTGCTACACACTAATTTTTGGGACTGCCACCCTGAGCTGTCAGAAGGGAAGACTTCAGAGGCTCTGTTTTAGCAGACTCCTGCCTGGTGCACTTTAGGTGTACCAGTCATAGGGTTTGGCACTAAGGCTCCTCAGAAGTCCTAGTTTGCCAGGCATAGACACAGCAGGTAAGGGCGGCCGCTCAGCTGAGGGAAGTGGAAGGAGGCACTGTGTGCTTTCAGGGTGACATTTCACATTTCAGTGAGGTATCTTCAGGGTCCCTTGTTGGTTTCCAGCTTCACTGCTTAGAGGCTGGGAAGTGGCCAAATTTGGGCATGGGTGAGGCATGGCCTATACAGTGCCCACCGGCACATCCAGTTGACATGGTGGGGCTTGTGAGAGCATGAGTGGGGGACATGAACCCTGTTCTAGTAAAGGGCAGGTTGGCCAGGGTTCCTGGGGTGATTATGTGGCTTGGAAAACCCAGAGGTGACTCTCTGTCAGGAGAGTACAGAGTGTTGAGTGGGCTGCTGTTTCCTTAGAAGGCACAGTTATTCTGCAAGGATGGTGGCAGCTACAGACCCCAGTTTAACTGCTGTTGGTGAGGGTCAGAGGTCCAGTGAAGGACCTGTGTCTTCATCATCTTTAGGGTGTAGTGACCTGGATTAGTAAGGTTAATGGGCTGTGAATTCTCCTTAAGGAGAACAGCAGGTGACACAAGGGACATGTTTTAGTGATGGCTTCAGAGTAGAGGCACTGACTCTTGCCAGGAAGAGTGTGGTAAGAGCAGTGTTTCATGACTCAGGGCAAGGCTTGGCCTAGAACTACTTTGGCCATGTAGGCTCCTAAAGTCCTGTGGATGCATCAGACATAGCAGCAGGAGGGTTATTAGTGCAGTCTAGGTTCCCTGTGGAGGGAGGTGTTCTTATTGCTGATTTACGTGGGTGATCTTGGTGTAGGAAGGCCAACATAAGAACACTATGGTGGCAGAAAACCAGCAAATGGTCAGAACCCATTGCCACTAGTTACAGCTGACTAGGCAAGAGTACCCATGAGCAATGGTTAGTTGTTCCCCTAGTTTCAGCTGACAGCTGCATATATTGCAAATGGATTCCACCCATTTAGTCGGCCTTAATTTTCACTTTTGATCACATAGTTTTTGCACCTTTACTCTAGGTGAGTCTCACTATTTGATTCTCATTCACAATAATTGAAATGAGCATGTTACCCACTGGCGTATGCCTTTTAAGATAAGGCCACTGTGGTACAGCTAGTGGAGGGGCAATGGCCTGATTACACGTGAATAAGTGTGCCCTTGCATTTGAAACTACTGTGATGCACAGCCTGGTAATTGCACACAGATAGCCTGACTCAAATGGGGCTTTGCATGGATAGCTGCTATCGGCGGCCGCCTTACATTCCATCTTTATATTTGCACACCATGCCACTTCAAAATACAAAGTAACAACAGACTGGGATGCGACTCGAGTGATTAAAGAGTGGTTCAAGCAATCCATCCATCACTTTTTGTTCACTTTAGTATGTCACTCTAAGTGGGACAGGAATGCCGAGACGTGGGTGCCATGCATACAGTCACTTGAACCAAAGCTATCCCTGGCAGATGAGCTCATAACAACAGTAAAACTGGTCCTGGAGTCTTGTGTCCTGGTACTGGGAGGACCTGGCTTGGCAGTATGGGTTGAACTATTTCCATTGGAGCAGGGTCAAGACTGATTTGCATACAGCTGGGTCGGAACTTAGGTGGCATGGTGTGCAAATTAACAATGGATTATGATGCGACCTCGGGTAATTCCCAGTGGCTGAGATTAATTCAAGCATTCAATCACTTTTTTGTATACTTTAGATTTTCAGAAAGTTGCCATTTATTTGTCCTAACCGTTTGGTGTCTGCATTCTGTACCCTTGGTCATAAGACTACACGTAGATGGCAGTTGGCCATTGTGTTCAGTCTCCCAGACAGTGAGACTTAAGAGGACTAGAAGTTGTCAGGATGGGCCATCCTGGCAGGATGTGAAGGGCGAAGCTGTTCTTTGCCCCAGTTACATTTCAAAGGATCTGCCTCAGAGCACTTACAAAGAACTTGACACCAGGCTTGTGCCACAGCACATCACTTGGAGCTTGGGAAGGGGAGGGATAGAAATTCCAGAACCAGGGGGCATATTATCAAGGGGGTTTATCTCCGCTTTTTTGGCTTTAAAAGCCAAGAAAGCGGAGATAAAATTATCTCCCTATTACCAAGCTGTCGCTAACACCAGTTAGTGACAGCTAATAGGAGATAGCGACCATCTTGGGCCCCGCTTTGCATGTCAGTGATATTTATCACTAATGACATGCAAAGTGGGCATGCCAAGATGTTAGCGAATGGAAACAGTCGCTAACATCGCTATCTCCTATTACCAACTTTTGGAGATATTCGCGCTAAGCGCGAATATCTCCAAAAGCTAACACCTGCCCTGAGCAGTTCTTTGCCATGTTATCCAATGGGAGGTGGATAACATGGCTAAGAGCATTTGCTCGATAATGCATGAATATCGCTGACTTTTCAGCGATATTCATGCATTGCGGCCGTTTTTTATCGCATTTGCGATAAACCTTGCTAATAGCAAGGTTTATCTGCGATAAAAATCGCCGATGTGCGGCGATAATTTTTGTCTCTAAACAAGTTAGAGACAAAAATGATCGCTAGTTGTTGGTAATATGCCCCCAGATGTGGTGAGGATGTCTAGACGTTTCTCCCACTTCAAAGCTGGCGCCAGCTATAAATATTGGACCCTCAGGCCAATGCTTTAGTACACTCCGGCACCTGTGGACTGGACTGGAGGTGTCTGATTTCATTGTCAATGCTGGGCCAAAAATATAGTATCATGAGTTATAAATGGCAAAAAAGAACTAATAAAAAACTTTTTAAATGTATTGGTAGAACTCCTTCAAATTTTTAAACATTTCTGTAAAAAAATATTTCCATTACATTGGAAAGTGATAAGTTAGATGCAATAACATATGACAAACTTCATCTTAACTTGAAAGCTATACTCAATGTCTGGAAACAAATATCTTACCAAAATATGCATTTTCTTTCCATTCTTCGACAATTATACTGCATTCTCTCCTCAATTTTGCTCAATGTTTATTAATCATCCTTTCAATTGGCAATTCTAGACGCTAAAATAACATGGAAAAAAGCAGCGCCCTGATGCTGTCAACAGATTAGAATTTACTTTTGGCATCTAATTCCTCAACACATACATGTTTACAAGTATTAACCTCTTTGCTGCGGTGGCAATTCCGCCGCAGCGCTAGGGGGGAGGGGGGGCCGCGTGGCGCTCCCATGCTTCTGACGGAACCACTCCGTCACGAGCCTCGGGTGCGTTGTGCTTGTGACGGAGCGGTTCCGTCACAGCCCCGCCCGCTCAATAGAACGCGCCGCGCAGGCGCGAAATCAGCATCGCGCAGGCGCGCCGAGCGGGCCGTGACAGAACCGCTCCGTCACCAGCACAGTGCGACCGAGGCTGGTGACGGAGCGGTTCCGTCACCAGCATGGAAGGGGTTAATGTGAGCTATTGCTTGAGAATCAGTTATACCCAATGATGTAAGATAGCTACAGGTACACCTGGCAGCACTGGAGTGGTGTATTACTGGTACAGCTGGTAGCACCAAGATGTTATAGTCACATAAACTATCTCTTAGTTTACATGCAGATATTGCTAATCTATAGAAGTCCCTGTTTCTCTTACCTATGAGGGTCCATTCGAGGAGGCTTTGTTTACGCCTAGGAGAGACCTTGGATGGGAAGATGACCAACATCTCTGATGGAATTTCACTGTCCTTCTCTGATGCAAGCCTCTCTTCTTTGAGTGAGGATGCAGCGGTGCACTCAAAGCAGAGCCATGTGGAGCACAGGCAAGGTAAACAGTGCCTTTCTGGTTGCCTGGAGATGCAGAATATAATTAGATTAGAGAAAATTACACTCTATAGGGATATTGCAAGTCACAGAGGAGTTCACTGTTGATGCAGAGATTCAAGGGCCATAGAAATGAGAGGCGACATTTAAAATAATTTCAGGGACAACAGTGGTGATTCCCATCTGTGTAATTTTCAGCACTGCTGCTTCAGCTGCTGCTATTTTATCTCTTTTCTTCCATAGTTTAGCCACTGCATGCTGGGGTTAAATTATCCAAAAGAGCCACTGTGGGCTCACATGTGCACAAGGCATGTGTTGTGACTCACTGGTGGATATGTTGTCTATTTATTTATTTATTTTTCCAACATGACAATGGCATTTTCGGAAAATGTAAATTAAAAAAAGTAAGTGTGCAGGAGAAAAAAAGAAAGAAAGAGGCTACATAGCACTTAAAAGGTTTTGAAAACACCAGGGAGCATCAGTGGGTAAAAGGGGGGTAAGTGCAGGGGATGAAGCCCTTTGGGCAAAAAACAAAATAAAGAAGGAATCAATACCAATGTGTGTGTTCACATCCACCAAAGGCCATGCAATGAATATAGCTGAACCACAGTAGCATGCAGCTGAAAATGTGTGTCCAAAATACCCTTTTGTATGTGCATGTTGTGTGTTTTTTGTGCGTCGTGTGTAATGACAATCAGCCTGATTCATGAAGCGAAATTGCGCCCGCAATGGCTGCGAAAATGCAATTGCGGGTGCAAAACATGGAATCGGCATTCAAGTACAAAATAGCGATTTCGCAAACACAGAATAGCGATTAAAATAGCGATTACGCAATAATAGTCGCAGAGTCCCGGTAGTCGCGCATTAGCGATACGGAAATAGCGACCAACCACGGAATCTGCGAAATGAATAGCGAAACGCAATTTATTCTCAATCGGCATTCATGAAAAATAAACAATTGCGGAAAACCCCAAAATCGCATTTTTGCGCGGCGCAAATTAAGGACAACTCAAAGCAGGTGGTAACCATAAAAGCCATGATTAAGTAAAATTTGAAAAACAGTTGGCCAATCACCAACAGGTCCAGGCCTGACCAATCACACATAAGGACATTCAGCAGCAGCATTAGGCGTTCCACAATGCCAGGAATGTACATGGTGGTGAGGCGGCGAAGGCTACAGCGAGCAGCACGGAGGAGACGCATGGGGCAGGAAAGGATCTACCGGCAGCGGGTCACCTTGCTGGGCCAAACCAGAGAACAGATTTATGCCAAATACAGGCTGAATGGGGAAATGATCACCTGGCTGATACAAGAACTTGACCCCCTCATGCAGCACCCAACAAGGCGAAACAATTCTGTGCCTACACATGTGCAGGTATTGTGCAGCCTGCACCTCCTGGCCTCCGGCAGTTTCCAGGGCATAGTAGCGGCTGCTGGGGGGATATCCCAGCCCACCATGTCACGCTGCCTCCACACTTTTGTTGACGCCATGCTCACCCAGCTCCACCGCCACATCACATTTCCCACGAGCCAACAGGAATTGGACCTGACAAAACTACAATTTTACAATGTAGCCCATTTTCCCCATGTCCTCGGCTGCATCGACTGTACCCACGTCGCCATCTGCCCACCAGCTGGCACGGAGTATATGTACCGCAACCGGAAGTCCTACCACTCCCTCAACATACAGATGGTCTGCAATGCCAAGACCATCATCACTGACATTGTCGCACAGTACCCAGGGAGTACCCATGATTCCTTTATCTTCAGGCACAGTGGACTCCACACACGACTGCTCAGAGGAGAGTTTGGGGAAGGACACCTACTTGGTAAGTACACTTTGTCGACAATGTCACATTGCAATGAAGTCACTGCGCTGCACAGGCAATCAACATCTGCTCCTCTCATTCAGGTGACAGTGGCTACGCCCTACGGGAATACCTCCTGACCCCTTACCTCAACCCTGCCACACCTCAGCAACGGCGCTACAATGTTGCGCACATCCGGACAAGGAACTGTATAGAAAGGACATTTGGCCTGCTCAAGAGCAGGTTCCGTATACTGCACAAGACAGGTGGGGCCATGTATTACAGTCCTGCTGCGTGCTGCCGCATTGTGGCTGTCTGTGCAATGCTCCATAACATTGCAACCAAGCGCCGGATACCTGTTGACATCTCAGGCAGTGAATCTGAAGGGGACGACCGGCCACCAGCACATGTGCACCATGCACGCGGGGAGAACCCAGCTGAAGGCCACAGACGTCGCAACCACATCACAGTGAACAATTTCTAGCCCACCCTCTTCCCCCACCCCACATATCACAATTGCATGCAAAATGTAATGATTACACAAGGCTAATGTGTGCAGCAAAATAAATATATTTGTTTCATTCACAACAAAAAGGTAATCAGTCCAACTATTTACAAATACCAGTATTGCGTCATACTGCAGTGTGCATGTACTTGGCAGGCTTAGCGTCAGCCTGTGCCAGTGTAATGCAGACAGTGTCAATGGCGCCTCCTGCGCGTAATGCCCAAGCGCCTCTGAGGCTCTTCCTCTTCCTGGGCACCTGTACCAGGCGTTGCCCTGGTGCTGCGCCTAGGTGGCGGGACCAGTGTGGCCGATTGGCTGCTCACGCTGGAGGCACCCTCACTGGCATCGTCGCCCCCTACAGTGGCCGGTAGCGCTGGTGTGTGTAGTGCCGTTACCGCGGTGGTTAGGTGCTCCAGGACCCTGGTGATGTCCTCACAGCACTGCACTAGTTGGTGCTGCTGGGTGAGAGAGCGCCGCGACAACTGGGTGGTGGCATTTGCTGCCACATAATTCGACCTGCTATAGGCCGACAGCCGGCTCATCAGCTGGTGGTGGCGCCGGCTCGCTACACTGCGGTGCTTGAGCAGCGCAGCAGTGTTCTCCTCCATGGCTGCGGTCATGCGGCCCATGGCCGCCGTCATGCGGTCCATGCGCTCTCCAACTCCCGCCACATTGCGCCCAATTTTGTGCAGCTGGAGCTGGATGGCACCTTGCTGCTGTGACTGGCGCTGGTGGATACGGAGCATGCGTCTCTCAACGCTCATGCAGGCATAGCGATGTCCATTGCCCCTCCTGCTGATTGCCCGCGGTGTTGCCGCTGTCGCAGGCCCAGATCTATTGGCACCAGCTGCAGGTGGTGTTGCAGCAGGCGTTGCTGGTGCGGCAGGGACTGGGGGCACATTAGTGGGGTGCCTGGCTCTGGCTGCGGGTGGGGCGGCAGATCCAGATGCAGCAACGGTGGGGGGCCTGGCCTTGGCTGCGGGTGGGGCTGCAGATCCAGATGCAGCAACGGTGGGGGGCCTGGCCTTGGCTGCGGGTGGGGCTGCAGATCCAGATGCAGCAACGGTGGGGGGCCTGGCCTTGGCTGCGGGTGGGATGCTAGATGCAGGGGCCACAACGGTGGGGGGCCTGGCTGCTGGTGTTGTTGCAGCGGCAGGGGCTGGTGCCTGGGTTTCTGGTTGTGATTCCTCCTGGGCCTCCTCATCTATCAGCAGCCTCTCGCTGTCACTGCTGTCTGCGCCACCTGTGAGGGTAAGTGGATACTCATTAGTTGCATGTGACTGTCAGACGTGCTGATGTTACATGCATGCTGGGTGACATTCCCTGGATGGCTGTGGATTTGCGTACTTTGGGACCTGTCTGGCTGCATTGGGGTACTACTACATTGTGGACATACTACATCTCCCACAATGCTTCAGGGCATTCCCTGATGCGCAACAAAGGCATGACTAAGGGCCAATAAGTGAGCCTATTTGGTCAGGGACGGTCATAGGGGACAGGGTCGCAGTCGCATGCCACTTACCTTGGGTGTCTTGGGTGGGGCGGGAGGAGTCCAGAGGGGTCACGCCAACGCACGCCTCCCTCTCAAGGGTGTCCTCGACCTGGTCCTCCAAGGGTGTGTTGGGTGGGACTGTCGGTCCGCCACCTCCAGTGCCCGATGCCTCTCCAAGGCGCTCCGCCACCCTCTCCTTGGCACGACCTCGGAGGTCATACCAGCGCTTCTTTAGCTCCTCCAATGACCTATCGGCCACACCCACCGAGTTCACGCTGGCGGCTATACCCAGCCAGATCCTCCGCTTGTCTTGCTCTGGGACCTTTCTGGAGTTGGTCCCAAAGAGCCGGTCATGGTTGGCCACCACCCCTTCAATGAGGTTCTCGAGCTCCTGCTCTGAGAACTTGAGCTTTCGCTTTCGTCCTGCGCTGTTGCTGGGGCCAGGGACAGCTTCCTCAGACATGGCAGAAGATATGTCGCTATTTCAGTCGGTAGAGAAGTCGCTATCGCTGGTTTAGCGTCTGCTTCCGACTTGCTCCCTCGGAGGTTTGCCTCGCTGTGGTGTTTGGGGGTGGGAACTGCCTGCTTCCTGGTTGTGATGTCATCACTGTGCTCGGAAAGCGACTTCCCATTTTCCCGATCGCGCGAGAATGCGAGTCGCATTCCCGATCGCACGGGATTGCGAGTCGCTATCCCGATCGCACGGGATTGCGAGTCGCTATCCCGACGCAGGTAGCCGGGAATAGCGATTTTTCTGCGTTTTTAGTTGGTCGCTAACGGATTTAGCGCCCGCGTGCGAGTCGCTATTTTTTCCCCGAAAAGTACATGAATGCCGTTTTGCGTTTCCTCAATAGCGAGTCGCTATTACTCGCTATTAGGGACACGCAAAACGGCCCGTACATGAATCAGGCTGAATGTCTCTGGCTAGACAGCGAATGATGTAGGATAGAACAAAAAATGACGCATTTGGAACTATACCGAAACATTACTTTGTTCAACTGGTATTTACAACGTGAATCAGTGATTGTAGGATATCTGTCTCTTCTGTGTCTTCACCCCAGCTTTTTTGTCTTTTTCTGCGACTTATTTTTGCAGGCTTTAGGTCCTTGTGCACTTTACCACTGTTAACCAGGAGTAAAGTGCCTGTGCTCTACTTTAAAAATAGTTAAATTGGTCAAAATAATCCTTTTTGACAGGGAAGACCTCCCTTTTAAATATTAGTAAGTCACCGAATGTGGGCTTGGAAACGCACAACAACAGGGTGCGCCGTATGTAAATGTGGGACAGATAGAACGTTATTATGCTCTACAGTCACAAGGCCCAGAAAGCTATTTCCACTGTAAAAAAAATCTAATACTGCTAACTCTGGGATGGGACCAGCTACAAAAATAATAAAAACATGATTTTTATATAGGCTTTAACAATCAAATTCAATGGTGGAGTTGGATGTTAGTAAATATTAAGAACAAATACATTTTAGAAAGTTACCCTGTTACCTGCCTGAAATGTCAGAACGATAATTCGTACTAGCCTCTGTTATCTCCGAGCATGTCCTCAGCCCTGAATAAAGTGTGAACGAGTAATGACATTTCTGCAAGAAACTACACAATGTGAGGCATATTAGCAGGAACCTCGTTAAAATTATCTCCGTTTTAGCGGCAGGAATAGAAGCCCAGGTTAGATGTGCAGGACATCTAACCTGGGCTTGAATTGGAATTCTATAACGCATATTAGCAAGCCCATTATCACCGTTTTAGCGGCATTTTTATGCTGCTAAAACTGCGATAATTTTAACAAGGTTCTTGCTAATATGCCCCTAGGTTTCCCCTAGTGGGTTGATATCGCAGTGACCAATCCTGCCTGACCAATCTGTTTGAGCCGCATGCAACACTTACAGGGAAACAGGATGCCAGGACAATTCTTGTGTTATTTCCTGCATTGGTGCATTGTCCTACCAGACGTCTCTGTCCCTGGTTTGTTGTGGGTACAGGGTCTGCTACCATCTGAATTTTAGTGCAGTAATTGGAGATACTTAGGATTAGCACGGTGTACTCCCCTACACACCCACAACCCTCAGGGTCCAGGTTTAGTATGGTAAAAAACTTTCACCATCTTTAATATGCTCTGATACATGACATTTGTGGCCTGTTTGCAGTAAGAAAGAGAGTAGAACAAGTGCACACCTATGTTTTCAAATTTGTCAATTTCGCTTGTCTCTTTAAGTTTTGAGGATTATTGCGTGCATCCTAGAACCGTGGTCCGCCTTGGTTCTACGTGCTAATGTACACAGCAAAGCTGAAGTGAAGTTTTACTCGAAGACCGAACGCACAGCATCCTCAAAATTTCCTTACAAAAACACCACCAATTTATCCATATTTAATTCATTTTCATTCCAAATTGTCCAAAGTTCATCTTCTTTACGTCTGTTACATTTGAGGCACATTATGTACAAACGGTTTCTAATCCGGCAGATATGCCCTTCCAGGCTTTTTTCTGTCACATGAGCCATACATAATTTATCCTTTATGGATGATCTTTATTAGTGATTAATCATATCTTTCCCATTGCATTTCGGGCTGTTATAAGCCCTTCCTCAGGGGTTCACTATTTGCAGTAAGGCAGCTGGAACTACTAAAAAGTGGGTAGGGTTGCCACTGGGAACTTTTACGCCATTGATTAGGGAGTGCCCAGGAGATATCCTACCCACTAGCAAGTGCTAGGCATCAATGTGGTACAGCAAGGAACCCCAGCAGAAACCTTTCAAGCTCTACGGATGAACAGAAGAGGACTGGACCTCCCGGCGGTGACCTGAGAGGAGCCCTGAAGGATGGGATTGAATTACACCTTTGTCCTGTTTGTAGATCTCCGCACAAAAAATGGGAAATCTCAAGCGCATTAGTGGGACAGACCTGCTTCCAATATCCGACCTGTGGTACCATGGTGGCAGCTAGATTTGAACCGCGCAGAGAGGTTTTCAGCTCAAATATAACCATTCTTGACCTGGGAAGTTTTTGAACTTGGACTTCCATGCTTTTCAACTGGACCAATCCACATGTTGTACCACTAGCGAGGACTAGTGCCCGGTTCCTGCTTCTCCCTGTCACTGCTCTGTGCTCGTGCTCACCCACCTGTATAGTTCAAGCTCTTTCTTTGACTTAGCTGGGTCTCCTCACCTCCACCTCCTCCTCACCTCACCTCACCTCTGGGACTTTTTAGGACCTCGAGGTGGGGGGACTTCACTACTTGTTGTTTTGTGGAGTTTTTTGTGTCACTCTGAGAGTTGCTCATGGTTGCCTTGTGTTTGCACACCGGCCAGCGCTTGGTAATTGAACGGAGGTGGAGAGGTGACAGCAGTGCCTGGGTTGGTGATCGGGACTCCATTATTCTGCAAGCGCTCCATGACCATAGCTGCAGTTGCCACCCTCATGGGGAGCTGGGAAGGGCAGCGCTTCTCCCAGAGCCTCACAGAGAGAGTAGAGATACCTGCAGCTTAACTCCCACAGCTTTGCTAAGGGAGCCAGGGGCTTTGTTGTTCATTAGAAGCATGAGATTGCAGACCTGGCAGGCAGATAGTCATCGCGAGTGGTCACTGGGGAGGTTGCCATGATCCGCCCTGGACTGCTCTGACTTGATTTGTGCTTTTGGCCGGACTCCATCAGGACCCCGGCTCAGCTGTTGCTGCTGCTTGGCATCTGTTTTCACAGCCAGCAGTTTCCAGGCAACCTGGCACTAAGTTTACCCTTAGGAGCATGCTAAAAGGATATTAAATTCTATATTTTCTGTGCACACAAAACGGTTTCAGATTCCTTCTCTGCCTCCTATAGCCAATGATTTGTAGTCGGCAACTTGGATGATGGTGGTGGCAGTGGTGGCAGGGTCCCCAGGAAGCAGATAAATCTTTGAAAACCATGTTTATTTTTCCTAAAGTCTCTAGAATAATATTTGCCCTACTACATTCTGGAATTGCTCCTCTCGACAGCACCTTATTTTCTAAAACAGCAACCTATGCAGGTCTACCCAGGCAAACACAGAAAAGAGGTGGGGTGGGCAGGGGTGGGTTGGGGTTGTAAAGTGGGAGGAGAGAGCTCAAAGTAAAAAATAAAAACATAGCTGCTGCCCTCCATCGCTTCGAAATAGTCGGCCCCTCTCTCGAAAGCACTGGTTCCCAGCCTACGCTGCTGCCAACCCTGAAGCGAGTTTATCAACAGAAACCTGCCCCATGTCTGATAGGGTATCTTGGACATCACCTGCCTCCCTTACTGGTGAGGATACTTATAGTACGCAACGCTTCTGCAGTACTAACAGGGTGTACCTATCTTCTTCTTAAAATACTGTCTGTGTCTGTGTCTCCAACACCAATTCCAAAGACCATCTCTACTTAAAAAAAGTGTTGTGAAAAAAATGAGTGAAAAGTGGGAAGGGACCTCACAGAAACAGCCACCAGGGAACTGCTGACCGGTACTCATCAGTATGTTCCACTTATTATCATCGGCACCTTCCCACTAAAACAAATGTGCAGGTAATGTGTTCAACTAAATAGTGAAACAAACTACAAATACCTATCAAAACCTGACCCCTGAGCTAGGACCCCTACACACACTGTTCTAGCCCTCTAAAAACTAGCTAGGCACTTCTAGCTCTGTGATCCACTTTATTCACTGCTGGGTGTCTGCTCAAATTAAAAACAAAAAGCTACTTTTGAGCTTTGTTTCAACATATATGAAGCGAGGAGCCGAGAAGAGAATAAAGTGGATCAAAGTGCTAGAGGTGCCTAGCTCCTTTTTAGAGGGCTAGAACCGATGTCCATATCATTAGTTGGCCCCCACTTAAATGCTTAAAACGTCATTCCCAACGCAGTTAAAACTAAAGATGTAATAAATGCCCTTACCTCCAGAAATATAATCATAGGGGTAACAATTGCCCCAACGTGTAGATTGCAAAGGTGTTTCCAAAGTAATAGCCCACCGCCCTAGAAATACAAAGGAGAGTAACAATGTATAGTAATCCACTATCTCCAACCACTAGCATAGTATACCAAAATTGGACCCTCAAGGGGTCACTAACGGCGAGCTCTGAGCCCCCGAGGATATAAAGTCACTCACTGCGAGGATCTGACTGAGTCCAAGAACAGGAGAGACGGAGCTGTGACCCCCGCCCCCCCCTCAAAGATGGGGCTCTCACGCAGGCCCCGGAACCCCCTCCCGTGGAGGCGCACGCTGGAGACCCTCGCTCTGACAGGTGAGAAGGAACAAGGGTTCATATTAATACTTTAAAATACGGGGCTGCCCATATACCTATTTGCTTCAATAATGCTATTTAAACACTAAAATACGGGGCTGCCACGAGGGGGCGCTGAAATGGCTCTATTACAAACCCACTAAAACACTTGTTTTTTTGTTTTCAATAATTTTATTAATTTTTGCAAAGAAGCATATAAAAAATTAAATACAATAAGAAAGTGATACGGTAAAACAAAGAGGAAATAGACGATATCAGCTAAAAAGTACAAATATGTCTCCTATATTTCATTCAGGTATTTCATATATAAGCTATAAAAGAGAGACAAAAAAGAATAATTTCTAAAAACCAGAAAAGAAATCAAAAGGTATCACTTTGATAAATACAAGGAATTAGAGAAAGAGACAAGAGAAAAAGGAGAAAGAGAGAAAGCTGAAGACAGAAAGAAGGAGAAAAGAAGAGAGAAAAGAGATGGGGTGGAGGGAGGGAGAGGAAGGAAAGAGGATAGAAAGGAAGAATCTCCTGTAACACCACAAAAAAGGAAAGAAATAACAGAAAACATGCACTCACAAAGACCCTACAAAAGGATATTGCTCCACTAAGCCTTTTGAAGCCAAATCCATATAGTCATCAAGGGCTCTCCAAACCCTATTAGAGATAGAAGGGGAGAGATGAGCCCCATCAACCGAGGTATGAGCTCCACGTAAAAAAGATACCCACGCCCACCAAGTATGATAGGAGACTGAGTTAAAAGATTTCCATTCCATCAGGATAACTTTCACCGCGATAGACAATAGTAGGTCAAGTAGTTGCAAGTCTAAAGAATCTAAACGTAATAGAGTAGGAGCGGCCCAAGGACCCAGCAAAACCATAGTGAAGGAGAGCTTAAACTGAATTTTCAAGATCATCAGGAGATGTTTATGGACCAAATCCCAAAAAGGCTGAAGCAAAGTGCATTCGAAGAACATATGAGAATAGGTACCTTTATCCAAACAGCAGCTCCAACATCGATCATCATCTTTAAGACCAAGAGAGTGTAAGCATGCTGGAGTCCAATGAAGTAAATTAAGAGAAAATAATTTAGATTGAATCAGGGATGGGGCAACCTTATTACGAAGAGAAAGCCTCCCAATCACCTGCCAAGAATCTGAGGAAATATGCGCAGTAATATCATGATCAAAATGGTGTAACCATTTCTGTTGAGTCACGGTAGTTAAGGCAGGAGGGTTGGAAGATAAAAATGTATACATTTTAGAAGCTACATGACCAGATTCTAAGCCACAGTTGTAACAGAGTGACAGTGGGAGAAACTGGATCGGACGAAGCTTAGCAAGAGCCACTTTAATCTTCAAAAAGGTATAAAAATCGAAATTAGAAACAGAAAAAAGTTGCTGTAAAGAAGAAAAAGGCAACGGATCCTTATTCGAATCAAAAAGGTGATGAACCAATGTAACGCCTTTATTAGCCCAACTAGCAGCCCGCCCCAGCGTTGCCCGGGGCAGAAAGGGGCTGGGGGCAGCATTTGAGGCTTGCATGCACTAAGGGCTCCCGCCCGTCCCTCTGTGCACACCCGCTCCCGCCCCGACCCCCTCCCGCCCCGACTCCCTCCCGCCCCGACTCCAATGTGCCTTTACCTTACCTGAGCTGCCGATCCTTCCCGTGCTCCTCACTTTACCGCGGCTCCATGTCCGCCGCTCCTCTTCGTCATGACGCACCTGAGCCGCCGCTTCTCCCCGTGCTCCTCACTTCACCGCCGCTTCATGTCCGCCGCTCCTCCTCGTTATCACGCACGTCGCGGCCAGCGCTACGTCGGTAGATGGTAGATGTCTACAACATCTGGTATGGGGAGGATAGACACTTTGTACAAGATGACCACTGCCTGCCACTGGTGACCAGAGAGAGCGCTAGTGAGCTTCGGGAAGCAGAATCCACCCAGAACGCCAGATCAAACGGGGCGAACGGACCTCTGTTACCGCCGCCGCCGGTACTGCTGTGAGGGAGCCCCTGCCTGCCTGCCTGCCTGCCCCCGCCCAGTCTTGCCTTACCTGCTCGCCTGCCTGCTGGTTCGTGCTTGCGGGTTCTTGCAGCACCGCTGTGCTTCCGTGCCACGGTCGGGCTGAGCCCGTTGCTTACAGGTGTAGCGAGGCAGGATCCTGGTCCGGGATCCTGGTCCGTGTACGGGTTGGATGGCCGGAGTGAGGGGCTGAGGGTGTGAGCGCAGTGTAGAACTGCACCACCAGCGGCGCAATACAAGCAAAAGTGGAAGAGGCAGCGGAAGGAGGAGGAGGAGGAGCGGAATTAACCGCGGAGTCTCGAATCCTGACCCCCCCCCAGATTCACCACTGAGGGACAGGGACAGGCACAAAGATTTGCAAAGGGGCATGGACAGGCAATCAGACAAGGACCAAGGAGCTAGGAGCAGGCTTGCCTGTCCAGCACGTTTGGTGCACGAATGCAGAGAAAAGAGCTGTGAAAGCGCTGGGAACCACAGAGCTACTGATCCACTGAACCACTGAACCCCGCTACAGTCTCCTCGGCGTTGAACCCAGCCGTTTGGAAATCGCAGGAGCAGATGCGGAGTAGAGGCATTGCGGAGCACCTGATCCAGAACGCAGAGTCCAGAGTGCCCTGAGAAACCGAGCCCTGAGAAACAGAGCCGGGGGACCGGTTACATCGGGACCACACAGGTGAGGCAAGGCGATTAAGCTATAGACTTGCTTGAAACCCTCTGAAAACACTTGCGCCTTGGCCGTTAGGCAGCCCTCCTCACAGTGCGGGCTGTTAAATTGCACAGAAAATAATGCGAACATAGCTCACACAGCATGACGGTGACTTTGAAGGACTGCAGCTACAGGCTGAGGCCGTGACTGCATAACTGAACTTTGCTACCAAGCATGGGCTGAGGCGTAGGATCACATAAGCTGATCATTGCGCGCTGAGTTTTTCTGGCACAGAATCTCTATCTACCTGCCTCCTGTGTGTCGCCTGTGTTGCCATTGCATCATTGCTCTATCCCCCCTGCAAGAGTAGAGGCACAAGGAGGCTAACTACCAAGCAACGAACCAACTGCGCACCACTGGGCCCTGATTTGGAAGCATAAGCCCAATCAAACTCAATGTAATAATTATAATCAATAAATCAATATAATCAATAATATATAAATTGGCCCTGGCACGATCTGGATCATTCTTGAAAAGTTACCTATAGTAATTTGCACTCATTGCCACCCATCATCACGCAATCACCGCCACGTTCCCTGCCTGACGGCAGCTGCACCAGTCTCGATGTGTGTGGTATCCCTGTAGGGGGTGGTACCCCACGGTAGAGAAGGAGGGAGCAGACAGGCTTGGGAGGGCGTGCGGATTGTGAGGATCCGTGCCACGGGCCGAGGAGGGGGAATTCAATAAAAAATCTAAAATTGTCTCAATTTGACTTTGACAGTCACAAGGAAACTATAAATTATAAATTCAAGTGATGTAACAGCAAACAATATGAGATCAGGAAGGGAAAGGACTGTAGGTACTTCAACAAAACGTACTAGAAAGAATCATCGGCATCAAAAAAGTTAAAAACTAATGCACCGGGGACAACCCAGTCTCTTATATCCCCTATTGCGAGGATGTTTGAGAAAGCCGGTAAAATACCAGACAAATTCCAATTTGCGAAGGATCCAACAGGAGCTTTCATGTCAATGAAACTGGAAGCAATTAAAGATAACTTACAGACACCCATGAAACCAATGAGCAGTGAAATACATAATACGCTACAAACTTGTAACCATCTGGAGCAATCAGAGCAAAACTCCGAAAAAAAACACCTTGCAAACTTAGACACACCAATCGGAGACCGTTCCCAAAGGACAACACAGCAAGAACCCTTAATAAGGGTACAAAATTGTAATATAAAGACAGAGTCTGAAACTATGGGAAATATAACTTTAAACAAATCACAACCACAAGTGTTGGATACTAATCAACATAGTTATGATGATGGAACGGAACTGAAGGCACTAAGTTGCCCAATTGAAGTTAATGTTAAAATTAACAAACGTTCGTGTGTGCCCGCCGAGCAAGGGGAATCACACTTAAGTCAACATGGGGAAGACCAAGAGTGTAATAACAGATCTGATATGCTCAGTGAAATATCAGTAAAAGAAACCAAACTGTTGGGGGAATACTTTGAAGCACCGCAGGAAAACATTGACTTGGCTTCATTTACTACTTTATTTCCTACTGATAACAAAATGGCAGAACAAAATAAATACGGGGGTAATAAACAAACTAAGTCGGAAATGGCCCACACCCCAGAACCTGGAAAAAAGCATCAAGAAGCAGCAATAACATGGGATATATTCTATCAAACATCAACCCTTACGCTTGAGGCACTCCAGTACCAATCAAATAAAATGGACATACAAATCGATCTTCTAAAAATGATGGCAAATAATGTAGCTGGAATTAACAACAAACTTGCCCAATTAAATGACCTGGTAATTAGAGCTCAAAAAGAAAACGAAAAAAATGTCCGTCTATGTACCTATTATGGATAAACTAGCAGTACTACCGGCAGTTTTAACTAGTATAATAAAAGATACCAAAAGAAACATCAGAACCAATCAGGAGAAAGTTATGACGGATAATACCCTTATGAAAAAAGAGGAAATAACCAATGTTGAGAATGCTACTGATAACCTTAAAGGAACAGAGTTACAAGAACCAATAAAATTTCCAGATAAAACAGGTAATCCATCGGCCAATCGAACCGGGGAGCTATTGGGAAATGAAGGTATAACTATAATTAATCATGAGGATCAAAGTGACAATCATAGTGATTCAGACGGATTCACGACAATGACAAAACGACAAAAGAAAAAACTTCGTAAAGCAAGGAGAAAAGATAAATCGAAATTAAATCATACCATAAAGACAGACAACAATTCGATACCACCAACTATTGAAGATACAGCAAAAGGTAGAAATAATTACTTTCCAATCTTTGAGAAAAAATCAACAAGTGACCCAATACAACCCATATGCCACCTAGTAAAGGAAACACAAATTCCAAGGAGAAACGACAATGGACTGGTAAAAGGACAAATAGGTAATTATTCCCTAGATAAACCGCAACAGATAACAACTCTGGACACAATTCTAAAAGAAGAAGAAAGAGTGCCCAGTAACTGTAATCCAGATAAAACTAACAGAAGCAGTCCAACTAAAACACCTCAAACTACTTTAAAAACGACTCCTCACCAAATTTGTGACATTGATGAGAAAATAAAGAAAGACTGGGCCACTACAGTGTCGAAGTTAGTGAATGGTCCCACAAATACAACAGAATGGGACCACTTACAGATCAAAAGCAGGGAAGGAAAAAAGTCTATTACCTTCATACCCGAGCAGCCCGAGAAAAAAAGTGTCCTTACTGAACAATGCCCTATAAACACTGAAAAAATTATATTCACACCACAATTTCAATCTAGAGGTAGGCAAGATATACTTAATAGGGGGAATATACTTAGACTTTTTAAATCAATTCCGGTACTGACCAATATCGTCAGTGAGGATATTATCTCTGTCGAGTTTTTGGAGGGGAATCATAATATTCAAACCTCTACTCTAATAACATTAATGTCGCAAATAATAGCTGACCAGATTATGAATGAGCAAATGACATTCAAATCCTGGGGCATATTAGTTACCAAAAAATTACCAGAGGTTTACCCCACCCCCTTCATTGGGGAGGAAATAACACCAAAATATAAAAAGGTAGACACACAGATCATTTCAGTACTAAAAAATGCACTTGGCAGGTCCCCCATAAAAACATATGTAGCATGCCACAAAACACCATAAATAGAAACTCCAACATTAATGAAAAATGGGTAAATATGGCACTCCACAGTAACCGGAAACAATTATATCCCACCATACTACAAATAGGAGACAAAAGTATTGAAAGTCAAATGGTAAAAGTATGCTCATGGAATATAAACGGTCTGAGAGCTAAGATCTTAAACGCTCAGATAGACTCCATAGAGGGAAACCCCCACATTATAGCACTACAAGAAACTTGGGAAAGTAATCCATTTATGCTACATGGATACGCCGGTTACTATGAACACGCAAAAAAATAGAAAAGGTTCGGGCGAGCCAGTGGAGGACAGGCAATATTTATTTCTAATTCATTACAAGTACAGCACGAACAAATAATAGTTCATAGCACTAATATCTTGATAGTCAAACTAACCTATAATATAACTAACCGAAACTCTAAAACACTATATCTGATTACAGTATATATTTTGCCTACCAATCGGAGCAGGGAAGAAACTTCTAGAACCCTGGTCAATGCTCTTATTAATATAACGATAGAGGATCCCCAGCTGATTTCCTTATTACAGGGGACTTTAATTTAAATCTCATGTCATCTCACATAAGAGACGACACCATAATATCCCAAAACCACCAATGGTTAATTCCTGAGCAAGATTTAGGGATAGACAATAATGCCGATGAGAATAGAAAGGGAAAGAAACTTGTGATGGATATTGAAGCAATGGGACTCAGAGTACTTAACGGTAGAATAAAAACAGACGTTCCACCATTAAACAGTTACTTCGGGTATAACGGATTCTCCAGGATCGATTATACCATGACTTCGCTATATATGTTCCACAATATCACCTCGTACCAACTAAAGAAAGTAAACGAAAGTGATCATGCCCAACAGATAAAAACAATGAACATCGGAGTAAATAGAAATAAGGAATACCATTCCGCTCAAGTACATATTGGTACAACAAACTATAAAAAATTGTTTTGGAATGTTGAAAACAAAGAAATAATGAATGAAGAAGTGGAAAGGATCTTGGAAGTATGCTTTAAAGACATGGTAGCAAAAACAGTGATAGAGCAATGGGAATATTTCACTGGGAAACTGATCACAACGCAAAGTAAAATAAATATCAAGAAGAAGCAAAAACATAAAGTACCAGTAAGGGACAATGAACACCACCTAAACCTGCCGTATACAATAAGGACATTGAAGAAAGAACGAAACAGGATTTTCAGGTTACTAAAGAAACCAGGGAAAAAAGTGGAAAATCTGGGAAATCTAAAGTTATTAAATCAAAATCTTAAGAAACTAATATGGGGTGAAAAAAATCAGGCAAAACAAGCGACTTGGGCAAAAGTATTCCTCGCCAGCAAGCAAAAGAATCCAAGAAACTTCTGGAAGATAATCAACAGTCTTGCCAGACCTAACAAGCAGGTAATATCATCACCATTAACTGAGCAGGAATGGGATACTTTTCTGAGGAGACACTTAAATCAGGATATATCACATTCAAAATCCCTCGAAAAGGCACACGGGTGTAACAAAGACAAATCTCCCTTTAAGGATAAGGAACTGGATACGCCAATAGCTATAGAAAAAGAAGAGCTAATCAAACTTATCAAAAAACAAAAAAACGGCGCTCCCGGACCTAACGGGATACTTTTTGCTCTCTACAAAGAAAATCCAGAACTATGGGCGACCGTCTTAGAGAAACTATATACAGAAGTCATTATAACCGGAACTGTTCCTAAGTCATGGCGAGGATCATTAATAACTCCAATTTTTAAAAAAGGAGACTGGGCTCTTGCCGAAAACTACAGACTGATTACTCTTCAAGACACGGACGCCAAGCTATGTGCAAGAATGTTGTTAACAAAACTATCTGAATGGGTAAGGGAAACAAAGAAATTGCCCTTAAACCAAACGGGCTTTATCCAAGGCCTAGGAACAACAACAAACATAATGGTTCTTGCACTACTAATGGATAAATCAATTAGACTCAAACAACCCCTGTACCTATGTTTCATAGATTTTAAATCAGCATTTGACTGTGTTAAAAGAAATCTTCTTTGGAATAAACTTGAAAAAATGAATATTCCACTCCCCCTCCTAAAGTTTATTCGCCAAAGGAGATTCCAGCAAAGGATGGCCTGAAACAAGGCTGTGTTCTAGCCCCTCTACTTTTTAATTTGTTTCTCGCGGACGTAACGGGAATATTGGACAAAGAGAATGCGCACCCCCGAAACTAGCTGATAAGCGCCTCACAAATCTGATGTATGCAGATGATGTCATACTATTGAGCCATACCAAAGTGGGATTACAGCGTCTTATTAGGCGGACACACATATACTCGAAGAAGAATGGGATGGTCATAAACGAGTCTAAAACTAAGATTATGGTAGTGACCAAAAAAAACAAGAGAAAATATAAAAGTAAATGGTTTATGGATGCTAATGAGTTGGAGCAAGTAGAAGTATACAAATAATCGGGTGTTCTTTTTGATGCGAATGGAAGCTATCAACTCCAAAAAAGTGAGATACAAAGAAAAGCGAACTCATTAACTGCAGCATTCAGAATTGTGCAAAAGTCACTTCCTAGCCTAACTTATGGTCCACTTCTGAATATAATCGGTGCAAAACTCCTACCTACTATTACGTATGGTATTGAAGTGGTAATGGCCAAGGATAGAGAGACAAGAGCATAACAAGAGTCTAACGAGCCATATTCCGTCTACCGGTAAACGCATCCCCAGCCCAAGTAAGGTTAGAGTTTGGACTGACCAATCAGCGATATACAAGGCAAGGCCACTTTATTAAAGTTTGGAATCAAATAAAAAATGACCACCAAAACGAAATATCCCAACTGTTATGGAGAGAAATAAATAAGGACACAAACTCTACTGCAGGGACCTACCTTAGGGACGCAATAAAGGATTTTGCTATCACGTCAATATGGGAAACCAATATAATCAAGTCTTCCTTCAAGAAAATAATCAATAAAACTGTAAACAATTTATCCATTTTAAATGATAAAGCAATCCTCACCAACAGAAAACATGCATGGACGGTAATTAACGGATACAAAAAGAAGGAAATCCAACAATACTTGGCAACACCATGGACAGAAAAAAACAACCAGGCCCTCCTTAAAGCCAGATTTGGAACTATGCCAGGCCTGTGCCACCTTCCCCCATGGGAAAGACTGGAATCCCAAATGAAATGCAGACTGTGCAATAATAGTGAGGAGGATATGCTTCACCTTCTCTGCACCTGCCCTAAGCTTCTACAGGAGAGAAAATCTCTACTAAAGCTTCCCTTCAAAGTACGAGACATAAGGACATGTAGGCAGGCATTGATTAATTGTATGAACTCGAACAACATTATTCTAAATGCTATCTTTGTAAAGTTTTTAATGATAGTCAAAAGGAAATTAGACCTTATACCTATTTTAAATATTTAATCATCTATAATTTCGATGCAATGACATTTTAAGTGTTTTAATGTAGAAAGTAGTTTTTTAGTCTTTGACTGAGATGTGTAATATTGTAAGATTTTAAATAATCATCACAATAAACTATTTACTTACTTACTTACTTATTGCGTCGCGGCCGGCGCTACTTTCAGAGCACTACTTTTTTTAAAAGTTATATTTTTAAATTTACGTTTATTTTTTATTTTTTATAGCCTGTGCCCATCTGCACACCCTGACAATTTCTACAATGTATCGGGTGTGTGGATTGGCGCTGTGGTTCCCGAGTTTTCCTGGCTCAAAGGTTTGTGTTCTCTCTTTATAATAGTAGTATAGATAAGTCATTAAACTAGGATCAATAGTAATTTTAATTTTAGGATTGCGCCATAAAGAGGACCACCTAGTTTTATGAAATGGCATCAAAGTTTTCCTGTCGATAATTTTCACCGCTGCAATGGTGTCTAAAATAATGGAGTGAGAAAAAGGAATAGACAAAGTGGATGCAGTTAAAAAAGAGGATAGAGGTAAGGGGGAAGAAAGTTCTTGTTCGATGAATACCCATGATGGTGTATGGGAAGTATCAGGGGAGAACCAAAGGGCTCCCTGAGACTCCAAAAAAGACACTTGGTATTTCTCCCAATCAGGGAAATTGCAACCACCCATATCATAAGGCTTCCTTAAAGATCCATAAGGAATTCTCGCCCTTTTATCGCTCCAGAGGAACTTAGAGGTAAGAGAATCAAGTTCATGAAAAAAAGAAGATAACCCAAGAGGAATCATGGAAGAAACAAAATTAACAATAGGCGTTATCATAATTTTTACTTCCTACTCTGCAACTACAAGGAGCAGCGCAGAGCGTAGCGCGCTCATAGGGGCGATATTGCAGGAGCTATTGCAAGCATTTTTTTAAATTCCCGTTTTGTCATTTTGCTTTGTGCTAATTTCTACCTTCTACCCTGTTTTTAAATCGGCCACTCACTTGCACTGTAAAACTTGAAATACACCGTGTTTGGTGCGGGTCTTTTTCTCCCTCGAGCAGCACTGCGGCGGACATCTTGGGTGGGGGGTGAAGGCCCAGAAGCTTTGCACGGTCTAGTCGTCACAAGGACGCTAGACCGGTACTTAAACCGGGTAAACCAGGCGGCCTGCCACTGGAAACTACTCTGCAACTACAAGGAGCAGCGCAGAGCGTAGCGCGCTCATAGGGGCGATATTGCAGGAGCTATTGCAAGCATTTTTTAAATTTCCGTTTTGTCATTTTGCTTTGTGCTAATTTCTACCTTTTACCCTGTTTTTAAATCGGCCACTCACTTGCACTATAAAACTTGAAATACACCGTGTTTGGTGCGGGTCCTTTTCTCCCTCGAGCAGCACTGCGGCGGACATCTTGGGTGGGGGGTGAAGGCCCAGAAGCTTTGCACGGTCTAGTCGTCACAAGGACGCTAGACCGGTACGTAAACCGGTCATGCTGACGCGCAGTGGTCACGCGCAGCGGGCTCGCCAGAGTATCGCCGGAGTCACGCCAGAGTCCAGCCCGTCTGCGCCCGTCCGCGCACGGACGGGCTCCGGGGCCAGGACTTCTGGCCACCGGCTAGTTTACTCGTCGGAGGAGCTGTTCCAACTAGATAACGGTGAGCTGCTATCAGACCTTGCAGTTCTGGCAAAGCTGAATAAGTATGCCATCAAACGACCCTACAATGGCAAGCTTAGAGCCCAGCCCTCTCTTTTAAAGCTAGCCAGTCTAAATACTAGGTCGTTCCATAAACATTATGTGGAGATTTATACCCTGCTTCAGGATAATGACATTGATGTTCTGACTCTTACAGAGACCTGGATTGGTGATTACTCCATGCCAGATATTATTGCGGCTCTCCCAATTAACTATGATGCGATATGGCACAACCATGCAGGAAGTGCACGGGGGGGAGTAGCGATCCTATTCAAAAAGTATCTGTCAGTAGGAAGAATATTGTCAGAAACAGTGGACCTATCTGACCTGCTAGGGGTAAAGATTACCTTGAATAATTCTTGCCTGGTAGTCTTGTCGGTCTACCGTCCACCTAATTCTACCCCACTATTCAATGATCTATTTGCTCCCATTATGTCTGACCTCTGCACGAGATATCAAAAAATCGTGGTAGCTGGAGACTTTAATTTACATTGGGAAAATCCTCATAAGGATTTGGCTATACGCCAATTGGATACCATAATGTCCTCTTTGAGCTTCAAACAACTCGTGGAAGTACCCACACACATCAAGGGTCACACCCTTGATCTTGTATGGACCTCAGATCCAAACGTGATTCTCAGAGACGTTCTACCATGTATATGGACTGATCATTATTTAGTGAACTGTGAAGTCCATATTGATGGCCATTTAAGTCATTTGGTTGTAAGTACTGGACCCATAACACCCCCAATGTAGTTCACTTTGGATTCCTGAGGAGACTCCACAACAAAGAGGAGCTGTGCTGACAGGAAGGACTGACACTTTGTCACTTTCTTTGCTGTGCTGGCATGCTGCATGCTACCTCTTAGTGAGGGAGAACTGAGCCTGCATTCTCCAACCTCTGCTTCACTCAAAGGCTCCAAGGATTCATTGTCTTGCCCTCCGTTGCAGAAGTTGCAGGGCCATCAACGACTTTATCTCCACAACGGATAGACCTGGACTCAGCCCATCAGGAGTCCTGCCCTGCTTGGACTGCCAAAACGACACCTGGCCCTATAAGCAGGTTGCCTGCAGTGTTTATCTACACTAACACATATCTGTCCCATTTAGCTACAAAGATTGTAGTGTTTTGCCGCACTATGCTATCTCTGCACACAACAGTGCCGTATAGCAGCAAGAATCACCATGTTTGCCTTGCCTGGGGCAAGGTCGCAATATCTGCACTGTGTGAGTACCACTGATGTGCACAAAATTAGCTTAGCACTGAATGTCCATGCAAATCTGACCCCATTTGGAGCAATGCTCTTATCATAAAAATAAAATCTGAAGCAATTAGTTGGCACCTACAAAGACCCATGTCCTCGATGTTTGGCAGACAGGGACTGGTCTAGCGGCAGCGGGATAACCCCACCTTAAACAACCCTTGCAGGAGGTTGCTGCGCCCGCTAACCTTGGATCGGCGCTGCATGGCCTGACTCACCATGTTTGCCTTGCCTGGGGCAAGGTCGCAATATCTGCACTGTGTGAGTACCACTGATGTGCACAAAATTAGCTTAGCACTGAATGTCCATGCAAATCTGACCCCATTTGGAGCAATGCTCTTATCATAAAAATAAAATCTGAAGCAATTAGTTGGCACCTACAAAGACCCATGTCCTCGATGTTTGGCAGACAGGGACTGGTCTAGCGGCAGCGGGATAACCCCACCTTAAACAACCCTTGCAGGAGGTTGCTGCGCCCGCTAACCTTGGATCGGCGCTGCATGGCCTGACTTTGCCGCAACTCCAGGGAGAAGATTGGGACCCAAGTAATCCATCGACCCGTGCTGCCTCAAATATTGCAAAGACTGTGACCGCCAGGGTAACTTCATCCCCTAACTGTGCTATCTTCGATGGGGCTGGACTCACCAATCCCGGACCAGCAGAGGAATCCTTCACAGATGACCATTTGGTCACAGAGACTTTGCACTTAGCTGTAGAACTTTACTCTCAGAACTTCACAAGCATTACTCTTCCGCTCCAACCCTTACCCGGCCTCTCTGTGATCCTGGACATGGACTGTAATCAGAGTAAGGATATTACCATAATGCCCCGAGCAGTGGCGGGCAGTAAGTTTAGCAGAGAGGGGGTGGATGGGACACACAGATACACACTCACAGCCATGCATTCACACACGCACAAACACACACAAACACATCCAATCACAACACTCATTTACCAAACATTCAAACATACACGCACTCATGCACCAAACATTAATTGAAAAAATCACACACTTACCTGCAGCTCTGTCCCAGAGGTTCCAGGAGGCTTGGGCCTGTTGCCTTCCCTCATTGGCTGACCTAAGGTTGATATTTCCAAACTGAAATTTAGAAGGAGAACAGTGCAATGGACCAATCTATCTCTTTGATGAATTTGCTACCAGACCAGAGAAACAATGGGCCTGAAAGGTTTGCCCCCATAGGTGTGAATGAAAACACAGAAGCTCATGCCTTAGTTGAGAGCCTAATCCTTAGCTTGGCTTGTAATACAAGGGTGCAACATAACATCATTGCATCCAAAGAGTACATCTGTGCCATACTACTTGATCCACGGTAGAGGGAGAGGTGTGGCGCCGTGACCAGGGCGACTGACGCTGGAATC